>NC_136072.1:571697936-572305436 GCF_964261635.1 Lissotriton helveticus
CGTACCAATTATCTGGTAACTTCACATAGGCATTTCTTCCACATACAAAATATACATTTGGTATTGCTTGCATCCCTTTCAAAAAGTTCTTAGAGTAATACTCCAATTGAAAGGCATGTTCACAATGGACTTGACCTACATAAAAGTTTTCATAATAGGAGTAACTCCTGTGAATGCACAGTTTTCCCCGTTTATCCTTATCCAAAGCAATTGGACCAATACTACCTTTTCTTTGATGTGCCCTTTCCTCCTTGGTCCAATCTGTTTCCCATTGTCCTGATGCCTTCAAAATCTTCTGCCTCCTGTATCTAGTATCTACCTGTGCTATAAACTTTTTCTCAACTTCTGATATTTGACAAGTCAGATTATTCCTTCGAGCATGTGAAGTATCTAACGTTTTCCATGGAATAAACCATTTGTGTAATCTGTCTTCGCTTTTGTAGTAGTCCCATTTGTTCAAATGCTTGAAATTCGGAACCTCTGGCAATGTCGAGTCGAAATTCGAGAAATAATACTCGAATCCTTCTCGTCCATAAAACATGCTCAACAATAAACTGCACGTTATTCCATATGTCAACGGAAGATGATGGTATCTGATACCCTCCTCCACTGAAACTGGTAATTGCATACAAACGTAACAATCCTTCACTTCCATGGCATCAACATATTCATAAAGCAATTTAGCATAAGCATTTGACTTGTAATTTCCCTGTGACTCATCTGTGTGAAGCCTTTTTATTTCTGCATCTAACAACGCTTTGTCTTTCTCATTGATGTTTCCCTTCTCCTTAATAATGGTAGTTTTCGGTGTTGATACTCCCTTATCCTCCTTGACTGCGGTTTCATCCCCTTCGTGTCCCACTAGGAATGAAACAGTTACCACTAAAATTATAAGAGAAACCACTACTCCTAAAAGTGTAACAGCTATACATTTTGCCCTGCGGTTCGGGTTGCCAGCCTCCATGTTCTCAAACAGTGTCTCTTTGGACGTTCTTCTCGCATCAACTTCTTCCCCGTTTTCAAACAAAGTCTTTCTCTCTTGCAATGTCTCTCTTTTGAACACTTGGAAGCTTGACAATTTGTTTCCGCAAAACAGTTCAAAGTCCAGTAGAAATTTAGACAACCCTAGCCCTTCTCCATCCACTAAAATGAAACCCCTATCACTTTTCTTCTTCCACTCGGCGCTAGGTTATCTTGCAACAAGTTTACAATTTCTTTTCAAAAGTCTTATTTTCGTCTGAAGTTATGTATGACTCAAGGAGTGACACTACGTCTTCATAAATGTCCATCCGAAGTATCATTCCCTCAGGTTCTGGGCAGTTCGTACCACAACATGGAAAGTCAACTTTTTCTAGGATTATTCTCCTTATTTCGCTCAAGACAAGTGGACGGACAAAATTGAGAGTTAGCGTTTTTTCAATTTCTACTCCTGGTACTATCAGTTCTACATCCACAATTACAAAGGGGTCCGTTCTAATCAAGATCACTTTCTTCACCTTTCCAGTTCTGCGCCCCTTTGAAGACATTCACAATATGGTATTAATCCACAACAATAAGCGCTCCTAGCATTTCTACTACTCGCTCAAGCATTTCCAAACGAAGAAGAGTTCCCTCCAATATTGGATATCGTGAACAGCAAACTGGAAACTCAACTGTCTCTAAAATCAATTTTCTTATTCCACTCAGGAGAGCAGGATGAACGATGTTGAGTGTCAGCAACCTTTCGGTCTCCGCTCCTGGCAGTAGAAACCTTATTTGCACTGTGATGATCGGGTCAGTTCTGATCAGTTCCACTTCCCTGATCCTCCCTGTTCTGTGTCTCACAGACATCTGCAACAAGGTAGGTCCAGTCGGGAGTAGAGTATCTTCTACTAGGCACTCGCACCCTCCTTGATCTTCTAAGACCCTCCTCGGCTTGATCCTGGATATCTTCTTCTGGATCTGAGTCTTCGGATATAGGAGTAAGCGTTTCTTCCTGGGCCGACCTCAAACTTAGCCTTCTTCTCCTTGTTGGCCAAGTGGCAGCTCCAAGCCTTATTCTCCTATTCCTTGTCCTCTCACTTGGTTCTTGGTCGCTCTGATACGGATCTGAGTCTGAGTCGTATTCACTTCTGCTCTCTCCTTCAGTTGCGTCTTCTGTCTCACTGCCGTCCTGCCTTCGCTCTTCTTCTGAATCCGTTGCGTTCCCAACTTCTTCTGACACCCCCTCAGCTGCCTCAATCCCTTCTTGCAACTCTTCTTCCACTTCCGGGCTTTCGTCTGGGATGGGAGCTGTTCCCTCTAGAGGTGCTGGAACTCTTCGAGTATGGGAAGCATGGATCCAATTTGGCAGCCCCCCGCACTTCACCGCGGTGTTCGTTATCAGGATTACCTGAAAGGGCCCACGCCAGCGAACATCTAGGCAGTTCTTCCGGACGTGTTTTTTAACTAAGACCCAGTCCCCTGGGTTCAGATCATGACACAGGTTCCTCGATGCTGGAACTTCAGCCGCATGCACCTGAAGGGACACAGAATGGATGGCGTCAGACAGTCCTTTACAATAATCCAAGATCAGATCATCTGTAATATTCAATAGGGCAGTAGTTGGAACTGTAGGAAGTCTCATGGCCCTCCCCATCAGGATCTCGTGGGGAGAAAGACCTGTCCTCCTGTCAGGGGTGCTGCGCATGCTCATGAGCACTAAAGGAAGAGCATCTGGCCAACTCAAAGATGTGGATGCCACTACTTTAGCCAATCTATTCTTCAACGTGCCGTTCACTTGTTCCACAATTCCTGAAGCTTCTGGTCGATAACTACAATGCAGCTTTTGATCGATATTCAGTGTGGAGCACAACATCTTCACTATTTCGCTGTTAAAATGTTTTCCTCTGTCAGATTCCAAAGAGGCAGGCACCCCGAAGCGCGGTATCAACTCCCTGAGCAACAATTTAGCCACTGTGAGTGTATCGCACCTACGTGTAGGGTACGCTTCAACCCATCTGGAAAATACGCATACAATCACCAACACATACCTAAGGCGATTGACTCTTGGCATTTCGATGAAATCTAATTGCATTCTATTGAAAGGCCCCCCCGACCTCCCAATGTGACTCAGTGTGACTGGTGTTCGTTTGCCTACGTTCAGTTGTTGGCAGGTAACACATCGTTTACATACTGATTCTGCTGCTATTCTAAATTTAGGGCAATACCAAGTTTGCCTAAACACTCTCATCATAGCATCCCTTCCTAGATGTACTGGACCATGTATTTCTCTCGCCATGGGATTAGCTAATTCTTCAGGTAACACAGCTCTCCCATCTGCTGAAACCCAAAAATCCATTTCACTTCGCACACAACCTGCTATTTCCCATGCCTTTTTCTCTGTTTCAGGTGCGTTCTCCTGCATTATTCTTAAATCCTCCCAAGTGTCTACAGTTTCTAACATCATACTTAATTCAGTCTTTTCTTCTGCACCTTCTATTTCCACCTTTGAGAAAGAATAATTTTGTTCCGCACAATAGCGTGCGACTTCATCAGCGTATCTGTTGCCTTGTGACACAAAATCTGTATTCTTAGTATGAGCTACACATTTTACTATAGCGATGTCAACTGGACCTTGCAATGCTTCTAACAACAGCCGCACAAATTCTCCATTTCGAATGGGCGAACCAGAGGAGGTCATGTAACCCCTCTGAGACCACAACTGCCCGAAATCATGAACCACACCGAAACCATATTGGCTGTCCGTGTAGATGGTGACTCTTTTTCCGTTTCCTGCTATGCAGGCACGAGTTAGGGCAATAATTTCTGCTACCTGTGCGGAATGTACTCCTTCCAGGCAAGCGGCTTCCACAACTCCAGTAATGGTACAAACAGCATAAGCTGCTCTCAACCGACCAGTATCGTCTCTTAAACATGAGCCATCAACAAAGTAAATTTCATCGGGGTCAGACAATGGCTCATCCACAATAACTGGTCTGGGTTTCGTGCATAGTTCAGTCACATCAAGGCAATCGTGGTCTTCACATCCTTCGCCTTCTATTACAGTAGGTAATGGCATCAAAGTAGCAGGATTCAAGACAGAGCATCTCCTGAGAGTCACGTTCTCTGCGGCAAGTATAACTTGCTCGTAGTGCGTGAGCCTACTATTGGTCAGATGCTGCGTCTTCGTCCTGGTCATTAGCAATTCAACTGAATGTGGTACATACACCACCACTGGATGTCCCATCACAATACTCTCGCTCCTTTCAATGCTGACACCCGTTGCAGCAACGGATTTGAGACATCCGGGCAACGCTGCGGCTACTGGATCTAATGTAGCCGAAAAATATGCAACTGGTCTACGGGCATTTCCGTGGGTCTGTGCCAAGACTGACAAAGCACATCCCTCTCTCTCACAGCAATAGAGTGAAAATGACTTTTCGTAATCTGGCATTCCCAGAGCCGGAGCACGACATAAATCGTCTCTCAGCTGTAAAAACGCCACCAGACATTCTTCATCCCATGGTACCGGATCACTCACCTCCTTGTGCGTCAGTTTCTGTAAGGGCTTTGCTTTCAGTGAGAAGTTAACTATCCACTGTCGGCAGTAACCCACCATTCCTAGGAACATTCTAACTTCTCTCTGTGTTGTAGGCGCATTCATTTTCATTATCGCCTCAATCCTCTCTGGGGACACCTTACGTTTCCCTTTTTCTAACCTATGCCCTAGATACTGTACCTCTGTCAGACAATACTGCAACTTTCTCGGAGATACCTTATGTCCATTTTCAGCTAAATGATTCAGTAAGGCAATTGAATCTGCTTTACAAACTTCCTCTGTCTCTGACGCAACAAGTAGGTCATCTATGTACTGTACCAGAACCGAGTTCTGTGGCAGTACTAGATTCTCAAGATTCTTCTTCAACAACTGATTAAAGATGGATGGGCTGTCTGTGAATCCTTGGGGGATTCGACACCATGTTAAAACGCGATCTTCCATTTTAAAAGCAAAAAGATACCTGCTCTCTTCATCCAATGGGATTGAAAAGAAAGCCTGACAAAGATCTATCACTGTGAACCATTCTGCTTGACATGGTATTTGAAACAGTATCACTGATGGATGCGGTACCACGGGACAACATGAAACGACTATGTTGTTAATTTTTCGTAAATCCTGAACTATCCTAAACTTCCCGCTAGGTTTCTGCAAACCCATAATCGGGGAGTTACAAGGACTGCCCACGATTTCTTTCAGTATTCCCTGCTGTATCATTGACTCGATCACAGGTTTTATTCCCGCAATCGTTTCCTGGGACAATTTGTATTGAGGCGTTCTTGGAAACTCAACATTTGGTTTTACCAATATTTTTACCGGCTCTACCCCCTTAATCAATCCTATTTCTTCTCCTGTGAAATCCCATACCTCTGACGCCACTGCATCTCTTAAATCTTGGGGAAGATCTTCTATTGTCAGAGTAGGATATAGTTCTACACAAGATTTCGAATTGGCCACCTTAAAAGTAGCATCTTCGTCGGTAGTCTGTACCTCCACTCCTTGCGGGGTGCAGTATATGGTGCAGTTCAATTTGCACAACAAATCCCTTCCTAACAGACATACCGGACTCGAGTCACAAACCACAAATTGATGTTCGTTCATGTGGTTTCCAATTTTCACAGACACTGGTTCTGTCAAGGGACTAGTCATTCTTTTATTTGCGACTCCTACCACCTGAATTGTTTCCCCTGACATTGGCAAGTCTGGAACCACCGCTGACCTCAGAGTCGAACGAGTAGCCCCAGTGTCCACTAAGAACGTAGTGGGACACCCTGCCACTTCTGCCTCAACAAATGGCCCTCTCTGATCCACTTCTAGGACTGCTCCAAGGGTACAGTCCTCTTCACTGCTCACCCGTTGTCCTGTCAATGGATCAATGTAATAACACTTTTCTTCCTCGATAAACAGAGGCATTTGTTTAAAGACCTTTCCCCCAGCTGCTATCTTCGGTGGCTGTGGGAATTGGGCCCGTGGAGCCGAAGTCCCCCCTTTGGCCACCTTACTACTTGGGACTGTCACCTTTTGCACTGGGACTTCTTGGACCTGCTCTTCTACTTCCAGCTCTCCATTTTCAGGGTTAAAGGGACACTCGCGTCGCCAATGCCCCACCTGGTGACACTGATGACACTTTGTCGTTTTCTTTAAAGTGGCAAAGTCTATCCTAGGTCTCTGCCCTTCCTCATTGTCCTTATTCTGACCGTTTGGCTTTCGTCCAATCCCCTGTTTCTGCTGGCCACCCTTCCCAGCGGACTGCATTTGCACCACCATCAATTTCTCCTTTAGATTCTTGGCTTTAGAATCTATCTCGTCACTGCAGTACCTCGCATAACGTAAAATCTCATCTAGTGGTTTGTTCTGCCAACAGATTAAATGTTGCTGTATCATCAAACAAATATCAGGTCTCAACCCCAAGACAAACTTTGACACAAACTGCCCTATATCTTTGGGATCCATTACATCTAGTCCACTGTATTGCTTGAATGTTTTCAATAATCTTTCATAAAACTCGTGGACTGTCTCCTTGGGTTCCTGCCTTGTTCGGTCTATTTTTACCCAATCTATGTCCTGTGGTGGTACCTTATCTTTCAGCCATGCTATTACCCTTTCATACTTTTGCATGACAATCTCGGACGGTCCATTAGTCCGAGCATCCCTCACTGGTTCAGTATTTGGCCATTCAACACTAGTCTTACAAGGGGTCCACAGATCAGATGGGACCACGATGTCAAACAACGTGTTCAAATCAATCCACAATACTTTCGAGATTTTGACAAACCTCTCTACCTGTTTATACCATTCTACTGGATTGTCCCGCAACTTCGGAAATGAGTTGGTAAATGCAGCTAAATCTCCTCTACTCCAGGGCACATGTACATAATTTCCGTTTGATATTTCTCGCAAAGGGAATGCCTCCATATGCATTACCCTTCCCTCTGGGGTCATCACATTTGTACTTCGTCTAACCGTGCCCTTTTTCGACCACCTTTCTTCCCATTTATCCAGTTCCCTCCACACTCTTATCCCTGATACCAGCTCTCTTATGTGTGTTTTTAATCCAGTAGTTCTCTTCTCATCTAGATCCTGGTCTGCGTACTGTAATCTGTGGTTACTCTGTAATGCCCTTGTCCTAGACAAATCCACGGCATATCTATCTGCCAAATCAGTCAGTTTCTCATGAAACGCTCTAGCTTTCCTAGTAATATCCTTTGCCATGAACAATAACTCATCCTGTTCATACAATTCTATCCTTTCCAAAGGCAATGTTCCATCTATTATCTCATCAACATCTGATTTTAAACTAGTAACATCAAGCCTTTTTGCCTTAATTTCAGCTTTTAAGACACTCAATTTAGCTCCTCCATCCGCATCTCTCCCATCCCAGCTCCGAGATCTACGTTTAGGTATTGGTGAATTATAGGGAGTCCTCCCCTGTTCCCATCTCTCTAGGTCCCATGCCTTTCCATCTTCTCGGGGTGGGTGATGAAACACTCCTTCATGCCTCCTAGCCTCTCTCTCCCCATCCTGGCTAGTTTCACGGGATGCAGGGTAAGATGTTCCATTACTCCCTCTTTCCTCCCTACTTCCCTGTGATTCCTGATTATTCGAGGCGTGGCGGGACCTATCGCTGTTCTCCTTTCTCCAATGTTGAACGTCTTCCCCGAGTGTATGATGAAGGCACCTAAACCTATTCTGAAAAGCCCGTACCGCCTCATCTCCTCCTTTCCCCCAGAGACGGGACATTTCCTCACATTCTACAATCCTAGTATTTTGTTCCGGCTGTTCTCTCTGATTTGTAGGACATGCATCCCCTCTATTCTCTTGACTTTGGCCTTCCCGGCCCTGACTGCTTTCGCTGGCCCCACAATGAGATACAGTCCCGTTACCCCTGCTTTCCCACTCTGGTTCTGTTCTTGTCCTGTTACTTGGAGATACTATGGACCCGTCCCATTCCCTCAAATCAGCTCTTAACTCTGAATAGGATCTTGGCCGTGGTCCCCTTAGATCCATTGGTCCTCTCGGACCTCCCTGTTCTGAATTGGGACCGACAGTTATGTCTAATGGGGTATTCCATGTTACTGATCCTGGCAATTGTTTCCATGCATTTGTCACATTATTCCTCCTTTCCATCTCGATCCTTTCTCTATCCAATTGCCTTTGTTGTTCCCCCCTATCTCTCTCAGGATTATAGATCGAAACTATGGGTCCTATGGTCACAGGCACTTGAAGAGCGTCTGGTAATCCCACAGACTCAGCCCTTTCGGTGGTTGGCGTTTTCTGCACCACAAACCTTCCCACTACACTCTGTACAGTGTTGTTTGGAGGTGTTTCTCCACTTTTGATAGGTGTCCATTCCGATATAGGGAGTGGTGTATATCCCTCTATGTCATTTCCATCTTCCCTTGCAAGCCCTCTATCTTCAATTTCCTCAACTCTCGGAGGTGGTCTATCCATTAACAATCTGTTTATCAGATTGTCCTCCGACTCGCTTTCCTCGTCTTCTTCCATGAGGTTTCCTCCTCCTGACACCTCCCTCATCGGATACATTTTCTCCACCTCAATAGTCTGTACCCTCCAACGCTTTTCCTCCTCATCCCATTTGGAATCTCGCACTGCCCTTACCGATCGCGTCAGTCTTTGTTGACGCCTGTTCAAATTTCGGTCGTGTGCAGCCTTAATCCATGCATTAAGAGCCTCAAACTGTGTTGGTCTGGGCGAGGGTTTCAATGAGGACATGGTTGCTTTTAGCCGATGTAACACCTCTAATTTAAACGTCCCGTACCTCGGGAACTGCATTTCCTCATTCCCTTCCGTAAGCTTATTCCAAGCCCCAATCCACAATATGGTATGCAGCCCCACATTCGTTGCCATATAATGAGCTGGCGTACCCTCCGGCGGAGCCTCCTCCCCGTAATAATGTTCACTTCGTTTACGTTTAAAAATCCCTTTCAAACACTTAAAACACTTCATGATTTCTGTTTTCTCTACGTTTGTTTACTTCCTGATGACACTCCACCAATCTCAGCGCCGTTCTCACTAACTGGCCTATCCGTACGCGACTTTCCTCCGACGTCACTCTAGTCGCCCAACCAGAGCGCGGCTTTAGCTAACGTCACACCAACCGCTCAATCACAGCGCGGCTCTAGCCGACGTCACCCGTCCCCCTTCGCAGCAGTTCCCCTCCTTTCTCAGCTCGTCTCCTCGGTCATGCACGCGTCCCATTCATACTCCGAAAAATGATTACTTCCGTCCAAGCGATCACCTTTCTTTGACTGTACGCCCACAGTCTTTCTGTAGTTGTCACCTTAACTTGGCGAAATGTCTTTCCGTTTACTTCCAGACAATCGCCTTCTCCGATAGGGTACTCACACACAGTAACTTTCGACCAGCGTCCGTTACTCATACACTCACTCTTACACTCCCCCTATCTTGGATCCACGGCGGTCAATGGTACCTCGTGACCTCCGTACTATGGTCGACAACTACCCTGGATGTTCGATACACCCAAAACCACTTAAGCTCTGGCCTGAACTTAAGATTTCACCAGTTCACCCGTTTACCAGGTTACCAGCTTACCAGGTTGCGCGCGCTCACAACCTTCTCTCATTCACACTACAGGCATTCAACTCCGCAAGACATTACAATACAAATACAACACAAAACACCGCAATCTGTTCACGCATGACCCTTTTTATACTCACTCTCCGATACTGCTGCTTTTCTCGCACCGTCTGCACCTTTCGGCACACGATTCTTCCGCTGCTCGTCTCTCGGCGTCTCGGGCCTTGGGGTAAACTAACCTCTCTAGATTACCTTCCTCAAGAAGATAACCATCCTCACTCTGCTACCAACTGCTAACGCGGGATTACTGGTTACTAATTATCTTACCAAATCCCAAACTATGTCGACTGAATCGTTGGTACCTGTCGTTGAGTAAAAGGTAATCTCGCAATAAGTCAATCAATTTAAGAACTTACACCACTCTAAATGACCACTGACCAAATTTAAGTTTTAAAGATTTAATATAAAGTCAAAGATAACTGAAGATACAAACTTCTCAAAATGAGATTCAAAAGGTAAATTGGTATCACTATAAACATGAACTTCTTGAATAATCTAAGTCTGAAGAACAAAATAATAAGTACAAGCTCAAAAACCATAAGGGTTGTCAAAATAGATATAAGTTGCAATCTCAAAGTCATTACAGAAAAGAAAATTAAAGTTAGTCTGTCCCTACACTATACTAAGTGTCATCCCTACTTAGCAAGATCTTAACCCTCTAGGTGTCAGCCGTGGTGACTTCCTAAGAAGATCACGCACTTCTCTTTGTCTCTTCTCTGATAATGGGTCTCTCCTGATCAGCCTAAATGCCTACCCATCCGCTTCCTCAGGCTCCCAAAATCATCTGCTCTGCTCTCCTCCCGGGTCTCTTTCCCTAATACCAAATCATATTTCTGATAGGAACGCCCCTTGGGACGCCCCTCACGTGGTACATCTTTGCGCGGCAAACTCCATGATGGTACTCTTGAAGACCCTCGTTATAGTTGACCTTGGTTCCCAGGCTTCTTCTCCAGTGCGCTGATACCCCCTGAAATTCCTGGAAACTCCTACAGGCCTGCGCAAGGCGCCACTGAACAAAGTCCCTTTCATTCGAGCTGATTAGGACCCTCGCACCTGCATACAGCTCGTCCTGCAGTGGGCCTCAAATTCCAGACTCCACCATATCTTAAGTCGTAAAACACTCTCAAAGCTCTGTGCTGGACACCTCGCGACCTCTTCTCTAACGAGCACATGACGATTTACACGACATGACATTATCTCCTCTGGCCTACTTGATTTACATGCAGCAGGTCCCTGCACTCTTAAAACGTTAACTTGATTTAAACAGCAAACATTCTTAACTAGCATACGTTTCTAAAATAACACATCTATAAAGCATATACTTTTAACCCTAAGTTCAATAGTACATTTGGAAGAACCATGTCAACCTTATCTCACATTAATTTAGCAGCACGTTCAGGTTTGCTGTGAATTGCCCTAAGGCCTACACAGTATACTGGATTTCAAAGTTACATTTAATTCGGACATGATTCTTTTAACATGAGAACATGAGGTTTTCACATATATTCCAACATTTCTACATTAATCTCACACCGTTATAATTATAGTTACTCCACTTAACATTCTATACATTTCACTACTGAATATAAAACACTCTGTATATTTTCACTCCTGGATATAAAACACTCGTGTGCAAAACATGTTTAAACTAACTACGTGCTTGTAAATATGGCGTACTTATACATTTTTTTCCAAACTTGTGCTCTCTCAGTTCTTTTGAGTCAGCCAATGCATACTCGGAACGAGGGGGCATTAAAGCCCATTATTATGTAGCTAAAGAAATGCTTATTTCTACTTGTTTGAAAGAGGAGTTAGGGGAGCCAAATGGTTAAAACTGCATTCAAAATGCCACGTTTCGTGTATTGCATCAGGAATTCCTCTTCACCTGTAGCTCTAGCTTTGTCTTTCTATTCCGGATCAAGCTCACTGGCCCTGTCATTAGACACTATTTGACCACAGAAGGGAAGGTTAGGTGATTTTTCATCTATCTGTCATCCAAGAAAGTTCAAGAAACTTATGTATGCAGCAATATGTAGCCCTCACGATAAAGATTGCATTGATCTATCACAGCCAACATACCTCAGGTGTAATTGTGGTTAAACTGGCATTTGAAGCAGGAACGCAGTAAGTATCTGCGCACTGTAACCCTGTAGTTGTGATAGGCTAGAGAAATTTATTGGTATGGAAAATTATAGTTTTTTTTAGGATAACCAACTTTAACCTATTGGATGATAAAATGCGATGTTTTTTAAAGTAATACATTTTGTGGAAAAGCTACAGATGTAACAGTACTTAATGATGGTATCTTAGAGATAAATGGACCATCAGCGGTAAGCCATCCAACTGCCTGCTAATGCAGCACAAATTGTACAAAACATTAATTTTCCCTCCCCCGAAAACACAATATTTTACTTTAAAGAGATGTTTGAGAAGGATTTATTAATATAGGTCTGAAAGTTAGAACTAACCCCAGATCCTAATTTACAGCATTTACATAGCAGTGAGACACCAAGAAGAGATTTATGTGCGGAACAAGGCAGAGAGAATACTTGACACTTCAAACGTTACAAGAGAAATCATTTCACTTGTTTCTTAAATGCTAAAAAGTTAGTTATCTTTATAACGGACTCAGGTTTGCTGTGCTAGAGCTCAGCAAACCTTTCAGTACAATCCTAAACTCAGTGATTAACAGGGTTATTTTTTTGTGTGAGTGTAGCTGATAGTTATTCTGATGCACATTTTCAGTTACTGGTGCTTATGGGAAATATGTGTCTGAGCATAGTCTTGAAATAATGTGCTACTTACCAGTCAACCAATGGTTTTTTCCAGTCTATGGAGTGAGATTCAGTGGTTGATGGTTTTAAGGGCAGCTAAGAGATAGAACTGCCTCCCCTTCATCCAAATCCTTTACAATTGTGCAGAGGATATCATTCGTATACATTTTAGGTCTTGTTCAAGGAAGAAAGTCTGCCTGTCGGTCTTTAAGATATAAACTGAAATTAAATACAGTTCAGATGTAAGATAAAAGCTAGCCTTCCAAACAAATTTAGAGAAACCGGTTTGCTGTACTTTGGGTGATCGCTGGAAAATTAGAAATGGTTCAGGGTGACCTCCTTCCTTACAAAAATAAATACAATCCAGTTAAAAAAACAGGCATGATGCCAGTGCATATGGAAAAAAACAATATTAGTTAAGGATTAAAGCTCGTGGCTCTCAGAAGTCCTCTGATTGGATGCAGTTTATAGGTAGCTGTTGTTTGCAGTTGAGGATGCATCATCAAAATAAAAATCTTGCAAGGAAATGTCCGAGTGTGGAGCTGCACCAAATTTGGCAGCACCGCGATCCAACATTTCCAAAACACAGGGATGCGCCGTATTAACAACAATACAGTGCACCCCTGTGTTTTGTCCAGTTCTGGCACTAAAATGATCATCCTAGTGCCAACGCAAGCAACCCTGCCTCTTAGTGCAAGGGTCCCTGCTTTGCAGGGAATGTTTTTATTATGTGCAGGGAAAGTGTACCTTTCTGCACATAAACAATAATTAAATAATGATGTTTTGCTACTTCTATGTGAGCATCAGAAAGCAACACACATAGAAGTAACAAATCGCCACACAGGTACCATTGCATTCTGCAGCATACATAGGAGTAGCACATCATCATTACTTAATTATGGTTTATGTGCAGTTTATGTGCACATAAATAATAATGAATGGTATATTGTTCTTCCTATGTGTGTTACAAAATGCAGCACACATAGAAAAAGCAAAAAGGAGAAATACAAGTATTTCTCCTCATTGCGCCATTCTAATGCCTGCTATTTAATGGTGTTAATTTTTTTGCACTGCCCCAGATTTACAGATCCTTGTAAATCTGGGGCAGCATCCAAAAGCAGTGGGTGTTGCGGCAAATGCCCCCAGCAACACCCATTGCACAACCCTTTCACGCAAAGTGATGCGTGTAAAGGGGCTGTATTTACAAGGCGGCGTTAAGCCAAAAAAGTGGCTCAATGCCACTTTGTAAATATGGAGAAGGGCATAGCACCACCAGAATGTCAGTAAAAGTGATCTTCTGGTGGCGCTATCCCTTTGTAAATATACCCCTTGATACCACTGCATACTTCGCAAAACTTTTGTCTGGGAGGTTAGTGAACTGGATGGCGATTGAGGAAGCTGTTTCCTCAGAGGGTCTGTTGCAAATGGAGTTTCGTCAGCGCTCAACCAATGCAACACCAGTAAGTTATGACAGTGGCAACGGGTTCCAGCCCTTTCCATAAACCAAGCCCTGAAAACCTGCAACTTGTGTTTGGGTTGAAGCTGCATCATACTTATGGGAATCCATTATGAGTATTCAGTTGACTATAATTTATTAAGATCTACAAATCTCTTGTGAGTTAAAGCTCCATGTCGTCCATCTCCATGGAACAATGCTACAACTTCAATTACGTTTCAGGTGCACCAGCCAGTGAGTGATCCTAAAGTACAGTTTGATCACGCTGCTTTGCACATCCTTCTGGCTGTTCCTCTCAGTATCACAGGAGTACATTTTATTGAGAACAATCAGCACCACATCAATTTCCTTACAGACGGAACTCTGTGCCTATTACAGAAGGAACTCTGGGCCTCATGTACAAAGACTCCATTCCATAGAAGTGGTTACATATTGCACACCAGCTTTTACATAATAGTTTTTGATTGTGAACTGACCTATGTACTTATAGGTCAGTTCACAAAATGCAGAATCTTAGTGGGTCGCAATTCAACCTACCTCATCAATATTCATGAGGTAAATCACAAATTGTGACCCACTAAGATTGCCTCGGTCACATGGAAGGTGGTCTGCTGGGGA
The DNA here is from genome assembly GCF_964261635.1 of Lissotriton helveticus. NCBI lineage: Eukaryota > Metazoa > Chordata > Amphibia > Caudata > Salamandridae > Lissotriton > Lissotriton helveticus. The sequence continues at coordinate 571,712,419 of NC_136072.1, forward strand.
CAGCAGACCACCATGTCTGTGATTACTTTTAAATAAAGCAATCCTTTTTTTAAATGCAGGCTGTTTTCCTGAAATCAAAATGGAGTTTATTTAAAAATAAAAAACAAGATGAGTAACAAAAACCTTTTTTTAGGAGTAGGAAATTGTCCCATGGTCCACTGCCTACTCTACAAAAACATTGTTGTCAACATTCACAAAGGGGAGGGGGTTCTTTGGGTATCCCTAACTTTTTGCAATACCGTCACACTACCTTTCTGTAGTTAAGGGTCACATATAAAGAAAGACTTTAGGGAGTCCCATATAATTTTCTCAATTTCCTTGTTTTCATTCAATAGTCCATAAATTCATCCAAAATAATCAATACAATCCAGCATATGTATTGATTAATTTGGATGAATTAATGGACTATTGAATAAAAACAAGGAAATTGAGAAAATTATTTGGGACTCCCTAAATACTTTATTTATGTATGACACTACAACTAGATAGCATTTTGCTTTTGAAGAACTTATGAACTACACGCTCCTTTTGTTTTGATTGTATTCTTGTTGTAAGTGGCCTACAGAGAGTAGAGCGTGACGAGATCAATTGACACAAAAAACAAAAACGAATTGCACACCAGTGCTCATTTTGTGTGCTGCCTTCACTGCTACAGAATTGTATGGTTCTTTCTGTAGTTGGTAAAACTATAAAGCTTTGCAACCACATTTCGGTTTCAAAACATTAATTACATCAGGAACTGATATTTGGAAAGGATACCCTAAAAGTACCCCTCCAAATACAGATTCCCTATTGTTTTTGAAAGTCATTTAACATTTTGGAAACCCTTTAAGGTTAGTACATTTTAAAAAGTATTTTAGCAGTCATAAAACCTCTGATTTTCCAACTCTGAGAGTCTGCAACTGTTAAAACACTGTACATGAGACTGTGTGAGAGAAATGAAGCATCCAGATAAAGAAAAAACTGTTGGGAGCGCAGAAACAACAATATACTTTGCACAATCGGCACACAGTTCACAGTGCATTTGTCCTTAGAAAAATTATAGCTTTTACAACAATTAGTAAAGAAGTAAAACATCACTGACTATTTAATGTATTTTCAATACTTAACATAGGAAAAAGTTCAACTATATCACTGCTTTCAACTGCTTCTGAAACTCCATTAAAAAAAAGAAACGTGCAAAAGAGCCAAACCATTCACATTGTATCACATTTTAGATAAATCATACTTCCATTATGTCAAACATGACCACTCCACCAAACTTTCTACCCTGTCAGAGGAGCCTGAAACACCATGGATGGAATGGATCAATGGTTTCAAGTTTACATGTTGGCATCAGTAGTGAAAACTTTTTGGATGAACATCGTTTTGGGTAAAAAAGATTTAGGATTTTTCCACTCATTACAAGAACGGGAACTTGAAGATAGTGATTATAAGATGAGCTTATAAAACAAAAGAATGAAACAACAGGGAGCTGCTTTTGGTCCTAAAACCAGTGTTATTGAAGAGAAATGCAATTATTTTCAAGAATATAAGGAAAGAATTAATCAACAATGTCATCAGTGGTGTCATTTAAGATTTCATCAGTGATGCCATTTGAGATGTCATCAGTGATGTCATTTGAGATGTCATCAGTGATGTTATGAGTGATGTCACTGGCCATGTCATGAGTGATGTAATATGTGAGGTCATAAGCAGTGCATTGTGGGGGTGTAAGTTATACTTAGCTCATAGAGCTACATCTGCAGAATTTCTCTGGTTTTGTATGAGTGAAATGTGAGCCTACCAATAACGTCCCTGTATTCTTTTGTTTTTTTCAGTGAATTTCTAAGGTTTTTAAAATTCTAGTTCCTAACTATAACATCCCTGGAACCGTTGTTTTTCTCAGTGAATGTTTATTTTTATTAAATGCAGTGGTAGGTTGTTCACAGAACCACCCCTAAGGCAAGGCCTGCTAGCCAACCTCCTCCATTGTTCCTAGTTTATAGTGTAAGTGAAAAAAGAATGAATAGGTACTTTGAAAATCTGGCAAAAACAAAGGAGAAAGTAGTAAAGACTTGGTAAAAGCAATGAGAAAGTACTCAAAATAATAAAAAAATAGCAAGGAGAAAGCACTAGCAATGAGAGAAAAAAGCAAGGTGTCATATGTCCTGTGCAGGCTCATTGTTGATTTCCATATGTTAGCATGAGCAAGATGCGGACTGCCCTCTGCTTTGTGCACGTTACTATAAGAACTTATTTTGTTTTTTGCCACACTGTACTTTCACACAGAACTTGCTGTTGTTTTTGCGTTCTGTTCTTTCCTGAGATTTAGTCTGAACACGGTAGACAAGGTCAAACATCAATGCCCCTTGTTATTTTGTTCGGGTCAGGCCCTAGTACCCAGACAAAACAAGCAAATTCAGCTGTTGTTTTAGAACACATACTTTTGTCATATAGGTATGCATAGATAGGTAACAACACACTTAGAGCGGGATCTTTCCAGTGAATTAATCGTGACAGCACCTGAGATGTAGAAATTTCATCTGTGTCTGCTAAGGTATTGGTTCTGCTGCCAACACCCAGTAATCTTCTGATATATAATCATTTTGCTCCTGTAGAAGGGGAGGGGGTTAGCCTACCAGTTCTTAAATAATGACAGCTCCTTTTATGATTTATGGACTACTCACTATGCTGACCGTATTTGTGTTAGGCACTTTCTTACTTATTGTGGCATGTATTGTGCACACTAGAGCACAATAGTTAGAATAAACATTTTAAACTTTTCTTATGTCTCTATCAGAGCTTATTCTGGACTAGTATGCGTGTGAGAGGGGAGAGGGCCAGAAGTGTTTTGTTATGGGGTATCGCACTGGGGTGGCTGCAGCTTTTGCTTTGGCACCTCTAAACTCTGGAACACTCTTCCAGTGAGCTCAGAAGTGCGATCTCCCTCCCTTCCTTCAGGAAAGGACTGAAAACCTGGTTGTTCCAGAACTAGACGTCCGAGCAGGTCTACTAATGTCCCCACCTCCAAGACACCTCTGGGTATTAGTGCGCTTTATAAATCCCAGTAACATCATCATTAACATTAATCACTTGTTCCTCTGTGAGTGAGTAGGAGGGCAAGTGAGACACTATAACTGGTGGGACCCGGGGCCATGGGTACTAAGGTAGTAGAACGACACAGTCCCTGCCTACAAAGGTTCTATGGTCCAAATCATAGTTCTGTGCCTACTCAGAAACCTTGCACCTAAGAAAGCAATATACTAAATAGAGTAGAACAACCAAATGCACAGCAGCGACAATAAGAGCAAAATATGAAGAAGGAAAATAAATGATCTTGGATAAAACAATAATATAGTATTTTTTAATTTACACATAACTATAATTACTGTATTTTTTCTGAGATGTAAAAAATGTTAGGATCCAAAGACTTCCTGCGACACAGTAGATTGTCTTCGCATCGTTCACTATGGTTTTTGTTCTGATCACATTTTGTAAAGGAGTTTGTGAATATCAATCCGCGGATTTGCCGATTTCTTAAAAAATATATTGTAGGAATATAGGAGCTTCTAAAATAAATTAAACCATAAGGGTGAATGTATTTCATCATTCTAAATGATTGTTTGTTTTTCCCTGCACAAATGAGCTGTTTTAACATTGCTGCAAATCCGCAGATCTGCAGCGCGATCTGCAGTTTTGCACGTTGTGAAAAAGAAAATCTTCATTCCTATTGGTTAATGTTCAATCACACCCAACTTTTTCATAAGACCACACCCAATATAGTCACTTTTAGACTAGCTCTTGTTTAAGAAAGGTGCAACCTTTTGCCTAAAGACAAAATATAGCAGAAGCCAATCTTCCTGCTACCGCTCCACAACCAGAGCAGGAAGGTGATCCAGACAAAGAAGTTGTGTCATCAAGAAAGAAGAGTGATTTTTGGGTCTGGCTAACAGCGCCATCAGGACATAAAAAGGTGTCTGCTCCTTATTTACAATGTAAGCTGTGTGGAAAACAGCTTTCCAGAGGGACTCTCAAGAAATATAGTTATGCACATCATTGACGTGGAAGCATGTGAAGACCAACCATGAAGGTGCATATCTAACAATGATGAGAGAGAAAGCAACTACTTTAATTCATGCTGCTCTGTCAACTTCTGGCCTTGGATAACCCTGCAAGAACATTACTATTCCAGCAACCTGCAGTGAGCTAAAACCATGATTATTCACTGTGGCAAGTGCCAAATGCTAGTTGTAAAGAAAACCGATCACATTATAACCATGTTAGAGAAGGTGAAGATTCATCATTGTTAATTTTGTTTCTTTTTGCTGTTCAAAAACAATACTATAATTCAGTACACAACTGTTTTGCATACAACTTTTCCCTCCGTTTTTTTGCATTCATATTTAATAAAAAGAAGCAAATATTGGTTATAAAAAAGATAATATATATATATAAGATAATATATATATAAAAGGTTCTTGCTAGAACTGTTATATTTTCTATAAAGAGCTGTGTCTGCCCAGTTACTATTGTGTTCCTTTGTATTTCAGTGCATGCACTAGTGAGTACATGGATGCGTTAGAGTATAAAGGAATGTGTGTCTGGGTGCATAAGTGTTAAGTATTGGCCGAAAATCCGTTCTGCTCGCGGAATTTGCCGATTTTCAAATTCAGTAACGCATTATAATCAGCCCAACAAACTAGTGAGCACGGTCGAGACTAGGCAGGTGTGCTTTCTCCCCAGATCTACCGTCTACAATCAGCTGTAATCCTTGATGGAGGTCTTTGCATCCACGAGTTTCTCGAGCGCAATCCCCGTGTACTTCCTGTGACCAGGAGGCTGCTTTCTCCTCATCTGCTTCTCTGATCGGTCTCTGACCCTTTATAAACAAGAGACATGTGAACTCGCATAGAAGCCCTGCCTGTTTGTCCCCGCCTTACACACACTAGGGTATGCAACGTCTTCCCGCCCTTTCCTCACTATCATGGACAGCTCACTCGAGGGACCTCGGCGCCTTTCAGCGCGTTGGCAAAATTACAAACCCGTGGTCACTGGAGACAACTCTTCTGGCCCGGCCTTTATGCAGCTGTAGTGTAGGAAAAGCACTATACATTTACCCAACGAGCTAGCACTTACTGTTTAGCCAGTAGAAAGTAGTAATAGTACTATTTGTGCAAATCCGCAAGTTCGCAAATTTTTTCACGCACTCGCGGATTTTTTTGCCATTTCGCAAGATTTTGCGGCCCGCACATCCTCAAAATTCGCTCATACTTAATAAGTGTATCTATGAGTGTATGCATGAATGTGTACTTGGACATGCTTGTGAATGTATTACTGTGTGCCTGGTTGTGTCAGTGTATGTATGACTATGTGTCCGAATGTGTCATTCTATGTATAACTCTGTGCCTGGGGGTGTCAGTGTATGGATGAGTGTGTGCCTAGCTGTGTTGGTATATGAATAAGTGTGTGACTGGGTGTGTCAGAGTATGAATCAGTGTGTGCTTGGGTGTGCCAGTTTATGCATCAGTGGGTGTCTGGGTGTGTCAGTGTATGAATCAGTTTGTGCCTGGGTGTGTTAGTGTGTGTATCAATATATGCCAGGATGTGTTAGTGTATGCATTACTATGTGCCTCGTTGTGTCAGTGTATGTATTAGTGTTTGACTGGGTATGCCAGCGTATGCATAAGTGTGTGTCTGGGTGCATTAGTGTATATATCAGTATGTGCCTTGGTGTGTTCGTATTTGCATTAGTATATGCCTGGGTGTATTAGTATCTGCATTTGTGTGTTCCTGGGTGTGTCAGTTTATGCATTAGTGTGTCTATACGTGTGTGAGTGTATGCATTTACTGTGCGGCTGGGTGTCTCAGTATCCGCATCAGTGTGTTCCTTGGTGTGTCACTGTATGAATCAGTGTGTGATTGGGTGTGTCAGTGTATGCATCAATGTATGTCTGAGTGTGTTAGTGTATGTATTTGTGTGTGCTAGGGTGTGTTAGTGTATGCATTAGAATGTGCTTTGGTGTGTTAGTGTCTGCATTAGGGTGGAGCTGGGTGTGTCACTGGATGTGAGAGTTTCTGTATCTGTATGTGAATGGGTATAACAGTCTTTTTATGGGCATGTGAGAGGGTGTGGGAGTCTCTATGTGTATGTGAATGGGTGTGGCACTGTCTGCATAGGTATGTGAGTGGGAATAAAGGAGGTCTGTGCAGGTATATGAAAGGGTGTGAGAGTTTCTGTATGGGTATGTGAGAGGGTGTTAGAGTATCTCTATGGGTATGTGAGAGGGTGTGAGAGTCTCTGTATGGGTATGTAAATGGGTGTGACCCTGTCTGTATGTGCATGTGAATGGAATAAAGGAGCTCTGTGAGAGGGTGTGAGAGTCTCAGTATGGATGTTTGAATGGCTAGAATGGTGACTGAATGGGTATGTAAGAGGGTGTGAAAGTCTATAGGTGTTAGCAAATAGACCAATTTCCACGGGAACGAAGAAGAATCCCTCCACCTCCAGGACACAGAAGCAAGGATGCGATATGGAAATACAGTCCTGTCTACTGTTCCCTAAAAGTATGAGGGAATTACCGAAGGAGTGTCCACCACTCTCCTCATACGAGGGGGCCAGCTTGTAGTAGGAAGAGTCTCAGGTGGTGGTCCAGGCTAGGAAACAAAATCAGGTTGCACTATGTAATATACACTCTAACTAGACCATGCAGTAACTGGTAAAACATTGACAAGTGTGGTTGCACCAAGTATTCTTACCCCAAATGAAGGTCGGGATCTCCTTAACGATGAGTTCAGGGAAGAGGGACTTCAGAAGAACCAATGAATAGGCCAAATCAGTCAGAACTCACGAAGGACACACACACCAAATACTCAAAAGGAAAACAATAGAGGGAGTGAGGTCTACCACCTGGCTGTATAGGGGCATGAACAGCGGTGCAGTAACACTCTCAGGAGGAGAGACACCCGGCCCTAAGAAGCATCCAGGGCGGAGCGCTCTCTCTCAAAAGGTATTAAACACAACGGGGTAAATAAAGGATGCTAGAGTCACAGAGCTGGAAGGTAAAGAATAGTGTCGAGCAGAACGCCCGCTAAATGCGTGAGGAAAGGTAGGGAAAGGAGTCGAGCAAGACGCCCTCCAAATGCGTGAGAAAAGGTAGGGAAACAAACCAGGCACTCATGAGCAAGAACGGAGAAATGCCGAAGACCGGCAAGAACTTTCTCACAGCGCTCGAGGAAGGTGAGACACAGCAGGAAAAGGGAGGAGACCAGCAGCAGGACGGTAATTCTCCACAGAAGCCCAGCGGGAACTGCAGCACGCCACAGAGGACGCGAACAGGAACCAGCAAGAGGAGAGGGGGGCGTGGTACTGGAACAGTAAGCCAAGCAACGGCTACGTTCCGACGCGTCTCCTTAAGCGTGTTAGGGAGCGTCAACAAATTGCAAATGGAAGATAATAGTTAGGGCTATGGGCGAAATACCGGATTCTTTGCAATCCCACATGTCACTGTTCTTAAATCCTAACAGTACCCCTCCTCAAAGGCCTACTCCCAGAACCAGGCCTGGAAGGATGGAGTCTGTGGACTTGTCTGATTAATCTAGCTGCATGGATGTTTTCAGCAGGCTCCCAAGATCTATCTTCCGGGGGTACCCTACCCAATCTATGAGGTATTGGAGTTTTCCTCTAGATTTCCTGGAATCTAAAATTTTATGTACTTCGTATTCCGCTTCTCCATTGATTTGTACAGGTGGAGGAGGGATCTCAGGGACAACGGAGGGTAGGTATTTTTTGATCAAGGAACTGTGGAAGACGGGATGTATTTTCATGCATGGGGGTAATTGCAGTTTCAGGGTGACAGGGGATATGACTTTCTCTATAGAAAAGGGTCCTACGAATCTGGGTTGGAATTTTTTCGAACCTTTCATCCTAAGATTTCTAGTGGACAACCACACTTTCTCCCCTACTGTGTACATGGGCTCTGTCCTTCTGTGTTTATTCGCTTGTTTTTTCATGGCTTCTTTGGCGTTGCCTAGCTCTGTCTTAGCTGATTCCCACACTTCCTGAATGTGCGCATGGTGCTCCTTTAGTGCTGGTACAGATATTTCCTTCTGCTGTAACACAATAGGAATCATTCTAGGGTGTTGCGCATGCAGAAAGAAAAAAGGGGATATGTCTGTAGCTGAGTGACTAGAATTGTTGTAAGCAAATTCTGCCAACGGAAGAGCTTGAACCCAAGTAGAGGGGATGGATGTTAATAAACACCATAGGAACTGCTCTAGTGTCTGAATGGTTCTTTCTGTTTGCCCGTCGGTTTGGGGGTGATATGAAGTGGAAAGTCTGTGACAATACCTAGAATGGAACACAACCCCCGCCAGAATTTCGAGACAAACTGGGACCTCTATCGGAGATTATGACTGTGGGTAATCCATGCAGTTTTACAATATTGTTCAAGAAGACAGATGCTAGTTCCTTAGAGGAGGGCACTTTTTTCAGAGGAATAAAATGACTCATCTTTGACAACAAATCCACTACTACATAAATAGTGGTGTAACCTTGACAGGAGGGCAGATCCGTCATAAAATCCATACTTATGGTGTGCCAGGGTGATGGAGGAATGGCTAGTTGTCTTAGTAGCCCTGTAGGCGCACAATGCGATGCTTTTTGACGTGCACAGGTGGCGCAAGATTGTACATAGGCTAACACATCTCTGGACATGGATTCCCATCAAAAACATCTGAGGCAGATCTCATTTGTTTTACGACTACCAGGATGTCCTGCCAAGGTGCTGCTATGACACCACTCTATGATCTTTTGTTGAAGAGCGGGAATAGGGACATACAGTTTGTCTTCATGATAATACAACCCTTCTTTGATGGTATGTAAAGGATTGTGCAACCAGTCTTCTGTTGGTATGGCCAGGAGATGTTCCTTGATATCGTCAAGGAGAGAGGAGTCTTTTTCTCCCACCCCGAGTATCTTGTTCACAGGAATTATAGGAAGGGGTTGTTCCTTGTCTGTGCTTTTGTCATGTCCTAAACGCGACAAAGCATCAGCCTTTCCCTGCTGTGATCCCGGTCTATAGGTGATAAGAAAATCGTATTCACTAAAGAATAACAGCCACCTCATTTGCCTGGGCGTGAGTGCTCTGGCGGATTTAAAGACCTGCAGGTTCTTGTGGTCTGAATAAATGGTGACTACATGAGGGGATCCTAACAAATGGTGTCTCCACTCCTGAAAGGGTAGCTTGATGGCCAGTAGTTCTCTTTCTCCGATAGTATAATTTCTCTCAGCGGGTAATAATGTTTTCGAGAAATATGCTATAGGATGCATTTGTCCGGTTTCAGAGTCTCTCTGCGAAAGGATTCCTCCTACAGCATATTGAGAGGCATCCGCCTCAACAAAAAATGGTTGTGTGTTATCTGCGTGGTGAAGAATGGGTGCAGTGGAGAACTTGTCTTTTAAGTCACAGAAAGCTCTTTCGGTTTCGGCCGACCATACAAAAGGCACCCCTTTTTTCAACAGTTCGGTCATTGGGGAAACTAACTCAGAAAAGCAATCGATAAATCGCTGATAAAAATTGGCGAAGCCTAAAAAAGACTGTATTTCTTTGATGGAGGTAGGACTCGTCCATTTGACCAAGGCTTCCACCTTCTTGGGATCCATCTGAATGCCCTCAGGCTTGATTATGAAGCCCAGGAAGTCCACCTCAGTAGTGTGAAACACACTTTTATCCAATTTGGCGAACAAGTGGTTTTCCTGCAATTTTCTCAAGATTTTCCGGACATGCTCCACATGATCAGTTTCATTCTGTGAGAATATCAGAATGTCGTCGATATAAACGATGACAAAAATATCGATATATTCCTGTAAAATGTCATTTATAAAATATTGAAACGCTGCAGGCGCGTTACACAAACCAAATGGCATGGCACAATATTCATAAAGACCGAATTTGGTGCGAAAAGCTGTTTTTCATTCGTTACCCTGCTTGACGCGGATTAAATGGTAAGCACCTCTGAGATCGATTTTGGTGAAGACTTTTGCTCCTTTGATTTGATCAAGGAGGACTGGAATAAGAGGAAGGGGGTATTTGTTTTTTATGGTGATCTTATTCAATGCTCTGTAATCCAGACATGCCCTGAGCCCACCTTCCTTCTTATCAATGAAAAACAGAGGAGATGACACAGGTGACGTAGAGGGCCTGATAAAACCCTTGTTTTGCATGTCATCCAAATATTCCTTCAGATACTCTGTTTCTGAGGGCGTCAGAGCGTAAATGCGACTGCAGGGCAGGTTTGCCCCTGGAATCAAGTCGATGCGACAATCATAGCTCCGGTGCGGAGGCAGCTTAGTGGCTTCTTGTTCACAAAAAACGCTCCTATAATCCAGATACTGGTCAGGTACTCTCAGGTCAGTCCCAGTTTGAACAGCACAATATAAAGGGAGTTCTGGTTCAATGGCTTCTTGGTAACAGTGAGCCTTGCAATATGGGGATATCAAGGTAACAGTTCCTTTTTCCCAGTCTATTAAGGGGTTGTGTACCTGTAACCATGGAACCCCCAAAATAGCACCGAAATTTGGAGCGTCTATTAAATCGAAGACCATACTCTCCGAATGCCCATTGTTAAAGACTATGACCATAGGCGATGTTTGATAACTTATTAACCCCGAGGATAACTCAGACCCATCTACAGCTCATATGGATTCAGGTTGGGATTTAGCAACAAAAGACAGACCCAGTTGTTGTGCGAGTTTGATGTCAAAAAAGTTTCCAGTAGCTCCTGAGTCTAAAAGAATAGACATGTTGTACTGTTTTTGATTTGTGTAAGTGAGGGTGATGGGCAATGTAAAGTGTTTTATCACTCGGTGTGTTAATAGTTTATTGGTAGAGATCTGCTGGTGTTTGTAGCTTGAGGAATTGATCTCTCTGTTCCTCAAGCACTCTAGTTTTCCGAACTAGAAAAGCTACTGGCTGCTAGTCTGGGTGTTTTGGGGCGAACTGGGCAATCTTTTGCATAATGGCCTCCTTTTCCACAATACAGGCATAAGTTCAGCTTTCTTCTCTTATCCTTTTCTTCTGTGGATAAAGGGACTCCTATTCCCCCTATTTGCATGGGTTCTGGAGAATCTTTAAGCGGAGGTTTCTCGAGTCTGGGTAACCCATATCTGGGGACACTACTGCGATTCTTTTCCCCTTTCCTCTTATGTAGTCGATGATCCAGCTTGACAACTAAATCAATAAAGGAGGCACAGTCTTCCGGTGGGTTGACTATTTGGGGGAGTAAGTCTTTCAACTCATCACATAACCCACGGTAAAACAAGGAGGTTCTCTTATCTTCTGGCCAATGTGTTTCAGAGACCAGCCGATTAAAATTAGTAATATAGGAAAGGAGGTCTTTGGATCCCTGTTTAAGGTTTAGTAGCTCGGAATCGCTAGCTTGCATATAAGCATGTTTAACAAATAGGCTTCTCATCTTCTCTTGGAACAAGGAGAGATCGTATAACAAAGGATCATTATTCTGTACCATTGGAACAGCCCATTCAGCTGCATTCCCCGCAAGGTAGGAAATGATGAAAGCTACTTTGGCGGAATCATCTGGGAACGCGGCGGCTTTGCATAAGAATTGTAGCTGGCATTGGTTCATAAACACATTATATTTGGTACTATCTCCTGTGAATCTCTCGGGCATGGCTAGAGGAACCGGGCTGGGAGTATGTACAGCGACTTGGACAGGAGCTATGGTGGAATCACCGCTAGCCCCTTTTTCCGGTTCTGTGTACCCCAAAGTGAATCTGGCGGGTTGTATGAAGCTCTTACGGGATTTAGGGATGGTTCCTGGGTCTCTATCAACTGTTCTTAACTGATATACCTCTGCCTGCAGTCTTTGGTTTTCCACCCCCAATCTAGCCACCTCTGACTGAAGGGCCAATAAAGCAGCAGTGAGGTCCTCCATGGTATGGGCCTGGAGGTTAAGGTCAGGAGCACCCAAAGAAGGGTCGGGATTCATCTTCGCTCGGGGGAAAGATATTTCGTGGGCTTGGCTTTCTGTTAGCAAATAGACCAATTTCCACGGGAATGAAGAAGAATCCCTCCACCTCCAGGACACAGAAGCAAGGATGCGATATGGATATGGAAACACAGTCCTGTCTACTGTTCCCTAAAAGTGTGAGGGAATTACCCAAGGAGTGTCCACCACTCTCCTCATACGAGGGGGTCAGCTTGTAGTAGGAAGAGTCTCAGGTGGTGGTCCAGGCTAGGAAACAAAATCAGGTTGCACTATGTACTATACACTCTAACTAGACCATGCAGTAACTGGTAAAACATTGACATGTGTGGTTGCACCAAGTATTCTTACCCCAAATGAAGGTCGGGATCTCCTTAACGATGAGTTCAGGGAAGAGGGACTTGAGAAGAACCAATGAATAGGCCAAATCAGTCAGAACTCACGAAGGACACACACACCAAATACTCAAAAGGAAAACAATAGAGGGAGTGAGGTCTACCACCTGGCTGCATAGGGGCATGAACAGCGGTGCAGTAACACTCTCAGGAGGAGAGACACCCTGCCCTAAGACGCATCCAGGGCGGAGCGCTCTCTCTCAAAAGGTATTAAACACAACGGGGTAAATAAAGGATGCTAGAGTCACAGAGCTGGAAGGTAAAGAATAGTGTCGAGCAGAACGCCTGCTAAATGCGTGAGGAAAGGTAGGGAAAGGAGTCGAGCAAGACGCCCTCCAAATGCGTGAGAAAAGGTAGGGAAACAAACCAGGCACTCATGAGCAAGAACGGAGAAATGCTGAAGACCGGCAAGAACTTTCTCACAGCGCTCGAGGAAGGTGAGACACAGCGGGAAAAGGGAGGAGACCAGCAGCAGGACGGTAATTCTCCACAGAAGCCCAGCGGGAACTGCAGCACGCCACGGAGGACGCGAACAGGAACCAGGAAGATGAGAGGGGGGTGTGGTACTGGAACAGTAAGCCAAGCAATGGCTACGTTCCGACGCGTCTCCTTAAGCGTGTTAGGGAGCGTCAACAAATTGCAAATGGAAGATAATAGTTAGGGCTATGGGCGAAATACCGGAATCTTTGCAATCCCACATGTCACTGTTCCTAAATCCTAACAATAGGTTTGTGAATGGCTGTGGCACTGTATGAGTATGTGAGATGGTGTGACTGTCTATGTGTGCGTATGAGAGAGGGTGTGAGAGTCTCTGTATGGGCATGGAAATGGGTGTAAGGGTGCCTGCATGGGTATGTGACAAGGTGTGACAGTCTATGTATGGGTCTATGATTTGGTGTACAAGTTTCTGTATGGGTATGTGAAGGATAATACAGGAGGTATGTATAGGTATGTGAAAGTTGTGAGAGAATAGGTATAGGTATGTGAAAGGTTGTGAGAGTCTGTGTATGGGTATCTGAATGGGTGTGACACTGCCTGGGTATGTGAGGGAGTGTAAGAGTCTATGGGTATGTGGGAGGGTGTATATGTCTCTATGGGTATTTGAGAGGGTGTGTGAGTCTCTGTATGGGTATGTGAATGAGTGTCACACTGTCTGTATGTAAAGGATGTCTAGTGGGTATGTGAGAGGATGTGAGAGTCTCTGTATGGGTATGTGAATGGGTATAAGGGTGTCTGTATGTTTATGTGAGAGGGTGTGAGAGTCTCTGTATGGGAATGTGAGAGGCTGTGTGAGTTTCTGTTTAGGTATAACAAATGGGTGTCACACTGTCTGTACGGATATGTGAATGGGAATAAAGGAGATCTGAATGGGTATTTGTTAGGGTGTAAGAGTCTCTGTAAGGGTAAGAGAATAGGTATAAGGGTGTCTCCATGTGTATGTCAGAGGGTGTGAGAGTCTCTAGATAGGTCTGTGAATGGTTGTGACACAGTCTGGGTTTGCGAGAGAGTGAGACAGTCCATATATGGGTATGTCAGAGGGTGTGGAAATCTCTTTATGGGTATGTGAATGGGTGTAAAGGACCCTGGGAGAGTGTGTGGGAGTCTCTGTATGGGTATATGAATAGTTATAAGGGTGTCTACATGGGTATATGAGAGGTGTGAGATTCTCTCTATCGGTAAGTCAGAGGGTGTGAGAATCTCTGTGTGGGTATGAGAATGAGTATAAGGGTGCTTGTATTGGTATGTGACAGGGTGTGAAAGCCTATGCATGGGTATGTGAGTAGTGTTAGAGTCTCTGTAAACGTATATGAATGGGTGTGACACTGTCTTTATGGGTATGTGAATGGGAAAAAGGAGGTATGTATAGGTATATAAAAGGGCGCAAGAGTTTCGGTATGGGCTTGTGAATGGGTGTAAATGTTTGTATGAGTTTGTGAATGGGTGTGAGAGTGTCTCTATGGGAATGGGGATATGAATGGGTGTGACAGTGTCTGTATGGGTTTGTCAATGGGTGTACCAGTGTCGCTATGGTATATGAATGGGTGTGACAGTGTCTGTATGGGTTTGTTAATGGGTGTACCAGTGTCTCCATGGTATATGAATGCGTGTGACAGTGTCTGTATGGGTTTGTCATTGGGTGTGACAGTGGCCGTATGGCCTTGTAAATGGGTATCACAAAGTCTCTATGTGTATGTGGATGGATGTATCAGTGGTCTATGGGTATGTAAATGAGTGTGACAGATTCTGTATTGGAGTTGTGAAAGGATGTGACGGTGTCTGTATGGGTTTGTCAATACGTGTGAAAGTAAAGTATAGTTTTGTAAAGGGGTGTCACAGAGTCTTTATGGGTATGTGAATAGGTGTATCATTGTCTCTATGGATATGTGAATGGGTGTGACAGTATCTGTTTTGAAGTTGAGAATGGGTGTGAAAGTGTGTATGGTTTTCTCAATGGGTGTGACTGTATTAGTTTATGAATGGGTGTCACAAAGTCTTTATTGGTATGTTAATGGATGTGACAGTGTCTGTATGGGTGTAACAGTGGTTGTGAGAGTGTTGGTATGGGTATATGAGTGGGTATAGCATTATCTGTATGAGAATGTCAGCCATGCTAACTCTGTGGATCCCCCATGAAGTTACATGGGGGAGCATGCTGAGCCTCGCAAGCAATCTGCGGAGTTCACAAATGATCACCCTGAAAAATGTTGGTACATTATCATGGCCATAGTACATCCTCAACCCTCATTTTAAGCATACACAAGGGGGTCAGGAACCCTCCCACCTGACCCCTTCACTTGCTCTTAACTGCAGTTTTTAACACTAGCGACCATTCCCCGGCAAACAAAATGCTGGCTGCAATTTTTCTCTGAAGGTGCGACCAGCCAATCAGAAGTTAGCTATTGCATGTGATTCCGCAGCTTATCCACGGGCAAAGCCGCTGGTAATCCACGTCACAATATATATAACATTTACTTTCAAGTTAATATCTCCCAAGCTACTGAATAGATTCACACCAAATCACAAAAGGCACACTCTGCAGACCAAGATCTAACTTCATGCCAAATTTGGTGTAATTGCATCAAGCAGTTCGGGCTGAAATCATCTCTAAAGGTCCTATGGGACTTAACATGGGGGAAATGCATTTAAAGACCCCATATTTTTCTTGCACCCGCTACACGAAACATCCCAAAATTTTCCACACACCATCTGAAGTACAACCAGTGCCAAAGATATACGCATCTGAATATCACCTTTTTGATAAAAACTCCGTCCTTAGTGTAACTACCTACTGGCGACTGCCAGGGAAAATCCACCAAGTATTAGTTCCCTTCCTGGAGCACAACATGCTCCAGGCCACCACAAGTCTGCAGATGATCCAGTTGTAGTTCCTCCTGCCCTAATGAGTCTTCTTGTCAATGTCCCAGCATCCATCCTAGTGTGGTTCCGAATCCAAAAGTGTCTCTAACTTCTGAGGCCAGAGCCCCAGTAGTTAAACCCACAAAGGCCTTTGAAGGTAGGATCAGTTGAAAAGGCCATCTTTGAAATGCAAAAGCCCACTCTAAGTGTTGTCATGTCTGCCATCCTAACCCGGGAGGTTTGATCACTTTCTTCAGTGGGGTCAACACCCTGCCCCATGGAATGCAAGTCCCAATTCCACCCCTACTTAACCATCCCAGAAAAGCCCCTGAGAGTCAGAGTTCTGCTGTTTCTCTTGAACCCATAGTATATGGCCATCTATCAGGAATACACAGATGTAGCTGTCCCCCCAGCACCTAGATGTGAATTGGAGACAGGGTGACAGGCACAAAGAGCCCTAAGCATTGAAATGCCCACTTTCCCAAAGTGACATTTCCCCACATGTAATGTCGGGTTCACTCATACTATCAGAGAGGATTCAACATTTCACATTCATTGATATCAAACACTACACTACTACTATTCTGCTTGTAGGACATACCACTCAGTAGCCTTTCCCTACCTTTCCCCATGCTAATCTAATGTGAGAAGCAGACCCTGTGGTATCAAACATACCATCCAGAACCATTCACAACCTTTGCTTATAACGCACATGTGCACATGCCCTACCACCTCCCAACACCACACCCTGTCCCCAGGGAGAACTCTGATACAGCAAGAGACACGCAGAACCTTGGCATGCAGCTTTTTAAATGCCAAAGCGAGTAATAGTAACCAGCGCACTCCGGCCCCGCAAGGACAGTCCTGTGACGGGATCGATGAGCTTCCGCTTTGGATGGCACAACTAGTGCAGCAGGGCCACTGAGGAGCATTCAAGGTACATACCATGGATATATGCCTTACCACTAGACAAGGGACTTACAGCTAACGCGAATCAGCCAATCATGTATACACCCATAACCAGTATGTAAGTGATAAGCACAGCGCATCGGTGTAGGAAGACAGTGTCAAACGTGCACAAAGTCCTAAGACTATTACCTAGAGCAGTGGGAAACCATGAAATAGAAAAGCAAAAAGCCAAGGGAAAGCACCATAGAAAGGGTCATTTCCAACAGTGAGCCACTTCAATTATTTTCTGTCTTAAACTCTCTAGATTTAGGATTCTTGACCCTCACAGTATTACTCTTTCCTGAGATACAGACAGTTCATCTTTAATACTTTTGTACTTTTGGTATTCACTGTCACTGGTGAGAGGTCAAGCATGTCGGTACCACGACTAATGTGTAATTATATCTTTCAACTTCAGCATGTCACTATCATGAGTCATGGCAGTAATGATCTAGGCTAAATATATGGCAACTGGCGTATTTGACTGTACAGTGAAATTAATGTAGGCTTCAGGCATCTTAAATGGTGCACCTTTGCCCTGTTTAGAAAGTCTGGAAAAGTATTCAGCAAGGTTTTGAGTCTTCCCTGGACGATGTACAATGGTGTAGTCATACTCTTGCAATCAGAGCCCCATTGTTGAATGCAAGGAGGAATTTTACCTTTTGGCTTTCCTAAGCCCACACCACAGCCAAACTTTTTTTCTCAGGTTGAGAGTAAGCATGTTTTGTTTTGGAAAAACTATACTGGCAAAAGACACAATATGCCTTTGAGCATGGGGTGTCCACCAGGATAACACCCTGACCTTAAGGGGCTAGTGCCAGCAGCAACTTCTGTGTGAAGATTTGGATTGAAAAATGCCTAGTTTTTAAGGGTTCCACATTCCTGTGACTATTTGAATAAAAAAAATGTCTTCATTGGCTCTCGTAAGGGAGCACTTATGGTAGCAAAGTCTTGCATGTATCTTGAACAGTAATTGATCATGCCAAGAAATGAACGTATCATGGAAATATCTTGCGGGAGATCAGCATTTAACAGTGCTTGTACTTTAGCAGGATCAGGTGTCATACCACCGTCGGAAAGATATGACCAGAGAATTTTAACTTTGTCTTGTGGAACTCACGTTTTTCCGCATTCAAAGTCAGGCCTGTATCAGTCAGTACGTGATATACTTGGGTTAGAGCTTGATCATGTTCCATCTGTGTAGCTTCAAAAATCTAAATGTCATTGCTACAGTTGAATACATTCACAATCGGCTGTCCGACATGCCAAATGATGTCTTGGAAAACTCTGAAGCCAATGACACACCAAAACAGAGTCTTTTATATGAAAACAGACCAACATGTGTAGAAAAGGTTGTAATATACCTACAATTTTCTTCAAGTTCCTGGTAATGATAACCTTCATTTAGATCAAGGCGAGTGAAAACCTTTGTACCATTTAATTGCGTTATCATGTCCGCAATATGTCAACCTGATATTTGTTCTTGGTCTATTGCTTTGTTTGCTTGGCGCATATCAACGCATATGCTTACAGCTCTTCGGTGCCCTTTTTGGGCACTGTCACTAAGGGAAAAACCCATGGCATTGGACCAGTTGAACGCTTAATAATGTCATGTTTAATATTTGCAATTCAAGTTAATTTTCAACAGCTTTTTGTAAATGAAATCCAACTTGTCTATGTCTCAGAGCAACTGGATAGACATTGTCATTAATGTTTACATTTACTTTCATAGTCTTAAGCTTTCCCAAACCATGAAACAATGTATGAAATTGATTTACTGTTTAATGGGGAGCATTCATGTTGTAATTCACAGAAATCAATCCCATATCAGCAGCAGTACTGAAACTGTTTGGACAGGCACTTGCTTCTGTACCTTGAAGCACATGGATGGATGCTTGCACCTTCGCTTTCTTGCATTTCTGTGTTGCTACAAATGAACCTTGAGATTTTATGGGCATAGAAGTAGCCCACGCTTACACTTTGGTTTTCGACAGCGTAAGTTGAGACAATGGGGATTATTTGTAGTATTTCTATTCAGACTAACTGGCAGATGCATCAAAAATCGGTATTTCTAGTTGTTATTAGCGAAAATTAAGGAATCGCTAATAAGGACATGCAAACCGCGATGCATCAATAAAATCGCTAAATATTACCGAATCGGTAAAATTTGGTAAAACGTTGCGAGATGGCTGGGGGATACCGATTCCGCAAATACCGAAATAGCAAATACCGAATCGGTATTAGCGAAGTCGGTATTAGCGAAATCGGCAAAAACACGCAGCGCTCTGGAAGCAGGCTGATGACGTCACAACCAGGAAGCAGCTCAGCCCATGCTTCACTCGGTGCCCTGAGGATCTCAGAGGAGGAGGCAGAGCACAGGAGCAGAGGAGCAATACACAGCCAGCAGTGACCAGGACCTGCACAGCAGTGCATCATGGAGAAAGAAGCACCCAAGGGAAAGGACAACAGCAGGAAGAGAAAACGCAAGTTTTCTGACAAGAAACTTGAGATTCTGATAGAGGGTGTCAGCAGCAGGCATGAAAAACTGTTTGGCAGACTGTCCCTGAAGTTGCCAGAGGCGGAGAAGCGCAGGATGTGGCTGCGCATCAAGGACAGAGTGAATGCTGTGGGAGTCACCCACCGCAGCATCGAGGACCTTAAAAAACAGTGGTACAACCTCCGCAAAAGGGCTAAGGAGAAGATCGCGGAAAGGGTGAAGGATGCGGCTGGCACAGGTGGTGGGTCCTCAAATGTGACACCAAACACAGCCCTCGAGGACCTTGTGGAGTAGACCATCGAACCGGAATCTGTTGTGGGGGTCACCCAACTGGACACCTCAGGTGCTGCGGAAGGCGGACAAGGTAAGATGCATGCCAGCGCAGATATGCAGTGTCTTGTCAACCCCTGCCCATTTCCCCAAGCCAAACACAGTGCACAAGTAGCCGTGCCTAAAGCACAATCCCTCAACAGAGTGCTGCTTCATGGGAGTTGTAGTCATAACATGAAAGGGTTCCTGTCTGACCCCTGAGGTGCATGACATGAAAACAGCAGTCAAGGTCCAAATATCAGTTCCCATATGTCCTTTATGTAGATGACTAAATCATGAAATTACAATATCCACAAAATCATAACAATGCTCTGTTTCACACACAGATGCCTCCCCCATGGAATCAGATGACAGCGCCCGCCTAGTCATCTGTGAGACCCCAGTGGTGACTGATGCGGAGAACACGCTGGAACATGGAGGCAGTCCTTCCCCTTCACCACCTCCGCAAACATCACCACCACCACCAGCACCGCGGACAAGAACACCACCACCAGCACCGCAGTCAAGAGCACCACCACCAGCACCGCAGTCAAGAACACCACCACCACCACCACCACCGCGGACAGCAACACCGACACCACCTCCATAAGTCCTGCCAACCACACATAGCCGCAGAGCAAATGTCCCCTGCCTGCAGGAGATGGAGACGGAGCTGAGGCCAGCAGCCACAAATGTACAGCAGCAGGCTGTCGTCACCCCAACCGCACGAACAGCAGCACGTCTGTGAGCTAGACAGCGGGCCGGACCCTGAGTAGGGCTGCAGCGACAACAGCAGATCCTGCAGATGTGTATGGAGTCATGGAGAGCCGGATGCTGTGTGTTCAGCGCCTGCAGGCAAAACACATGGGTGCAATGAAAATTAGCATGGCAAAGCCTGACGCAGTGCGAGAGCTGACCACAGCTGTTGCAGAGGGCAACAATGACATTAAGGTATGCCTACAGGAACTAACACGCGCTGTTGTTGCAGGCCAACGGAGTGAGCGCAGGAGATATGAGCAGTACTCACTCAGTACCAATGCCACAATTAAGGCCATTAAGAAGCTGTGCAACAGCACAGCTGTGGTAGCCGCAGATCGGTGTCCCTGCAGGTGGACATGGGCCATTATTGTGGGGATGTGGCAAGGACCCTCGAGAGAATGACCACTGCAATGGAACACCTGCAGTCTGCAACTGCCAGTATCAGCAGTGCGGGAGGGGATGAGGTGAGTGAGGCAGCCTCAAGTGTGAGCAGCGTCACCATGCCTGAGACAAGCGAGAGGAGGCGCAGCGTGTGCAGTGCACCAGCCACTGTGAATGGTCAAGGGGATGTTGAGGAGTCACGGGACAGGAGGCTGGGTGTCCGTGGCAATGGCAAACGTAAATAGCCATGATGCAATGGCTCCCTGGCCATGGTGAGGTAACCATGGGCCAACTGTAGTGCCACATGCAGCACCTGTGTTGTCAATGGACATTATCTCTTTTGTTTTCATTTACGCTGCGTCATGTTTCTGTTACATTAATTTGCACCAGTCAGGTGTTAATGGGCATTAAACCCTTGCAATGCATATCATCTTGTCATGGCTCTTTCTTACCTGTCTCAGAAGTGATGCCGTGTGATGTATGTCCGCCTCCTTTGCCCTTCTTCTGTGTTGGGCACATGTGCCTGTCGGTGTTGCGGGGGGGGTTGCTGTGCACGCAGCTCGTCCTCACCGTACACCTCTATGGTTATCCCCCTTCTTGTTGCAATGTTATGCAGGATGGCGCAGACAGCTATGATCTTGCACCGGATGTATGACGTTACGACGCATACTTTTACAACGACTTCTTTTACAACGCATTTTTTACAACGCAGGATCCTTTACAACGAATACCTTTACAATGCATGATATTACATCGCAGATGCTTTTACAACGCACACCATTACAACGTAAGTATAGGTAAGTATATAATATTTTTTTTAAATGTAATTAATTAAATTTAATATAATTTAATTTAATTTTTAATTTACTTATTTTTTTTATAAATGTATATATATATATTTTTTATAATTTAGGTGTTTTATAATAATGGGTGTAATAGTAGGGTAAATGCTGGATAGTGTAGGGGTAAAATTACTATTCTAACTCCAGGGGGGTGAAATAGTAGGGTAAGTGCTGGATTGTGTAGGGGTAAAAATTACTGTTCTAACTCCAGGAGAGTGAAATAGTAGGGTAAGTGCTGGATAGTGTAGGGGTAAAAATTACTATTCTAACTCCAGGGGGGTGAAATAGTAGGGTAAGTGCTGGATAGTGTAGGGTAAAAATGACTATTCTAACTCTAGGGGGGTGAAATAGTAGGGTAAGTGCTGGATAGTGTAGGGTAAAAATTACTATTCTAACTCCAGGGGGGGTGAAATAGTAGGGTAAGTGCTGGATAGTGTAGGGGTAAAAATTACTATTCTAACTCCAGGGGGGTGAAATAGTAGGGTAAGTGTTGGATAGTGTAGGGGTAAAAATTACTATTCTCACTCCAGGGGGGTGAAATAGTAGGGTAAGTGCTGGATAGTGTAGGGGTAAAAATTACTATTCTAACTCCAGGGGGGTATAATAGTAGGATAAGTGTTGGACAGTGTAGGGGTAAAAATTACTATTCTAACTCCAGGGGGATGAAATAGTAGGGTAAGTGCTGGATAGTGTAGGGGTAAAAATTACTATTCTAACTCCAGGGGGGTGAAATAGTAGGGTAAGTGCTGGATAGTGTAGGGGTAAACATTACTATTCTAACTCCAGGGGGGTGAAATAGTAGGGTAAGTGTTGGATAGTGTAGGGGTAAAAATTACTATTCTAACTCCAGGAGGGTGAAATAGTAGGGTAAGTGCTGGATAGTGTAGGGGTAAAAATTAATATTCTAACTCCAGGGGGGTGAAATAATAGGGTAAGTGCTGGATAGTGTAGGGGTAAAAATATTAATTAATAATAGAATTATTTAAATTATTTTTTTACATAAATAATATTTTATTTCTAAATATATTAATTATTTAATATTTATTTATTTTTATAAAAATTATTAAATAACATTTTTAATATAATTACATACTTACCAATACTTACGTTGTAATGGCATGCGTTGTAAAGGCACCTGCGATGTAATATCATGCGTTGTAAAGGTAGTTCATTGTAATGGATCCTGCGTTGTAATAGTTGCGTTGTAAAAGTAGTCCGTTGTAATAGTTGCGTTGTAACGGTTGTTTCCCTCTTGCAGCAGGTCACTGGGTCGTACTGCAAGGCACCTCCTGTCTTATGCAATATTCTGAAGCGACTCTTGAGGATGCCAAATGTGCGCTCCACAACATTCCTTATGCTGATGGGTGCTCTGTTGTAGCGCTGATCTTGTGGTGTTGCTGGGTTGAGGTAGGGAGTGAGTAGATACTCTCGCTAGGCGTAAGCGCTGTCACCTGCAGGATGGGGAGAGAATGGTTAGCGGCATGAATGCTATTGTACATGTGGGGATGGATTAAATGGTGTTGCATCAATACGTGCCTAGTAGGTGTCCAACTCTAAATTCACCGTTGCTCAGGCGCCTGTGGATGCCACAGTGATGGAAGATGTATGCGTCGTGTGTGCTCCCTGGGAATTGGGCTACAAGGTCCGTAATGATGTGCTTGGCATTGCACACAACCTGCACATTAATGGAATGGTATGACTTCCGGTAGATGTATTCGGTGGCTGAGGGAGGACAGATGTGGACATGGGTGCAGTCGACACACTGAAGGGATCAAATTAATTCTAACGGGTCACACTTACCAATAACCCATATATAATTAGAGGATAACCAATAATTCAGTCGGCAATGGAGAAAGTTCAATCATTTATTCATCAAAGACAAACCCTGACAGGGGAGCCCTGGTCTACACAACCACCAAGGTGCGCAGAGGAGACTGTCTACACATTCAAAGTACAAAGCATATATACGTTTTCACATTTCAAGAATGACACCCTACAAGGAAAAACACAGTTTGTCAGCAGGCCAAAAAGGAATACCCAAATAAGGCACAATTGATTGCTAGTATCCTAGGCTTCAGCTATTCCGGGGGCAGGTCAACCAGTTGCCTCCGAGTCTATCTAAAGCCGAGGAGGACAAGAACAAGCTTTGTGAGAGAATGTACGCATCCTACCAAGAAGGCAGGTGCGACCTTGAGTTTCCCTTGAGCTACCAGTTAGCAGACATCGACCATGGTTTGGCTGACGCCATGGATAAGGAAGAAAGACATAGTCACGTGATTTCAGGGAAACCGCATTTGCACACTAAGAAACGAAACAAAATGGCTCCAGCCTTGCCAATAGTATTATCCTAGAAAGAGTGAATGCAGGTAACTAAATGAATGCCCTTCATTCTAATTAACCGAGTATATGTTTACAAGGAATATATTGGATATATTAGGCCAATAATATGTTTATTGCAAATTCGATCCCTACAACACCCTATCACGTGGGGGAATTGTGCCACCTGGTAGAACTCACGCTTGGTGCGGTTCAACTGTTGGGGGGTCGTGGGGAAGGTGATGTGGCGATGTATCGATGCTAGCATGGCATCCAGGAACCTGTGGAAGAAGCGTGAAAGTGCGCTTTGCGACACGCCTCCGGCTTCTGCTTTTACCCGCTGGAAGCTTCCAGACGCCAGCAGGTGCAGGCTGTATAGGACCTGGACATGGGCTGGTATTGTGTGGGTCCTAAGGGTCTGGTGCTGGAGTTGTGGTTCCAGATCTGCTATTACACGCATTATCATGGCAGGGCTGAGTCTGTACTTATCGTACACCTGCTCCTCTGTTTGCCCGAGCAATGTAATGCGCACCTTGAAGATCCTATCCTGGATCATCCTCCTTCGCTGGGCCAGGGCATTGATTCTCCTCCTCCGAGCAAGCACGTAGGGGGCAGCCATTTTGGTTGACTAACAGGGTTTCCAGGGACATTTTGAAAGGTTACTGATTGTCAGCACCTGTCAGAAAATTTATTTTTTTCATCATTTGTATAACTTTACCTACAGCTTGAGATTCCCCTTAATTTGCTCATGCTAAATAGCGGTTTCTGAGCTTTTCGGTATTTGCGATTTTTGATGCATTCCATTGCGATTCCTTAATAGCGATTCGGTATTACCGGGGCCTGCTTTGGTATTCGGTATTTCCGATAGGCTGGATAGCGATTCGGTAAATCACCGAGGGGAATTTTTTAGCGATTCTTTATTATTTACCGATTTGTGTTGATGCATTGCATTTAGGGGTTTTGCGGTCGGTATCGGCCTGTTTTACCGAATCGCTATTTTACCGGGAGGTATTTTGCTTGATGCATCTGCCTGTAAATGTTTATCAATGCACCACTGTCGATGATGATAGGTATCAAACAATCATTTATTTTCAATGTAATTTTCAGACAATGTTTGCATGACTTTGGTGCTTTAGCATGTCGGCTTTTCTTTGACTGACATTTTTCCTCACTTGCAACCAGTCCGACATGCGCACATTTCTCTGAGGTAAACATTGACATGGCACAACCATTTTCCTCACTTTCGTTTGAAATCTTTGATGATGATTTAGATGATGATCAACTTCGCTCAGTGTCAATTTGCCTCAATTGATGTAACCACTTGGCCTTTGGGGTGCGTCAAATATTGACTCTGGTGGCCATTTTGTCTTCGCGCTGTGGCATACTTGATTTTTCCTTCACTTTACAAACTGTCACAAAATGGTTCTCTTTTCCACAACCTTTGCATATCTGTCCAATGGTGGGACATTTACCATTGTATGGAACTGAAAATTCACATCTAAAACAAAGCTTCTTTTTACCTGTAGACATCACTTTGTGTCCTTCAGTCTTTTGCTTTGGCTTACTTTTTATACTCTTGACAAATACACTCAAGGCACCTTTGGCAATCATGTCAACAGCTTGTCTTTCAGCATGCTCTTCAGCTCTGGCAGCCATCAACACACACTCTAAATTAAGAGTTTCTCTTAGCATTTGTCATCTGACTGATTCTGACAAGCATCCATCAATAACACTAATTCCTATAGCTTCTTCATCATTAAATTCATTGAACTTACAGTGTGTGATGACTCTCTACAAATTCATCAACAGTTTCATCAACTTTTTGATGTTCTTGACTGAAAATGTATCTTTCATAATCAACATTTGGTACTGGATTGAATTTGAGATTCAGTGTTTCTTTAATCTGATATTATGTGACTTCTTCGTCAGTTCTCTGCTTTTTCTTTATGACTTCTTTCACACCATCGCCAGCCACATTTCTGTTGTTTTTAATGAACTTTTCGTTATCAGTTTCTTCAAGTGCATCAGTGAAATCATCAAATGTCTCTATCCAAACAGTCCAGCTATCACCAATATTTTGCTTCTTGGAGGTATCGAAAGCTGGTAGTGGTTTGAGGAATGCAGCGTTGTAGACCAGTGTGGAACTTACTGACACCTGGGGTGGATCCTGGTGAGTTAGGGTTTGCAACTTATTTGTCAGGCCTTGCAACGTGCCTGCCTCTGACTCATCTTTAATGAGAACTGGGAAAGTGAGTTTCTTTGCAGCAGTCTGAAAAATTTCACTATTCCAAAAGTCGTTCCAGCCTCCTTATTTTCTGAAGACCTGTGAAGTTGTTCTGAGCCCCACTTTGCAACTTTGTGAATGAATTGTTTCAGGTATGGACGGCTCCATAAGCACAATCCCAAACACTTCTCCTTGAGCCAACTTCACAGTGTGCGGTAGTATTGTGACTCTTTTCAGAGCATTCATGAACTCTTTATTTCTTTTTGTCTAAATGTCAGTTTTCATTTTGAAACTCCTGGTTGATCTCCACTTGCAGCTCTTCTGTTAGTAGTGTTTTATTTGTGGGTTATGATTATCAGTGGCTGTGCTTCATAAACCAGGTTGAATCTGCTTTCAATGTTAACACACCGTGTATTGTATAAATGTATCTAGTGTAGCAGCACGGCACCATTATGCATGGCTTGACTCACGGGTTATTGACCATCAACGTGTAAATTATTTGCAAAGCTTCTGTTGTCTTCACTTGCTTTACAGCTACTGGAGTTGCGCTTTGACTCCAAGACATGAAGCATCAATTCCGCTCTTTGACAGCGACACATGTGACACGCATGAGCAGTTTACTTTACCACGGCAAACTCCCTGGGAGAGCATGGTCATTCTTCAGTTTACTCATCCCCTATCTCATCAACATTTTGTAGTGTCTTCCCAGCCTGAGTACCTGCTAATGAACCCACCACACACGGAGCTTAGTATTACACGTCTTTATTCTGTGGCTTATATCTACGAATCTATGAACATTCTAAAACAAGCTTTCATGGCCCTAAAGCTCTGACATCTCTATCACAGCTCTATGGAGTCCATTAGGAGCCAAAAGTGTTCAGCTACAAAACATCGCAAGGCGGTACAGGCAGCATATTGTGTGACAGCGCAGGGAAAATTCAGAATTTCACTGTTTAATGTTCGATATGGTGCATTCCTGTCCTTTCCCTATCACGCAGCGCAACAAGGTTACTTGCTGTGCTGCGAGATTGTTTAATAAATATGCCCCCTAGTTGTTTATATACCTGTTTCTAGGAATGGAGATAACAGCGACAGCTTGTCCGAAATGGCGGAGGAGCGGGACCCCACTGTTCAGAGCCAGCAGATTTTTTTTTTTTTTATAAAACAATTTTCGATTATAATTTTATTTTTCACTGATTGAGCCGATTCCAGACTATGGTGAGGCAGGCCGTGGCGGGGAAGAGGAGGAGGGCACTGCAAGTGTGCTTCTCAGATTGACTGGCTGTTTTATGATGGCCAAACTGACATGAGCACTTATATTTCTTCAACCTAGCTGTTTTTCACCTCGGGTGGACTGGAGATTAGGCATAGACCACTGTGCCTGAGCGAGCGTGAAACCAGCCCACTCTCATGATTGGTAATAGCATGAGAGTAGCATTTGGATTGGGTGAGGAAGTCTGGGAGCCTGTGCTGTGTGGCAGAGGAGTCCCGACTCGGCCGGCAGCATACACAGCAGGTAAGTCTTTTGTTTATACTTTATATTGGAAGCAGCCGCCACTGAGAGCTAAGGGGAAACTAGAAAGAATAAATATTACTGGTGGAACCATACAAAGAAATAGAATGTTGGGTAAATATTTTCAGTTTTCAATGGTGTTAGTTGCATTGAAATACTAAGTAGTCAAGTTTATGAATATTGCACTTGGCATTAGAGAACAGTTGAAAATGAGGCGGTGAAGTTATGTAAAGCTGGTAACATTGAAGACAATGTCTTGTTATAGTCATTGTATGCATATATGGAGTTGAAAATTACTCCTAATAGAGCGATGTCAAACAAATGAGCACACACATGTGAATGTGCATTTTAAGGTTACGATATACTGGTGTGATCATATCATGACTCCAGTCCGCTTTCAGTCTTCATGCATTTTCAGACTGAAAGAGTCAAAAATATGGCGTCCGTGTTTGGCAAACTCTAACAGGCTCATTCTGATGCGGGTTGGAAAGCTTCCCGACCGAATCGGTTTGGAAATGGTTTCCGACCCACTCGGATCGGGAGAGTCCGACCGACGGAGTATGATACATCCGGATGCTTCCCGATACGATTTGGTTTTACTACCATTGACTTTAATGGGAGCATATGTTCCTAACCGCATCATAATTCGGTCCTCGGTTGGTAAGACATGTTCCTGATCCGATTTGGAAGGAGCAAATGCCATTAGGAGACCTTCCTAACTGCATCACAATCAGGCCCTAGGTGGGAATGCTCTCCTAACCGCATCCATATCAGGCCCTTAGCAGCCAGTTAGAAGTAGCGTTCAATGCGGCAAGACGTAGGTAAATACTATTCTCTTGCTTTTACTAACAATTCTCAAGCATACTACTCCTATTAATTAATATGCTTAGCATTTTAGTCTGGCTTCTAATAAGGTGATCACTACGCTAACTTTAGTTCTGTGCTCTTTCCTTTCCTTCTTATTTTTTGACACACCTCTACAGAATGGACTTATCAAGGTCCAAGTAAATAATAAAACTTAAAAAGAACGAAGCAGTCTTTGTTTATGTGAGGCAGCATGTGGATAGGACCCATTATTTTGAAAGTAGAAAACATCACTGGGATCCGATAATTGTTTGGGTAAGGAGCTACGCTTTAAAATTAAGGAATTTTATATGGAAAAATGTGAGCTTAAGTTACATGTTTATTTACATTGTTTTGAAAGAGTTATGGTAGGATGCACCTCTCCATCGGGACTTTTACTTTTAATTTAATTCAGAAAAAATGTGTAAGGATGTTTACTTTTCATAAACAGTGTTACTAACATTTGGACACAATTTTATCCAATTAGAGGTGAGGCCGGTTTTGTGATGGTCGGTTCAGTCACTAAATAGGATGGCTTGACTTAGGAAGATCTTTATCCATATGATTTTAAATCAGTTTGATTGGTGGTGGAGTTCTTTACACAAATATAGTCCACTATATCTTTCTTTATCTTCACCTATATCAATAGACACAGGTCTAAGGTTGAGGCTCTATCCCTAAACGTGTTTCCGTTCCTTTTAATCTAAACTTGCTTTCAATTTAAAAAATATGTTCATTGATTTGTTGGAACTGCTATACAGTATGAACTCGTATTGAAGAGACTGGAGATACCACAGGGTGTATCCTTTTAATGTCACTTTGTACTTGTTTAATCAACAATGTTTTTGACTCTGTATAGAACCATTTTTCTTAGCCAAGCTATATCACACATGAAAAGGGCATTTGCATGTTCTATTTTTAATTGTGACTGTAAAGTGTCACAGTATACAAAAATGGTATATACATGTTTTTCTGCAGCCTTGAAAAAGCCCAGGGGGCGATACGTGCATCGGCTGCTGTTGCTCTCCATGTTCTGAGAAGTGAAAATAAAGTTAACAGAAGGACCGGATTCAAGACTTTTTCTAATTCTCAACTAAAAGGACACTTGATCAATGGCTAATTGAAACACACTTTGTGGCAGAAACTCCATTTTATCTTTTTGACTCTTCTGTTGGATGATAGATATAGTGATCTAGTATGCTCTGGTGTATTTTGGTTTAATATCGTATGCAAACTAGATAGTTCCATCAGGATTTAGAAGTAAACATTTGACTAATGGATTTGAGGTAGACAGACGAGGTGAGATGTTGAAATGGTTTTTCACACTACACTTATCTTCCACATACCATCAATTAGAAAATTACATCTACATCACTTTTCATCATTTGTAGCACCGTTCATGGTGTCCCAATACAGATGCATGTCATTTGGATAAGTCTCTGATCTGTAGTAGTTTAGAGGACGAATTAAGGGATTTTGTCTCACAATTCAATTTTATTGTTGAAAGCCGATACAGGTTCGGCATCCCATAGAGTGCCAGGAGTATATAATGACAAGCAGCATTGATTTCAACATTTTCGTTAATAACAGAGCTGTGTTGATGCAATAAACACATTAGAAAAGAACTAGAAACAACAAATGATAGTGCCATAATAATATCGGTGGAAGCACCCAGCAACATAGAACATACAGTTGTAAGCGATTCAGTACACATGTAGGTAGAGTCTACATCTATATTGCTGCACAGCCCGAGCAACCCAACAGCTTTTCGACAGCAGAGACAGAGGGGGGCAGGTTCTAGATCTAATCCCCTGTAATCCGACCACCTCTTCCATATCTTATACTGTTTCTGGAGGCACACTCTCACCATAAAGACTGGGATCTCCAGCCCCATGCAAAAGTCAAGGCCTTTCTTCCAGGTTGCAATCAATGGTGGAGCCTTACTCTTCCGCACCCTCGCGCTATCGCGCTTATCCATTGAAAGGCCTAGAAACTACAAGTGGAGCTTATATCTATTGCCACCCAAGCCCTCAGCAATATGAAGCAGAAACAATTGGGGTGAGAGTTGAATATACCATCCCAGGACCTCCGAGTGTCATGCTGTCACTCCTCTCCAGAACCGCGACAGGGACAAACACTGCCATATAGCGTGAAAGAAGTCACCTTCAGCTGCCTTGCAACACAGGCACCTGGATGAATCGATCAGCCCAGCCCGCCACAGCCTATATCTGGGGAAATATACCCGATGCAGGTATTTGAATCGGATCAACCACAAGCAGGCAGCGATCAATGCGCCACGTGGGGACTCAAGTGCCTCTACCGAGTCATCCTTGTCCAGTGGGCCCAGGTCCAGCTGCCAGGCCTCCCATGTTTTGTGTAGTGTATTGGGGGTGTTGTTTATAAGTGTGCAATAGATATTAGTTATTTTGTGATCCCCAATTCTCCCGTAAAAACTTTGGCCTCAATGGGGTTGAATTCAGGTATGGCATCTTGTTGCACCAGATACGGTGAGAGGGCGTGTCGTAATTGGAGGTACCGGTAAAATAGTGGGTAGGGCATATTACATTTTGTCTGAAGTTCCTGTAAATCTTTCAGACTCTTCCCATGTAGAAATTCACCGAGTGTGTCTATACCAATGACCTCCCGGTCTTGAAACCCCGATAACTGCATCACATGTGGCAGCTGACCATTGTTCCACAGGGGAGTTTCCTTTGTCAGTTTACCCCACCAGCCCATTATACGCAGCGCTCATTTCCATACCCTAAAGACATTCCTGGTCGCTGGCAGCAGCACATTAAGCAGCGGGCTAGAATATAAGATCCAGTGTAGCTCCACCGCATATGCTGGGTCTCTCCGGTTGCCATTCCACCAGTCGTTAAGGACTAGTATGTGTGAGGCTGCATGATAGGCCTGTACATCTGGGGTGGCAATGCCTCTACAATAGGTGGATTGAAAACAAGTTATCAATGCCACGAGTGCTACTCCTCCTCCCCAAAGAAAACATGCAAGAATCGCGTTAACTTATCGTAACCTGGTTGGCCGTATACAATTGGGGTGCTTTTGAAGCTGATAGAGTCGGCAGGGCAGGGATACCATTTTGAATATGGCTGACCTACCAAATAAAGAAAATGGCAAGTGAGACCACACGCCGACCTGATCTCTCGTCTGCGCCCATATGGGGGGCGAATTTCTTTCCATGAAATAATTTGAGAAGTGGATAAACACCCCCCCAAATATTTAAAACCATCTGTAACTAAGGTGACCTCTCAAGACCACATGCCCAGCTGATAACCCCCATTTTGGGACCAGAGACATGATTTACTTCTGTTCATATATAGGGCCGAGTTCTCTCCGAATATCTGTGTGATCCTGAGAAGGCGCGGGCCGGTCCTATTGAGTCGAGTAAGGAGACCTCTTGTGACCATTCAAAGCCACGGATCTGGGCATCAGTCCTTACCCATGCCACTAGTGGCTCCATGGCCAGGGCAAACAAGCACGGAGAAAGGGGGTAGCCCCGGCGGGTGCCCCGTGCAATGGCAAAGCGACCCAAGATGGAGTCCATTTACCTAACGGACGCCAAAATATCTGTATATAGGAGCCAAATGAGAGCTAGCAGATGAGGGGCGATGTTTAAGCGACTAAGCAAGGTGAAGAGATAGACCCAGCTAAGCGAGTCAAAGCCCTTATCCATGTCGGCAAGGAGTAGTGCTGCAGGCTCCCTCAGTTTGTGCACAGCTGCAATTGCATTATGTGCTCTATGTCAGCCGCGGTCTGTAGGGGAGTACCTGCCGGGGCGGTGACGTGGGGAGGGGGAGAGGGGCAGAGTGGGGGTTAGTAATGTATGGATAATGGAGGTTTGCAGGTAAATAAACATTTAAAAAAATCAAATGAATTTCGTTGCGTGCACTGCATCCCCAAATGCAATGCAGTGCGCGCAACGAAATTTGTTTGATTTATTCAAATGTTTACTTACCTGCAAACCTCCATTATCCATACATTACAAACCCCCACCCTGCCCCTCCCCCTCCCCATGTCACCGCCCGGCAGGTACTCCCCTACCGACTGCAGCTGCTCTACGCATATTATGACTTGTAGGTCGGCCTGGCATAGACCCTGCCTGATCAGGATGGATCAGATCAGAAATGTATGGGACAAGGCGATTAGCAATCGCTTTGCCCAAGAGCTTGGCCTCCACATTAAGGAGTGAGATCGAACGATAGGACGATAGGACGAATGAAGTTCCGGTGGGTGACCTGGTTTGAGAAAAACTACTATTTCGGCATGCCACCAATCTTGCGGGAGGCAGTTGTCTTTAGCTGCCATGTTGAGGGCTGCTAGATATGGCCTCCATTAACTGGGATTGATTGTATTTGAAAAATTCACACAGAAAGCCATTGGGACCAGGTGCTTTTCCAGAACTCATATCGGTCACGACTATTTGTAGCTCCTCGATCGACAGCAGGACATCTAAGGCTTCCTGTGCCAGTTCAGGGAGGTTGTCAATGAATTTAGAAATGGTGGCAGTAGACAGGGTTTCCCGGGGAGCATATAGAGTGGCAAAGCAAGAGGCTAAGCTAGGCGCTATGTGCAGAGGATCTGTAAGAGTCACCCCCTCTGGGTCCTCTATAGTTGGGCTGGGCTGGGGACGTATCGACCACTGACACAGGTGATGCAGCATTGCACTTGGCTTGTCGCCCCACTGGTAGATCCGGCTGCGGGTCACCAGCCAGTAGAGTTGAGCCTCATCTAAGAGCTCACTAGCATATGTTTGTTGGGCACAGAGCAACTGTTGACGTGCAGCACTCCCCCCTGATCCCCTACTACTACGTTCTAGGACAATCAGTCGGGCTTTGGCCTGTAACAATTTCTCCCGACACTGTCAACATCTTGCAGCGCAAAAGGCGACATCGATCCCCCAGAGAGTGGGCTTCATAGCCTCCCAAAGTCATGTAGGAGATGTAACCGTCCCTGCATTGAACGAAAGGTAGTCAGTGACAGATATCTGGATATGGAGCTGGTATTGTTTATCCTGCAAAAGCCAAGGAGAGAGTCTCCACCATAATGAGGAGTGCCTAGGGCCCAAGACCAGCTGCACAGACACCGGTTAATAATCTGAAAGGCCCCACCGTAATATCTCAGCTGATTTTAATCTAGGTGCATGGGTTTCTGATATGAATAAGTAATCAATGCGAGAAAATGACTCATGCACACCAGAAAAGTATGTGTATTCATGCACCGTCCGGTGCATCGCCCACCAGGTTTCAGTCCAACCCATACCCTGAAGCAATTTAGATTCTCGAACCATCGGTGGTCTCCCACCACTATGCCACCTGTCCTGTGTCAGGCATAGCACATCATTCCAGTCAAGTCCCACTATTGTTAATCCTGATGGGATCTCGGTCCACAGTGTTGTCATTCTCTCAATCAGGTTCTTCCCCAGGGGGTGAGTATATACTACTAAGAACAATAGGTTCCCCATACAGTGCTCCAGAGACCACAATGTATCACCCCTGGGGGTCAGACCATAACTTACTGTGAAAAAAAGCAATGCTGCAATGTACACTCCTCAGGAGCCCCTGGTAAACCCAGAGTGAAATGTCTGTAGGAATCCTAAGCACGCCAGGCATGCTGTCCTAGTGTCCAATAGGTGGGTCTCCTGCAGGATTAGAAGATCTACTCTGTATTGTTTCACCTGCCACAGAATCGCCCTGCTTGATTTTATCTAGGAGACCCGAATATTCGAGCGAACGATTCTGAGTTCCCTACCCACAGAAGTCACCTTGTTACCTGATGTGTCTGGAGTCCCACAAAGAGGTGTGTGCCTGTCTAGGATCGTGCAGAATACAATGACACTAACCAAGAGTATTAACTGTAGGAACTTCCCAAGAGATCACCCACCCTTCCTCCCCCACCCCAATACCTCAAAAACATAGATGTATCTATCACAGCATGCAGTGCGCCTGACCTCCAACGGGGGTGGTAGCGACATGCAGCTAATGGATCCCCTCTAACAATCCCCTTGGCATATGAGTGTCTTATGGCAGAAGTACACATGAATGTGGTAGCCCAATCATTAGTGACATCCCAAACCAGATTCAGATTGTAGGTGGAGCGCATTGAGGCATCAATCAGAATGCTGTAGGTTCCGGTTGATCTTCTGTTAGGCGCCGGCGAGTCTTGGAGCTGCGGTCTTGGAGCACTTCTTGGAGCGTGAACAGCGGCACTGCTTATCAGCCGCCCCCAGAGAATCTCAACCAAAGCCCTCCCGAGGAAGAGTCAGAGTCTAATCTAGGTGGAGTACGTGGCTTGAGTTTAACAGTTTCGTCGGTCCAGCGGAACACCTCTACAGGCGTTTCAAAGAAATGTGTTCGCGATTGGTTGATCACTGTAAGGTGAGCAGGGAAGAGCAGGGTGTACTGAATATTTAGGCCGCAAAGACACGCCTTTCCCTCAGCAAACAATTGTCTGCGCTGCTGCACCATTCTAGTGTAATCTGGGAAGATCATGTTGTGCTGAAAAGTGAACACAAAAGTCTCTTTTAGACGGGCCTGTCACAATATAATATTACAGTCCTTATAATTAAGAAGCCACACGATGATTGGTCGGGGTAGAGCACCAGGCGGCGGTTTCTGCAATAGCGCACAATGTGCATGCTCAAATATGAAGATGGGGAAGACCGTGTCTGGCGGGAGCCAGTCCAGCAGTCATTTACACAGAAAATCCTTGACAATGCTGCACGTGCATCCCTCGGGGAACCCAACAAAGCAAAAATTGTTGCGGCAAGTGTGCCCCTCTGCATCCTCATCGCCAGGCCCCTCATCAGTGTCTTGAGGGTGGAACTTTCTTTTGGAGGCCGATCAAAATGTCCACCACAGTGGAAATTCGAGACTCCGTCTCCGTAAATCTACTGCACAGTGTTTCTGAGATTCTGTCAAAGCAGCATGACATCAGAACCAATGGCCCCAATCTTGGCCTTGAGGGTCTCACAGGACTGCGTAATCACCACAAGCAGCGCTGCATTGTTAGGCATAGCTGCAACATTATCACCTTGGCCAGGTCCCTGGGTCACCGCCCCAGTATACAAATCCAATGTGCTTTGTTTGGCAGCCATTCCACAAGGTTTGTCTTTGGCCATGCTGCGGGGATGTGTATGACGTGGCACCCCTGCACTCAAGCCCGGAGAATCCACCAAGGTGCAGTCCAATGCGGGCCGCAGGCAATCTGTTCCCCTTACACTCAGTCGCCAGGGGGAGGAATGGCCAGGGGGGCCAGCATGTCCACAAACGACACTGAACCTAGTCCAGCCACCTCTGTGAGCAGGGCACCCCCACCTCCCCTAACGGGTGCCTAACTCACACCTCAATCCCCACCCGCATCCACCAGGTAGCCACACAGTATTTCAGGGGGAGGCAGCCATGTACGTCCGAGCTCCTCAGTGCCGCCTCCTGGGTTAGCAGTGACTCTGGAGCCGCCCAAGACAGCACCCCCAGGGGAAGAAGGACAGCAGCAGATCCGGTTCAAGTCTATAGTTCTTGCGTCACGCCGGTAAGGACTGTGTTATGGCGGCCGCTCCCTCACATCTTGGATCCACCACAGAAGGAGTCCCAAGGGCAGCAGCCCATCATCCGGGAAGGTGGTACCCCTGGTTGGCCTCACCCCACCAGGCTACCACACAGGGCAGAGCTCAGCTTTCCATCAGCAATCATCTAGTGTATATATGGGGCCACCTACAGCCCACAGCAGCCATGTCCCTGACCCTGCCGGGCTCAAGTCTATAGTTTTAGGTGGCATCCGGGGCCTCCCCAGCTGCCTCAGGGCCACACGTCTCCCCTCTAATTTCAGCCGGAGCCACTGTTGTAAAGTCCACTAGGCCGTCCGCCTTGTCTCACGAGGCCGGGGAGATAACACGCCGGTTGCCAATCCCCAGTCACAAGCAGGGTGTCACAGCTCATCCCCCTCACTGCCGCGAGCTCAAGAGTATAGGATGGGCTTGAGGGGGAGGGCACCAAGCAAGTATGGCCAACTGTGCAGCCAAGGCCCCGGGGAGCACCAGCCGCAACCTCCGATTGCCTGCCGAGACACCAGAAGGCAGGAATAATGGTCACCGACCCCTGGGCCCCCAGCCACAACCCCGTCGGGCTCACCTCCTTTGCAGCAGTGCTGCCTCATCCACGGTTGCCCCTTCCCTCTGACGGGCACAGCCTGGGCCGCAGCTCTCCGGCCGCCTCGTGGACGTAGCCGCCGGCCTCACAACCGCGAGTTTCACCTTGTCAACTCTCGCAAAGTCCGCCAACAACACAAAATGCAGCACCAGACCCAGCAGCAGACGTCGAACAGGTGTCAAGGAGTTTCCCCAGCGACGGAACTGTGTCGGGGTAAAGGGATTGTCAGGATTAATGAAGGATTTGGATCGGGTTACAGGGAGCTCCACTAAGGCGTGTCTGCTATGTTAGACCACCTGGCCACGGTTATATGATTAAATAACGACCGCCTAAACCACAAATTCCTCAACCACGAAGGCTGAACAACGAGGAATTTCAAACCACTACATTTTTTACAACGAGTTCCTTATTAACCACGAAAATCAATTTCTCGTGTCTGACCAATAGATGGCAGAATTGTAATATCATTTACCTGTTAATTTGTTTCTAATTCAGAGCGGTGCTCCTCTAAACCTGAGCTGCAGCCTGGTGGGGTGAAGTGCCATCACCACTACAAATGGGTGAGTGGCTTCAATGCAAAGACTATCAATGGGTATGATATCCACTGATGTTCATTATGATGCACTGACCACATGGATGTGTCTAGAATGTGACATAATTCAGGCAATTTGTTTCCTTTGTTCTTTCCATGTTCCTCCTGTGGATGTCAGGTCAACAACATGATACGAAATAGTACGTGGTGGATTATGAAACCTGAATATTGCAGGTGATATTGATTTTAACTTTCACTTTATAAGCAGTAGTTACGAACAGGTCCTGAAGAAGGCATATGAACTATTTCATCTTAAATGCTGAAACATGTTGACCAATATTGCTGACAGATATTTTGTTAAATCTGTATTCTCACTTTGTTTTTAGATTTGGACAATTGAGAAATACTATTAAAATTAACATTTACTCAATTTATCCAATTTTAATTTGTATTCACACTTTTTCACTTATATTCACACTGTTTATTCAGTAACCTCACATATACTTATATATCCTATATATACCACCCTTTTTGATAACACATCTTTTCAATAACTATACATAGCCTTGATAACATCATTAGGCTGTGTTGTGTTGTCTTGTCTCCTGGGCAAGGAGAATCCAAATGATGTTAAAAAGGGCGGTACAGGACGGTTACTGATGGGAACATTTGCCCATTTGTTTGAGTTGCCACGTGGTAATCACATGTCACATTTGTTGCACTTTTGGGTATCCACTATTCCTTTCGTGATGTGCTAGTGTCCGTGTCCACAGTTGAGTCACATGGTCATCTGACCCCTAGATACCATTTGTGTGAAATCTTCTAATCATCTACATGTTTTTTTTAACTAATTATTTTTGTGATGCACTTCTTTCAGAATAAAACCAGACTACATCCCAATACACTTTTTTAAACCTAATCCTTGGTGTATTCGAAACGTTAATGTTGATATTTGTTTTTTTAGATGCCAATGTCCACATTCTTTTCTTATTTTTCTGCGGGCTACAAAGCTTATTTTTTTTTTGTGTTGTGCCCAATCGCATTGTGCTTGATTTGAAGACGGCGAGAAGTCACTTGCAACTCCGGTATTCTAGAAGCCCATTCGCCCAATCGCTGTGATTATGAAGGGAAGACGTGGAGAAGTGACGTGATACTCCAGTATTCTCGAATCCCTATTGCCCAATTGCTTTCAGCTTGATGGGAAGACGTGGAGAAGTGACGTGATACTCGTGTATTCTAGAAGCCCAATCGCCCAATTCCTGAGAGCATGAGGGGAAAACATGTAAAGTCGTTGTTCCGTCCTTCGTTGTTCCGTTGATCGTGGATCAGCCCTCTTCGTTGTTAACTCTTCGTGGTTAAGGTAAGTCGTTTTACAAACATCGTGGTTAAGGTTGTTTCCCCCTGGCCACGCCCCAAATTAAGACATTTTTAAGGACATGCTGTGAGTAAATTACGTGAAAGATAATATCGTGATTTTGGGGGGGGGGTGTGATGGATGCAAGACATGAAGTCAGATTGAATTATAATTTGGAACTACCAAAAGAAAAAGGA
Organism: Lissotriton helveticus; assembly: GCF_964261635.1. NCBI lineage: Eukaryota > Metazoa > Chordata > Amphibia > Caudata > Salamandridae > Lissotriton > Lissotriton helveticus. The sequence goes on from NC_136072.1 coordinate 571,751,033, forward strand.
TTGATGCTTAGAGCAACGCAATGCAAACTGAAGGTTCACTGTCTAACATAAAGAGGTCACACTATTGAGAAAATGGTCCAAGTGAGCAATGGTGGAAGGTATGCAGCAGGTTTTATCTTCAGAAGATAAGGATGAACTTATATCCTATTTGGAATAATTGGAATATATAAAGAGCTTCACAAAATAACTATGAAATATTATAAAAAGTAATATGTGGTTTTCCATATGTCAAGATACATTTGAGAATATTAATCTTGACTAATGTTTGTTACTCTTTGGATTCAAAAGAGTAACAAACATTAGTCAAGATTAATATAAGACCTCACATCATTCTGCCTACAGATGTCTGGGCCATCAATATAACAACAATGTTAATCCAGTTGAAGAACGGCAAAACAAGCTATTCCCATAACAATTATAAAACACAAATACTTTAGGAAAGATTTATTCAATAACGGACAAAGAAACTTTCATGCTTTCTGGGTAAGTAGACATTATAAAACATACATTTGGAATACAGCATAGCTTAAACCCCTCAAACACCTTTTGTAACAGTGCGGGTCAGCATTTGCTTAGTGTAGCCAGACGTCTGTCTAACTTGTTTGAAGCTGAATTTTCAAGGGTAGGAAAGTCTAGAATGAAGCATGAAAGAGCAGAAGACGAATGGTAAGAAAATCCTGGTTGGGGACCTGCCGTTGATCTCAAGAGGGCAAAACTATAGAAGCGGAAGAATGGAAAATTCTGAACCTAAAGTGATGAGATGCAAGAAAAAGAAATTTGGTCATGAGGAAGATGGCCCAAACAATGACAGGATTTTGGGCAGATATGCTGCGGTTAATGAGGATGTAATTACGTGAAGATAATTGGGGCACAAGCATAGGCACAAAACAAATTCCTTCAAATGAATTGAGATTCAAATGGTTGAAACGAGGACACCAGTACCATGTAGGATACATCATGGCCACAAGACATTAAGGGAGCTGTAATGGTGCCTGGATTTAGATAGTCAGGTAGAATTGATATTTTAAGATTGTAACATAAGTCAAACAAACAATAAGATGCACACAATGAAAGTATAGCTGTTGACCCCTATGTTATATAGAGATGGTATGCATTTGCCACAGTTATTTTGTAAACCAGTCATATAAATATCATGATGCCAGTAGATAGATTAGATGAGCGCAATCAGTTTGTGTGATAAATGATTACCTTTTATTCAACATTTGTGGAAGAAGAATGTGTTAGAGATGTGACTGCACATCAGCTAAGCAAGTTTCTAGAAAAAACATGTCAGAAAAAATGTTATCCTATGAACAAACTGTATCCAATACACATGAAACTATTTTACAATTAAATGTGTAGATATTTTAAAAAAATAGTAACATACAATGGCAAAAACTGATTAGCTGTATTTAACCCTAAGATCAATACTTTGGTAGAGAGAACAGATGGAGTGATAAAAGATAGCAAGTAGTGTTGATAAGGGTGAATATCAGATTATTAACTATGCAAACATTGTGCAGCATGAATAGTATATCCTAAATAAAGTTTAAAAATATGGTACCATAAACTTCCACAGAGGGATATTTTTGTACAAAAAATTTAGAGCACAATCGTTATGTCAGCCAATATTCTGACAAGTATTTTCTGATATCATAAAGTAGGCAAATCACAGCATTCTTCCATGCAAAGATTCAATTGAAGAAATGTTGCTGGCATACACAGCAAAAGAACATTCTGTTACTTGGCACGGTCCCTATGAGTTAATGAGGTAAAGGCAATCCACAACAAAATTATCTGCATGCACACAGATGGAGGGCAACAATATTGACAGGGAGGAAATGAATGAAGGACTGGATAGAACTGAAATAGGATGAAAACAAAATGTGTTATGACAAAGAATGGGCTGCAATAAAATTCTAAATGAAAGTTGTACAAATGGCGAGATTTAAACAATCCCAGAACCATAAAGACAGGTGTAACTATATTTTCTAAATCCATGAAAGGAATCAGACAGGTGCACAACAGAACACGAAAAGGACGATAAAGATAGATGTGAACAATAATCGGTTGAATGAGGAAAATGAAAGACGAAGAAAATCGTAAATAAGAAACACATACTGTTAAGTAAAAAGTGTATATAGTGGGAAGAATGGTTAATCATTAGAATGAGGTACAGTCCAAAAATGTTTTATGAATATTGGACTGATTACGCATTTGGAAGTCTTACCAACGTACCACTGCTGAGGCGTTCTCCTGCTCGCCGTATTACGATGTCACCGCTGGCCCAGCGGTGGTGTTTCTGATGGCGGGGGTATCTTTTCACATGCGTTGATGCATGTGTGTATATTTTGACTGCACAAGTGTTAAATGTATATGTATGACGCATGTGAAAAAATTCCTAGTACATGTTTTATCCCATTGCTTGAGTCAGGCCCATATGTGCCCAGTCCACTCAATGGGTAAATAGTACAAAACATATTTACCTGGATTTCAGCGTCAACAGAGTTGGTTTTTTCGGGGCCTAGATGCTGCTGCAAAGAGGGGAGCCGAATTGAGGGCCCGATGTTAAAAACTTTCCTTTGTTTCTGCCTACTTGTAATAGGTGTTCTTCCCACCACAGTCAACTCATTGGAAAGCCAACTCATAATTTGGAAGGTGGTGAACTTCTCTGTACTGCCCTCTGACAGCTGATTTCTCCCTATCGACATCGAGGTGGTGGGCGAATGGTTGGCAGCCGTGCTCCAGAGATTTTTCGTTTAGCAAACCACCAACATCTTTATACGGCAGGCGGACCACCAACTGTGCGACAAGGTTTCTGATGTTGTTTCATGGGATTTTTGCTTACTGCTAAACTCATAATCAGGCCCTATGTCATTGAGTCTGGCTAACTTGCAATGGCTTGGGTATGCATGCCCATGTAAAAACTTTTCAAGAATGAAGGGGAAAGATGTGTTGTATGCACCTCTGGTTACATCATTGCGTACAGAATGAAAAACCTTTAGTTGCTTTGTAGCACTGTTGCCAGATAGTGAGCTGCTAGTGTGTAGTGATAGAAGAAGATGTTGCCTGTCAGGAAGGACTATGGTGAATAAACCTTTGTTGTACTTCAAGCAACATGGGGCAGAGTTTTCTAGTAGATTAGAGTGAGGACTATTTCATTTTGCATATCTTCATGATCAGCATTCTAATTTACTTGTTTGTCGAGCCCATTGACTTGCAACCTACATGGTGGATGGAGTTTCAAGAACCTGCACTTGCCTCAAGAGAAATTGTGTAAAACTAACACGGGGGAACTATAATACGTGTTGAAAATTCGGGGTAAACTTTGTGCCAGCTAGAAGCACATTCCTCTGAGCTGTGCGAGAATAAGAACTGACCATGGGAGTTTATGATGGTACAAAATGGTGGCTATTTCATGAGTTGCAAATTAAAGGCCAAATTTATGGCCAAGTGATGGCCAGTCACTTTGCTGTGCTGCACTGTGCAGCAACTAAAGGGCAGGAATTTACCGTATTTAAGTCAATATAGCACATTCCTGCCTTTTCCCCTGCGCTGGAGCCCTTTTGACTGCCTAACGCCACAGCAGGTAGCCATGCACCATGGTGCAACGGTGCCTGCGATGCAAGGAGAATTGTTTTTGTGCAGGAAGGAGCACCTTCCTGCATAAATACAATCCCCTGAGGTTTTTACTCTTTCAATGTGTGCTGTAGAGTACAACATTAACGAGGGGAAATAAACATAATTCTTCACGTTATGCCTCAACTGGGGAAGTGTAGGTTTTGGCACATTTCCAGGTCCACCACTTCTGGTACATCTGGGAATGTGTCAATATCCATCGATGTTGCATGGGAATACCCATGCAACTAACATGGAAACGCCTCCCTGGAGCAGCGTATCTTAAAGCCACTCAGGGCCCTAAAAGGTAGCCTTGCATGGCTTCATAAGTCTCATTTTCAGGTTGCGTTGCATTGTGTGGTGCAAGCGCAACCCAAACCCCTTCATAAATATGTTTCAAAGTATATACTTATGACTGCTTGGGACAGTTGAAGCTGTGCTTTTCTGCTGCGGTGGTGTTCATGCCTTACACTGAAGCCTTGCTTTTTTATTGTACTGGAGTTATGCTTATAAACTGTTTTGGAACATTAGTTTTGTCGAACTATGGCTTCAACTTGCTTTTGAGCGTCACATCTTCTTTCCTTTGTTGATGCCAGTTAGTCTCTCTTTTGCACTGTTTTTTTAAGTCTATTGCATGCACCATGGCTAAAAAGAGCTATTCAAACCCCCATAACAACAGTTGCCAGGAAGAAGGGCCTGGTTTAAATCTTGGCGTGACTTCCATCCCCCCTCCTTGGTGGTGTTTACTAGTACTCCGTGAAGCTGATAGATGCCCTAATTAGATGTAGGGTGGCTGATCCTCCGTCCACGTTGCCAGTTTTCCGTCATGAATGTGGCTCACCTCCATCGACACGTCACACTCCTCTGCTAGCCAACCTTACTCTGTCGCCATCAGCCTATTTAGATTTCTCAGTTGTCCTGACGTAGTTCTAGCTGCAGATTCCTGACGGAGGGATTGTGTTGTGGGACCCATTCAACATTGTACTTTTCCTGTGGCTTTTGGATGGATACTACTATCACACACCTAATGTGTTTTCTTTATGTGTTTTCACCTGCATGCTACACTATAACATACACTCCATTGCAATCCATGATCCTTTGCCATTCCACTGCAGCAAAACATTTCTCTTGAGAACTTTTTCAGCAAAGTCAGGTGTTATTTTTTGCTTTCCCTGTTTCTTGGTAATTTTTTCTTTTTTTATAAAGTTTGTCCTAACATTATTATTCATTTACAGTCATTGATTTTTAAAAATGTTAATGCTGAAAATGTGAAATACAGATTCTTACTTACATTTATTACAGAAAATATAAAAGATTTTTTAAATGTCATACTTGTAAAGTCCAAACATTAGAACTAAAAAAAAATGAATGGACATTAAAATATCAGTGCAAACATTCATCATGATAATAGACACTTATACCCCAGAAAACATTAAAATATATATTTTCAAGTGATAATACAAGTGTGTTTATTTTAACTCAATAAGTGAAAAAATAAACACATATGCATTACATCTTAAAAAGACAAAGAGACAAAATTAAAAAAATACAGAAAATGCACTAGACAAGGGGAACTGTTACGTAAATAAATAAAAAATGTGATTTCATTGTGTAGTGCATGGATTTTGCTTTTATTATTTTTTTAAAGGATTTATCTTGTTCAGTGTAATTACCGAATTATGTTACATTTCAATAATTCAAAAATGTGTAATGCATATGTTTATAATTTGTTAGTATCAAAAAATAATTAAACACACCTATATGAACACATTATGTAGTTCAATTAATGTCAACTTTTTTGTAAGTGTCCATTATCATGATGGAAGCTTGCACCAAATTTGAAAAAAAGTACAAAAGTTAATACAGGTGTGTTTCTTTAATTTTCTTAAACAACAATATTACGCAAATATCTTTTACACGTTAGAAAAAATAGCTTGTAAGAGAAATTTAAAAATGCACAGAGTTTAAAACAAATCTGAAGCAAACATGTGAAAAAGAAGCTTACCTTTGATTCCGGTGACAGCGGGGTTGATTTGATTGGTGGTCAAGTAGCAGCAGCAAAGAAAGAACTTGAATGATCAGGTTCATGACAGAAAGGAAAGTGGAAAAATTAAAAAAGGTACATTTCTAACTTATATCTCTTCAAAACTGCCAACTAATTTGTGGAGGTTTACCCTCCACAGTTATGTTGTTGCAAAGGCACATCGTGATTGGCCTAGTGGAAATATTTGATGAACTCCCTACGACAGCTGCTTTGGCCTCTGATGCCATCGATGAGGGAGGAAAATTCTGGTGAAGACGGTAAGACTCAGACAGCCTATCATCCATAGACTCCCCAGCATCCATATTGAGACGGCGGACCGCTTAGTAGACGGACAGATTAGCCAATGGATTAGCACCAGATCTGCTAAGATCTAAATCAGGACCATTGAGGCCTATTAGGATGGCGGATGGACCTGCGTCCGTCCGCCACCCCCGAGGTGGAGGTACCGTCCGCAGGGGCAGCGGCGCTCCCTCAGTTGGAATTAGGATGTGACCGCCACCCTGGGGGTCACATCCCGTATATTTGACATTGCGGCCGGTGCGGAAAAGCCGCAGTGGAAAAGCATGTTTCCGCCTGCATCGTAATATGGCTGGCGGTGTCTTGCAGACACCGCCACCATATTTGCGTACACCCACTGCGGATCAGCGGCGGACGGACTTGCCATCCGCCGCTGATCCCAACGCCATCGTAATATGGAGGCTGGTGTTTTCCCTCACCAAGGCGGTGAATCCGCATCCTCCAGGCCGGCGGTGGCTTCCGCTGGCCAGGAGGATGCGGATTCACCGCAATCTTAATCTGCCCCTTAGTTTGAATATTGCAAACGAGTAATCAGTTTTATAATATTTTGTCTGTTAGTGAAATGTGTCAAATGAAACACATTATTCATAAGTTTATATATTTCTAGAAGTCGGAGTGCTGTCACTGGAGATTTGTTTGGGGCGTGTGTGTGGTCCGATAGTTATTTCGGGCTTCGCGGCGGTTCTTCGCGCTTGTACTGGCTTTACAATTCTCTAGCTCTGACTTAATCAGGGGGTCCACGCCATTCAGCCTCTGTCTGGACACACACACGCCCCAAACAAATCTCCACTTCCCCCAAATTTGATAAGTCGCTGCACGCGCAAAAGATTATTGCCAAGCAAGAGGAAATCGAGCACCTGAGAGGCACATGGTCCTGATGAGATTTCCCCACACCCAGGGGTTATCGAAACGCGTAGACCCCCTCTACTCAGCATTAGGAATGTTCTATTGAATACCAATCGTTTAAAAACTTGTCATTTGTTTTTCCAATGCTATGTTCTCTAATAACTAAATTGTAAATAACATTGTATAGTTCCTGAAGTTAAGAGTGTATATATTGATGTGCTGTTGTGTATGAGTGTTTGAATGAAAGTTGTTAGGTTGAAAGAAATTGTCTTTATATATGTGATGTGGAGTCAAAAAGTTCTGTTTGTATTTGCATAGAAAAAACCTTTCATTCATATGGTTTCTGATTTCAAACTAATTAAAATTATTGGATTAATTCCGGAAAAATCAATTCCCGAAAGTTACTGTTTGACTCAGTAGTTCGAGAGATCATCCATGATCCAAGTTGAAGTTGGTAGGCAATAGTGGTGCTCGTTTCGGTTTCTAGTGATTGATTGTGAGGCTTGTCCTTATTGCCGGTGAGCCCAGACCCAGTTTTGGTAATGGTCCATGGAAATAGGAGCAGTCAGGGCTGCGTTAACTCTGAACGAAAAAGAATATCGTAGGAAGAACGGTCTCTGCTTATATTGTGGCAGGAAAGGACATTTCCTAAGGGATTGTCCGGTGAAGCCCAAGACCAGCAAATACAAGGTTGGACAAGCAGCCGCAGGAGTGTCTGACAAAGGAGCGGAAAACTCCAGTGCTTGAGAGAGAACGGAGGGGGACTCTCAAGCAAGAACATCATCCCTTCGATTAATCCTGGTAGTGAACAAGAGAGGAACCACGTGTTCTTGGCCATGACCCTGATGGTAGATTCAGGAGAAAAAGAGATCAACGCGATGGTGGATTCCGGGGCGACTGGGTGCTTCATGGATTACGCAGAAGCCACAAGATTGGGCATACAGCTACTCACCAAGAAAAAGCCGGAACTAGTGTATGCCGTGGATGGCAGCGAGTTGATAGCAGGACCCATAAAGTATCAGACGCCGGAGTATAGGCTAGTGTACATCGACACGCATCGAGAAATGATTTCATTTAACATCATACAAGCCCCGCAATATGGGGTCATCTTGGGGTTGCCCTGGCTCCAAAAACACGAACCTCATATTCAGTGGACATCCAAGAAGATCAACTTTGTTTCTGATTTCTGCAAAGAGCACTGCCTGGTAACGGATGGCCCATCAAGGAATCTGGCCCTGTTACATAAGGTCGCCACGGCCGCAGAAAGGGATGTGGAGTTGCCTTCTTGTTATACGCCTAAAAACAAGTGTTTAGTGACAAACAAGCCGAAGAACTTCCTCCACACAGGCCCTTTGACTGTCGGATCGACCTTATTCCGGGATCCATCGTTCCGAATGGAAGGTTATACGCCCTAACAGTGCCTGAAAACGACTATCTGCGCACCTACCTGGACAAGTATTTGGCCATTGGGTACATCCGTCCGTCGAGATCACCAGCTTCGTCTCCTTTGTTTTTTATCCCCAAAGCGAACGGAGAGAAGAGGTGCTGTATCGATTATCGCGCCCTCAACGCCATTACCATAAAAAACCAATACCCGCTTCCATTGATTCCGGTTTTGTTGGAACAGGTCAGAGCAGCCAGGATATATACAAAGCTTGATTTGAGAGGAGCGTACCATTTGGTTCGTATTAAAGACGGGGATGAATGGAAGACAGCCTTCAAGACGCGGTACGGGCTCTTCGAATATCTGGGAATGCCCTTCGGGCTTTGCAACGCCCCTGCCGCCTTTCAGTATTTCCTGAATGAGGTGTTGAGAGACTTTCTGAATATCTTTGTGGTCGTCTACATCGACGATATTTTGGTATATTCAGATTCAACAGAAGAACACTGCAAGCATGTCTGTAAGGTGTTGGGGGCCCTGGTACGTCATCGTCTTTTCTGCAAGATCACGAAATGCGAATTTCATGTAACCACTGTCGAATTCCTGGGGGTAATGCTCACCCCGTCCGGTCAGGTCATGGCCGAAAGAAAAGTTAAAGCCATCAGAGATTGGCCACGTCCATGCACTGTTAAGGACATCCAGTGCCTGTTGGGATTCGCCAATTTTTATAGACGTTTCATCTCTGGGTTTTCTGCTTTGGTTACCCCCTTGACCCGTCTCACCCGAAAGAACGTTCCTTTCCTCTGGGACGGAGAAACGCAAAGTGCTTTTGATGGATTGAAGGAAGCATTCACACCGGCGCCTGTTCTAACACATGCCAACCCGGAACTGCCCTTTATAGTGGAAGCAGACGCCTCTGAAGTGGCGTTAGGGGCTGTACTATCACAAAGACACCAGACTACCGCTAAACTGCACCCCATTGCCTTCATGTCTCGGAAACTTAGTCCTGCAGAGATCAATTACACCATAGCGGAAAAGGAGCTGCTTGCGATAAGGGATGCTTTTCTGGAGTGGAGACATTGGCTCTTAGGAGCAGCCCACGAGGTTACAGTATATACGGACCATCGCAATCTGCAATTCATCAGGGCAGTCCGTCATCTTACTCCCAGGCAGCTACGTTGGATGATGTTCTTTGAAGAATATCGGTTCATCGTTACCTTCAGACCCGGAGTACACAACAAAAAAGCGGACGCTCTGACCCGGCAAGAAAATCCCAGTATGCATGCCATAACCACGCATCGTTCCATCATCGATCCTTCTAAGGTGATAGGGGTCACACAGTCAAAAGACTTCCTGCAGGCAGTCCGTTCAGGGATACAGTCTTGTGTTTGGAGAACATGGCTTCGCAGACATCCCGAGTGGAGGATAAAGCAAGGAGTGGCCATGAAGGGGTCACAGGTCCTTGTACCTACCAAGGCTTTACAAAGAACTGTGTACAAATGGTGTCATGATACACCTAGTGCGGGACATATGGGATGGGCGAAGACTCTCGAGAAGGCATTGAGACAATTTTGGTGGCCATCCATACGCCTTGATATGAATCTTTGGGGAAAGAAGTGTGTGACGTGTGCTCGCATGAAATCTGACCGGCAACAACTTCAAGGCTATTTACAACCTCTACCCACTCCTGAAGCAAGCACCGTGGGAGAGTTTCTCTGTGGACTTCATTGTAGGCCTCCCCAAGGACCAAGGCAAAACATCCATTTTGGTTGTAGTGGATTTTCTCACAAAGATGGGTCATTTTATAGCTTGTGACCAGGTCCCTACAGCAGGTCGTTTAGCCCATCTCCTTCTAACACATGTGGTGAGGTTACATGGTCTCCCGAAGTGCATAGTATCAGACAGAGGGGCCCAGTTCACTGCGCGCTTTTGGAAGGTCTGGTGTGAGGCATTGCACATTTCCTCTTCCTTGTCCACAAGCTTTCACCCTCAGTCCGATGGCCAAACGGAAAGACTCAACCAGTCCTTAAAGCAATATCTCCGTTGTTACGTTCAGGCTGATACAGATTCCTGGGTCGATTGGCTGTGGGTGGCGGAACTGGCATACAACAGCACCCAACACTCATCCACTGGTCATTCACCATTCTTTAGTTCATACGGGCATCATCCCAGAGTCAATCCCCTGGTACTACCTAGAAACACTGTGAGGCTGCCTGATGTCAAGACCAGATTAGTGCGCATTCGCAGAATACTGCTGGAGACGCGCAGGAATCTTGTACGGGCCAAGGGGAAGTACAAAGCCCAGGCGGACAAACATCGCAGGCCGTGCCCTGTGTACAAACCGGGTGACCTGGTGTGGTTGTCTACCAAACACATTAGATTTCGGAAATATAGTGTGTTTAATCCCAAGTTCATAGGCCCCTATCGGGTGGTGAAACGGGTGAATCCAGTGACTGTGAGGTTACGATTGCCTGCTCACTTCAAGATCCATCCCGTTTTCCATGTGTCTCTGTTGAAGCCCTCTGTTGTCCCTGTTCGTCATGTTCCCTTGCCAGTGTGGGTGCAGCGTGAATGCGAATATGAGGTGCGGAGGATCCTTGATTCCCGGTGGGTGAGAGGCAGATTACAGTACCTGATATCCTGGAAAGGCTATGGTCAGGAGGAGAATTCGTGGGAACCGTCGGGTTCGGTGCATGCTCCCCAACTTGTGTCACGTTTCCATGAGCTGCATCCCGACAGACCCGCTCTCGGACAGCGTCCCTTGTGAAGGGGGATGTACTGTCAGGGTTCCGTCATCAGAGTGCCGCTGTCCGCGTAATGCGTGACAAACGGCACGCCGGTCGAACCGAACTACAATACCCAGCAGCATTGCGGTGACGTAGCGCTAAGACGTCCGTCACGCACGCACACCCAAGGAATCAAATGGAGATGCGGAAGCACAGGAAGACGCCGATAATTCTTCCTGAGAAGGTGCCTTGGTCGGTAAGCCGTTACCAGCGTGTCCGTGAGTAAAATAACCCCTCCCTGTGTTAAGACAGCCTTGTGTGACGCCCGGCTGGGGGTCATAGAGTTGTAATACCGGCAGCTCCGAGAGTGCAATTCTTACCCGGTAAAACAAACTGTTTACGTGGGTAAAATCTGTGATTGGTTCCCTGTTGGACGAGAGGAGCGCCCGCTCTCTCATGCAGGGACCATAACCTTGGAACTCTAGTAAAGGAGACTGAGGTGTTCCGTTCTGAAGTGTTTGGGACAATTCAAATCTTGCTTTTTTGGTTCAGGCGATATTATCTTCAAAGAAGGTTTTATGAACAAATCGCCTCATTTGTGTATCAGTGACTAAGTAATGATATAAAAGGATTCTTACCTCTTCATGAACCCTTGGGTGAAGCAAGACAGAACTGTGGTGAATTCAACCGACAGTTTCCTCTTTCATTTCTTTGTTTGCACAACCTTTTTTTTGCATTCTTTTATCCAGTGCAGGAGAGAACATTCCTTGGGGGGGTATTACACAGAGCACATGAGCAGCCCAAGTCAGAACACAGCAGTATGTGGTAGGTTATGTCTGAAAGATGTTGTGTATGTAACCCTATGGATATACTGCATTGCTACATCCTGTTTATTGTTCCTTTTGTAGTTGGTTGCAGTCTCTGGCAATACACCTATCTCTCCTGTATACACCGCCTACAGTATTTTCCTTTTCAGGTAGGGGTTATGTGATAAAAGTGATTGCATAAGACTTGGTAGTGATAGGAATCCAAGTAGGTTACGAAGGGGGGGGTTTCTTCTAATTGTAGTGTCTTTTGTCGTTACAGATCTCCCTCCCCGCTGTCCCCTTCCTTTCCCGCGCCCGCGGAATGGTTCCGTGAGAGTGTGTACTAAGTCCGGCTCCGGAGTTGTTGTGTGGGTGTGGGTTTGGACTTTTCTACACAGTCCCGAGGAGTATATCGACGGAGCCTGACATACGCAGCTCGTGTAGTGCTACGTGAAGTTCGCGTAGTGCGAAGTGCACTTCGCGTAGCTTCGCGTAGCGCTACTTCGCGAACTACGCCCACCCTTACTGCTAATGTGAACCACCGTAATACCCTACTTTTGGATCATGATTGGGAAATACGCCTCTTGCAAATCCACCATTTATAAAAGGTATGGTGTCTATGGTAATAGAATACCCATTTTGGTCCACCTCAACAAAGCAATCCTTCATACTAGCGTTCCAACAAAAGCTACTCAAATATCAGAAAACAATATCTCAACGTCTAAAATCGCAACTACAGCTACGGACGTTCAATGTTAATGAGAAAAGTATACCCATAGTCATTTTGGTATTTTTTTATTAGTACTTGCCTCACCCCTTAATCCAGTTTATGAATAATGGCACAAAAGATCCATATCCCCATATAAGTATTCACATAAAGAATCTCAAATATTATATCCAAAGGGATCAATGTTTCAATTGTCACAATTGTGTAGGTGGCTTAAAGTCAGTTCAATGTTTCAAAAAGCAGTATACCGGTCACCCTCTTAAAAGGGTGTAGGGAATTATCTGCGGCATAACCTAATGTAGTTACAATAAATAGCAACTCCAAAGTATGCCATAGTGATCGTCATATGTCTCACTGGAATTTCACTTAAACAATCCTTCATGAAATATTTCAAAAAGTTAATGTTTCCATTATCGTTATATTGGAGGTTTTAATCAGGAGCTGCCATTTCTTACTGTTTACTTACATACTGCCTATAATTCATAAAGATACCAAGGCTATTCATTGCAACCAGGTTATTCACAAAAGTGAGTATTGCTAATTGCAATCATAAAAGGGAATTTTGCACATACGTAACCTCTGATGTTACATCTCCAAGAATCAATAGTTCATAAATGACAACAGCATCCCTTGCCCATAGCAGATGCTTTATCTGTAACCAGAGGAGACGAGTATACATCTTGAGAAGTGGTCAAGTTCAATTGAAAGTGTATTATTTTGTGATCTCCATATATTTATACTGACATTTAATCTAAGGGCAGTCTTTGTGTGTCTGGATTACCATAATGTTACACATTATACATTCAAGGAGGGGAGCATTCCAGCAGCCATCTTAGTGGTCTTTCGATCACACCACAATCTCATTCTCAAAAAAATATCAGTTGTATTCTGGCCACCATATGGGATGCTCACATTTCCCTCAGATGGCCTCAACTGTAATCTACAGAAAATCTTTATGCCATATGTTCCATCATTATTCTTAACTGATTTCATAATTCTTTTTTAAAACGGAACATGTTGCCATCTGGCATTTATTCAAAAACAAAGATTACATATATATCAGGGGTTGGGCGGAATTTGCGTAAACCCGTTATGCAAGCAAGCTGAATTGAGTGTTCGTGATGCTTTTTTCCTGTTCGCAATTGCTGTTTGCGTGCTCGGGGGAAAAATATCTCGCGAACATGCATTTTGAGTACGCAAACAAGCAAAACATTTCGGGAAGTCGCAGAACGCAGAATTTTGGGCAATTTTGCGTTCTCCGAGGACCGCAAAATAACCCAAATTCCGCAATGGAACGGAATTCACTGCCCAGGTCTAATATATATGCCACTTGGTGGTCACAAAATATGAATTCCAGACCACTTCAGGGTATTATAGTATCTCATAGTGAGTTTTTATTATCACCTAGTCACATTATATCTTTGATTGCCTAAAATATCTATAATTTCAACCCTGATAGAAAGACCATATAATCCTAGGGTAAGCCAATCATATTCTATTGTTCAGGTATTTTAACCACCAACCCCATGTCCTTTAGAAAAGTGTGGAATTCACTATCAGTATTTTGTCCTTTTTCTATTGATTTTAAACGGTATATCCATTTAGTCTCAGTTTGTCTATGGGTTAGTTACCCATCCCCACATGTTACATTTGCCGGTATGTGGTCAATATTATGAAACCAAAAATGCAAATTATCTCTTTGTTTGTCATTATAATGAAGGGTCATAGGATATTAGAGGATAATATTAAAATAAGACAAGGGCACCTTGCACTAAGACATTGTGGCATTAATTACAACTATGTGCCTGATTCTGATGCGGCTAGGAAGGCATCCTAAAGGCATTTGCTACTTCCAAATCGGATCGGGAACATGTCTTACCGACTGATGGCCAAATTATGATGCGGTTAGGAACATATGCTCCAATTAAAGTAAATGGGAGTCCAACCAAATCGGATCGGGAAGCATCCGAATGCATCATACTCCGTCGGTCGGACTCTCCCGATCCAAGCGGGTCGGAAATCATTTCCAAACCGATTCGGTCATGAAGCTTTCCAAACCACATCAGAATTGGGCCCTATATATAATTAAAAACATCAGAAAACACCATCCCAAAAACTCAGACAGGATTTAGAGCTGGCATGTGCACAATGACCAACCTTCTCACACTCCATCTCCTAGTCGTAATAGCCAAACATAAATGAGTAAAACTATACACCTGCTTCATTGCTCTAAAATAAGCGTTCGTCAAAGTCTCAAGATGCATGAAGGCATGCATTGGGGGTAGATCCTTCACGGTGGTTATGAATAGACTATGGAATTCTTTTCCAGTTAAGCTTAGCCTAATTCAATCGAAATCTGATTTCAGGAAAGCGCTGAAGACCTGGCTGTTCAACCAGAGCTAGACTCTCCAGTTTTATTCCTTCCTGCCTGTCTGCAATAGCACTGGGACACCTCTGTTAGAGGTAGCAGTCGCGCTTTATAAATGCACTTTATTATTATAAGAGATCGCCTTTGGGCAAAGATGGCTAGATGTGGTTTACCACAGAAATGATTGAAGGTCATAATCAATCTGATATTCAGACACCTGGGTCCAACTAAAAATAAGGAGGCACAGAACAACTGGCAAGATCTCCACACATACTCAGTGGTGGTTCCTCCGCTAAGGTGAAGGAGCGTCGCCCCACTGCACAAAAGGAAACATAAAATGATAATAAAGTGTTGTTATTATCATTTTAGTTTTCCTATTGCAGTCTGTTGCTCTTGGGGCAGGGCGAGGCTGGCCAGAGCAGGGGGAGGAGTGGTTTGCACTCCCTAAGTGCACAGGAATGCTTGGCTTGCCCTTTTGGGCCGGCCAAGAAGTCATGCACACTTTGCATGTTCGCACCAGGCTGTAATACACAGCCTGGTGGGGAATATGCCCAGCCTCCCATTCCCCACCTAAGCATCGATCAAAGTCACTGCAGCATTGTGATTGGTGCAGGGGAGCCTGGGAGACTGGGTGCTTCCTGCTGATTCCTGCTGCTGTACTGGAGACAGGAAGAAGAGAATGGAGGAGTAGCGGTGTCAGGCCGTTTTCAGGTAAGTGTTGTTTTTTACATTTTTTGCCCCCACCGCCCCACCACCCGGGTCCAGTAGCAGCACCTACTGCACATACTGGCCTAAAGCAGGGGTGTGTCCTTGCCCCTTGCTTATTTAGCATCTTTATGGCAGACCTAGATGCACTACTATCAGAAGTCACAGATGACCCTCCCAAGTTAGCAAACAATGCAGTGTGGTATCTACAATATGCGAATTACATCATTTTATGCAACCAGCGCCTACATTCAAACATCATGGGATCAATTGAAATGTTGGTCCTTGAAATAAATCACAGCAAAATAAAGGTTATCTGCTTCTCAGCAAAGCCCACTCCTTACCATGCCACGTTTAAATGGAAACATCAGGCCAAATGCTACAAATAATTAGGAGTAGTAATGGACACTACATTAACCTTCAAGGAGCATCTACAACAAAGGAGGGCCTTGGCCAAAAAGTTATTCTTTGCCTTCAACTTGCTGAAAAAAACTATGGGGAGCACATAGCGGCTCTATCTACTACAGGTCAGTGGGGACTAGTTCCGTACTACACTTACTTACAGCTCAGAATTACAAAAGGGAGTGACAGTACTACCCTTAATCAACTCCAATACCTCTTGTTTAAACACATATTCCGACTTCCACAGTACATCTTACAGGAGCGATTGGAGTTTGGGATATTTAACCAATCCTCTGTAAGGATGGCTGCAATCATCAAACGTGCTGGAAGATGAGATAATCCCCACCTGATTCACTGGCTTCTCTGTGCTGGTTGGAAATAAATTACCAGCCAACACATAAAACAAGTGGCCAACCGTGCTTCAGCAAGCATTAACCTCTCTAAATCTGCCCAATGCTTGGAACTCAAACATTAGCTCCACCACTTTAAAAACAATTACCAACAAAGGGGGCCAAATTACATTCCTGGTCACTTGATAAAGCGCGAAGGCTCGCAAGAAGCATGGATGGACAGTCCTATACACCTAGCTTCACTGGAATCCACAACCCTATCTCACAAACCATATCTCAAAGACCATCTAACACTCTCTCATTTCAAACTGCAAGGGAGCTTTTCCTTCGAAATATCAGATCCCAGCATGAAAGCAAACCTGGTCTGACTCTTACTGTTGACTTTGAAAGCTCTTGGAAGCAAGCATATTACTTTTCTTGTGCATTTGCCCCTCCATCATCCACCTCAGACAAGAATTGCTAGGTCCAGCCCTGAGGTCTTCCTAGATCAGATCTTGCCATGATGCCGTGATGGTTTTACTAAATGGTCGTAACATCCAGCCTGCCTGCAGGACAACAAAGTTTTTATCACAAGTAAAAAGACTGCTACAAGCACAGGACGTGACCCCAGTGTCACATAATCTTTCTCTCTGCCCATAGTCCCTTTTATGCACTTCAGAGACTTTCCCTCCTGCCCCCAGAGCATAGAACATCTGCACTACTTCCCTTGATTTTCAAGGGACCAATGACTACAAAGTCTTTATCACAAGGTAAAAGACTGCTACCAGCATGGGAGATGCCTTCCGGCATCAAATAACCTTTCCATTTACCTCAGACCCACTTTCATGCATTTTAGAGACTTCCCTGCCTGCCTCCGGAGCACAGAACACTTGCACTACTCGCTGCACCCATTGCTACTCCCCAGGTATCAATGCCTTTTATTTCTAATTATGTTTTTATTCACAATGTATATTGTACATTTCTTTTTGCTTATTCAACACACCATACAACAAGCACATTAAAAAAATGCTCTGTACTCTACTCTTTACAATGATTTTTTATCAATCTGCAAATAAAGATAATCTTATCTCATCTATCGAAGTCAGAGAAAGCAGTAGCTAGAGAAGTGAGGTAAAGAAAATGGCAGATCTTTAGTGGCTGAGGTACACCAGGATACGACATGACAAAATAGAGAGGCATTGAGACAGAAAGTCAACAAAAGAAATATATATACATTTTTTAACAGAGTTTTATATAGCACAAACTTGACCTGAAGGTATCAGGTTTCATAGTGCTTTACATAGCACCAGTCGCATTACATGAGGACACATTAATTTTTTTGTTAGGCACAGGATATTAAGGGATTTGCCCAGAATCACAGGATGTTCAGTGTCATTGCTGAGACTCGAACCCAGTTCCCCAGATTTGGGGTTGACCACCCTAGCTGTTAGGCCAAATCCTCTACCCATATATATATATAAAGAGGAGAGAGAGTTAAAGAGAGCAGCAAGTTATATTTGGAGCTGTAAGAGTAACTTTTAGGGCTCTAGACAAAGAGGAAGTGAGGTAAAGAGGGGTGATAAAGTTAGGGACAGGGAGAGTGAGAGCTAAAAGAGCTAAAGAGCTAGCAAAACAGAGGTAGACAGGAATTTAAAGAGTGGTGCAGATGGGGTAGCTACGGATAGATAGAGAGAACTACAGTGAGAAGAATATGTAGGTAGAGTGAGGGAGAGAGATTGAAATAAACATAAAGAAGAGATGGTATTCTAACTTGATCAATTTACCATTGGACCACTTGGAAAATTAGGCTTCTGGACAATCACCTTCTTCAATAATCCCTTAAAGCAGCTCTGAGTCATTTATTAATTTTTATTGATATTTTATTATTAGGATCACTCTTTCTTGTGTTTGCTTGAATGTACTCAGGGTGGCAATCTATGGATTTTCGCACAAGATTGATCGATGTCCTTTCATAACATGGGTATAATATTGTGATTCTTACAAAATATGGTGTACAAAATATTGTCATGTCAAGAATAGTATGCTACAGAATATAGAAGGTAAGAATATTGCATTTTTAGGTGCTTAATATTGTTTTCTAAATATAATTGTATATAATATTGTTGTTATAGTTGTATATAATATTGTATTTAATTAGCTGGATTTATTTTACTCATTTTGATATTAAAAGTGATTCATATTGTGATAACATTTGTTAATGAAATATTATTTTTAGATGTAATTAAATATTGTTAATTCAGTAGTGAGGTGGTGAGTTTGTAGGGGATTAGTGTAGGGAGTTTTAATATGAAATTATATTATATTATATATTATATTGTTTAGTGTACAATTACTTTTTTATTTAATATATTTATTTGATATGTATATAAATGAATGTATTGATTAATTGTTGTATTATTATTTTATTGACTTTTAATAAATGCATATTTGGTTGATCAATGTATTTATTTTTAATTGTGTTAATGTTAGATGTATTAATTGTATTGGTTTTAATTGTGGTATTTAACTTTATTAATCATTTATCCTTTTTATATTATTTTTTTGCTAATATTAATTGTTTGTGTTCACCTTTTTGAAGGTTGAAAGGTTGGTAAATGTCTATTGAAAAATATTTTGATTACATTTTTAATAACTTGCATTTTATTTAGAGAACAATATTCATACTTAATAAATTAACTGTTTTTAATTTCCAATGAATTTGCTTATTATTTCATGTTTATATTTAAATGAATTATTTAAATAATTTAGGATCGAGTATAACAAAGCAGATACGCTCTGAAGATCATCACTTTCCCTTCTGTTACTTAACTTAGAGTTGGAATAGTAAATCTTTCCCCTTTAAAGTTGAACACAGTCCCTGCTGATTGGAGTGTACATAGTAAAATGTACCCCTCCAAAGCCCAAAACTTTCTCTGCTTTTGCTAAGATTGGAGTGGGAGTAGTAAATCTGCCCATGCCAAAGTCCAACAATTTTCCTACATTTGCTTTTGTTGTAGTGAAAATAGTAAATTTAGTTCCACAGAAGTCCAACAGTTTTCTTAATGTTCAACAGATTGGATTGGGATTAGTAAATCTGACCCATACAAAGTCCTACTCTTGCCCTAAATTTGCTTACCTTAGAGTGCGAATAGTAAATCTGACCCTTCCAAAGTTCAGTACTTTTCCTGCCTTTGCCTAATTTAGAGTGGGATTAGTAAATCTGACACATCCAAACTCTATCATTTTCCATACTTTTGCATATGTTGGAGTGAGTATATTTGTTTTCTATAGTTTTTAAATATTTTTTAAAGTATATATAAAATTAATTAATTTGTTATTTTTCATTTTATCTTTTATTTATTTATTTAATTCAGTTTGTTTTATTGTTAATATCTTTACTGTCATTTATTTTATTAATTGTTTAAATAATGTTTCAATTTTTTTAATGCATGTTTTATTTGCTGTAATTTTTTCTTATAGTTTAATTGTATTAGCATTTTAAACTGTAATATCTAAATTCAATTAAATGCAATAATATATTTAGTAAACGTAATATACTTACCAGTATTTTGATGATATTGTGGTCCCCAATTTAATTTTTTCTCGATATTTTGGTAATTTGCAAGCAAAATATATAAACATGATATTTTGGTTCCCAAGAACGCGGTATAGTATGTTTTTGATCTTGATATTATGCTACACAACAGTAATATTGCGTTTATAAGGTCTAAGCCTGAGCGTAAAACTCAGCTCCATTCGCAGTTTGCGGAATTCGGCAACTCAAGGTTGAGTGGAGAACGCGGAGTTACCGTTAACTCCGCACTCCACAACGGAGGCGAGGTTTTTTTTGTTAGCACGTGCAAAATGTCCTTTCATACGCATGAAAGCAAGTTGCTGGGTGCTCATGATCACCCACAAGATTTTTAGGGTCGTTCTCTGGCGACATGAGATCTGTTAGCCGTCCGCACTCTCCTGTGTGTTTTTGTGGTCACCAACATGTCATTCGATCATGCCAGCGACGTCCGGCGGATGTTTTCTGCCATACGTGGTCCCGAACGCACAGGATCTACCACAGCTCCAATCTGGGGAACATTTTCTCCTTGAGACTCATCAAAATCTTCCGGAAATGTCAATTTGAAGTTAAAACTTTCTTGAATCGACATTTGGCTATTTTTTGTGTGCAAGGAGTCCTTTTTTTAAAGAACTTTTTTTTCCAACTGGAAGGAAGTGCCCTAGAGTCTCCAACTTCCTGTTTCTGTCCAGCAGACTCCTCCCAGTTCTTTGTCTATCTCCTGGCCACTGCAGCTGGAAATATCACTCTTTGTGTCTGTTGCAAATCTCAATGATTTAAAGGCTTTGGATGAGAAATTTCACAAGTTATAAAACTGTTTTTGTTTGTTTGATTGGGGCTATACACCTGAATTTATTTGCACTTTTAATAGATTCTTAAAATGTATTGTGGTGCGTGGCCTGTTGTTTCAGTAGGAGCCTAGTGAATTCTTTGCATTCAATTTTTCTTCTTTTGTAAAGGAAAAACATTTTACAGTCAATTACATTTTCTCCATATTTTCTTAATACATTTGCAATATTGATTTAATTCACTATGTGGCTTAGTCTGCCAATTGGCCTTCCAGCCAGTAGGCTAGTCATGGGTGCATGAAACAACTGTATTTGTGGTGTCCGTTGAATTTGAAACAGCATTTAGGCCACTGATGTATTTGGATTGACAAAATATGTTGTTTTTTTGTGGCACGTCACAGTTTTTTTCCCCTGCAAACAGTGTATAGGACTAAGTGGGGTAATGCCTTGGAAGGATGTGTGTTGTTGTAAACATTTTTTTGTAGCCCTGTTAATTTTCGTTTTTTGTATTTCTGAATTAATGCTTTGTTATCTGTTTTACCATTGTCTGGTCAGTGTTTGTGTGTTTGCAAGTTGCCTTTGTTCCACATGCTATATGGCCACTGGCCGTTTTGTATGGACAGTGGACTGTCCCTAGGCCTGCATGTGATCTTTGTTTTACAGGCCTCCTGCCTCTTGTTGTGACCACATGGCTGGTGGCCATTTTGTGTATCCAGCCAGTGTGCTTTTTCCAAAGGCATGCATGTCTTCTTAGTTGTGGCCATTCGTTCTTGCTGGTTGTTGTTGTTGTGACCAGGTGGCTGGCGGCCATCTTGTGCAGGCAACTAGTGTGCTTTTGTCATGGGCTTGCATGTGTTCTTTGTTTTCTAGGCCTCCTGCTTCTTGTTGTGATCATTTGGCAGGTAGCCATTTGTGTATCCAGCCAGTGTGTATTTGCAATGGGCCTGCATGTCTTTGTTGTGGCTATGCCTTCTTGCTGGTTGTTGTGACCATATGGCTGGCAGCCATTTTGTGTAGGCTGTCAATGTGCTTTTTGCCATAGGCCTGCATGCGTTCTTTGTTTCCTAGGCTCCTTCTTCTGATGGTGACCATGTGACTGGCAGCCCTTTTGTATCGGCACTCAGTGTGTGTTTGCCATAGCCTTGCATTTGTTCTTTGTTTGTGGCCATGCATCTTTGCTGGTTGTTGCTGTTGTTATGCATGTAATTTTTCTTATTTGGTACAGGAAAAATGTTGTACAGTTTAGTACATTTTCTCAATGTTTTCTAATACATGTACAATATTCTTTTAGTTTAATTCACTATGTGGCCTTGTCTGTCAATGTGCCTTGCAGCCAATAGGCCAGTACTAACCATCAGTGCATGAATGTGTTGTCTGTTGGATGAAACAGTTCTTTTAGGCCACAGATGTATTTGGATTGAAATACAAAATACGTAATATTGATGTATTTATTGTTCAGTTAATTAAAACAATAACAATATTACAAACACTTTTTAGAAAAAAAGCAAATTGCATAAAGGTTAAATTTCTCTAAAAACGTCTTAAAATGTATATAATTGTAAAAGTATTCTTCATGTTTTATCATTGCTCTGATTTAGCTTTCAGTTCTTGTTCATGAATACGTAAAAGTGTAATCAATTTACAGTTCATTTGGGGGTAGGTGGAATCCAGTCCTCCTAAGATAGCTGTTCTACACGACTTTATGTCTCTGTCCAGGAATGCTCACCGTTATTTTAGTTTGTGCTGGTTGCAGTATCTTACAGTGGCATACAAGATGAACGAAATCTATCTTCCTTTTAATAGCCACATTGGCGGCAGTTTTTGTTTTTCTTATGTAAACAATGAGGGGCATCCGCAAGAGTAGGGAACTGTCCAAACCTTAATGTTATTAATTTTCTTTTTACGTAGATAGAGAAAGTGGAGTCCAAATAGGCTGCTTGTTTAAGTGTTTTATAAGTATTAATCACTGTCCAAGAATGAGTTCTTTTAGAAAAACTACCTTTATCAACCAGCAGCAAGTGGAACTTTGCAGCCTTATTGAGTGTTAATTTGAATGTTTGGTAGGGCATATGTTTGTTCCAGAGATCAGTAGTGCAGATAACCTTTAACGCATATTCCAAAAAATGTATAGGCTGGCGAGTGTTCATCCTGTTTTATTTCCTGCCATAAAGATTCGTTAAGACTATTATCCTCTACATTTTGTTGTATCTGATACCATACTTTTATGTATGTGTAGAGTCTGCCCAATGCTTCGTTCAGTAGCCCGAACTCCGGGCACATCTGTGATGGAGAGGCAGTCTTGGGGATCTGAAGAACTTTTTTATAAATGCTCGTTATTAGGTTTGATTAGGGTTTCTGAATCCTTCCCATGCATTGCAGCACTGGCATATGATAGTGTTGGCAGTGCTTTAGCTGAAATTGTCATTAATAATGGTTTCAAAGATGGTCCCTCCAGATTCTTTGCAAGTGTTTTAACACCTTGCATGCTCATGACGAGCTCAGCTCGTCATGAGCCACGGTGCTCGTGTGCTCATGACACTTGGAACGCTCGCACGCTGGGCAAATTTCCCTGCTGTGCGAGTGTTCTACACAAACGGGTGTGGTCATGACGAGCTCAGCTCGTCATGAGCACACGACCACCGTGGCTCATGACGAACTGAGCTCGTCATGAGCACATGCCTCCCCTCCCCCGAGCACAGCGGGGGAATATGCCCCGCAGGGAAGGGGTTAAGGGCAAATGTTAGGGCCACTGCTCGCTGCATCATATATTTTTTCTGGTTTCGAAATGATAATTTATCATCAATATAAAATCCCAAAAATGTCTAGCATGCTACATTCTTCAGAAGATTACCTTTTAATCTAATGTTGTAATTCAATGCTGTTCGATTTGTCATAAGCATAGATTTGGTTTTTAAAAGGTTTAGTTCCAGGTTATCTACCAACAGATATTCAGAGAGTTCATTTAGCAGGCTTATCAAGCCTACCTTAGTCAAGCTTAAAAAGGACGATGTCGTCTGCGTAGGCAAGATGCGACAATTGTAGTTTGCCCAACTTTGGTGAATGTGAATTCATTTCATCTAGCTTTTTTGAAAGGTCTGAGATGAATACATTAAATAGTTGTTGAGCCAGTACACACCCTTGTTTCAGTCCTGTGTTGGTATGCACTTTTCTGGATATTCTAGCTCCATTTCCAAGCTTCACGACGTACCCAGGTATCTGTATAAAACAGCAGTACACCCTTCAATATTCTATCAGGTATACCCCAGGATTTCAGTTTAGACCACATGAGGTTCCAGTCTACACTGTCAAAGGTAGCTTTTAGGTCAATGTAACACAGGTGAAGATCTTGTTTTCTACTTTTGCATCTTTCGGCAATCAGTGAAATGGACGGAATATTTATAATAGTTTGGATGCCTTTCCTAAATCCTGTTTGATTTTTTGGTATTAGGTTACAGTCTCTTGACCAATCAGCTAGGTCTTTAAGGATTAGTAAGGCAAAATATTTGGCTTCAACGTCCTGTAAGGTGATTAGCCTATCATTTTTTGGACTGGATCTGTCACCTCCTTTGTAGATAGGGGTAATAATTGATCTCTACTAAATTTCCGGGATTTGGTTGTTAATTTCTACATTTCCCTAGGACCGAGCTCTAGTACTCCGAATCATATTTAAAAGTAGCCTGCCGAATGCCGCTTGGGCCAGGCGTGCCGTCACTTTTGCCTTTCTTTATTATGTCTGTTATTTCTTCTGTTGTGTAAATCGATTGCTTGGTCTGTGACTTCAATTCATTCTCAATAGTCTGCTTCACAGTCGGCAATTGGCAAGTGTCTATGCCTTGGAGGTGTTTTTCTTTAAATGTATCCCTGAAGAAATTAACCCATTCCTGCTCTTGTACGATGTTAAGGCGTTTCGAGGTCTCGACAGGTTGTTTAGTGTCTGCCAACATTTATTCAGATTTAAGTGTCTCACATTGTAGATTAGTTTAGACCAGAAACTCTCAGCTTTAATTTTTTTAAATTCCCATATGCTTTGTTTGAATTGTTTTCTCAGTTGTTGAAATGTTTTCCAGCATAACCCCTTGGATGTATCCATTTGCAGTTTCCTTTGTGCTTTTCTAAGTTCTATCTTTAGCATTTGCAGATCTTTTGGTAGATTTTGTTTTCTGTTCATATCTTTTAACCCTAATTTCTGAGTCTTTCATTGTTTCAGCTAATTTATTTAAAAAGTGAGACCAAGCTTGTATTCTATTAATGGGTTCTGTTGTTTGTTCTGTCAAGAGACTCTTTATTGTTAAAAACAAATCTGTTTTTTTTGTATTTGTTCATTTCAGACGGTATAAATTAATTAAGGTAATTTTGCTCTCTGGGGCATTAGTAAGATGATATCTTGGTGTATTTAAGTTAAAGGTGACGTGCTGTTTTGAGTGATCACTTAAAGTGGTATACTTTAAGTAGAAGTGAGCTAATGTTGGCAACAAAGGTAGGGTTATATGTGTGAAATCTAATGCTGAATGCGCCCTTGGACCGTAATACTTTTTTCCGGTGGGCAATTTTCGTTGGTTCTTCTGTTAAGGACCTGCATACCTTGGAATTCAATATCTGTAACTAGTTACTGACCAATGCGTTCCACACGATAGATCCCTGTGTGATGTTGCTGTGGAACATACCAAAACAAGTTATCTGCTGTTAAAATTTCTTCTTCATCCATCGTAAATATTCAATTCGAATTCAAATCTCTTGTTACTATTAAATTCCAGGTAAGCTCACTACAACTTAGTCTTGATATTGTTTTAATTAAAAGGGCATTTTTCTCCTTTTTTATTTGAGCCTTCGGTTGTGTGTAGTAGTTGATTAGTAGCATGGTTTTACCTGTACTTGAATGTTGATCTGAGAATTTTACAATTTGTATACTGGGATCTGGAGATTTCAACTGTTCTGTTGTTATTTTTAAAGCTGTCGATACATATACAATCAATCCTCCTACTGCCCTACCGTAATGCTTACATTTTTCCGCAGCTAGTGTATAGTGGGTATAACCCACTATCGGAATCTCTTCCCGGGACCACGTTTCCTGCAGGGCTGTTATATCACAATCTGCACACTCCTTTAGTGGGAGGCCTTCGTCAAGCAATCGCCTGGCTTCAGCTATGCTCTACGATAGCATGTGTATTACATTTGTTTCAGTGGTGGTAACCATAGCTCTCTTACGTCAGACACCACATTTGTTGTTCAATGTACTGGGTAGCCAGTTCCATTGATCTTGATTTTTTTGTTCAGTCCCCCAATGTGTTCCTTTTACTGATCCATATGGGGTCAGGGCTATATCACTCCTGCCCTTTGCATTATGTAGAATTGAATATACCTGTGCAGGAGGTGTCTTATGATGTGTTATCCTTTTTGTGTCCTGCTTTTCAATTTATTTCAATGGGAATGGATAGCGAGGTCTTACCGGTTCTATTAATTGAATTCCCCAGGCGGAAAATTGGTCAGAGCTTCTTAGTATTAAATGTGCTAACTCCGTTGTCTGCCATCTAGTTAATGTAGTTAATGTTTGTTCTTTTATTGTGTTGTTTTCTCCTGGAAGAAATTAGACTGCTGCAAGAGCTGATGATTTTATGTGTTTCAGTTCCTGAATTTCAGCCATGAGTTTCAAGATATTGCCTCTATTTAAGGTATCACAATTTCCCTGCATTTCATATTATGGGACCCATCTTAGCTGGTGAGTTACCTGGGCACTAGTTGTCACTCCCTTTCTTATACCTTTGTCCTCCATTCTCTTAATCTGAGTTTTGACTTGGTAGGGAATGCAGGTGCTTAGTTGACCGTAAGAGGAACATTGCTGCTTGGTTTGTATAGGATTTAGAGGTGATGCTATAGTACATTGAGTGACTTCTTCTTTTACTGAGTGATGAAATAAGGAAGTTGTGTTTACTTTCTCAGCATATGTAATTGCCCCTACAACAGATTTCTAATTGTTAGTATGAGCTGGTTCACTGGTTACCACTAGATCCGCTCTTAGTTCTTGAGTGCTTGACAGAGTAGCTTGTTTTATTGCAACTCGACATTTTAAAGTGTTTAATTTATCCTCTTGATCTGCCTTATCCTTTCCTACTTCCTCCTTATTTTCATATTTATGTAGCCATGTTGATAAGGACAGATCATGTTTTCCAGGCTTATTGCTATTAGCTACAATGTTTCATTCTTTATGTGATCTATTACTATCTTCTTGCTTTACTGTTGCAACTACGTGTTTTTCCTCTGACTTAGTTTTATTGGGGCATTTGGGTGAATCTTGCGAGCAATCCTCGGTTTCCTTTGTGATTATATTATTAATATAAATTCTGAGGGCTTCCTCTTTTTCTTTATTAGTATCTGTAATTTCATTACTGAGAGTGTTTGAATTACTTATAGCAATATCATGTGTTGATTCAGGACAATGTTCCCTTTGGTGTTCATCTGCTGTAGTTGTGAGAAAGATAGGATATACTCTTTTAACTTCATGGGGTTTAAGTTTGTTTGTCCTGTTTCTTGCCTTCTTTTCCTTATTTTTTTACCTTCTAGATGGTGGCCTCAGTATTTCAGGTTGCTCAGTAATGGCGCTCTGATTAGTTTGTGTCACATCATCCGTCTCAGTAGTAGGAATTTGAAATTCTTTCTTTTGCTCTTGGTTTATTCTTGTAGGTGCCTGTGCATTGTTCCTAATTATATTTTCCTCTGATTTTAATGTATTCGCAGGCTCTAAGTTCACGGCTGGTGAATCCAAGCGCTTATTTAAACAAAGTATCTGTTCCATTCTTGTTGGTAAAAAAACCTAATTTGTCTAGTATAGGTCCACATGTAGAAGTTGATTCCTGTGGTGAGTAAATTGATTGTCCTCTGTTTATTAACTTTGTTAAGTTAAGTTTGTATTTATTCCAGATGTGTATGATGCACTGATATTCATTAGATCTATCTGTATATCCAGTTTGTCCGACTGCATCATCAGCGTTGCTGGCGACATTTGCAGTGCCTGCAGTATTGATGGTATTGATTCTGTTTGCTCATTGTTAGTGTTTGTCCCTTTTTCAGGCATTTCTCCATGTTTATCCGCTGGGATTCGGTGAGCTTTGGTTCCGAGGTCAGAGGTTTTGTCTTTTCCTCCAGCGTGGTTAGGACTGGGCATCTGTTTTTTTCCTTTATCCCATCCCTGGGCCTTCCTGTTTTCCACATGTATGTCTTCCGCAGGTTTGCTATCCCGTGAGGCGATCAACTCCTCACCCTCGTTTCCGTCTTCATCTACTTCCACTTTTGTCTCCAGTATAGTGTCCACTTGTATACTTGTACTTGAGTCGTCCAAATTAGTTAGCTAGCGCTAGACCATGGTTTGATCAGAGATGTGCTAGGTCATATATGTTTGAATGCAAGTCATATTGGTTAACTTCTTGTCCTTGCTCAGCTGTGTGTGAAAAAAGTTGCTTGTTCTAACCGGGTTGCCGGGCTTATGCATTGTAGCTGAGCTATAGGGTGTGCTTTCACCGTAGATTATACTTGAGGCAGGTAGTAGATCGCTATGTTCATGTTCCAAACTGATGCTGGTGTCGCTTCCTTTTGCATGTACTGCTGCTGTTGTTAAAACGGTGCTACAGGAAGGAAATACCTCGACTAGATTTTTTTTGTCTTGAGTTTTTAATTCCTCTACCTGTTTGCTCGGGTCCTGCATCTCAATAGAGTTTTGGTTTGAGTTTGCTGTTGATCTCTTTAGGGTGGATTCTTGAGTTGAATCCTCCCCCCTTTGGTTTATCCATTGCACTATTTTTTGGAGTTGTCAAAGGGGTCATCAGACCTGACGTTTCTCAAGGTGTAGCACAGAGAGATGAACAAGGATCCTTTAAAAGTTGAAATCTTGAGTTTTGCATTGTTTTCTATTTAGTATTGATTTTTCAAACATAGACGCAACAGGAGAGATTAACGGGCTCTTCATTGTGGAAGTTCCACCTTTTGCCATTGCTGGTTTGTCATATTTTTTCCCTTTGGTGAGCCCCTTTTGCGTAACTACTTTCTCTCCCAATGCCTTTCTCACCCTGCCTGATCGTATTGCTGTAATTTAAATAGTGTATGTTGAGCTGGGAAGTCTACAGAGCCAGAAAGCCTGCAAGCCGCTTCTTGGTTCACTTCTGTAAACTCTCAATCTACTACAACCGCTTCAAATTTGACCGTTTTTTGCAGGGTGGCGGGCTAATTCGCCCCTCTCGCGACTCACCACTTAATGCTCACTGCGAAGCGGTTGGCATCTCCTGTGATCTCTCGTACCCCCCTGTGTTTTCCTAGAGCTCCCGCAAAACCAGACTGCTACTGTGGGCCCCCATGCGTGACTCCAGGATGCTCTGGGACACCACAGACCAGCCCCATGGAATACTGGTGCCTCCCCTGCAAAGTGCAATGCTCCACCGACTGTAGAGCCTACACACGACACATATATGTGACTTCCTTTCAAATGAATTGCCAGTCCCGCCTGATCACCATCTGTTCAACAGAATGAACCCTCTGTTTCACAGAGCGGACCCTTTTAATTCAGGGTTTCAGTCTAACTGTTTAGCAGTTTTAACAGTTTAGCAGCTTGTTTCTGCAAACCTGACAATGCAACAACCGGTGCTTGGCTCACTTCGTCTCCTTGCGACCTCCAACGGGCGGCTGCACTTACCACTATTAAAGAGCTGATTTCCAGCCAGTTACTAGCTGATTACCAGCTGATTCATACGCGGTCGTGGAACCACCACCAGACCACCAGACTGCTGCTGGAAACTGCAGCACTCACTGTCCTCGGACCAGAGGAGCAGGCAATCCGTTCGATTCGGCTCGGATATCCCAGGTTGAACAGCTTATCACCAATCCACTGTCTGAAACCAGCAGCTGGCTAGCCAGCCGCCACATTGCTCTTTTCCCTGCTATCCCTGCTATTCACCATTCCGCTCCGCTCCACACAGCCCAAGAGCCGGCAGTGGCCTTCAGCTGCCAGCTACAGGAGCCATTCAACGGGGCTCAGCAGCCACTGAAGGGCAAAGGCAGGTTCCAAGCAGAGTGAAGCTGCAAGCCGTGGGAATCACCGAAAGTAGCAGAGAGCCCCAGCAGGCTTAACGGGGCTGAAGGGCAAAGCAGGGTCCAAGCAGAGTGAAGCTGCGAGGAGCGGCGCAGTGTCCTCCACCTCCTGGTATAGGTGGCGTAATGCCTTTGGAGGATGTGTGTTATAAACACTTTTAGCACTGTTAATTTTGTTTTTTTACATTGTTGAGGTAATGCTGTTTTTTCTGTTTTACAATGCCTTCTTTGTCTTGCCAGTGTGTGTGTGTTTTTGTGTGTGTGTGTGTGTGGGTGGGTGTGTGTGTATGAGTGTGTGTGTTTGCCATAGGCCACCATTTACCTTGGTTCCACATGCCATGTGGCGGGGGGCATTTTTTATACAGTCAGTGTCCATTTGCCTGCATGTGTTCTTTGTTTTCCAGGCCTCACCCTCCTGCCTTTTGTTGTAATCATATGACTGGTAAAACACATTAATAGCGGAATTAGATCTTGAACTTTTACGCTGTTCCAAGAGAAGGGGAAACATTAAATGCCCAACCTTCACTGGTAGGAATGCTGCTACCAACATTGACCATATCCTGATTTCTTGTAATAGTGCTTATTCCAATTTATGGATTACAGAACAGGCCGTAAGTGATCATAACAGTATTTCTATATCACTGTTATGCTTGGGATACAAACAACCCATTAATAGTGTTTGTATCTCCAATATTGTCCCTATAAGACCTAGGCCCAGATGTAGGTAAAATAGATTTACCGATTTTAAATTACCGAATCATACCGAATCGGTAATTAAAAATCGGTAAATCTAAGGGATTGAGATGTAGGAACATCCAGATGTTCCTGCTACCGAATCGGTAAAAATCGGTATTTACCGATTCGGTAAATACCGACCGGTAATGGCCCATTCATTCCTATGGGCTTTGAAGCCCATAGGAATGAATGGGCCATTACCGGTCGGTATTTACCGAATCGGTAAATACCGATTGACACAAGGGTGCAGGGGGTGTCACTTTGACACCCTCTAGCACCCCCAAAAAAGATTCGGGGGCCATGTGGCAGGCATACCTGCCCTAAGGGCAGGTCTGCCTGTCATATGGCACAGGTGTGCATGCACACATGTGCATGCACACCGGAATCGGTTTTTTACCATGAAGTTGGATTTCATGGTAAAATACCGATTCTGTAAGGCTTGTGGGACTCAGAAGAGTCCCACCTACATATCAATAATACCGAATAGGTATAAATACCGAATCGGTATTTTACAGATTCGGTAAATTTACCGATCGGTAAATTTACCGAATCTGTAAAATAATGTGTCCCTACATACCGATTACTGAATACCGGTCGGAAACGGCCGAAAATACCGATTTTCGGCCGTTACCGACCGACCTACATCGGGCCCCTAATGGCATGAGGATAAAATGGGCTGTTGTTGATCCCCAGAAGATACAAAGGGATGTGGTAAAAAATGTAGTAGAGAAATAGATCACTGTCTTAGCGATGAGGCTAATTCAAACACATTGATTTCTAGTTTTTTTTAAGATAAACAAAACAATAGAAGGTCTATTAATTAAAAGCAATAGTGTAACTAAACAGGTGCATGCTGGATGGTTTGACAAAAATTGTACTCAAGCCTTACGCAGTCTGAAACAGGCCCTAGGTATCAAACCACCAAACATAACACATATTCAAGTCCTACGTAATAACTATAAATTAACTATCAAGGTCCGGAAAGAGAACTTCAGGCGGAGGCTTGGAATAAACTTAGCTTAGCAGCAGATACAAATAATAGCAAATTGTTTTGGCAGACTATAATTAGCCCCTTTTTAAAGAACGATTGCGTACCAGAACTAACTTTGCACGTGAATTGCAATGCATGGATTGAACATTTTACAAACATTTTTAACCCAGATAGGGAGGTTTTAGATTTATTATTAAGTAATGATTCTATAAGGCCTACACTACCCTTACTAATCAATATAGAAGAAGTGTATGAAGGGTTAGCTAATAGTAAAGGAGGCAAAGCACCGGGCCCCAATGGGGTGCCGATAGACTTGTATAAATGTGAAATGAATTTATGGGCCCCGATTTTAGCTAGGATTTTTAATGCTGCAGCATTGGGTCAATTCCCGTCGTCCTGGGGCCAGTCATTAATTATTCCTCTATTTAAAAAAGGTTTGAAATCAGAAGCATGTAACTATCGTCCAATATCATTGTTGGATTCGTCTATCAAGATTATGAGCAGGATCTTGTTAAAAAGGTTAGAAACCTGGGCTTCAGATAATGACATCTTATCGCAAGCACAATACGGGTTTAGAAAGGGTCTAGGAACCCTGGGGAAGTGCGTTAATCTTGACCTTCTCATCAATAAGTACACATCTGTGAAAGAGGGCAATATTTTTTTATGCTTTGCAGATTTGAGTAGTATTTTGACCTCGTAGACCACTCAATTCTGTGGTCTACACTACTTGACTCTGGTGCCCCCAAGGAAATCGTATACTTTCTAGCAAGAGTTTATGAGAGGTTATCTAGTAAAGTGCGCTACGGGCCTGCTGGTGAATGTACTTTTAATGTAAGGAGAGGCATCCGCCAGGGTTACGTTTTGGCCCCACTTTTATTCTCACTATTTATTATTCAAGTTGACGCAACATTAAGACAGATACCTGCGGATGCCCCATTGATAGACGGAAAAGCGGTACCACTCTTGTAATATGCAGATGATGCTGTTTTATTATAACATACCCAAATTGGCCTCCAGCGACTTATTAATAATTTTGTATTATTTATTAATGGGAGAAAACTTTTAATTAACAAATCGAAGACCTTTGTTATGACATGTGGGAAGAAAGCCAAGTCAATTAGGACTTTTTATGTAAATAACACTAAAATGCATTCGGTTAAAATGTTTTGCTACTTAGGTGTAACATTTGCAGGGAATGGGAAATGGTCTCATGAACATGAAAATGTGCGCTATAAAATTAGCAGGAATACTAATAGTATTTTTAGATTTTCCACAAAACTGGGGGACCGAAGAATAAAAGATATGGTGTCCATCTATAATGCTAGGTGTGTATCCTCTGCACTATATGGGGCAGGAGTTTTGGGCCATCATTGTGAAAAAACACTCCAGCATGATGAAAATACTTTTCTTAAACGTTTGCTGAGTGTACCAACGTCGGCTTCCACTGAATTAATACATCAGGAAGTGGGAATCAATTATGTCTCAGACTTAGCTGCCCTACGCCCCTTGTGGCGATCTATCTGGTCCAAAAATAAAACCCTATTTACACAGTCTATCATTAAAGATTGCTTGAAGCTGGACCATTGTTCCCTCATCCCCTGGCTAAGATTCATCCACCATTGGTATAGCCTTTTGTTTAATTGTAATATCTTTGTGGAGCCAAAGTATGCAGCCTCGATATCAAAAAAGGAGCTAAAAGTAACTTTTTTAGCTCATAAAAGGGAGGGTTGAGGGAGACTTATCGGGGAACAACCCACTTTTGTATTTTAAAAGCAAGTAAATCTTAGAAATGGCTTCCAGGCATATTTAACTGTAGTGACAAGAATTTTCCATCGCTTTGTACTGACACGACTTAGGTTAGGAATTGTTCACCACCTTGTGGCTTTTCCGACTATGAAAAAAAGTACCGATTCTGTATGCCCATGAGATAACATATACAAACAAAGTTGCTGCCTTTTTTTAGGTTTTGCACATTTTATTCTTTTATAAGGAAGTTTTATCTGAAACCTATAATTTTAAAATATAATGTTCGATCCACCAAAATAGTATAAAGTTAATGTTTTCTCTGGAAGGTCCAGACATTTGTTTTTATGTTGCCTCATATATTTTAAAATGCATAGCTGCTAGGAAACCTATTGTCCTTTGAGTTTATACACCTATTTTCGCCTGATTTAACTAAACAAGACAGTACGTTGGTATTTTAAAGACCTTTGTTAAAAGTCTTTATTTATGCGTTTTACACTTAAAAATCTACACGGTAAAACAGATGTTATATTGTTATAATTCTACTAAATTCAGTAACAGTAGCACATGGCACCTTTTGCAAAATTTGTACGAAATACATATTGTTGGCATATGGCACTTTATTGCGAAATTTGCACATAATGTATTAACTGTTAGCACATGTCACTTTGGAAAACCTGTATGGAATGTGAATAAATTTACTAGGCACGACATTTGCACATTATGTAATATAGAGAGCATATGGCACTTTCTTGCGATTTTACACAGGATGTTTAGAAACACTTGTGAATTTAATGACACTTTCTGCGAAATTTGCAAGAAATGTATATTGCTGGCATATGGCACTTTACTGCGAAATTTGCACATAATGTATTAGCTGTTAGCATCCTGGAAAATTGTGGGAAATTCATATGGAGTGTTAATTAAGTACACAAGGTGCTGTATTGCAACATTTGCATATTTTGTAATATAGAGAGCTTTCGCACTTATTTGTGATTTTGTACAAATTCTATTTAGGTTCTTAAGAAATATTTGTGAATCTAATGTGGGCTGATAACAATAGTATTGTATTTTAATGATTGCTTATATGGTTGTGGTTTACAAACCGAATAAAGCTTTTGAAACTGAAACTGAACTGACTGGTAGACATGTTGTGTTACTATTAGCTAGCCAATGTGCTTTCAACATAGGCATGAATGTGTTCTCTTGAAACCATGTGGTCGGTGGCCGTTTTGTGTCGGCAGCCAGTGTGCTTTCCCCATAGGCCTGCATGTCTTCTCTTTATTTCCAATGCCTTCCTGCTCA
This sequence comes from Lissotriton helveticus, assembly GCF_964261635.1. Lineage (NCBI taxonomy): Eukaryota > Metazoa > Chordata > Amphibia > Caudata > Salamandridae > Lissotriton > Lissotriton helveticus. The sequence continues at coordinate 571,785,487 of NC_136072.1, forward strand.
GTGTTGTTGTTGATGACAGTGTGGCACTGGCTGGAAAGGCAGGACACACATCAACACCCATCCATCCCAGTGGCTGTCTAAGAGAATGCACCTTCCCAGCCCCTGTCACTCCAAAACCAGACAGTCAATACACAAACAGGCAGAGGCACGCAGAATTGTTAAACAAGAAAATGCCTTCTTTCTAAAGGTGGCATTTTCAAACACACATTTTAAAAACCATCTTTACTAAAAGACATGTAATTAAATTCTGAGCTCAGAGAGACTAAACTTTATTTCTCTGTCTTGTCCCAATGAGAAGTTACATTTATAAGATGTTATAAATAAACTCCAATTCTATCCTATGAGGCAAGATTGCCTTTCAATAGTGTAAAACTAAATTGGCAGTATTTCACAATCAGGACATGTCACACACACCAGTATATGTCCTACCTTTCACATACACCGCACCCTGCCCAGGGAGGTACCTTGGGCCTACCATAGGGGTGCCTTACATGTAAGGAAGGGGAAGGTAAGTGGGTGCACTTGCCAAGTCGACATGGCAGTTAGCAACTGCCACAAACACTGTGGTGGCAGGTCTGAGTTGCCTTTTAAGAGATACTCATGCAGGCCCACTAGTAGCATTTGTATTACAGGCCCTGGTACACTTCAGTGCACTTTACTAGGCTCTTACTAGTAAATCAAACATGCCAATTAGGAAGAACCAATTGAAACAACAATTTAACAGGGAGCACTTACACGTTGACACTGATCAGCAGTGCCAAAGTGCCCAAAACTTCTAAGCCTGCAAAATTGAAATCCAGCACAGCATCAAACACAGGAGGTAAAGTCAAAAAGTCACGGCAAACCACATCAAAGATGCCAAGTCTAACAGTAGCCAACATAGGTTTGGTGTTAGATGTATCCCCAAATAATCAAAGACAGAGACTAGTCCTATTGTACGGTCCCCTACATACATACGTTCCTTAGATGGCTTCGAAGAACCCTTGGCAAATATTGTGTATTTGTTTTTCCCTCATTCAGTTCTAGGCCACGTTCATCACAGAAGAGTTTAACATCGTTTAGTTACTGTTGGAGCCCTAAGGTGACTTTGATATTAATGACATGTTGTCAGCAAAGAGAAGTGCAGGCACTCTTCGCTCCCTGACTTTTGGAGCAAAGCACCCATCCCTGTTGAGGAAGCCTACTACCCCATTATTAAATAGCAAGTACAGGGCAGGCGCTAGGACGCTAGGTCTCACTCCACAATTTATCCTAAAGGGCTCAGTTAATTGTCCATCCTCCTCCCACCTAACTTGGGCTATATTTGCTGAGTACAAATGAATAAGAATATCTGGTAGATTTCGAGGTAGTCCCAGCTCTGCCACCACCTTCCAGAGTTTAGATTGAGGGGCCTGGTCAAAATCCACAAGCAGATCCACTAAGGCTACATAAAGCTTCCCTCCATTGATGACAACATCCCTCCAATAAATGCAGAGAATGTGGAAGAACTATTCCAAGGTACTAATATTGGCGTAAAAAAACCACCTGGAAGTCAGACAGAATGTTTTTCTCTGAGATCCAATCCTGAATACGGGCAATAGCTGCTTACAGAAACCTTTCTGCAAAGAGTCAATTGCACTGAAAGTTCTGTAGCTGGCCGGTTTGCTCTATTCCTTTCTTATAGATAGGTATGATCTCTGCTGAGTTGCGAGAAGTAGGTATTTCAATACCTGAGAGAATGGCATTAGTAAACATATTAATATATTAGGATCTTTTAACGACTATCATGTCAAACACAATGGGCCATCGGATGCGGTTAACCAAACAGTAATCAGTTCTACTGGCATGGCAGGGCCTGGTCTATTGAAGGTCATTTCACAACTCAGATCAAATTTTGCCCTTCCATTTGTGGCCCTCAAATCATGCTGCATTGTAAAAGCCAACACCTGGCCCCCTCTCCTAGACCATCTATGGGCGGTCCAGCTGTGGGATTTGCCAGAAGCTGTCCCACTCCTTAGTCAAGTCTAAATAGGCGAGGGGTTCGAAAGTGCAGTTAAAATCCCAAGCAACCAGGAGAGGGGTGTTGCCGGTGCATTCAATCAGGACATGATCTAAAATATGTATAGTATAGTATTGGTTTCCTCTGAGCCTAGGCCCACTCTATTATATGCATTAAAAATTCTGATTTTTAAACCTGTTTTTAAAGAAATATTAATTGCTAGATGTGCTTAGAATCGACAGGGACCAGTATAACTTTGTACTGGTGTGCAGTCTTCACCCAAATCGCTAGACTTCCTGAGGGTCTCCCCTTCTCTTTCCTTGCTGCGTTAATGCAATAGGAGGAGTACCCACACTTATGGGTGTAAACAGACTCCAGGTTTTCCTGGAATAGGATCACATCATGGTAATCCACAAAATTGCCCCATTCTGGTTCTACTAGCATTTTGGCAAACCTCACAACATTCCATACCAAGACTCTTAGATGCTCATGGGTTATAAGAGTAAAGATAGAGTTGAATCTGTGCTCCAGGGTTTCGCCCCTTTCCTCCTGATAAATGGCATCACTGTCCCTCCCCCTTCTGGGCCTTCAATGAATGCAGCCAGAGCGTCCTGTGGATTAGCAAAAGACGCGGATGAGGAAAAGTGTTTTAAATGATGTTTGGCCAGAGTAGGGCTAGGGATCAACTTGCTACCCTCTAGGGACTTCAATCCTTCTTCCCGAAGTCATCCCTGGCCTCCTTGTGTGCCCAGTTTCACTAATTCCCCTTTCTTCTGGGCGGAATAATTTGACCCGGGGCCTGTGTCCAAGGCTAACTTATATTTGATGGTAATAGAGGCGTTAGCAAGTGGGATGGTGCGAGAATCTATTGCCATCAGGCCATCTACGGCTCTATTAAAGAAGTTGAGTTTCACTACATCATTTGGCGTCCCTAGTAGGATTGCTTCTTTTATTTCGCAAATCAAATTATGTTTTTAAGACCTCTGTGTTTTAAATATCATACCTTTCATAGGAGGATAGCAGTGAAGTTGTTAGCAGAAGTTTTGGTACCTCCACAAGATAAATTACCCCTTCTTCTCTCTGCGTGCTGGTTCTCATGTAAAAACCATCCTTAAAACCCCCCCTTGCAATTGATCGAGCAAGGCTGGACATAGGGGAGCACCCCTCATTGAGTACCACCTCTCCTGGGCTCTCTTCCCACCTCCCCATCATGGGTTATGCCTCGATATGCAACTGATTTGTCACAAATAGCGTTATAGCCATTGCAGATTCATGGGTGGTTAGTAAGAGTGCGGTTATGATGCTGGATGGAAACGTGATGGGGCTGCTGGATAATGACAACAGCTGCATCGCAATCATGCCATCTTGCTGGGTCAGGGTGGGTGAGAGGAGGGACCTCGTGATCACCACCTGGTGCATTTGTTTGCATCCCTAAAGATTTGGCCGTTCCATTATTGATCCTCTCTTCCAGATCAGCAACCAGCAACCACCTTTTTAAGTGATGCAACCTCATTCCTGAGGGACTCAACAGTATCCTTTAAGATCTGCAATAGGGAGCGACCTTCAATGCTTGTATAATTAATCCAGTGTTTACTTGTCCCACTCTATTAACCTCCTTTGAAAGTGCTGCATATTCATTTGGTGGCCTTCTGAGCAGAGGGTGGAACGGGAGAAATGCTCTGATAGAATCATTAGAGATATATCAGAATTATTAGGGTATGCAGATAAGGGGGGAGTGGCAGCTAGATGAGCAATTTCTTGACATTCCGAGAGTAGGGTCTCTATCCTATCCATTGCATCGGAGCAGAAAGCACAGGTTGATATTTCCTTGGAAAGGGAAGAGCCCTTAGTTTTATCCTGGGCTTTTCTTTTACACTTTTACTGAACAAATACAACAGGCACAAAAATTTACGTGAGGTGCACAAAGCCAAGTCCAATTATTCACAATTATATTAATCTGGTGAAAACAAAAGTGGCTCCAAAGGATTTTTCCCAGAACTGTTTGCTCCCTCGTCACAGCCTCACCAGCAGTGAGTATGGCTAGTTTTTTCTTTCATCAAGTTAAGGCCAATAAATAGCATTTACAATCATGGATAAAGGGGCAACACAATATTATCAGGGCAGGACAAAACAAAGTACCTTTTAATAGGGTGCAATGTCCAACTGGCGCTGATATTGCGACAAGAGTCAGGAACCACAGCCGACGGGCACAGGTCGGGCTGCCCTTGGCCCGGGTTTCACCTGCCCACGCCCCACACTGGGGGAGACTCTCTGTTGCTTTACGGTGTTGGGGAGAAGTTTTCTCTGCCTCCCAAGAAAGCGGGCTGCTGGGGGACTAAGTCCCACCCCGGAGATGAAGGAACAAAAATTGCAGGCTGGATCTGCCTGATCAAACCATCCCACACTGGGGGAGTCTCTCTGGTGCTTTGTAGCATTGGGGAGGAGTTTGCTCCACATCCCAACTGCTGGGGGACCAAGTCCTACCCTGGAGATAAAGCAAGAAACGATGTGGACTGGATCTGCCCGATCAAAGCGTCCCGCACTGCGAGAGTCTCCCTGGCGCTTTATGGCATTGGGGAGGAGTTTGCTCCACTTCCCAAGATGGCGGGCTGCTGTGGAACCGAGTCCCACCCCAGAGATGAAACAACAAATGTTGCAGGCTGGATCTGCCCGATCAAAGGGTGCTGCGCTGCAGGAGTCTCCCTGGCACTTTACGGCATTTGGGAGGACTTTGTTCCACCACCCAAGATTGGGGGCTGCTGGGGGACCGAGTCCCACCGCAGAGATGAAGCAACACATTTTATGGGCTGGATCTTCCCAATCAGAGCGTCCCGTTTAACATTTTCCTCTACATATGGTATCAGTGAACCCCATGTCTGCTACAGGTGCACAACAGCATTGTCAAGGGATAGTCTAGAGATTATTCCTTCCATTGTCATTTGTCAGCTGAACCTACCTGAGTGCCACATCACATGTGAGTGAGGTCAGGTGACACAAATGAAGCAAACAGTTTCATCTAAATTTTGTTGTTGCTTTTGCTCTCTCCTATCCTTCCTAAGTGTACAGTCAGTCACCATAAAAGTTTATGTTGGTGTTGTTTTCTGTTTTACGAATAGACACCCCGTATTGTTAATTATTTCTAATAAGATTAACCAGTGACCACACTAAATGATATTGTGTTTGTACTACTAATTGAACTCCAGCAATGCCACGTTTCACTGATGTCCTTCTTGCAACTTTTATTTTAGGTGCACAACAGACAATATCACCAACAGTTCTGCCAGAAAGAAGGCCTGTGCACAGAGTGACGCTTGAGTGACCCACACATCACAGACATCTCTTCAACATTTGAAGCTAAGTGCCCCTGCTAAGTGTCAGCTTTAAGATGGCCCCAAAGAAAGGTGCTACCAAGAAAAAGAAGGAGCTTACCACCACCACCATTGATATTTTGTCCCAGATCTTGTTTTGGGGGGAAAAAATGGTTCTTGCTGCACCAGCCTCTGGGGAGCAAGCTGAAAGCAGCACCCCCACATCAGTGGACCCAAGCCAATCCAGGCCCAAGTCCATGTCTATCACAGAGGCAGCCAGTCTAATCACAGCAAAGTTGTAATTGACTTATCACAAAGTAGTACCCAATCATTGCAGGAAACTCAGAGAAGTGGACATGAACAAAAGCAGCAGCCACAACCACCAATAGTAGTTCTATCTGTTCTTTAATAAGATCTATTGTCTTCCAGATCTCCATCTGGAAAAATGAGGATTAGTGGGGCATCATCTTCTTCTTTAAGCCCCCCTTCTTATGATCTAGAAACCACTTGGATCCCGTCTCAGTCTTTGATTGAGACATGGCACAAGATTAGGCTAGGGAAAAGGAAGGTTCCAGAAAGCCTTAGAGTTATGGAGGCAGATGTAGAAGAGGAGAAGATGACGAGCCAGTCATCATGGATGTTAGCCCAGTGCCAGTGGAGCCCGACGTTACCCCATCCCAACTTCCCGGGGGATGTGGCAGTGTCACCACAGATCTAATCAACGCCAGCTGCCATATATGAAAAGTCCCAGCAGCAGCCAACATCCACAACCACCTCAGTAGAAGTAGGTACTTCAGAGAGTAAAACATCAAAACGCCCACCTACAGCCAGTTCATTCGACATTGGTAGTGGCACCAGCGTCAGAAAGTTGAGCTTCCCTGTTTGGGACAATTTTTCGGTAAGCCAGAAGAAGGTGAACATTGCCATATGCTCCCTTTGTGGAGTAAGTGTTAGTCGGGATAAGCTTGGTCCAAACTATGGTACCGGAGGCCAAACAACCCCCTGAGATCTGAGATCCATCTCCCTCCACCACTTGATTACCCCCACCTATAAGAAACACAGGATTGGAGGTCGCAGGTTCTCTGTCACGGTTCCTTGAGCTTGGACCACACTCCCACTGGAGATTATGCAGTCCTCGAACTATACTAAATTTAGGCAACTCCTGAAGACTTGGCTGTTTATACAGGCTTACCAGTAACAAGGGTTTTATGACATATCAGTACCTAGCACCAAGAGACCTCTCTGGTGAACGTATGCTCTAGAAATAGACAATAACATAACATAACAACCCATTTGAGAAAGCACCATATGATACGTTGGGAGGTGCACCTTAGCAGCCAATAAACTGCAAGTGTTGTTGGTGACGAGTGTGAAAGCCAGCTGAGCAGGGAATCAGAATCCGATCACGGTGTAGATAAAGAAGAAGAAGAAGACATCTTCGTTAACAAAAGCAACCCTCTCCTCAGCAGTGCAGTAGTATCACCCACATCAGCAACATCACAATGGCACAAGACGCAGGTTAAGACACCAAGGCAACAGAGGACAGTGACTGTCCCATTGAAAAGCACATTGAGCCTACCACCGCCTGCTCTCAAGAAGTCACATGCATCAGTGGCATCAGGAAAGAAAAAATTCAGGCTACTATTCCTGCCATGTTTAGGCCGGAGGGGCAGTATGAACGCACCCACCCAACGGCACGTTTGTATAATGCAAAGCTGGCTAAAATGTTAGCGTGGACCTCCTCCCTTTTTCTTTTGTGAAGGGGTGGGTTCTCTTGAATTTGTGGTGGCCATCAGCCTGAAATGGAAGGTTCCCAGCTGGTCCTATTTAGCCAGAGTTGATGTTCCAGCGCTACATCACTATGTGCAGGAATTGATTGGACAAGCTTTGCAGCAGAGTGCTGTTCACAGTACTCACCTGACAACAGAAATGTGGAGCAATTGTCAAGCCACTGATTACATGTGCATCACTGCACACTGGATCTCTTTTGTGGGGGCTAGAGAAAAAATATCTGCAGGTGTTGACACTGCTGAGATGTATAATGCTGCTTAGAAGCATGCAACTGTTACTGTTCAGTTTCATTCCTCTTTCAGTCAGTGATGTTAGAAAACACAAAACATGGATAGCTGAGAAAGACAGTGAGCTCGAAAAAGAATGGCAGGGAATTAGAGGCCCACTCCTCCATGGCACTAGTCCTGCGGAGCAGCCTTCAAGTTCAGAGACCGAGGGCAGTGCTTTTGGCTCGCAACAGCCAAAATCAACAACCAGAACACCATCAACAACAAAGACAAGGAGCATCAGCCCCGAAATCTGCAACTGAGTAGTTTCTACCGGCAGCGCTTAAGTCCAGTGCAGAGACAAAGGCACAAGAGGTTGTGCAAGGTGGGGCGCCAGCAATGGCCAATGACAAAATGGTCCAGGCCTTTCTGATTGATGAAACTGAGGTCTACCTTGATCAAACCCCATTGGTGTATTGGTATGGAAAGAGGCACCAATGACCAGTGCTCAGCTGACTGGCAATAAAATATCTGTCTTTCCCTTTAGCCAGAGTCTCCCTTAGCGTGTTTTCAGTGCTGCTGGTGCTGTTGTCACAGTGAGGACCGGTCTCTCTTGCCCCAAAACTTGGAGAGATGAACCATGATCAAAATGAATCACCACTTTATCCCACCTGATTACTCCTTACCCGTAGTACCACAGTTTGAAGATGAGGTAGAAACAGGTCATGGAAGTAGTGTGATAGATGACCTACTTCTGGACGAACCACCAGAGTTTGAGGACAAGTTCTACTTTCCTGACTACTAGGCCTCGGCCAACATTCATAGAACTTTCTCTCTCAGTCTCTAGTCTATGGTTCATCTGCTTTCTTTCTATGACGCCCTCAAAAAATGATATAGCTACTAGGAAACATTATTATTTACTTTACTTGCTTTATGTCAGGTTGACTAATTCATCCCCACTGACTTACTTTTAGACACATTTTATTGCCGGATAAGAATTTCAACTGTATACAATGAAAAAGTCCAGACTCCTCCCCACGCCCATTTCCCTCAAGTGCACTGGATGGAGAATACAAAAAAATGTGTGCCTGCCTCCAACGCTGGGCCATGACTATCTATTGAGTGACTACCCCACATGTGACATTATAATTTGATTTACACTGGCCATTATGTGTTTCGTAAACAAATGGATCTACATTCTGCAATGTACTATGAATTGATCACAGTGAGCAGCCAGAGAAACAGGTAAATAGCATGCATTTCAAGCTGAGTGATTGTTGTTTGTTGTGAACTTGTGATGTGTGTTGAGAGATGATTCGTGAGATGGCAGGCAGTTTGACACTGTGTGTTTGTTAATCTGTAACTTTTACGCTTAAAATGTGTTTGTGATGATTTACAATGTTGTTGGCAGTCACAAATCTAGTCTACACAAAAAATTACTCAATCTTCCTCTTCTTGTTGTGCATCAACACAATTGTACTACAGGCCAATCTATTAAATTTGAGTCAGGTCTCAGGACTCAGTTGGTACGGAGTTGGACACCATTCTCGGAGTCAGAATCAGGAGAATCAGAGATGATGGAATGACTCAGGGCGTGCCTACTTCGAGAACTGCCACCAGAAGAATATGAACATTTTCAAATTCACTGAAACTAACCGATTTGGTGATGTTTTTGAAGTGGCCTAAAGGTAAACAACAGACCTACACAACTCTGTATAGTGGTTGTGAGTGGTGACAGCGGAGCATTGGTTTGACTTGATTGGGAAAATGTTATGTTGCTGGGTGTGAGTGTTTGCCCAGTGCTGTCTTGCTCAAATATGAAGCTAAGTGGTGATTGGGGGGGGCGTGTTGGTGAAGGTAACTGGAAACAGGCATTTAGCCTTGCTGCCTCTGAGACTTCTTGGTGCACTCCTAATGCAGTTTTACCTTTTTCTCCTTGATTTTTCAATATCATTTTTGTTTTTCAATCTACAGGCCCACTTACCATACTGGAAAAGCAATATAACATACTCACACTTACCATACCGAACCGCATCTGCCAGGCACCCTAGATTAACGGGCAGTTCAAGAGGAATGTATATGCAAATGCCAATTTGGCAATAGAATATCATTTTTTTCTCTTTAATCATTAGAACTGTGTGTGTTGTTTATGTTTACTTAATTCCTACAGATATTTTAATTTTATACATTCGCTATCTTTGAAAGCTCGGTACCACAGATTATAATGTAACTTTTGTTTCTCTGGGAGCAGACACGCAATTTGATTTGGTTAACCTGTACTGCTCATGATCAGTCCTCCATTTTCTTTTTCTCCCTTGACAGATTTAAGATGGTGGGCTGCCAAGATGATTGTTATCCTGGTATAGTGTTTGTCTTTGTCAAACCTTTCCCTTAAATCCTCTTTCCCATCCATTCATTGAACACTTAACACTCTTCCCCCGGGCTGTGTGATTTATTGAGGTGTGACTAAATTAAATTTACACAATTAATTGATCACGCACTGGGTGGGACGGATGCAGTGAAAGTAGCACCAACTCATTGCAGGGCGAGGATCTGGTTGTGCTCTAAGTATAGCCGCCATTGGAAATATCATATTTATATTAGCCACCCTTGCATAGTATTCAATATTTAAAACTTTTTCAGAGGAACATAATTGGCAGCATCAGCCTTCATGCACTGTATTGCGTCAAAGGTTATGCTTGTCCACTGCGTAGCTTGAGCCAACTCCATTTTGTAACTATTACTAGCTCAATATTCTGATTAATGTAAATTTAGCATTCCTTATCATATTTTCTCTATTGTCTCTCTTCTTCTTGTGTACTAGTAGTCTGGTGACTGTCTCATATCTTTTGTAAAACTTACATATGGTACAAGGGTCTTTGTCTCGGCTGAAGGTATTCTGTAAGAGATATGTTAATCTTTATGTCTTTAAAAAAAGTTTTTTTTTCCATGCCTTGTTCTTAACTTATTCCATTCTCTTCTTAACTTTAGTAGAAATAGTATTAGGCTGCTAAAGCCATTAAACTAGAATTTGAGAATATGAGATTGCTAGAACAGGGTATAGCCTGGCGTTTATGTTTTGTCTTTAATTACTCTTTTTGCAAAATTTTCTATGCATGCGGGGAGGGCTCAGGGTGGCGCGGTGGGGCTTTCCGGACGGATGCTACACCCCTCCAAGGTTGGTGGGGGGTGGGGGGTGGGGGGGGTGGGTCCTGGGGTGGGGGGGAGAATGGGAGAATGGGACTGACGGACAGGTTATCAAAATCTATGTCAAAAAAGAATTGGGAAACGCACGCAAGGTTTAGAGGAAATTTGAAGGAAGGGATCAACAGCTGTGGCACTCTTACATTGGTAGTATGGCCAGGATAAAAATAATATCTTATAATGTATGTGGTCTGAACGATCTTAAAAAGAGACAAACAGTGGCAATTGGCCTACAAAATTGGGGAGCAAATATTGTATGCATGCAAGAGACTCATATCGAAGGAACACAGAGTCATATTTTGAATACATTAGGGTATACATTGGTGTGTGCTACCTCACAAGGGGCTAAGACACGGGGGGTTGCCATCTTGGCTAAAGGGAGTGGGTATGTTTTTAGTAAATCCAAAACTGACAAATTTGGCCGCTGGGCTATCACCGAATGCAACTATCAAACAGGCCAAAAAATGACAATCTGTGCTATTTATGGGAGCAACCTAGACGATCCTGGGGTCATTGACGAGGTCTCTAACAAACTTTCACACTGGTCTCATCCGCTCCTGGTTTGTGGGGATCTCAACATAAATCTCCCGTCCGATTGGTCTCTGAAGGACAACTGGGTTTATAAAGGCCGAAAACCAAAGGTATTTCGTGCTATCAAGAATCTTTGTTTAGCACATGGGCTTGTGGACAGCTGGCAGACTTCTAATACTAATAGTAGTGATTTAGGCTACACTTTTTACTCCAATCCACACCGTATACACGCCAGATTAGACTATATGTTTATATCAAACTCGCTTAGTCAGGACTGTCAAACTGTGAAATTGCCCCGTATATTATCAGATCATAATCCCCTATTTTGTACTTTAACTAATAGATCGGCTAAACTAGAACCAACACCTTGGACATTTGAAAAAGCCCTACTGAATTGCTCCCAATATTGTCTCCATATGAAAGATTGGATCCCTAAATTTCTAGTAGAGAATATTAACAGCATTTCAATATAAATTGTATGGGACGCTTTAAAAGCCGGGATTCGGGGCGAGACCATGCTATTCTCACTCAGATCAAACAAGCAGGAGAAGGAGGAGATACGGAGGTTACAGGATAAGCTGACGACAGCAGAAGTAGGTCTTGTTAGAGCCACCAGCAATGGTGATCCAACTGTGGATATCTCGTGTAGCTTAGCCCAAGTAGCAGTTGCTAAAGCAGCAATTACCAATATCTTTACAGACAAAGCCATTCGGAAAGTCACTGCACGAAAAGAACTAGCATATGAAGTAAATGAACAAGTGGGTCATCAACTAGCGGTGCGAATGCGGCAACAAACTAATGTTAACATAATTAGGGAGATTAAAGATCCAGTGACAGGACAACTAAAAGACCCAGAATTAATTAGGAAAGCCTTTTGTCGGTTTTACACAGAACTATATTCAGAAGATGGCAGTGGGGACATAGCTGAAATGGAAAAGTGCCTAAAGAACTGTGAAAGCGGCAGCCTTGAGGAAAACGTACAGCAGACTCTAGAGGAAACTCCTAGTATGGAGGAGATGCTAACGGCTGTCAAAAGTCTCCCGAAAGGGAAGGCAACAGGACTTCATAACATCCCCTCAGAGTTCTATAGTACATTTATAGATCAAATCAAGCATATACTGATTGACTTGATTATACATATTTTCTCTGGGGGTCAACCACCTAGTTCCTGGTCCAGGGCTAAAATTGTGATCTTTGCCAAAAAAGGGAAACCCCCTGAACTCTTGGGGTCGTACCGCCCCATAACTCTTATAAATGCCGATTCCAAAATATATTAAAAAAATTTGGCAAACCGGGTAGCACCAACTATACAAAAATTAGTAGCCAGTAGCCAACATGGTTTTGTCCCCGGGAAGGTCAACAATAAATCATATTCAGAGGGTTATCACGCTTTTTGATGGAACAGGAACTGCAGGAGACCCTATCGCCCTAATCCTTCTGGATGCAGAAAAGGCCTTTGATAGGGTCTCCTGGCAGTTTCTCTGGAAAGCAATGGCTATGATGGGATTCCGAACAGGGTTTATTCGGGCTACACAAAAAATGTATGTTAATCCAAAGGCTGTAGTGTCCGTTAATGGAAGCTTAACTAAGGAATTTCCTATATCTAGAGGTACTCGCCAAGGATGCCCTTGCTAGCCATTGCTCTTTGCAATATATATATAGACTCTTTTATTCGCTACCTGGAAAAAAATGACAACATTGCACCTATCATATCTCAGGAACACGCTACAAAAACGCTAGCATATGCTGACGATATTGCTATAGTCACCCCAGATCCTGTAGGTGCAATGCTGAACAGTGAGGCCGAGGCAGTGAAATTTGGAGCTGTCTCTAGCTGTCTCTGGCTATGCACTCAATCAGGGGAAGACACAAATTGTTTTAAATCAAAAAATTGTGATGGACGACCCTAGAGTAGTAAAGGGAGCAACTTACCTGGGGGTTACCATCTCCTCAAACCAGGTGGAAGTTGTGGATATTAATGTGGATATTAATGTCAAGCCAATGCTGAACTCAATGCATAAGGACTTACGACGCCTAGATAACCTTAATCTGTCCATCATTGGGAGAGCAAACGCAATAAAAATTGTGTTTTTCCCAAAAATATTATACTTATTCAGGGCAATTTGCTTGGAATTCTCTAACCAGTGGCTTACCTCAATGGAACGTACATTCTCAAAATTTATATGGGCATATGCACAACCCCGGCGGGCATATAAATATCTCACTCTTCCTAAAGATAGAGGTGGGCTAGCTCTTCCTAACCTGAGAAGATATTACTGGTCATGTGTACTACTTTACAGTAAGGAACTACTACAAGAGGTAGATAACACAGAAGATCGTACAGTATAAATTTTCCAGCTACTCGTTGGAAACTCTAGTAATGGTTATCTATGGAGGCATATTCATGACAGTTATCACAAGAAGGTTAAATTTAAGACTCTCTATAGCTGCTTTAAAGTTTGGAAGGCCGTAAGAGAAGCACTAGGAATAGGACATTACACACCGATTTGGAACAATCCAATTCTCCCACCAATGGTTTTCAAGGATAATTGTGTGAGCAAATGGCATAGAATAGGAATTACACAATTAGGGGACATGTTTACAACACAGGGGATTAAATCTTTTGAAGCTTTGAAGGAAGAGTACAGCTTAGACTGGGGAGATTTCTTTAAATACCTCCAAATCAGGGATTTTATAACTCGCAAACCGGGGGCTAGGACATTGGGGGAAGAATCTACCCTAATAGAGATGATCTTACACTCTAAAAATCATTCTATAGGTGGAGTTTACGCGCTGCTGCTAGCCATATTCCCGGACGACCTAGATAAAACATCAATGAAGTGGCAAAGCAAACTTGAGATTTCAAACAAAGGCTTTCTATACACCTATCAGCTAGCTCAAACTATTCTGATCTCCACTAAACTTCAGGCACAATTCTACAAAACCTGCTTTTTTCTTTATTATACACCTGACAAGATTGCAAGATGGGGAACCGGCAAAGGGACCTGCTGCCCGAGATGCAACTTATCTAAAGCCGATTCCATACATATCTTTGCCTCTTGCCCTGGGCTAATTCCTTTAAAGCAAGACATAGAGAGGTTCTTATCATCTGTTCTTCATAGAGAGGTGATTTTGTCAAAAGAGGTAATGGTACTTGGGGCAGACGAACCAGATAACATTGAAAGTGGCCAAGAGTTCATATTCGTAGCGATGGCTGTCCTGCGGTTATGCCTAGCTTCCGCTTGGCTCGACCCGTTAGTGCCCTCTTTCCAACAGTGGTTAGCTAGGCTATTGGCGGTACATAATATTGAGATAGCCATTTACCAACGAAAAGGTAAACAACGGCATAAAAGGGGTATGAAAATCTGGACCCCTCTTACACAATGGCGGGATTCACAAACATAATCGAATGTACAAATAAGGCTGTAATGTATATAGAATTTTGCTCTTAAGTTTGGTTTAAGTAATGATTGGTTAAAACAAAAAGAAAAAACAATGTAATGCTCATGACGTTAATGTGCGTATGTTTACCTGTCTGTCATACGGGGGATCGGGGGGGGGGAATAAATGTAATACCATGAATAAAAACATTTAAACAAAAAAAAAAAAAAAAAAACTTACATATAATGTTTAATTCGTTCCCTGTGATGGATATGCCTTATATTTCAGTTTGAGTTTGGCTAGGAGGGAGTTGTTCCCTGCTTATGGATCTGGTGCTTTCACTGTTTGGCTAGTACGATAGCATGCTGCGACTACTACCACCACCATGGCACCTTGGGAAACCATGCAGCTATCTCTTAATCTAATCAGGTAAGAGAAGAACTGTGGGTGATTCATTGTTGAGCTGCAATAATCTATATACAATGAAAATTCATACACCCACCCCCTCCGAGTCCTTAGGGTTTCATTTAGTTGCAGACTGCAGAGACTAGGAGAGAGTAGTAGGACAAGTGTGGGTACCGCACAACTATTTTGCTGTTGTTACACTATCATCAGAATTTCAAAGCTGGCCGCAGGTCTGCGGCAAAGGCAGCAGTGCGAAGTAAAACCTTAACCCTCCTAAAAGATTCAAATAATATGTACAACTATAAAAAAAAATGGTTCCACCAACAAATATGAATAAACAAGTAAACCCACAACTGGCCCACCCCTCTCCTTAACCTCAAACAATGTCCAAAGTAAAGGTCCAATGAAGAAATTGTCCATAAAGAAATAAAAACATCCCTAAAATGCCCCAACTCCCACATTCCGAACCTCTCCCCAACAAGTCCCACCTACTAAAAAAAGATATGAAAAGGTGCAAAAGAAGCTTAGCGGTGGGCAATAAGCTTCCTCTCCAAAGTGTCCAGACTCTCCTCCTGCCTGGCATCCACGCGAACCAGCTTTTTGTGAATGAGGCACTGAAATGCTCCAAAATATGAGGGAGCAGCAGTGGTGGAATGGTGTTAGGCGGCTGCCTTTTGACAGCAGTAATGGACTACCGCAGACACTGGGGCCTGGCTGGGGGCCAGGGCATTTGCTGCTGCAGCTTCTGCCACCTCCTTCTCCTCCTATCCTCAGCCACCAGCCACTGATATTTTGCCCTAATTGTCTTCAGCTTCCTTTTCCGGGTCCTGGCTTCTACATCCTGCCTGTTGGGTTGTGTTGGATTGGCAGGAGTGGATACATCAAGAAAGAAAAAAGACAAATTGTAACCAATACTTTTAGCAGAACATATAAAATTGTATAGTGTCACAGTAGCGCTAGCAGTATGTTTGCTGGTATCCTTGCGCCATTCAATGTTGATGTGATTAGAGTTTCAGGTATTCTGCACTATGGAGTTTACAAGTATTCTTTTCTCTCTTGTTCAGCTAAATTAATGCAGCCATGCCAGATCAGCTTGGCCCTAGACCACAGCTTTCCAAACTTTTCATGTTGGCGACACACCTTTTATACATTCCTGATTTAGTGACACGGTAAAGCGAGCGAGCAATCCAGAACTACCTAAGTGGGTTCCGGGGAGATTCTCTACCCCATCCCAAGAAAATTTTGAAAAAATGATGGGCAAATGGTGCATTTTCAAGCAAATTTGAGAAAACAGGAAGGTTAATAAGGCAAGTGTGAATCTGTTCTAACAAAGACAGTGACTGGCAAAACTGGGTGTAAGGTTAGGTTTGTGCCTGAAACAAGCAAAGCGGAGTGGCACTGAAAGGCGAATTGGATGATGAGTGTCATAATGGAGTTCCAGGAGTCGTAGTCACACAGAGACAGCAGAAACAGGGTATTGGCCCATGTGGGGGGCAGTGGCATCCTGAGGGCTTGCAAGAGAACTTTGTCACACATAAACACTACAGTTAGCTCATAGAGGGGCTGCACTGATGAGATGAGGCAGAGCACATACAAAAGGGCCATAGGCCAGGCAGTTAAACAGGCTAGGGCTAGGGCTAGGCAGTTGCACACAGGAGCTTCGGGATGGAGGGGCTCAGAGGGCCGGCAGGGGCGAGATAAATACAACAGAGAGGCCGTAGTGGAGAAAGGGTCACATATACGAACTTCAGTAGGGTGTAAGACAGAGAAAGCTGATACTGAGGAGGTGGCAGACACACAGAGGGGTTACACAGGGTGGAGAGGCACAGATCGATTGACAGACAGGCCGCAGAAGGGAAATGCAGCATTCAGAGTCGAAGCTTAAGACACCATGAAAGAAACACATAGCAGGATAACCCATTGAACAAAGCAGCAAAAAAAATGGTCAACCGACACAGCTCCTACAAGCTAACCTTCCGGCATAGAATACACAGTATACAGATATACCTATGAAATGAGTGAATCAGTCAAAAAACACCTTTTAAATATAGTTCCCACCAATACGCTACCACCACCTAAAAAGAGTCAAAAGTAACAGCCCTGACACCGCTAGTAGAAACTCTCACGCCTCTACCAGCACCCTGTCTCAAGGTGGATGCCAGGGCAGATGTCAGCTTTCCCAGTCCTCGTTGGCATGTACAGTTTGGCGGCCCGATGAGGCTGAACAAGTGACAGTTGACAACTATACCAGCACACACCCTCATCCTTCAACACACAGGAGGATGAAGAATGCCAGGGACAAGTGACTACTACTTGCTGAGAACACTGTGGACATTAGATAACAGGGCACTGGGAGATCATGTTATCTGCCCAGTTTCTCCTTGGCTTGCATCAATTTGCAGCCTAAAGAGGCAGAGTGCCAGATTTTTACAATAACAGGTTATAGTCCCTATTAATCTCACTCACGTTCAAATGGTAATTAATAATGATAGCCTGTAAAACATCTAACACAATACAAAAATAAATATGTATATATACATATCTGCTAATGCTCATGTTTATTAAAAGGTAGTAGAGCCCACTGCCATGATACAAAAACCTCCGTCACCGGATAAGAATTGTGAACCTGGTGTATTTAGCATAAAGATGCCAGCACAAACTCGTTCTGAATATTTTAGGCACTTGTTAATTTGCAATCTTAATTTTCTTAATTTACAAGACTTCATTTTTAAAGTGTAAACTATGCCACAGTGGAATGACCTCCTCCATGCCTCCCAGTTCCCTTCTTCTCTTTGGTGGGAGCAAGAACTGAGGCTGTAGCTGACCTCCTGTGACCTTGTGTAATGTAACTGGTGCTCATGTAAAATGCTGAAATACCTTCGGTTGCGTTCACCAAATAACACTGCAAACAAAACCGAGCATTGGCATAGTCAATAGGTCTTGCCTGTGGGATCTTATAAGTATTTAGCCATGCAGCACATTATTCTGGGTGCTTAACATTTATTGTCCTTTAACGTGGAAACATTGACACTAATAGGCACATTATAGCAACTAATTAGAAATATTTTGGTTAAAGGCCCCTCCTGCTAACCGTTACACTCAGCACCAGCCTCAGAAGTGCGACACCTGCTTTTTTGTTGCCTCCTAACCCTCAATTCACAAAACTTTTTCAAAAATATTTTTTGTGTTACATTTTTAGGGGGACCAGTAGCTGCCATTTGCTGCAGGACTGCTCCATTTTCTTTAAAAAAAAAAGGGCTCTTGCGCAAGTGAATTTTAAAGAAATTGCTGCTACAAGTGCCTTACGAATGAAAAAAAATGCCTGTGTCAATCTATGAGTGCACATTCATCATCAGGAATGCACATGCATAAGGAATGGCAGCCTTCAACAGCACCATGATGCGTGCGTGCATATGCTCAAGTTTGCATCATCACAATTTTTTCTTTTCTTTCTTTGCCGATGCTGCACAGCATCGGTGGAAAGCATTGGCAAAGTCAATTCGCTTATTGGCTTTGTCAATGCGTGTTTTAATTTACAGTGGGGTTTGGGGGAGAAGCAGTCTTTTAAAGTTGATCGTACTGTAGCTGATGTCACCCCAATCAAAGGTCTACTTCGTTCTGAGTTTTCAAAGGACCTTAGTTACACAACATCTTTCAATCCCCTGCTCCTATCACTATAAAGTTTGTGAGTGAAGATAGGGGTGAAGCGGACACTTGAGGTGGAATCAGTAATGTGTCATAATTATCCGCCCATACTCTTCACAAAATCTGGCAATCAATGTGTTCTTCTGAAGCTCCCAGACGGAAAGGGCTGATTGATAATAAAAATATAACATGAGATTACCCCAGCGTTCGCAGTTAACATCTAGGGGCCCATCAGGATGGCGGGCGAATTGCCCCCGCCAGGCTGGCGGTAGGCACCGCCAGCCTGGCGGGGGCAATCCACCCGCCATCCGCATCTGAATTCCCCCCGCCATATTAGGATGGCGGAGGGACCGCGGCGGACGGAAAGATCGTCCGCCGCTTTTCCGCCCCGGTCGAAAAAGGTTTAATATGGTGGCGGTGTCTAATAGACACCGCCAGCCATATTATGATGGGCTTATTTAGATGACTTTCCGCGGCGGCAATGCCGCCACGGAAAGGCAAGCGGTCTACATTCTGGGGGCCCCATGTGGGCCCCCAGAGTGAAGAAGAGGTGGGGGGTGCACACGGGGGGGTACCTGTGGTATCCTCCTTCATTTGCATAAACAAAGCGGCAGGCACCACGCAGTTCCTGCCGTTTTGTCTATGCAAATGCATTAATGCATTTTTAGCATTGTGGCGGGCGGTGCAGAGAGCACCGCCCGCCACAATGCTAAAAATGCAGGATGTGCCCGCCACTGTGGCGGGCACATCCTAATACCCCCCCACAGGACCCCCGCCCTGATGGCGGGCGGTCCCAAACCCCGGTAGGGTGATGGGCGGACAAAGTCCGCCCGTCATCCCAATAGGCCCCCTAGTTTTAACAGCTGTGGCAGATGAGAGCTGGGGCATTGGCAAATATGAAAAGCTTCTCAGGTGAATGAATTTGTTGAAATGCCTTTTTTTGAACCATGCTCATTCTGAAGAGGCTGTATGTACACTGAACTGTTGTTCCTTCGTTGTCAGATAACACCATTCCCACATTCTGCAATACCTGTCCACAGAGATATATATTTTGGAGAACATTATTTTATTTTTTTAGAAATTACCAGACGATAATTCCCTGGAGGAGAATGGAAATGTACTTTGTGTTAATCCTAGGCATACCGATAACCTTCAAGTGAGGCATCTTGCGATGGGTTATTACTAATGCATGGTCGCTGATGGCGAGAAAGGGCAGATTAATGTTTTCCAGCATGCAAACCCTGTTGCTCTGTAAAACAAAGTTTCCACTTTGGTGTGCTATCAGGAGCCAGCTCTAAATACCTCAAATAGAACTGATGTTGTCCGTCTATTTTGAATCAGACTACAGCATCAAGAAATCCAGTGTATTCATTGATTTAATAAAAAAGTAAGCAATTGGAGAAAAACGGAGAGTGTTCATAAGGGTGTGGAAAAATGATTTACTCCTAAATGTCGTTCTGCTTTGCAATACTAGGACAATACACTCTGTATGCCACATTGCTCAAACACCACTGGCTGTCCCTTCACCCAGCCGCTTGCATTCACCCCCCCTCCGTGGCATCCGATCCGACGCTCAGCGCAACCCTGCTCGGCCCCCCCACCCCTTACCCAGCAGCTTGACCTCCCGCGAAGCCTTCTTGCAGAGGGGAGATCTTCTGAGCCAGAGCTTTTCCAGAGTATGCGACACAGATGTCCTGATGCACGAGAATGTACGTAAAGATTTAAGACAGACTTACATGCTTGATTAGAGAGCACCCTCGCGTGACACGCCCACACGTGTCAGGCGACACAGTACTGTGTCACGACACATACTTTGGAAAGCTCTGCCCTAGACAGACATGCTTTTGTTCCGTTATTTTGCTACTGTCTGAAGGTAGGGCAGCTGTATACACAATTATCTATTTTTCTATCATGGCCATGCTCTGATAAATGCCTTAATTTCACCCTGACTACAAGGCAGATGAATAGTTACTTTGAATGATGCATGTCACGTGAGGTACTACTAACTAATAGACAATTATGCAGACAGACATCCTCTTGTCTGCGCATGGGAAAAGCAATGCAGTACAGTGCAGGGAAAGAATTAAGGAACATGATATTATATTCCGCACATTCATCATAGACTATCCCATCCACAAAATGAAAAGTCACATATTCTTTAGTCCCACTTTACTCCCCGGCCTCACCTTCTAATACCACATTTTACATTAATTGTTTCCAACAAAATAAATTTGCTTGGCAGTTAGGAAAAATGTATTAACTTTGTCTCTGGCAGGTAAGTTAGAGGGAATAGGCCGAATAGGTAGGCGTTTCACTGATCATCCTCATCATCAACAAGTGCCTTAGGTTGAACTGACATAATCCATTATGTAAACAATAATAAAATATATCACTTGGCCAGAGGAAAGTGGCGCATGAAAAGAATGTTTTTTCAAGTTTTATGGAAGGCTTAGACAGGACAAGGAAGTTGGGAAAGGAGTTACTTATGTACTACGAAGTGAATGAGTGGGCACTCAGAGTGAAGGGAAACACAGCTATTTATTTTTCGCATTGCCGTGACATTTGTAAAGGGGCCTACACATTATCTGATACAGAAGCATATTGCACAGCCAACAACACAGTGCCGCTGATGTAACCATACTACCGAATGGTCACCCATGGCTGTCCCTGGTCAAATGTCATGGGTAGGAACTCAGAGGGAGGCGATTGAGGATGATGGGTAGAAAGGATACATAATATAAGTTGCACTTGAAAACTACTGTGAGTCAAGGGAGCGGTCTGAAATACTATCGCAACCCTTTCAATCAAAAAGTAAAAACCTTAGAAAAACATTACTGGTTTACTCTTCTTCCGAGGGATTTTTCCATACATTATTGCATTGTTCTTGTGGTATTTTTATTCTTCACTCTTGGCTTTGCTACTTAGTCACCGTTTACGTTTTATATTCTCTCCAACCAATATTTACCTATGAATACCATCCATCCATCCATATAACCATCCATCCAAATATGACTCTCATTCTCAACAAACCTCTCACCAACATACATTTGTCATTTAACTACCCATTCATTCGTTGACCCATCAAACTCACAGGAGGATTCCTTTCAGCCATACACTTTCACATACCCAGGCCGGAATCCTTTCATCCATCCTTCGCCCACACATGTTTCCTATCAGCGACCTATAGTATATGCATCCTTTCAAAGTACAGAGAAATTCCCCTGTGGCCTTATATTTTCATATGTGACATAGTTCAGACTATAATTTTTTATTAATAGAATCCCATTTAGACACACAAATTACATAAAACCTATATTTCGTTAATTTATTTTATTCATTTACTTTTTTGCACATGAGATACTTTCATTTTTTACTTTTTTGTTGAACATTTTCATTATATAAACATTTAATAAATACTGTACATAATTCAAGTATCAAAAAGGATATAAACAATATTTAGAGAAAAACCCTGTTATCCACACATACAAAAACAATCACTCTCTATTCATACATACTTGATACTGTTACCCACACAACATACAATTCAACCAAACATATTCTGTGTTTGAGGTAGTCCAGATGGCTTAAAGGGGTCCCATTATTTTGCCTATGCATCCTTTCACCCACACATTCTTCTTTTCAAGTCATATTACATTTCGCCTGTCCTTCCTCCTTCCATCCTTCTTTCCCTTTTCCATCAACCCATCAAGTTCTGACTCTTCATGAAACTTTCGATGCTGAGTTGAAGATGGAGGAGGCCATTAGTTACTCAACTCCCACTGTATATGCTAAGTAAAGGGGGGTGTTCAACTGTTCACAAGTCTCAACAGTACACTCTTACAGTGAGTATATAATTAATTGTCAATAATCTAGCAATATGACTTATCACCGCCCGCCACTGCCGCTGTCTCACCGCCTACTGCTGCCATAACTGCTACCTGGCTGGCGTCGCTGTCAATGCTGGCCACAGCACTGGTGGTGGGTGCGACTAGAAAAAACATTACACATTATTAGATGGCAGATACACTTCACACATCACTACAATTCGGATACAGACAGTATCTTCTATCAAAAATATCAGGTTGGTATGTTGTTGGAGGCAATTTTTAAAAAGCCTCTCAAGAAGACAACTTGTAAAGGACTGGAGTGGCAAGAGCTATTGAAGAATCTGAGTTTTTGAAAAGAAATAAGAGTGGACAACTGGACATAAGGTCTTGGTTGGTAAATGCAATGAGTCCGTTCTCCTCATACTTCCTTCCAGCCATGGTGCACGTTAATCAGTTCACCACCAACTGCTGCTAATCATATTAGACCTAGCTAAGAAGAAGGTGACACAATTTTGGGGTGTCCAACATGACCATGGCCACTCTCTTGTTTATCTGATTAGGCATGAGACAGTAAAAGAAAGCCTTCTCATCTCAACAAACATGCATATAATACCTTACATGGGCATGCAATCTGCACAGCAGAGTAGTAGTGCTAGTGGTAATACATGACCTCTGAGTCTTACGTTACCACCACTTGGCAGTCTATAAAATATATAAGGGGAGAGGGAAAGCTGACTGACAAAGCAGAAGAAAGGATGCTACAGGTAGACTAGTACAGAGTGACAGTTTGAGGTAAAATACAGTGTGCAGACAGAATATAGAGTTTAAAATATTGAGTTGCAGAAATATTGAGTGAGAAATATCGTGGTTCAGAAGTATCAACAGCAAGAATATTGTGGTCAAGAATATCGACTTAAGGTAAGTAATATCGATTTTAAAAATATTGAAGTTTTTAATATCGTTTGCAGAAATATAGTTGTAAAAATATAGATTTTTTAAAATTAGTATTATGTATTTTAGCACGTTTTAAATGTATGTGATGTATGTTTTTTGTATAAGAATTATTTGTATTTTTAATATATGTGTTACTTTTTTAGTAGTTATAATAAAAAAAAAGATTATTTGAATTTTGCGTTTTTAGTTCTGTAGGGGGTTGTGGGTTTATAGGGGAATAGGGTGGGAAGTCATTTCATTATATTATATTAATTGATAATTTTTTCTTTAGAATATGTGTTTAATTAAGATGTTATAGTGTAAAATGTTTGAAGTAATGTATTATTAATAAATTAATAATTGGTTGTTCATTAATAATAATATTTTATTTTGTAATTAATAAAAAAAAATTGTGTAATGAATTTTAGGTGTGTATTTTGGTGTTTATAGGTGTAAAGGGTGGGAAATAATTTATTTTTAATTGATGAGTTAATAATTGGTTGTTAATTTTAATTAACTAATTGGTCATTGATTATGGTAATTGTGTAATTCATTTAAGGTATGTGTTTTGTTATTATAGGTGTAAGGGTTGGGAATTAATTTATTTTTAATTAATGAATTAATAGTTGGCTGTTAATTAATTATAATTAATTTATTGGTAATTAATTATGGTAATTGCATAATTCATTTTAGGTGTGTTTTGGGGTTTATAGGGGTAAAGGGTGTTAAGTAGTTTATTGATTTTTAATTAATAATGATTTGTTGATTAATAATAATTAAATTAATTAAAAATATATTATGGCAATTGTGTAATTCATTTTAGGTGTGTATTGTGGTGTTTATAGGGTTAATGGATGGGAAGTAATTTGTGTTTAATTAATTAATATATAGTTGTTAATTAATGATAATTATTTGATATTTATTTGAGTAATTGTTTATTTTTGTGTGTGCTGTTTTTACTTTAAAAGAGGTAAAGAGTGGGTATTAAATACATTTTAATTACTTGATAAGTATTTGTTAATAGTAACAGTTATTAATTTAAAGATAAGTTTTAATTGTGTTTTATTATTTTGTAGTTTAATTTAGGTGTGTGTTGTGGACATTATAGTGTTAAAGTGTGTAGTTAAAATGTTTATTAGTTTTTTAAATAATAATTTTGAATTGATTATTAATTATCTTAATTATGGAGGTAAATTTAATTTAAAATGTTGAAGTGGGTTGTTATTGGTGTTGTGTCATAGGGTATTAAATAAAATAAATACATTTATGTATTAATTAATGTTTTTGTTTGTAAATATATTCTAGTTTAAAATAATTATTTTCCTTATTTATTTATTATTTAATGTTATACAATATTTGTAGGTATTTATTTTATATAATTAATATTATAATATGTTTCTTTTTATATATTTAATATTTTTTCTTCTAAATATTATTTATATATTTTTATAATTTTTCTTCATTTTTAAGATGTTTTAATTAACTTTTAACTGTTGGAGTGTGAATAATAATTTTTGCCTCTCTGCTATCCTACACTTTCCCTACTGTTGTACTCATTTGGGGTGGGAATAGTAATGTGTACCCCTCCGCTATACAACACTTTCCTGCCATTGCACCCACTGGAGCGGGAATAGTAAATTCTACCCTTCCGCTATCCAACACTTTCCCTACTGTTACACTCATTGGTGTGGGAATACAAAAATCCCCCTCAACTATCAAACACTTTCCCTACTGTTGCACTAGCTGGAGTGGGAATAGTACATTTTACTCCTCCGTTATTCAACACTTATAATAATAATAATAGGGAAGCTTGTAAAGCGCCTGGTTACGCCCACCGGCGTGTCCCCACGCTATGGTGAGTGAGAAATCCCAGAGCCCTACTGTTGCTCTCACTGGAGTGGGAATAGTCATTTTTATTCCTCCGCAATCCAACACTTTTTCTACTGTTGCACTCATTGGAGTTGAATAATAATGCTTACTCCTCTGCTATCCAATACTTTCCCTACTGTTGCACTCAGTGGAGTGAGAATAGTTATTTTTACCCCTCAGCTATCCAACACTTTCCCTACTGTTGCACTGATGGTATTGTGAATTTTAAGTTTGGATATTTTTTAATAGTTTAATGTTTTAATGTATTATAGATTTGTTTTTTATTTTAAATCATTGATACATATTTTTATTTTTATATAATTTTAAACTTTTAACATAAATTAAAAATATTAGTTTATTAATTGTTTTAAAGTAAATATATATGTATAAAGAATTAAGGCGCCGATTACGATTATGGCGGGCGGAACACTGTCCGTACCACCATGGCAATGTGAGAAGACTATGGCTCGCAGCGGCATGGCCTGTCCCATTACGATGCACCGCGGGGAAAATACACCCGCTGCGGTCAGAATCCATGAAACACCGCTGTGCACATGCGGAAAAGCTGAAACATCATCCACGGCGGTCCTATTCGCTGCAGCAAGCCCACAAATGGCTGATACAGCAGCGGAATTTCCGCCAGTGAAATTATGATGGCACAGCGGTGCCTACGTAATGACCGAGTGTTACCGACCACCGCGAATGTCAATAATGATGAATGTGAGCCACGGAGACCGGCCCACCGCGGTCCAACCCCGCAGTACTTCGGAAATAGTAATGGCGGTCGAAGGCTACTACAGCACAAAACCTACTATTGTGGATGTGCAACTGGCTCTGCCAATAGAAACAAGTAACACATCCCATTGACAGATGCCCCTGGAACACATAAACTACAAATCCCAGTTCAACACCAACAACACACCTGACATGAATATTCACCTGAAAACACACCTACATAGCTGAGCATAAAAGCAGGCCCTGCCTAATCCACATTCCCCATCAAAACTCCAGAAGCAAAGGGCCCTACCTCATCAAACAAACAAAAGACAAACCTCAACACATCACACAATCACAAACACAACCACACCCCACACATCATCATCACCCCACCCACAACTGCACTCACAACCACTCAGCACATCACACACCATGGCACAGAAAATGCCAAAATTCACTGATGGTGAGTTTTCAGTCATTGTGGATGAGATCATAAGAGTAGAGCCATACATCTTAGGAAGCAAGGTGCAACAGACACGAGCAGCCAGGCAAAGTCAAATGTGGCAAAGGAAAGTGGACAGAGTCAATGCTGTAGGGAAAGTTCCACGCAACAGGAAGGAGATCAGGAAGAGGTGGACTGACCTCAAGAGCAAGGTCAAGGAGAAGAACAGCAAGAACCGTGAGCTGGCCAACCGTACTGGCAGTGGACCTCCCATCCCTCCAAGAACAACCCATGGGAGGAGAAGGTGCTGGGTATACTGCATCTAGAGAGTTGCACTGGAATTGAGGGTGGATCGGAGACTGGTAAGTACCCACACAATACTGCCATAACACTGCAATGTAGCATCTTGCACAACTGTAAAGCAACTGTTCCTATGCCCAAATCTCGTCATGTCCCAAACACTCCCCCCAAACAGGTCCCACAGATCCCACATCAACTCACTCTCATTCAGCACAAATGTACCTAACAGTATTTTAGTGGTGGCATATGTACAGGCAGCCTGCACTACAACTCCCACCAGGCCCCCTTGTCCCACAGCTGAGTAGGATGTAGCAATACCCCAAAAGTATGTGGCAGCCATTGCACAGTTTACCTTCACCAAACAGGCAGGTAGCCATCTTGCTTGGGAGGGTTGTTTAAGGGTTGTTTGAGTGGAGGGAGGCCTGTCCCAACACTCCCACCATGTCCCCTGTCCCACAGCCTACCAAGATGGAGCACTCCCTCCCACCCCACCCAGGAGCACCTGGGAGCCATTGCACAGTTCACCTTCATTCAACAGGTAGGCAGCCATCTTGCCTGTGAGGGCTGTTTGGGAGGAGGGAGGCCTGTCCCAGCACTCCTACCATGGCCCCTGTCCCACAGCCTACGAAGATGGAGCACTCCCTCCCACCCCACCCAGGAGCACCTGGGAGCCATTGCATCACCCTCATCAAACTTACAGGTAGGTAGCCATCTTGCCTGGGAGGGCTGTTTGGGTGGAGGGAGGCCTGTCCCAGCACTCCGACCATGGCCCCTGTCCCACAGCCTACCAAGATGGAGCACTCCCTCCCACCCCACCCAGGAGCACCTGGAAACCATTGCACAGTTCGGTAGTGAGACAAAATATCGAAATTAAAATATCGATATACAATAATATCGATGTTTTAATTTCGATAGTAAAGAATATCGATGTCCAAAATATCGACAGACAGAATATCGTTTTTTAAGGTATGTATCTTACTAATATCGAATTTTACTAATATCGAAATTTTGATTAGTGTTATGTATTTTATTATGTTGTTTATATGTTTGTTAAACATGTTTTGTAATTTATGTTTGAAAATTTGTAAATTTGTTTACATTTTGCGTTTTAGTATCAGAGCGGGTTGTGGGTTTATAGGGGAATAGGGTGGGAAGTAATTTAATAATAATTAATTAATTAATATATGTTTGTAAATATTTTTCATTAATAATTAATTGGTAATTAATTAATATTAATTAGTTAATTAATTAATATAATTTTGTACATATTTGTAATTATTAATTAATTGGTAATTAATTAATATTAATTGGTTCATTAATTAATATAATGTTGTACATATTTTTAATTATTAATTAATTGGTAATTAATTAATATTAATTAGTTAATTAATTAATATAATTGTGTACATATTTTAATTAATACTTAATTGGTAATTAATTAATATTAATTAGTTAATTACATTAATTACAGTAATTTTTTAATATATTTAATTTTTGGTTATTGTTAATTAATTATTTGGGTAAAATTAATATTAATTAGTAAATTAAATTAATTATAGCTAATGTGCTAATATATTTACTTTATTGTTATTGTTAATTAATAATTAATTGGTAATTAAATAATGTTAATTAATTTTGGGTAAAGGAGTATTTTTAGGGTTCAGGGTCAGTTTTCAGTTCTTGGGTAAAGGGGTATTTTTGGGGTTCAGGGTCAGTTTTCAGTTTTTGGGTAAAGGGGTATTTTTAGGGTTCAGGGTCAGTTTTCAGTTTTTGGGTAAAGGGGTATTTTTAGGGTTCAGGGTCAGTTTTCAGTTTTTGGGTAAAGGGGTATTTTTAGGGTTCAGGGTCAGTTTTCAGTTTTTGGCTAAAGGGGTATTTTTAGGGTTCGGGTCAGTTTTCAGTTTTTGGGTAAAGGGGTATTTTTAGTGTTCAGGGTCAGTTTTCAGTTTTTGGGTAAAGGGGTATTTTTAGGGTTCTGGCTCAGTTTTCAGTTTTTGGGTAAAGGGGTATTTTTAGGGTTCTGGCTCAGTTTTCAGTTTTTGGGTAAAGGGGTATTTTTAGGGTTCAGGCTCAGTTTTCAGTTTTTGGGTAAAGGGGTATTTTTAGGGTTCAGGGTCAGTTTTGGGTTTTTGGTATTTTTACGGTTCAGGGTCAGTTTTCAGTTTTTGGGAAAAGGGGTATTTTTAGGGTTCAGGGTCAGTTTTGGGTTTTTGGGTAAATGGTTTTTTTTAGGGTTCCGGGTCAGTTTTCAGTTTTTGGGTAAAGGGAAATTTTTAGAGTTCAGGGTCAGTTTTTGGTTAAGGGGTATTTTTAGGGTTCAGGGTGAGTTTTGGGTTTTTGGGTAAAGGGGTATTTTTAGGGTTCAGGGTCAGTTTTGGGTTTTTGGGTAAAAGGGTATTTTTAGGGTTCAGGGTCAGTTTTGGGTTTTTGGGTAAAGGGGTATTTTTAGGGTTCAGGGTCAGTTTTGGGTTCTTGGGGTACAGGGGTATTTTTAGGGTTCAGGGTCAGTTTTGGGTTTTTGGGGTACAGCGGTACAGGGTAAAAATCAAATAAAATTAAATTTAAATTAAATCAATTAAATAAAATAAAAAATAAATTACATTAAATTATATTAAATTAAATTATATTATTTTCAATTTTTTTAAATTAAAATAAGAAATATATTCTTACCAATACTTACGTTGTAATGGTATGCGTTGTAAAGGTACCTGCGTTGTAAAAACATGCGTTGTAAATACATGTGTTTTAATAGTTTTTGTGTTAATTTATATGTAGAGTTTTTAATTTATTTTAAATGTATATGTACTAGTTTTAATTTTTTAATTATGTTTTAATGTTTTTATTTAATATTTGTAAAATTATATGTATTTTAAAATTATTTTTACATTATTATTAATACATTTAAAAAAACGATATTTTTAATTTCGATATTTTTGTACTACGATATTAATTTTTCGATATTTTTGTACTTACCTTTATGAAGATATGACTCCGATATTTTTGATTTCGATATTTTTGTGTCGATATTTTTGTATGTAGATATTCTGTCTGTCGATATTATGTCATAGATTCGCACAGTTCACCTTCACCAAACAGATAGGTAGCCATCTTGCCTGGAAGGGCTGTTTGGGGGGAGGGAGACCTGTCCCAGCACTCCCACCATGGCTCCTGTCCCACAGCCTACCAAGATGGAGCTCTCCCTCCCACCCCAACCAGGAGCACCTGGAAGCCATTGCACAGTTTACTTTCACCAAACAGGTAGGTAGCCATCTTGCCTGGGAGGGCTGTTTGGGTGGAGAGAGGCCTGTCCCACGCTCCCACCATGGCCCCTGTCCCACAGCCTACCAAGATGGAGCACTCCCTCCCACCCCACTCAGGAGCACCTGGAAGTCATTGCACAGTTCACCTTCACCAAACAGGTAGGTAGCCATCTTGCCTGGGAGGGCTGTTTGGGGGGAGGGAGGTTTGTCCCAGCACTCCCACCATGGCCCCTGTCCCACAACCTACCAAGATGGAGCACTCCCTCCCACCCCACCCAGGAGCACCTGGAATGCATCACCCTCATCAAACTTACAGGTAGGTAGCCATCTTGCCTGGGAGGGCTGTTTGGGGAAGGGAGGCCTGTCCCAGCACTCCCACCATGCCCCCTGTCCCACCCCTAAGCAGGATGTAGCACCCCACGCCACCCAGAAGCACCTGGGAGCCATTGTACCACACCAATCAAACTAACAGGTAGGCAGCCATCTTCACAGGCAGGGTGTCCGTGGGTGGGAGGCCTGCACTACTACTCCCACCATGCCCCTTGTCTCACCCCTAAGCAGGATGTAGCAGCCCACCCCACCCAGAAGCACTTGGGAGCAATTGCACCACACCAAACGAACTAACAGGTAGGTAGCCATCTTCACAGGCAGGGTGTCTGTGGTTGGGAGGCCTGCACTACTACTCCCACCATGCCCCTGTCCCACCCTTAAGCAGGATGTAGCACCCCACCCCACCCAGAAGAACCTGGGAGCCATTGCACAGTTCACCTTCACCAAACAGGTAGGTGGGCATCTTGCCTGGGAGGGCTATCTTGTGTTGGGAGGCTTGCACAACAAATCCCACCAGGCTCCCTTGTCCCACAGCTGAGCAGGACATAGCACTCCCCACACCACCAAACATGGGGAACTACTCACATTGCTATAGTGAAACTTACAGGTAGGTAGTAACCATGTGCAGCATATTCAGCTTTTCCAAATGCATGTTGCCACATGCCCACAACAGCAATGCAAATCATGTACATGACGACATGTCTGTGTTGTCACACCGTGTGTACAGTGCACCAAGTCAAAATTCACAACAGACACCATGGAGTAGTAAGGTATGTACCTCAACATCATGTCATGGTGCACTGTCTTCTTGCAGATATGCAAAGCCATGCCATTGTCAATCATCTGTTGCATCAAATGCCACAAATATCAGTGTAACATCAACCTTGTGGCGTGCAACTCGGTGTCCATATGACCTATATCCAACATGAGAACGACAACAAACTACACAGGATGATGACAGCATGCAGAGCCAGTCCCCACCAACACAACGTGAGCACTCAGATGCAGATTCACTTATATTCTCCGACCTGGAATCTGAAGCTGGTCCCTCTGGTGTGCCAGGGAATAACATGGCTCCAGCCCTCACTGTCACCGCCACCACGGCAACGACAACAGGCCTGACACCTGCCACCACAACCCGTGTGGCATCCACCAACATCCTCTCCACCACGGCAACAACAACTGGCCTGGGACCTGCCACCACAACCTGTGTTGCAACCACCACCATACTCTCAACCACAGCTGCAACTGTGTTAACCCCTGACAACACGACCTGTGTGGCCTCCAACAACCCCATCACCACTACTGGATGTAAC
Source organism: Lissotriton helveticus (assembly GCF_964261635.1). Taxonomy (NCBI): domain Eukaryota; kingdom Metazoa; phylum Chordata; class Amphibia; order Caudata; family Salamandridae; genus Lissotriton; species Lissotriton helveticus. Next base: position 571,816,930 of record NC_136072.1, read on the forward strand.
AATCGCCCTGCCACAGTGGTTACCAACACCACAGCACATTCACATCATGGCAGGGAGAGTGTGCCAGTGTCTCTTGGGACAATGCCACAGCGACATGACAGGAGGGCAGGTGGGAGGAGACATGGTGCAGAGACACAGGAGGACAGTGACCCTGAATCCCTGGCCACCATTGCAAGAGTCCTTGGTTTCTCCCATGAGAATCATGGAGTAATGTGCCAGCTTGCAGAGGACATGCATGAGAGCCGCATGCTGCAGCAGTCCATGAACACACGGATGGGGCAACTGGTCGACATTGTTGGACAGCTAGTGGGTGTGCTGAGGGACAGGTTCCCAGGCACAAGTGCAGATCAACCCCCCTCCAGTGGCATGCCTGCCAGGCAGGCCAACAAATCAGGCATAGACAGAGAGAGGGCTGTGTAGGAGGAGAGGGAGTCCTCAGACACGACTGACCCTGGAGCAAGTGCAGCCCCTGCCAAACGCACCAGGGGCCGTCCAAAAATCCTCAGGGGAGGATCTGGTGGCAGGCCACCATATCAATGCCACACACGGAGCCAGCCATGATGCTACCTTGCTATTCCCCCTTGCATGGCCTCTGTAGATTCTGTTAGGCCACGTTGCCAAGTTGATGGCCTAAGTCTGTTGGACTGTGTGACTCCAGCTTTGTGCACACTACTACATTCATCTAATCTACAATGACAGAAAAACAATGTATATACTCCTCACAATTGTGTACATATTCACTTCACTTGCACAAATCTTCTCTTTCAATAAACACCCATCACATATCTATGTCTGTGTCAGCGCCATGTTTATTTACGTAGGTACAATGACAAATAAGTGTCCACGTAATACCAGCAGTGAATGTGAAGAGGCCTTGAGAGTGTGAAAGAACCTGGAAAGACAGTAGAGAATTACATTCAGTACTCATGTCATGCCATTGCAGCTGAAACACATCAATTGTCATCAATGGTACTTAGACAAGCACACATAACAATGCACAATAAACTCAACGTACACATAAAGTACCTGTAGACAAATACCGTGTACAACACTCATCAGCCATCATCTCACATGCAACAACAGCCAGCAGTGAAGAACACCAATGCCTTCACACTGACATCCAAGCCAACACATGATCTCCCTGTCCTACCAAGTCACTTACATTCAAGGGTAGTAGTTGGCAAGTAGCTGTTGACGCAGGTCAACACCTTCCTCTTCACCACTTTCCTCATCACTGGAAGTGTGTGGGTTTGCAGGAGGGGGTATCTGCTGCTCCTCCTCCTCATCCAGGATGAGTGGAATGACTTTGAGCATGGCAAGGTTGTGGAGCATGCAGCATGCCACTACTATCCGGCACACCTTCTGTGGGGAATACAACAGTGCACCTCCACTTTTGTCCAAGCACCGGAATCGGGACTTCAGCAGGCCGAAGGTGCGCTCAATGACATGGTTTGTCCTACCATGTGCCTCATTGTAGTTGACTTTACCCGGGGTTCCTGGATTCCGTATTGGGCTCAGCAGCCAAGACCAGTTGACATACGCTGAGTCACCTAGGTGTGGCATACACAGAGAAAGTTATTGATACAACCAGTGTTAGAGAACAACATGCCACACACAGCACACTACTTCACTCAGTCTACTCACCTACAAGCCATGCACGCTCTGGATGCAGTTCTGCCATCAACCGTGATACCACGCTGCTCTGCAGGATGTAGGAATCATGGGCAGAGCTGGCAAATCCCGCACGCACATGGCTGATGATCAAATCAGCTTGGCACACCACCTGCACATTTATGGAATGGTAGTGCTTCCTGTTCCTATACACCTGCTCACGTGCACGTGGTGGTACAAGGCCAATGTTTGTGCAGTCAATTGACCCCACTACATGAGGAATGCGGCCAAGGGCATAAACACCAGCCTTCACAGCTGGCAAATCTTGTCTACTTGGGAATCTAATGTAATGGTCCTTGTACAGCACATTGCCGACACAACCTCCCACAGCACCATGCTGAATGTGCATTGCGCCATACCACGAGCAATGCCAATCGTATATTGGAAGGTGCCCGTAGCAAAAAAATGCAGTGCTGCCATGAGCTTCACTGTTGGGGACAGAGCAGTTGGATATGTCCGTTGAGATGTCAGATGAGGCTCCAACTGTGCGCACAGGTCTTGCAGTGTTGTGCGATCAAGACGGAACTTCCTGATGTCGTCCACATCCTCCATATCTCCCAGCACTGTGAAAGGACGGTGCACATTTGGCTGTCGCCTACATGACAAGGAAGAGGAACAATGTTAACCTGATAATGCTATGACATGTGTCAAACATATCACATATTGACTTACGCGGCACAAACAATTAAGGCACTTCAACCATCCATGAATCCACAACTCCACTGCAGGTACACATTAAACACATGTCGGGTTACATCATGTCATGTTGCACATACTGACTAAGTCTAAAACACATTAGGACGTCATTGAATGGCACACCAGTGCATCTTGTGTACCAAGCCCTATGAGTGGGTGACACAGCAGATGTATGATCCAGCTACACTGCTGGTTAACATGTAGCTGCGTTGCCTGCCATACCTTGCTGATCAACTTGCACAACCCACCGGTGTTCATTACAATTTAAACAGAGTGTGTAAGCAGACCACATGTACTACATCATTCAAATATGTGTGCATATCAAAATTCCAGCAGTATTTGTCCATGCAATCATGTGTGTGGACTGATTGTCCCTCTCACACAGTGATTACATGGTAAACATTGTACCATATGACAGGAGCAAGAGATGTACATGCACACACATTTTATGGCTGACAGTAGTAAGGTGCATGTCAAGGCCTTTCACTTTGCGCACACACATGACATGTGTAGGTATCAATGAGTTGTCTGTCACATAAGCGTCATATTGAGATACAAGTGCAAGAATACACTGTGCTGCCATCTTGACCAGGAATAAAGTCGCTGACTCACATTGCTAGTGCATACAGTGTCCATATGTGCTGTAGGCGTGCACCGCATCCGCGTGTCAGCTCATTGGACATACTTGTAAGATGCAACCATGGGCATCCGCAGAAGTGTTTCCAGGGGGGGCACATTTTTAACTTTATCACCATCCCCCTTGCACCCTTCTCTCTACCTTGCACCCTTCTCCTCTCTACCTTGCACCCTTCTCCTCTCTACCTTGCACCCTTCTCCTCTCTGCCCTGCACCCTTCTGCCATCTGCCTTGCACCCTTCTCCTCTCTACCTTGCGCCCTTCTCCTCTCTACCTTGCACCCTTCTCATCTCTACCTTGCACCCTTCTCCTCTCTACCTTGTACCCTTCTGCCCTCTGCCTTCCACCCTGCTCCACTCTACCTTGCACCCTTCTCCTCTCTACCTTGTACCCTTCTCCTCTCTACCTTGCACCCTACTCTTCTCTACCTTGCACCCTTCTGCCCTCTGCCTTGCACCCTTCTGCCTTCTGCCTTGAGCCCTTCTGCCCTCTGCCTTGCACCCTTCTCGGCCACCCCCTTGCACCCTTTCCATCCAATGAAGGGGGCTTCTACCTGGAACAATGGCACCATTTCATAAGCATAATGGATGAGGGCCAGCCCTGACTGGGCCCACACTGGACGCACAGGCTATCCGGGGGGGGGGGTGGCATGTGCCCCCCTTGCCCCCCCTGCAGACATCCATGGATGCAACATAGAGGTAGCGAGCGCCTGGCCTCCGCGGTGTGACACCACCAATGCCATTGCAGCCAATGGCAGCCGCGATCGCGGTGGTGTAATGCAACATTTGAAACCCGCGGTAGGAGTGCACCGCATCCGCGGGTCAGCTCATTGGACATACTTGTAAGATGCAACATAGTGGTAGCGACCACCTGGCCTCCACGATGTGACACCGCCAATGCCATTGCAACCAATGGGAGCCGTGATTACAGTGGTGTGATGCTACATTCGAAACCCGCAGTAGGCGTACTCCGCATCCGCGGGTCTGCTCATTCGACATACTTGAAAGATGCCAGCCAGCCAGCCCAATTACAGTAGCTGGCTATCACTGTAACAACCTCAGGGGCCTATAAATGTCTGTGATAGCCCAACAGATCTCACATGCCTTCAGACATTGCTGACTGCCATTACTCCACAGCAACTGCTTGTTTCCCAGATACCTGGATACTGTGATATCGAGGACAGAGAAAGTCAGGGCCAGTCCCTTCACCACGGAGGAGCTTGAGGTTCTGGTGGACAAGGTCCTTGGACAGTATGGCCGGCTTTAAGGTGCGCCAGGTCTACTGGTAAGTGTGACTGAATACAAGTGTGATACAGCTTGATGTTCCTGTGCACTAGTCTGTGCCTGTGAGTGCAAGTTCATGTGCAGGCATCCATTTAGTTATCATTACATACACCATACATGGAGCGTATGAATTGCACTGGGACACATATGCTGAGAAGGTAATTTGGACACCTATGCCGCCATTTGTGCACTACAGCAATGAATAAGTTGTTGTGAAATTAGCTGTTGTGAATCCGGGTTACACTGCCATGTAATGCATTGTAATGTAAATTATGTTTGTAGCCTCATTAGGCAACATAGCTGACAGGGCAGAGTGAAGGGAGTGCCTTGCATTTTACAAAGCTGGCACACAGAGGAAGCTTGCTTACATACAGTCCAAGTCAGGAGTCACTCTGACTGTACCATGTGATGTAATTGCCCACTCACACCTGACAAACTCACTAGTGGATGTGTATATGTAGAATGTATTGGGCCAATGGATGATGTGTCTTGTGAAATGCTATAGGGCATGAGGTTTAGGTGTGCAGCATGTTTCACAGTCCCATGCATGACTGCTACCCAGTTCTGTACATTGCTACTCCACACACATATTACCCATAGAGCCAACATAGGACTGAGTATTGCACAAAACAGGTAATGACTTTGTGATGAGGGCATGATGACTATGAATATGGTAAGAAATGCATCACACACGATGCAAGGAGGCATCGCCATGCCAAGGGCATTGGGGTGTGGGGGAGTGGTTGACACAGTCATTTAGGTACAACACATCTCTTGTACTGTGTTACATGTGTTGCTCACTCACAGACTGTGTCACCGATTGATGCCTACTACACATAGCTTTCAGTGCTGCTATTTTGCCTGGGTAGGTGATGAGCATGTCCTGTGTCCTGCATCATACGTACATATGTATGTAGTGATGGCATGCAAATTTACAATGTGTAATGCTGTATGTCCTCTGATGAGGATGTTGATATTTAGTGTTGCATGCTTTTCCGTTCTCATGTATTCACACACGTTGTGAATGCACACAGAGTGTCTGATATTCCTTTTCTTGTCTCCCATGCCTGCAGTTGAAGGTCAACCAACATAAGGCCGCATGGAAGGACATTACGCGTAAGGTGCGGGACCTCGGTGTATCCAACAGACAGCACACACACTGCCATAAGAGGTGGGACAACATCTCCCGTCTCAGCAAGATCGTGGGAGATATGACATTGGGGCTGGCACCTCACACAGGCAGGCTGGCGCGACGGACCCTGACTCCTATTATGTCCCGCATCTTGGCAGTGACACAGCCAGAACTGTATGGACGTCTGAGGGCCCATCAGCAGGATATATGAGGTGAGTACTCCGAGAAGGGTGCCTTCGTGTGTGATTGACTGACTGCTTGAATGGCATCGCCAGCCACTTCTGTTGTAGTTGATGTGTCAATTCCGACTAGGTTACTACTCAGTGGTCTATGTGTGGAGTACAGGTGTCTTGTTACTTCCATGGATGTGAATCCACATGTTTAAGGTGCAATGGCACTTGATGTATCGTCATGACATGTGCGATAATGACATGTTGTGCATTGGGGGTGTTAACAACATCAGCAGGCAGTCTACAGCAGTGTGCAACATGTAAGTGTGCATTTCACAACCTGTCCCTTGCAGCACTTTGAAATGGTGTGACCTACACTTCTGTCAACAACTTGCAAAGGTTTTTGTGATCACTTGCACTATTTTAGATGCATTATTAGCTCTGGTAGAATGTAAGACACAATTCCAAGTATTAGTGTTGTCCCCTTACAGTGACTGCATATGTGACAGGGGCAACAGGCTGTGTTGTATGCCTCCATCACATACAGCCACGTGGGTTTGCCTACAGGGATGTCCATGTTGGGTTCATAGGGAGCACGGGCCGGATGTTTGCCAGTGTGTACGTCACATGAGACCTTGCTGTGAACAAAGCATTTTTAGTTCAGGCTCCGTACCTACCATTGTTGTTCCAAACGCACACTGCACAGGGTGTTGTGCAACATGGTGTTGTCATTATGTACTTTTTTGATGAGACTCTGGGGCATCAGGTATAGAAGCAGGCCCCAGCACAGGACCCTCCCATCCAGAAAACTGCTGCTAAAGACACAAAGTCAGTTGCCATTCCTGCTGTGGTGCTGGTGACAGGGAAGGCAAAGCAACAACAGGTCCCTAAGATACTCTCATCACAAACCTCCACTCCCACCAACACCCCTGTGGAGCGTAGTCAGGAGAGCAATGTGAATGGAGCAACAGGACAACAAGGGATGGGGAGCAAAAGTCAGGCCAACACCAAGGCTAAAAGCAAATCCATCAAATCCCCAAAGGGACACACTCCTCCACCTGTGACACCTTTGTCAGAGGGTGTATCTGTTGTGCCCACATCACTTCCCAGTCAGCCCAAGACATTTCTGAAATATCGCATCCTTAAGAAGTGTAGAGTCGGCCCTCCACATTCTCCCTCACCCACCCTGTCTCACGGCAGCTTATGCATGCCTCCACGTACCACCATGCCACCCGGGCCATTCAGCCCTCCGCATGGCACAGCCTCTACTGCCTCTACCTCTGCTGGTCCTCAGTCCCCTAGGTCAGGTCCTACCACTGGGCTGGACACTCTGCCACCTCAATGTCCAGAAGACAGGCAGGTCTGATGCCAAAGAAATAGGGCTGCATGCTTCTGCAACCACACTTATGGCCTCTTTTCTGGGAGAAAGGTCCTTCGCGGTGCAGCTTGGGGATTTTTCGTCAAAATCATTCAAATCCCTTTGGGGGTTCCCCAGGGCTCCTCTTTAAGCCCCACCCTTTTTAATGTCTACACAGCCCCGTTAGCAAACATTATTAGGGATCACAGTTTCCTACCTATTTCTTATGCAGATGATACACAAATAGTGGTGGACATATCTAATAACACCTCAGAGACGGCAAGTAAATTCCGTCTGTGTATGAAACAGGTCAGTGTCTGGATGCAAGCTAATTGCTTGAAACTAAACAGAGATAAGTCCGAGATCATGCTGCTGGGAGCCGACACTATGATCTGGTCACCCAATTGGTGGCCTGATGGCTTAGGCAACTGCCCATCACCTGTGGACAGTGTAAGGAACCTGGGATTCATGTTTGATTCCAAACTCACGTTTAAGCCTCAAATTAACAAACTCACCTCCTCGGTTTGGTTCACCCTGAAGTTAATTCGTAAGCTGCTGTCTTACATCCCTCCTGATGCCGGTAAAACACTGGTAACCATGCTGGCCTTTTCCAAAATAGATTACGGGAACGCCTTATACGCTGGCCTACAAAAACAGCTTCTCTCAAAACTCCAGAGGCTGCAGAACGCTGCGGCTCGGCTGTTACTGAACATCCCCAGGTTTGAGCCGGTGGCCTCCAAGCTCAGAAATCTTCATTGGCTACCGGTTGAGAAACAAATCCAATTTAAGCTGGCATGCCTGGCATATAAATCTATGCAGGGGTCAGGGCCGCATTTCTTGAAAACTAACATGGCACCCTACATTCGAGCTAGGACGCTGAGATCTAGCAGTGCTAATCTCCTCCGCACTACCCGTTTCAAACAACTAAGATGGGGGAGAGAGGTTTTCTGCTGCACTCAGCGATAACCTGGAATAAACTCCCTGCAGAAATAAAAAACAGCCCATCTCTGCTAACCTTTAGAAAGAACATAAAAACCTGGCTTTTCTCTGGGTAGCATTGCTCAGATTCCTGCACGACTCACCCGATGTCCTCCACTCAACAATTCTAGTCATGTCGGCGCCAAGACGCCCTCGGGCATTCGTGCGCTCTACAAATCCTACAATCAAATCAAACCAAATCAAATCAAATGCTCCCCACATTCCCATCTCTCCCATAGCTTTGCCAGGACTGAGCTCTGGCATCACCATAGCATTTGGATCCACATGTCAGTGCACTGTGTGGCAGATTCACTGTGTACATTAACATTCTCATATGTGCATTGTTTAAACTATGGACTGGACAATGTAATTTCCTTTGTTGGCAATATGATGGCTATCATGTTATTTTGCAATAAAAAGTGTTACTCCTGTTGTACACTTCATTGGTGCACTTGCTGGACTAAGCAGTTTCATAGGTGTGTATGGCTCAATGTGCATCATGCTCTGCATGGCACTTCCACATCGATATTTCATAGGTTAAGTTTGTAACAGTTTGACTGACGTAACACTCACTTAAGTTGGAATCAACTATGTGGCTTGGGAGTGCAATTATGCTTGTTTGTGTTGATGTACTCTTACACTCATCATATCACCCTGAGATTTCTTCTATTGTACACATGTGATGTTAGGAGGCTATGCCAGGACCAAGGTGTATTGTACACACAGTGTAATATTCGGGGTGACCATGGTTGGTGTTATCTATGTGATGGGTTTGGATGTGTGAACAGTAGTGGGTGCGTTGGTATCTTTTGTAGGCTTGTCTGCATACTCACATTGGGTATATTTGTATGTGCACACTTGAGTACTCAGACTGTGTGCTTGTTCTGTCCTTGTCAGTGTTGTTGATGTGTATGTGGCACTTAATGTGCAAAATAGATACATGTATGATCCTGGTATGCATTGCCTGTTTGTTTATTTAGTCTGACAAGTGCCTCTAATTGTTTGCAGATGTATGATTTTGATGTTGTGCAGTATGTCCTTGCACTCCTTGTGGACACATCCATGTTTTTGCTATCAGTTGAGAGTGTGCAGAGTGTGTGACTGCAAAGTGTGTGTTGTGTATTGTTGTTGAGGCTCGTGTGTCATGTAATCGTGACCTACTTGTGCTGTCCCACTCAGCCAGACTGACATGTTGGTGGATTTTTCACCTGCCTTGCTGTGACTTGTCTGGTTTCCTTTGCTGATGCAGTGTTTGCTGTGTGTATTCATGGCATCCCTTATGTCTGGTTATGATGTGTGCACTTTGTGCATGACTGGTTGGTGTGTTTTTGGATGTACAATCATCATCTGTGCAATCCTGATTTGTACAGAACTTCAGTCGCATGTGTTCCACCCCATGCCTTAACAATGTGTGACCCTCACCAGCACTTCATGGTGTGGAGTGTTGCTGTGAGTAGCTGCTGGATGTACTGGTCCTATGTGTCACTCACAACACTTTAACATGCATATGGGTGTCATTGTAAGGTACGTGGTGCAGGCATGGTTGCACATGTGCAGTGCATGTCTTTCTACAGGACATTGCTCTGGCGACGTTGTATGCATCTGTGTTTTGCTTTGTTGTTCCGCTGTGGTCGTGGTCACTGCTGTATGCGTGTTTGAAGAGCTACAGTTGCACTGGCCGTGTGTGTTGTGATGTGTGTAGTGTGATGACTTGTATTATGTATCCACATGCTGGGGCAATCAGAGATGTGTGATTGTGTTTTTTTGTTTTTGTTGCCAGACTGCTTACTGGGCCTGCAGTGCTGTCAGTGTTTTGTATCCACTAGGTTTGCTGTCACATCAGGCACATCAATTAGTATTCATGTATTTGTGATGGTCACATGTCAGTATGTGCTTTTGCTCACTGCTGTGTGTCTGATCCACACAATTTCGACTTAATTTGCACATGCATTGTGTGGTGTAATGACAACTACTGTTGACTCTGCCTGTCATGTGGTTCAACAACAATTACCTGGGTGGCACCTGTATGCTGGTGGCCTTTGGGTCCTGACACTCACCTTGCCACGATCAGGGCGGGGGGCTGACACCAGGGGTACCTGTATGCTTGTGGGCTTTGGTCCCTGACACTCACCTTGCCACTATCAGGGCGGGGGGCTGACACCAGGGATACCTGTATGCTTGTGGGCTTTGGTCCCTGACACTCACCTTGCCACTATCAGGGAGGGGGGCTGACATTAGGGGTACCTTTATGCTGGTGGGCTTTGGGCCCTGACACTCACCTTGCCACTATCAGGGAGGGGGGCTACACCAGGGGCACATGTGTGGCACCTGTATGCTGGTGGAGTGTGGGCCCTGACACTCACCATGCCACTATCAGGGTTGGGGCTGACAACACCAGGGGTACCTGTATGCTGGTGGGCTTTGGTCCCTGACACTCACCATGCCACTATCAGGGAGGGGGCCGACACCAGGGGTACCTGTATGCTGGTGAGCTTTGGGCCCTGACACTCACCTTGCCACTATCAGGGAGGGGGGCTGACACCAGGGGCACATGTGTGGCACCTGTATGCTGGTTTGGGCCCTGACACTCACCATGCCACTATCAGGGAGGGGGCTGACACCAGGGGTACCTGTATGCTGGTGGGCTTTGGTCCCTGACACTCACCTTGCCACTATCAGAGAGGGGGGCTGACACCAGGGGTACCTGTATGCTGGTGGGTTTTGGGCCCTGACACTCACCTTACCACTATCAGAGAGGGGGGCTGACACCAGGGGCACATGCGTGGCACCTGTATGCTGGTGGCCTTTGGGCCCTGACACTCACCTTGCCACTATCAGGGAGGGGAGCTGACACCAGGGGCACCAGTGTGGCAAGTCAATACAGGTGTTGGTTTGCCACATTACACCTATGACCTGGTTGCCAGACATCATTTTCACTGATTGTCAGATGGGCACACATTTGTATGTGGTGCAGGTTGTGATGGTAGTTCCTGTGATTGTATCAGGAAATGACCGCTGCTACCAATGGGGTCACGCTATTTACTTTGGCCAGGTCGCACTCAATCCTTACACCCTCACTGACACTGCACATGTGAGGCGCTGGCCATGCCTACTGGGTTGTGTGGATGTTTTCCCGCGTCCTCACCGCTGCGGTGACGTGACGGGAAGATGGCTGTGCTTACTTTGTTGATGGATGGTACGGGTGCGTAGCAGTGTGTTCACGACTAGCGGAGCCTTGTAATGACACTGGTGAATATGGTCCTGTGCCCACCAGGATGTCTGGAGTGGACAGGAAGACATTTGCAGGTCAGGTGTTGTGTGTTGATGTTGTCTGCGGATGTGTGTCATTGACGTACCTGTGGAGTTGTGCACGGCGGCGGCGTCTTTGTTGATGGCGGATCAGGAACAGCAGCGGTAGGGCCTGTAGGGCAGGATTTTTAGCGGTAGCGACCGCGTGGAGCACTCTGGGATTCCCGTTTGGCTCCGCTGTGTTGCTTCCGCCGTGTTTCAATGGGTGGTTTCTCCATTACGGTTCAATGACCTATTTGAGGCATTGTAATTGGTACGGCAGTCTCACGTCATTCCGACTGACAGTCTCTCGCTATTGGCTACGTCCGCCCTCGTCACGGTACTAAACTACTGGCGGAACTGGATTTTACACAGCGGACGGAAATTGGGCTAAGTCTGCCCATCGTAATGTGGCGGTTGGAGATTCGCGGCCGTGGTTGGCAAAACTACACCCGCCAGGCCGGCGGAAGGCCACTCCGGCCCGGCGGTGGCGGACCGCCTGCCATCGTAATCGGCCCCTATGTTTGTGTGTTTATCTTTTCTATTACGTTTATTTGTGATATTTAATATATAATATTTAATGTTATATTTATATAAAAATCGATATTTTATACATCTATATTGTTTACATCAATATTTTGGAGTCAATATTTTTGTACTTACCTGTTTAAGTATCGGAGTCGATATTTAGGTGGTCTATATTTTTTACTCAATATTTTTTACATCAAGATTTATTATATCGATGTTGTGTCAGTGAAGCGTAACATACAGACACAAGGAATATAAAAAAGTAAATAGGACAATGCAGGTATAGCAAAAATTTAGAAACTGATATATCGAAGAGGATTTGGGAAAAAAATTTAATTCGGAAATGGGTAGAAAGAAATAATTCAAAATAAGGAGCGGTAAAAGTTAAGGAAATATATATTAATATTAACAACAGGAGGACTTACTGGGGCCAGCAGAGCCATCGACTGAGGAGCTTTCTTCAGACTGGCAGGCATCTCCATCTCCCTCACGAGCCTCATAAGACCTCTTGCCTCTGAATACTGATGTAAGACATAAAAAGACAAAAAACGTTGGTGGTAAATAAATAATCTCTCCAAAAAGATTTCTTGACACAAAAGAGCAATTGTAAAAACATTGAACTTTCTTAAATCAGGTTGACTAGTAGTAGACCAGTATCACAGACTGTCCCATCTTTTAATTCCACATTTCTTAAACCTACATAGCCCACCTTTTCCAAAGACTTTGGAATTAATAATAAATTACAATAAATAATGTTTGCTTCTAAGTTCCAATCTCATTCACAGTCATTCTCAATGCCCTTTGATGGGCCAATTCACTAAGTCTGCATTTTTTATTTAAATGCATAGATGGATGCATGCGTACACCAAATTGGTTAGTTGCTTGTCACAGTAGGAGCTACAAAAAAGTTCAAAGAACTGAAGTGAGAGGACGTGAGCCGGTAAATAACTAATACTAACTACCACTATCTGAGTGACAGCACAAAGGAGTCTCTGGTCTGCATTACTTAAGTTCTTAGATAATCAGACCAAGCAAGCGCAAACAAGTATGATTAGGTATCAATCAATCAATCAATCAAGCATTTATATAGCGCGCTACTCACCCGGAGGGTCTCAAGGCTCTGGGGGGGGGGGTCCGCTACTGCTCGAACAGCCAGGTCTTGATCTGCTTCCTGAAGGCGAGGTGGTCTTGGGTCAGGCGGAGGCGGGTCGGAAGGGAGTTCCAAGTCTTGGCGGCCAGGTAGGAGAAGGACCTTCCTCCTGTGGTGGCTCTTTGGATGCGGGGGACGGTGGCGAGGGCGTGGCTGGTCGATCGAAGCTGGCGTTTGGGAGCGTAGAAGTTGAGGCGGCTGTTGAGGTATCCTGGGCCTTGGTTGTGTAGGGCTTTGTGTGCGTGGGTGAGGAGCCGGAAGGTGATTCTCTTGTTGACCGGGAGCCAGTGCAGGTCTCTCAGGTGTCCGGAGATGTGGCTGCGGCGGGGGATGTCCAGGATGAGTCGTGCTGAGGTGTTCTGGATCCTCTGGAGTCTCTTCTGGAGTTTGGCGGTGGTTCCGGCGTAGAGGTAGTTGCCGTAGTCCAGCCGGCTGGTGACGAGGGCCTGGGTGACCGTCTTCCTGGTCTCGGAGGGGATCCATCGGAAGATCTTGCGTAGCATGCGCAGGATGTTGAAGCACGACGAGGAGACGGCGTTGACTTGTCTGGTCATGGAGAGGGAGGAGTCCAGGATGAAGCCCAGGTTGCGTGCGTGGACTGTTGGTTTGGGTGCGCTGCCCAGGGCGGGGGGCCACCAGGAGTCGTCCCAGGCGGAGGGTGAGGATCCTAGGATGAGGACTTCCGTCTTGTCTGAGTTCAGTTTCAGGCGGCTGTTCGACATCCATTTGGCCATGTCTGTCATCCCTTCGTGCAGGTTGGCTCTGGCGGTGGTGGGGTTGTTGGTGAGGGAGAGGATCAGCTGGGTGTCGTCGGCGTAGGAGATGATGTTGAGGTTGTGCTGGCGTGCGATGGCTGCGAGGGGGCTCATGTAGACGTTGAAGAGTGTTGGGCTGAGCGAGGAGCCTTGAGGAACGCCGCAGATGACTTTGGTGGCCTCCGATCTGAACGGGGGGAGGCGGACTCTCTGTGTCCTTCCGGCGAGGAAGGAGATGATCCACTCCAGTGCCTTCTCCTGGATTCCGACGTTGCTGAGGCGCTGTACTAGGGTACGGTGGCAGACGGTGTCGAAGGCCGCGGAGAGGTCCAGGAGGATGAGGGCCGCCGTTTCTCCGTTGTCGAGCAGGGCTCGGATGTCATCGGTAGCTGCGATCAGGGCGGTCTCGGTGCTGTGGTTGGCCCGGAAGCCAGACTGCGAGAGGTCGAGGGAGCCGTTCGTCTCGAGGAAGGTGGCCAGTTGCTTGTTGACGGTCTTCTCGATGACTTTAGCCGGAAACGGGAGCAGCGAGATGGGGCGGTAGTTCTTGAGGTCGGTGGGGTCGGCTGATGGTTTCTTGAGTAGAGCGCTGAGTTCGGCGTGCTTCCATCTCTCCGGGAAGGTGGCGGTGTCGAAGGAGGTGTTGATGATGTCCCGCAGGTGGGGTGCGATGACAGTGTCGGCCTTGTTGAAGACGTGGTGAGGGCAGGGGTCTGTCGGAGATCCGGAGTGGATGGAATTCATCGTGCGGATGGTGTCTTCGGTGCTGATCGGAGTCCAGACGCGGAGGGTGGTGGTGGGGGGCGGTGGTTCGGTCGTGGCGTGCGTCGGTTGAGTGCTGAAGCTGTTGTGGATGTCCGCGATCTTGTTGTGGAAGTAGGAGGCGAGGGAGTTGCAGAGGTCTTGCGAAGGGGTTATGTCGTTGTTTCCGGCGTTGGGGTTGGAGAGCTCTTTCACGATGTTGAAGAGTTCCTTGCTGTTGAGTGCGTTGTTGTCCAGTCGTTCCTTGAATGCGGTTTTCTTGGTGGCGTGGATCAGTTGGTGGTGTTTTCGGGTGGCGAGCTTGAGGGCAGTCATGTTGTCCGGTGTTGGGTCTCTGCGCCAGGTTTTCTCGAGTGCTCTGCAGTTCTTCTTGGAGCTCTTGAGTTCGTCGTTGAACCATGGGGCTTTCTTGCTGCCGGGTCTGCTCGGTGGGGTCTTCAGAGGGGCGAGGTCGTCTGCGCAGTCGCTGATCCATTTCGTGAGGTTGGTGGCCGCTTGGCTGGGGTTCGTTGTGCTGGTGGGAGGCTTCTTGCTCAGGGAAGACGCGAGTTGGTCGGCTGTGATCTTGTTCCAGCTTCTGCGGGGAGCCTGTTGTTGGTGATGGTGGAGCGTGGTCCTTTTGAAGCTGAAGTGGACGCAGCTGTGGTCCGTCCAGTGGAGTCCCGTGGCGTGGCTGAAGGTGATGTCCTTGCTGGATGAGAAGACGGGGTCGAGTGTGTGTCCGGCGTAGTGGGTGGGGATGTTGACCAGCTGCTTGAGTCCGAGGTTGGCGAGGTTGTCCAGCAGGGTGGTGGTGTTGCGGTCGTTGTTGTTCTCCAGGTGGAAGTTGAGGTCCCCTAGGAGGATGTAGTCAGCGGAGAGGAGTGCGTGCGGGCTGATGAAGTCGGCGATGTCTTCGCTGAATTGTGTGCGTGGTCCCGGGGGTCTGTAGATGAGGGTGCCTCTGAGGGTTGTCTTGGGGTTGATGTGGATCTGGAAGTGCAGGTGTTCGGCGGGTGCGAGGGTGTCGTCGGTGTTGGTCGTGATGCGGATGGTGTTCCTGTGGATGATGGCGATGCCTCCTCCTGTCTGGTTGACGCGGTCCCTCCGGATGATCTTGTAGCCGTCCGGAATGGCGATGGCGATGTCGGGCGCTGAGGAGGCGTTCATCCAGGTTTCTGTGAGGAAGGCGACGTCCGGGGCTGTGGTGTCTAGCAGGTTCCAGAGCTCGACGGCGTGTCTGTGGACGGAGCGGGTGTTGAGCAGGATGCACTTCAGGTGGGTGCTGCTGGGGTTCGGCTTGGTGGGTGCTGGTGTGGCTTGGGTCCGGTTGCAGGTGAACTTGCAGGAGTGGCAGCTGAAGGGTCCGTGGGTGCGTCTCGGTGTGGCTCGGTAGCAACCCGGGGTCCTGCCAGTGTTGAGTGCGATGAGTTCGGTGGCGTCGTAGATTCGTCGGGTCGGCTTCCGTCGGTGGGGGCCAGGGGTCCTGGCACTGGGCGCGGTCCAGGCGCGGACGGGCGCAGACGGGCTTACCTTTGGCGCGCCTTCGGCACTCATTCGGTGCTCCCGCTGCGCGGTCGCTCTGGGGGCGTCATAAATCAGTAGCCGGGAGGGCGAGTCAGCTGGGAGGCGGGAGCGGTGGGCGGGGCCGCAGGGAGGCAGCGGCGGGAATCGGCGATGACGACGGGCGGGTCAGCGGCGGCTGGGTCGCTCAGGCAGGCAGGCAGGCAGGCAGACAGGAAGAAAGGCGCTTGGCAGCAGGAGGGGTGACCCGGCCTCGTGGAAGGCACAGTAGCGCTAAGCACCTGTCTAGAATAACAATCACATAATATAAGATTTGCAAACGTAACTTATCTGCATGTGGACAGCATGCTTGCTATTTGGTAAAAAATATTAGCAATAACATAGAACACACATGTAATAATATTATGAATAATTAGCTACTCACTAAGCCCCATGACTTCACCCCTTAGCAGGTCCAGCAGGTGCTGCTCTTGGTCCAGGAATTTGGACCACTGGTGTGTCAACTGATTATGGGTGCGCCGGACAACAGAGCAGGGATACACTGCCCGGTGCACCCTTGCCCAGCGCTGCTGGCACTCCCGGTGTCCGTACCTACCACCTGCTATCAGGGTGGAGGGGAAATGCTGCTGAACACAAAAAACAGCACTACCAACTCCACCTCAGAAAACAAGGCCTGGAGCTGAATCCCTTCTGGGCACCGGCTTCCGCATAGAAACCGGATCCTAGTTGCCACCTTATTTTGGGCACCCTTCTCTGGCGTTATACTGAGGGGCCGAAGAGAGAAAATGTAGAAAGTAAAAAAGAAAAACAGGAATAAGAGGGAAGAAATTAAAATAAATTAGGAAGGAAGTAAAGAGAAAAAATAAAGTGCAAATCTTACCATAAACACACAAATAAGAAGAAAAAATGCAAAATATACACTTAGAAAGACAGGGGTTAAGATAACAAATATAAAAGACATAAATAAAGTTTTAGAAAGCAAGGATTGAAAAGATCAAAGAAAGATCAAAAAGTAGCCCCCAGGACCATAAATAGTAATAAACAAGATGGCCGGGCCCATCCGCGACTGCGTGGTGCAGTTTGTGCAATATTTCCACCCGAACACACAATCTGCATTGCCTTAAGGGAAAGGTCAAGAAAATGGGCAGACAACCAACTCCGCCCGCTCGCGGAACTCCGCATGGCGAGGAAAAGTTTTTATCCAGCTTGACATAGTTCTGCATACCACTGCTATGTGAACTCCACCCACCCTTAATAAGAAGCATTAATTAGTTGTCCCAAGGCCTCTTGCTGATATTTGCCCAAATAATATAGATATAGTTTTGAAGAAAGATTAATAATTCATTCCAGAATCACATTTTTTTCTGGTGGGCCCTCATATACAAGTTTAACTTGTTCCACAGTATGAGTCCCACCAATTATGCTCGCCTTCCTTCATGCTCCTTTTTTTGAATTTTGTAAATGGATCAATATTGATCAATTGAGCTGAAATATTCAAATACAAATTGGGGGGCTGTGATGGTAGATATCCTGGGCTATTAGCACAGAAGCTTTGTGTAGAAAGCAAAGGGCCATGTATTCTGTTTTACTCTAATGGGAGACAATGCCGTTGTCTCAAGGTCTGTGAAACACACTTGTCTGGTCATTGTTTTGCAATTTTTGGAACTTTCGGAATTAAAGGTTTGAGAAGCCACATATACGCAATGTTGCTGTACTCTACAGAGGAGAGGCTCAGGATGTTGCTTGTTCCACTCTGTAACTGGAGATAATAGCATGATTATCTTCAGCAGAAGATGCGTCATTGGTCCAGGCTATTGGGAGTCAATTGGAACAAATCAGGAAGCCACTAAGCTGAAGAAGAGAAAGGGAAACTGGCAGGTGCCTTTCGATATGTAAATTGGAGGGAACAAGCATCTCTAACTTGGGACTCCATACAAGCACTGATTCTTGTCATGCTGTAGTGTGTGCACCAATGACTGCAGATTTAAGGCGATGGGAGCTCTATTTAGAACTCTTTATGAATCAGGTGCACAGTCTGACACATGGAAAGAGGCTGTTGATGCTGAAGCCACCAGATGAAGAGATCCCTGCAGACAATGTGACTGATGCACTTTCATAAAAGATTAATTGCAATTGGTACACAATATTTTTTGGCCACTCGCTAGTCTTTATCTTTTTAAAAAATCACCACCAGAGCAACCATATGATTCTGAAGAAGAAAAATTCAACGTCTATGATACGCTAGGTGTTTGTTTTTCCTGCCAGTCTGGGACTTTTTCTATTTTTACTGCCCCGGGCTGCCACACCTCACAGTTGCAGACACTACTCTCTAAAAAGGGTTGCAAATCCTCCATTGTGACTCTGCAGACTTGTAGCATGTTGACTGCTGGGTCAGGATTTTCTAATACCTGAGAATTAAATGTTGGTTAGCCGAATGCCAAGACTGTGTAGTCCTTCCTCTATAATCCATCACCAGAGACTCCTTTTCCCTTTATATCACAATTGCTGCTCACTCCTTCCTACCTTTGTAGTGGTTTATCTGTCTTTCACCTCCTCCTTCTTCCACCATGATATTTTTTTCTCTCTTTTACTCTAAATCAAAGTCTGATGGGAAAATTAAGTGCTTGTCCCAGTAAAGGAGTGTTGGTTGGACACAAATGGAACCAGGGCTCACATTAAACATGGAGTAGTGCTCCTAATCTCGAAAACTTTTTAAGGAGTTAGCATTTTATGAGGACAAAAATGTAAACATAAAACACCCTTGACCATATCGCATAACGTGCTGCTTTTAGCTGGAAATGGAGAGAGGTTTGTTGACATCAACACTAGACAAAAGACGCTGCAACACAAAAATCACAGAACACCACAATAATATCACATTGCAACAGAGCTGCACAAAAACATAACAGCTAACAAACAACAAAACACATAACCACCACATAAAAAAACAGCTAGTCAAACATGCACTTACATTCTGACACACATTAGCACCTCTGCGAATCTGCTTTTTACAGTGTTAAAATATGTTTGCACCACGCACTGCTTTACTAACCATCAAGGCGTAAAATAGAAATTGTCAAAATGTTTTGTGATCTTAAGCCTTAACAGGATGCCAAGGACAGTTCCTCACATTAGGAATGTGCTTTTTGAGCCGAAAAATTGTCCGAGCACTGCATTTTATCAGGAAAAGAATAGCGAAAATATAATTTGGAGTGCTTGCTTAGGGAACATTACATTAGTCAGCCTTGCATTTACACCAATTCTTCTGTCTCCAGCTAGCAGAAATATAATCACATTTCTTGAAATGCAGAGTTGCCGAAAGCAATTTGTAGGTCTGGTTTTAGCCAAGACCTTTTGGTTTTTCCAAATTATATGTATAAAATACAGAGCTAACAAAAAAACAACTGTATAGGAGGGTCTATACAGAGCTTTCAGTCAATCCTCTTCATCAATTGGTCTCTTAAGGTGTCTTTCACAAGTTTCTTCTGCTCACTACGTCATACAGGATGGCAAAATGGTCTTGCCTACTTCAGCCATTGGGTAGCTTCAACAGGGGCGGCTGTAGGCTCATGGTGGCCCTGGGCAGGGAGCGTAGGTAGGGGGAGCCGGAAAAGTGGGTCTGGGCGGGGCGGAGCCCCCCGGAGCTCAGGAGGGGGGGGGTCAGGGTGTTAGGAAGTGGAACAGAGCCGGTGGCTGCCAAATCCCTGTCAGGGGCCGCCACACAAATGTGTATCCATCCTCAAAAGATTATTATATTAAGGATATATATTGGCATGGAGGCTCCTGGGGTTTGGTGGCCCTGTGCAGGTGCACAGTTTGCACATGGCTAAGGCCGCCCCTGGCTTCAATATGAGTGATGGCATTCTCCCCTTTCCCACGGAGCACATCCACCCAAAAAGTAGTTCCCTTAAGTGCCAGAGCATAATGTGTGTAAACTGTATGGACAAAAATTATTTTGGCTTTTGACCATTTTTTTTTTAATTGACCGGAGTGTGGCATCAACTCTAACTGTACAGTTTTGCAAAAACCATGACAAAACAAAACAAGCATTGACAAAGCCTAAAGGCTGGCAATCAATGCCAGATCTATCAGCTTTGCTTACGTTTGTTGCTTTTCTTCATGTGGGCACACTTCTGCAGCCATTGGAAATACATTGCTATGATAACACGAGAAATGTATTGCCATGCATCAAGTCAGATCATCTTCATTTATTCTAGCTTTGCTCAAGGAGAATCTCTATCACTTACATGCTTATTAACCAGCTGTGGCCCGTGCAGGTAAGAGTGGTGGGGAGGAGGGGGTCCGGTGGGGCGAGGGGGGGGGGGAATTTCAACAGACGATGAAGAGAGAAAATTAATTATTTTTAAAATTTTCCCTCGTCCCCCCATCGGGCCCCACCGCCCCTCCGCTCTTACCTGCTCAGGCCACGGCTGCCATTAACATGAGCATTGAAGATAAGAATTATGTAGTGAATTCTTACTTACGTCTGGCATTAGCCAAATCCTTTTGGTTTTACTAAACATATATATGTACTCTACTTGTAGATGCTTTCAGCCTTTTTCATCCATTGGAGTGCTATTGTGTCATTCTCATTCCTCTTCCTCCCTCTAAAGTGTACAACTGGGGTACTGGGTCGGCCACCTAGGCCACTGGCTGTCTTTACTGTGAGGGCAATCTTCCCCTTCATAAGGAGAACATCCATAGACAAAGTAGCTCCATTGAATGCCAGTTACTCCTATGGCAATGTGTGCTGTGAGAAACCAAACGTTTTTTACTTTTAGTCAGTCTGTATTTTGCATTGATGAGGGCCATCTTTCATAAGGATTACATTCATAAACAAAGTGGTTTCTATCAGTGCAAGGGAGTATTCTAGAAATGTGTGCTTTTAAAGTCAACAAAAGATTTTTGCTTTAAGCCATTGGTATTTTTGTGGACTGATGAGGGCCTGGCAGCTTCCCGGCAACAAAGTTTTCCAAAAGATGACAAAACAAGCAGTAAAAAGGCCAAAGGACTGGCAGTCAATGCTAGACCTGCTGTCTATGCTTGCTACAATTGTTATTTAGTCATCTTGGAATGCAGGGTGAATGTAGATCAAGCCATCATGATGCTTCAATCAGCACATATTAGTTCAGCACCCAACATTATATCATTTAAATAGTTTTCTATCAAATAGAGTTCAGCAAAAACAATTTGGATAGTGTGACACAAATTACAAGTTTTCTTTATACAAAACAATAATTGGAGATGTTTCGTTTATGATCCTTTATTCTTATATCTTGTTCTTCATAGTCAGTTAAAACCCATAGCCAAAGCGTTTCGTCCTTCATCCTCTTGGACTTCTTCAGGGCTTTCAGTAAAAGTTTCTTAAATTGACTACACAGTATGTGCTGTAGATCCTTCTTTTTATAGTCATATTGTTTGATCCTCTCAGAATGAGGTGAGTCTGCATAAAGGTTATTCGGAAAATGGTATTTTAAGAAGCTGTAAAGATGTCATCATCTAAAATGTGCAGAAAGAGCATTCCACTTCAGTCGGTGGCATCCTATGGTTCCAGGGCAGAATTCCCAGCTCTGTAACGTATAGGGTTATCGGAGTTGTATAGGGCGAAAAGTCTAATAGTTAGAGGAACATCACTGATATGATGAGGCTACAATATTGCAAGTCATTGGATGTCCTGGGCTGAATAGCTAATGCACTGAAAAGTAATTTCCTTATGTCTGCAAGCAGCAGGAATTCAATTCACTCAGCCTGCTACTGACTCCATTCACTGCAGTACGTGAAGCTTCAGGGGAAGTTGGCCATGCTTGTGTTTCTACTGGTGAGAGGTAAAGTCAAGCCACTTAGAAGATGATGAGTGCATACACCATTCAATTGATCTAATAAACTGGAATCATTTTATGATTGAAATGTCAGCCATGTTCGGTGTTGTCTTTACAGTTATCAAGTGTAAGTGCTTCGGGAAGTTCAATTTTCTCCTCAATATCTCGATTTTCCCCTCATGTGGGCAATAAATGCATCATATTTACTTTCATCAGTCCTATTTGCCAAGCTATGAGTCATGGATTTGCAGCTTCTATTTTGTTTTCCAGGACTGATATGTTCTGCCTGCTTGACAATTGAGCGGGCACAGGTAATGTTGTGTTAACACTGATTCCGTGAGATCAGTTTATTCCAGTTGTATTGTAGACAACCCTCAAACAACACATTTCCTTTTTGCCTTCATACTTTTGGTGTTAGGACAACGACACGAATGAATTTTGTACCACAAGAGCTGTGCGTAATGTGCTTTCGTGCAATTACGTGAAATTACTGCTAATTACATGAAATGCAAATCTTTCACTCAGTGCTCTATCTTAGCATGTAATGTGGCCTACCAACAGTATGAAAAGCACCATTACAGTAACAACAGCTGTTCACATCCTGGTATTTGTGTTGTTCTCTTTTTCTGGTGCTATTTTTTTTACTGCAAACTGCTGTGTAATTAACAACTGGTGTAGTGGTGTAATTTTGTGAATGTCATATAGCTCTAAATGCCACACATTATGCAAATTATACAGGTATAATTAAAACTTTACCTGGGCCAATATATCACCCATAAACATTGCATGTTACCTTCATTGCACAGCCTGCCATGATAGGACATTCTGATTTTTGCATGCCAGTTTGTTCTCATATGGCCTGACACCAATCCACTTTCTGCCATCATCGATTAGTTTTCGTCAGATACTAATCTAACTTTCTTGTTCTGTGCATTAGTATTGGATTCATAAAGAAAATGTAGCCAGAACAGGGCTAAGCAATTTTGCCCATGGGCTGGACTGTTCCCATAAAGAGTAGGGTCAAGACAGATCTACATGTGTCTGGGTCTAAACTGGGGTGGAATGATGAGCAAAAGCACAATGGATTTAACCCAGATCTCTTGACTTGGGACGCGCTTGACTGGGGGCATTACTCACCGGCCATGAGGGAAACGGCGTAAGCTCTTCTTAGCCCCAGATACCGCCGTGAGGGAAACGGCCTGCGAACTTCCATCATCGCGGCCGTGAGGGGAAAGGCTACCTCCAGGAAACGCCAGGACTACAATTCCCAGCACCCCCGGGCAGCGCCTAGAGGTGACGCCAGCGTCTGCTCAGGATTTCCTTCATTAGCGCTCCCTCCCCACACAACGCGGGACGCGCTTGACTGGGTGCATTACTCACCGGCCGTGAGGGAAATGGAGCAAGCTCTTCTTAGCCCCAGATACCGCCGTGAGGGAAAGGGCCTGCGAACTTCCATCATCACCGCCGTGAGGGGAACGGCTACCACCAGGAAACGCCAGGACTAAAATTCCCAGCATCCCCGGGCAGCGCCGAGAGGTGACGCCAGCGTCTGCCTGGGATTTCCTTCATTAGCGCTCCCGCCCCACGCAACGCGGGACGCGCTTGACTGGGGGCATTACTCACTGGCCGTGAGGGAAACGGCCTAAGCTCTTCTTAGCCCCAGATACCGCCGTGAGTCAAACGGCCTGCGAACTTCCATCATCGCCGCCGTGAGGGGAACAGTTACCTCCAGGAAACGCCAGGACTACAATTCTCAGCACCCCCGGGCAGCGCCGAGAGGTGATGCCAGCGTCTGCCCGGGATTTCCTTCGTTAGCGCTCCCGCCCCACGCAACGCGGGATGCGCGTGGGCGAAGCCCAGGCAAAGGGCGGGCCGTCTGTGGCTGTCGGAGGCCGAAGGAGGACGGGCCGGGCCACCCCCCCAACGTTTTGCTATGGGTAAGTGGAAACAAGCAGCTAACAGTGAGGAGGAGGGGAAGAAAGCCAAGGTTGCTAGGAAATCGGAAAGTATTATTTCATATTTGTCCTCTGCAGTGGGGGTCCTAACAAAAGAGATCGCCAATGCTGAGCAGGAACTTGGTCTGGTCCCCCCATCTTTACCATGTGTTGCTACTGATAATGCGATCGTCCCAAGTATACCCTTGGAGCCTGTGGTGGTCATGGTGAATACATCTAGTACGACTGATCCTGTTAATTCCATCCAGGAAGGCGCAGAACAACTGGGGTTAAATACCAATTGTATTGTTGGGTCTGTTAGGGCCTCTAAGAAGAAGAACGCGAAACGGGCAAAAGTCCCAAAAGTTCTGGTAAACACTGGTGGCCATATGGAGAATAACTTGGGGGAGTTAATGGAAGAACTGATTACCTCACGCTTAGAAACGTTACTGGTTGGCATTGCTAAAGACATTATTGAGACTTTAAACGCATGTGTTGCTGACCTGCTAAAAAAATTTACCCAAATTTTTCTTTCCATTAAGGAATTTAGCACACAGCAAAAGGGGGATAGTCAGGCAAAACATAGTAATCAAGGGCCAGTGGGGGTTATGGGAGGCCCACCTGGTCCCATGATTCCCCTGAGTCCCCGTGCTAATTGTGGTACTATAGGTTGGATTTTGAGCGTGGATCCATCTCTTCACTCTGAGCAGCAGCCATTGGGTAAGCCCTCATTAGGTTGTGTGCCTCATGTGGCCAGCCCCCCTCCAGCTCTGCCCTCAGATCCAAATGCGAGGCAGGCAAGGGGTGGTCTGGTCAATCTTGACCTTCCCCCGGAAGCTGCTCCGCTGGTGGCTGTCTTTATAGGGGTTCCTCCGCTCTGTGTGGGAGAGGTGAAATCAACTGACGATCTTTTGAGGGAGGCTAGATCTTGGTGTGCTGTCTCTAGTAGCGGTGGGCTGGACATTTCCTCTAATATTATCATGGCGAGAAGAGTGGGATGGGTTGGGCGGCGTCCCAAGCGGGCTGTGGGTGATTGTGTAAATGTCAATTTCAACAGCCCTGACTTAGCGGATAGACTGTTCTGGGACGGGTCAGAGGTAGCCCAAACAGGAACCAGACCAGTCCCCCTGGGTTACTTTTATCCGCCACCCGATCCACTGTACCGGGGTAAACGCAGCCATTTAGTACCAGCACCCGTCGCAAATAATATTTCCCCTTTACCGCCCAGGCCACATTTTAATCCCCTACAACCCATCTCAGTGGGGAGTAAATGTACCAGGGAGGATCTAGAGCCTGTGGACTGGCAGCTATCCACTAATAGTTTTTTTTCCCACACTAACAATCTGATCCTGAATAATAGTTATAGCCCACTGTCTAATTTGGAGGCCAATGATTGACTGATAGCTCCGGATCAGCCAATCTTATCTATTCACTCCAATCCTGTCATAGCGGACAGATGTAAATTAATTAGTTGGAACGGTGCAGGCATTAGATCAAAGAGAGCAGATGCCATTTGGCTTGATTTTTTAGCCAAACATGATATTATCGCCATGCAGGAATCTTGGGACCCCTCTAGCAACTTTTCCCTGGATGGCTATTCTAGCTTCTCGGTACCGGCTGTAGAGGGATTGGTGGGTCGCGCAAAAGGTGGCCTAATATTTCTCTTCGCACTACATCTGAAGGGCACTTTAACACGGCTGGATTCTGGTTCGCTTAACTTCCTTATTGTTGAATGGTCCGTCTCCCATTCTTTGAAAATACTATTGATTAATTTTTATAACTCTAGAGATTGTGTTGATTTTAACCAACATGTGGTTGCTTTGCAAAGCTTCATTTTAGAGTACAGTCTAAAACAAAACACTGGTTTCGAGATCGTCCTTATGGGCGATTTTAACGGATCACTGACATATTATCGAAAGACACATTATCGAGATACAAAAATATCGACACAAAAATATCGAAATCAAAAATATCAAAGTTATATCTACATAATGGTAAGTACAAAAATATCGAAAAAATAATATCGTTGTACAAAAATATCGAAATAAAAAATATTGTTTTTTTAAATGTATTAATAATAATGTAAAAATAATTTAAAAATACATATAATTTTACAAATATTAACGCATGTTTTTACAACGCAGATACTTTTACAACGCATACCATTACAACATAAGTATTGGTAAGTATATAATAATTTTTGATGTAAATTAATTAAAATAAATATAATATAATTTAATTTAATTTAATTTAATTTAATTTAATTAATTTAATTTAAATTTAAATTAACTTTAATTTTTACACTGTACCCCTGTACCCCAAAAACCCAAAACTGACCCTGAACCCTACAAATACCCCTTTACCCAAAAACTAAAAACTGACCCTGTGCCCTAAAAATACCCCTTTACCCAAAAACTAAAAACTGACCCTGAACCCTAAAAATAGCCCTTTACCCAAAAACCCAAAACTGACCCTGAACCCTAAAAATACCCCTTTATCCAAAAACAAAAAACTGACCCAGTGCCCTAAAAATACCCCTTTACCCAAAAACTAAAAACTGACCCTGAACCCTAAAAATACCCCTTTACCCAAAAACTAAAAACTGACCCTGAACCCTAAAAATACCCCTTTACCCAAAAACTAAAAACTGACCCTGAACCCTAAAAATACCCCATTACCCAAAAACTAAAAACTGACCCTGAACCCTAAAAATACAACTTTACCCAAAAACTAAAAACTGACCCTGAACCCTAAAAATACCCCTTTACCCAAAAACTAAAAACTGACCCTGAACCCTAAAAATACCCCTTTACCCAAAAACTAAAAACTGACCCTGTGCCCTAAAAATACCCCTTTACCCAAAAACTAAAAACTGACCCTGAACCCTAAAAATACCCCTTTACCCAAAAACCCAAAACTGACCCTGAACCCTAAAAATACCCCTTTACCCAAAAACTAAAAACTGACCCTGAACCCTAAAAATACCCCTTTACTCAAAAACTAAAAACTGACCCTGAACCCTAAAAATACCCCTTTACCCAAAAATAAATCTAATTAATGTAATTAACTAATTAACATTAATTAATTACCAATTAATTTTTAATTAACAATAACAATAAATTATATATCTTAGCACATTAAATCTAATTAATTTAATTAACTAATTAATATTAATTAATTACCAATTAATTATTAATTAACAATAACACTAAATTAAATATATTACCACATTAAATCTAATTAATGTAATTAACTAATTAGTTTCAATTAATTACAAATTAATCATTAATTAAAAAATATTTAAAAATATATATTAATTATTTAATTATTATTAAATTACTTCCCACCCTATTCCCCTATAAATCCACAACCCGCTCTAATACTAAAACGCAAAATGTTAACATAATTACTAATTTTCAAACATACATTTCTAAACGTATTTAGCAAACATATAAACAACATAATAAAATACATAACACTAAACAACAAAATTTCGATATTACTAACATACATACCTTAATCTTGATATTCTGTCTGTCGATATTATGGCACATCGATATACTATACCATCGATATTAAAACATCGATATTATTGTATATCGATATTTTGTTTTCGATATTTTGTCTGACTACCATTTTAACGTTCATCCCTGTGATGCTGAGTGCTATGCTAGGGCCCAAGAGGCTCATGAGGGGCCAACAGGTGCAGCGGCAGCTCATTTTGAGCATACCAAGTATGGGGAGGCCCTAGAGGAATTCCTGGCTAACACCAATATCTATGAGTCTAATTTTATTAAGGTGGGGGAGAGGGTTGCCACCTTTTAAGGCACTTATCCTGGGACAGTGATAGATTACATTTTTATGTCCTCTGGGGCCCTACTAAGGGCTAGTGCTTATAAAGTTGTTTTGTCCTCTTTCAGTGACCACAATCTGGTGTATTTGGAGCTGGATGTGGGAGAGGGCATGGGCCCGAGCATTACCATTACCAGAGTGATCCTCCCTTGTCCACGAAAGATCAGGGTCGTAGGCTTAAGTGGGCAAAGGAGGTCCCTGCAACCTTTTTGGAGGTCCTTTGTGCAAAAATTGAGGGGCCTCTGGCAACTTGCCTCGTTAACAATTCAACCGCAGCTGAGGTAGTCAGTGCCTTTGAGGTAATCTGTACACAGATCTCCAAGGACCTGACTACCACCAACACTCGTAGACGTAGTATTCATGTCAGACGGTTTGATGGTAGTTGCTCTAATGCCCATAGGGCCCTGTTTCAAGCGCTGAAAACTAGTCCCAGGGACAAGATGGAAATTGCGGAGTTGAGAGGGGCCTATAAAGAAGCAATCACCAAACGCAAAAAGGAATTAAAAATGGAAGCCTGGTATAATCTCCTCTCAATCGACGTCCTCTGAGATAGTGGGAAGTTCTGGGCAACAATCAATCACCCATTTTTTTCAGGTATAGATGGTACAGATTTGGATTGTGTCATCCCTGACGAACAGTGGTTCCACTATTTTAGTAATATGTATGGTTCTGCTGGTTCATGTCCCTCAACTAGTATTCTTCCTGAGTCGCGGACTCTCCCCCGCCTAATTTTTGACATTGTGGACGTGGAGAGAGCTATAAATGAATCCTCCAAAAACAAGGCTCCGGGCCCCGACGGGGTGCTGGCGGACTTATATGGCTCTTCCCCAAAACTGTGGGCAAGGATTTTAACAAACGTTTTTAACGCCGCGATCGGGAATAGGTTTCCTGCCTCGTGGGCTACCGCAGTCATTATACCAATTTTTAAAAAGGGCCAGCGCGGGGATCCCTCCTGCTACAGACCCATTTCCCTTTTAGACTCTGCAGTGAAGATCCTGGGCAGGGTGCTACTCCACAAACTCAGGGCTGTCTTAGATAGTCGTGGTGTCCTATCCAATGTGCAATATGGGTTTAGAGAGAAGAGGGGCACTCTTGATCAGTGCCTAAATCTCCGGCTTTTAATTAGCAAATACACGGTGGAGAAGGACGGGTCCCTTTTTATGGCCTTTATGGACCTGTCCTCAGCCTTCGATTTGGTTAATCGGGCTAAGCTATGGCGTATTCTGCTGGATATAGGCATTGACCCTCCTTTATTAAGTTTTTTAGCAGACCTGCATCAGGACCTTTCTGCCTCAGTGAGGGTCTCCCAGGAAGGGAAATGCACGAAGCACATTAGGTCAGAGAGGGGGGTGAGGCAAGGGTGAATCCTGGCCCCCCTCCTCTTTACCATCTATATTAATGGCCTGGAAAAGTTCCTGGTGAACTTGAGGGTGGACGTGCCGCGTGTAGGAGATTCTGTTATACCGGTCCTATACGCGGACGATGCTGTCCTGTTGGCCCGCACTGGTGTGGGGCTCCAGAGATTGCTGGACGCGTTTGGTGATTTTATGGACACACTAGATCTCAAGGTGAACATCAAGAAATCGCATTATATGTTAGTGGGGAAACATTGTAAAAAACCTAAATCCAAGTCTTTCTTCTGTAATGGAGATGAGGTCTCGAGAGTTAATGTTTTTTGTTATCTACGGGTCCTCTTCGACGAGAAAGGCACTTGGGGCCCCCAAATCAAGCTCAAAAGCAACTCGGTTGCGAGGTCTACCTCAGCGCTTATGAGCTTTACAAAAAGAATGGGGGCACGACCGATGGAGGCCCTGCTGAGAGTTTATAACTCGAAATGTTTGGCCATCGCTACATGTGGTGCTTCACTGTGGGGTTATGTCGCCCAGGACAAGATCCAAGTAGTAGAAAACAGGTTTCTGAGACATTTGCTCTCGGTTCCCCAATCCACTCCCACTTTTTCTATTCACTCGGAGGTTGGCCTGGGTTTTGTCACGGATAAACTGAAGATGGCCCCACTGTTGTGCTGGGTGAAAACTTGGTTAAACCAGGAAATCACTCTCAACCACTCGATCCTTAATGACATCATAGCTATGGATAACGCCAAAAGAATACCCTGGCTTTAGTACGTTAGAGCGACGTTCTCTCGTCTAGGGCATCTGGAGCTCTTTACATCCCCAATCCACATTAGGAAGGAGGATGTACTGTGGATTAAGCACCATTTTTTAGACTGGGCAAATCAGGATCGCGAGGAGAGGGAACTTACAAAACTACGTGTTAGAGTGCATTTTATGCTTCTCTCTTCCCCCTCGCTGGAACCTTATTTAAGAATTGTTTCCAAACCGCATCATAGATTTCTTTTGACAAGATTTAGATTCAACTTGATCCATTATTCCCTAGGTTTTTACCCAACCTGGGGTAAATCAGAATGTAGCAGGCCGTGTAATTGCGATAATTTTTCTCACCAAGACACACTGCACTTTATTATGTTTTGCAGGTTTTATTCTGACAGCCGGAAAAAATATCTGCTTCCAATTTTGAAAGAAGCTGGCTTTTTACAAGTTAGACCTGCTTTGATTTACCTACAGATGTTAAGCAGTACCCGCATTATGTTTAGTGTGGCTAGTTTTCTGGTAGCAGCTGTGCGACGTAGATCAAAGATTCTCCCTAGCTCTTGTAATCTTGACTGACTTTTTAATGTGTGTTTTATGAATTGTGTTTTTAAAAACCGTTCGTGTATAACATGACTGCCTGATTGTATCATTTATTGTATGAAATTTGTGCCTTTTATGATTTTAATTAATCGAATAAAGTGTTTTTGACTGACTGACTTTGGGTAAGTGTTTGATTTTTCTGCATACCATCTATCATTTGTGTGTCTTTTGCTTTCTCACCCTAAGTGTGCCTGGTATGCCCAGACGTGGGTCCTGGGCTCACTGTGCCATTGGATTCAAGCTATCCTGGCTGATGAGGGGTGATACCCCAAAACGGGTCCCAGTATGCTTGTTTCTGGTCCAGGGAGGACCCGGCTTGGACTGTTCCCACAAGCAGCAGGGACAAGACTGATTGGCATATGGCTGGGTCTAAACTGGGGTGGCATGGTGAGCAATAGAACAATGGATTTAACCCAGATCTGTTGATTGGGCGTAAATGTTCGATTTGTTCCACATTCTGTCCATCATTTGTGTGTCTTTTACTTTCTTGACCTGAGTGCACCGGGTATGCTCAGACCTGGTTCCCGGGCTCACTGTGCCACTGGATTCAAGCAAGCCTGGTTAATGAGAGGTGATACCCTGAGACCTGTACCAGGTTGCTTGTTTCTGGTCCAGGGAGGACCTGGCTTGGTAGTTCTGGCTGTACTGTTCTCATGAGGAGTAGGGGCAAGACTGATTTGCATATGTCTGAGTCTAAACTGGGATGGCACGGTGAGCAAAAAGAACAATGGATTTTTCTCAGTTCTTTGGAATGGTGGTGAATGTTTGTTTTGTGCCACATTCCATCCATCATTTGTGTGTCTTTTGCTCATTGGACAAATGAAGCAGCACAAACACAGGTGCTGACATGGTTGTGGGTGATGGTCTTGCTCTAAGGACATGTCTAAACCCTTTAATAAATGTATGTTATGGAGCACAGAGCAGATCATCGTGAACTTGTAAACCCCTCCTGTGTTATAAACTTCTAAACCATGATTTTAACAGTCGAAATTTACATTCAGCAATGGCTTCTGTACTAACTTGCGCTTACTTTCTTAATGGTACCTGTGTTGTGCTTGGTACTGGGTTGTCGTAATGGTGTTAGCAGATGTTGTTGCAGTGGATAGGCACTGTCATCAGTGTGGAATATTGTACATGTAATTTGAGGTTTCCAAAAGTACAGTGCACTTGCAGTATATTGCTGCCTTTTTGTTAACATTATATATTTATTAATTTTATAAAGAGGTGGCAGCGTGCTATAGATATAATCTACCAGACGAGAGATGCATCTGATGGTGTGAAGTATACAAACATTTACCAACTGACACTGCAAGCATGATTGATTACAATGAAGTGTCAAGAACACTGATTCTAACTGTAGGAGTGCGAGAAACATTATAGCACTGGTTACAAGTTGGGAGGTTAATTCCATCCTATGCATAAACCCGTTTACGCATGGAGCAGAATTATGAGTTTGGTTTTATTAAACGCATCCTATAATTATCGAATAAAACCCCAAAATTTGTTACATTTCGGCAAGGCAAACGCGCCAAAATTTAAGAGGGGAAATATGTACAGTATTTTCTGTACCATGGGGATTTTGATGTGTTATACACCAAAATCTGTATGTTATTCCCCAATAACTCGTCATAGGTGCTATTTATCGCACCCAATAAATAACGAACCCCTGGGTATCGTATTTTACCAAGTGTGATAAATAGCACCTTTACTTGTTATCAGGCCCTATGTGGAAAACGCAGAGAGTACTGAAAGTGGAGAATAAAAAAGGAAGAACAAGCAGACTAGTGAAGAGACATAAGAAAACTTATGGAGTGTTTACAGTAAAGTAATAGGAAAGAGAGGAAGAGAGGAGAGGCAAGGTGCAATTGAAGACAAGAAGATACTATGCAGCTGGTAATATTATAGTAAACAGTAGGACGCAAGAAAAGAAAGGAGAGACAGGCGAGTCTGGAAGGAAGAGGAAAAGGTATGTGTAAAATGTGTGACAATCCTACCTTAACAGCAACATCAACTTTCACAAGTATACCAGAAACCTCTGCTCAGCTGGCCTCCTGCTCGCACACATCCCCTCAGGTTCAGAACCAGCAGTCAAGACTTTTCATACCTCACCCTCAAAGCCTGGAAAGACCTCCCACTGCACATCAGTGCCACTTCCTCAATCCTTGAGGTCTGCAAGAAACTGAATACATGTCTCTTTACCTAAATCTCAGGCTCGGCCAGCACAGCCGCCTTGCCCTTCTCTAGCGCCAAGATCACTTCTCGGTTGAGAAACACGCATTAGAAACTTACATAACATGACGTAACCTAACCTCACCTAACTTACCCTAACGTAACATAACATAACTTAGCATGACATAACATCATTCGAGGAGCATGTCCTACCATTCCAGAACATGTGCTGTTTGTATGTGAGTGGCAGAATCAAACAAATTATGTCTCGGATGCACAGGGAGTTTTCCTCCAGGAGGTACTAGACAGAGAGAAGGTCTGTGGTCACGACATCAGATGGTCACCAGGGAAATCCCAAGGTGGTGTCCATCACTGGTGAGAGTTTTCCTGATAACGCAGCCAGCTGTGAACCTGCCATTCACAGACCTCTAAATGTGGTGGGTAAGTGAGTGGTGGTTGAATGGGACAGCCCACTGTTTTTGGAAGCTGTCCTGTTATCACCCATCTGTGGTCACCCTTTCCATTTTTTGTAACAATAGTCACATTGGGGCATATGTAGGTAATTTACATTTTGCGATTCTCAAATAGCGATTTTTAAGGAATCGCTATTTGAGAATTGCAAAATGGAATGTAGGCAAATAATCGCAATATTTTTGCGAATCTCTAATATTCCTTAATTGTGATTAAGGAATGAATGGGGATACATTCTCAAATTGCAATTTTCTATGAGAAAATCTTAATTTGAGAATCGCAATTCCAAGGGTGCCAGGGTGTCCAGTTGCACCCCTGGAATGTGCCTGTAAGTACATGTGGCGTACATACATGCCCTAAGGGCATGTCTGTGTGCCACATTGCACTTAGAATTAAAAAAAATGCATTTTGACAGGTAATCGCAAAATACCATCTGCTTGAAGTAGGTGGTATTTTGCAACTCCTTAAGCCAAAATCGCAATTTTAAAGGCGCCCCTACATAGCATTTAAGGAATCGCAAAATTGCAATTCCTTAAATGCTTGAGTAAAATAGGGAATAGCAATTTTTGCGATTCCTTATTTTGCTAAGAGGCACCTACGGGGCATATGTAGGTAGGCGTTTGCGATTCGCAACCGCCGGAATTCGCAATGCCTACCTACATATGCCCCATTGCTTTTTCTTTAAAAATGGGCAAATTTGCATTGTCTTTACTTTTTCGTGATTATTAGCCAAAAATTGAATTCTTCATTTTCATATTTCTTCACTTTGATTCATTACAGGGTTTCTTTTTTCACAGAATACTGATTTCCCTAGGACAGGTGGATGCCACTGCAGGCCTTGAAGGTTTCATGCAGAATTCCTCTATCTTATCTATGAAATAAGTTAGTTCTGTTTTGTGAATATTTGTAAAGCTTGAGAGAGAGAGTTTGATTTGTCAACATTTGGAAGCAGCAACTTATGAAGGCACACATTTTTACATTGTACTAAAGAACGTATCAGGCTGATGTTTTGCTGTACCTATTGTATATGTGATGCAAGAATGTGCTTAAGTCACATTTGCACAATATGACGTTACTTTTGTGAATCATCATGCCACTATCAGGTAATGCTTCTGATGTCTGCCTTCACACCTTGCTGTCTGTTTGAGTTTCCACAGGTCACCTACGTAGCCGCAGGTTTTTGCAAATAGGTGATGGCTGCTGTTATGGGATGCCCTGGGAGATTTTCCTAGTATTCCACCACAGGAACCATCCTATCTAGACTAAGCACACACGGGTTGAGCTATGCCCGCGTCTCCTTGGCAGCACCACCAACTGCACAGACGCTGGGGACGTCCACCAAACAGAAACTCACCAGAGTTTTGCTCTTTTGAGTAAGTGGGACTTGGTCCATTTGGAAGTACTGATGTGCAAGGTGCAGAGGAAATAATGTGTGCTTTAATTACAAGTCACTTTGGGCAGTGGACTGGCAATGGCAATGTAATGTGGGATCATTTTGCAAATTGGAAAAAGGGCGATTGCTTTTATTTCATTGGGTAAGTTGGCAAAGACAAATGACTTTCCTACAATGGATGAAATGAGGATGAGCATTTGGGATATTGCGCAACTTTTCCAAGAGCTGTAGGAATTTCGCCTCTGAAAAATGGGCACGAAGAAGTGTTTTGGTGATTTTAACTGGGTATTGAGATGCTTTGGAGTGGACAGTACTCATATTTTAAAAGGAGCATTAACGTGCAGTTTGCACATTTTCTCGATTTAATGGTGTAAAGTAAGCATAAGCGTTTTTCTGATGGTTACAATACCTGAGAATAGAATAAACAGAAAATGTTATTGAGTGGAATTCAATTCACCACTGATTTAACGCGATTTTGCTAAACGTTGGACATGGCTAATTGGGGCATAGAAAAATAAAAACATAAAAAATGTGGTTTAAGTTGAGTAATAAAAGAAGTGAAGGGCGTAAGAAGAAGTATTAAAAAGGACATGTAACGAAAGCAAACATGGAATTAATGCAATAGCCAAAATAAATTGGAGGACGGAGAAGGAATGATTGAGGGATCAAACATGAGGATATATTAATTGTATAAAGTGTGTGTAGGTAGGCGGTTCAGGTTAGTATCGTCTGTGGGCCATTTTCGAAAGAGCTGATGTTTGGGGCTGCCTTGTGAGGGAGGTGTGAGGCCGCTGACAGCCCTCACGCCACATTGATTGCTGCTGACAGTCGGTAAAACGCTGCTCACTCCGCACAAATATGAACTGTCACCTCGGGTGTCAGCAGTCTGGACGGATATGTCAGCGCTCGTTGCCTGAGTCTGAAAGGTTGCTGCGGGAGGAGGTGTGATCGGAGGCCCCTTGTCCTCTACAGCCCCAGAGTAACCCGTCATACAGCCTTAGAAAGCTACATCTAGTTCAGAAGCATAGGAGCTATTTCTGCAAGCGATAAATCAAACAGTTCATGGAAAAAGGATTTATGGACGCACTGGTGGGAGCTCAGTATGATTATGTAGGGCCTGATTGTCAAAAGTAATCTGAGACAAAATCATAACATTACGACATGCGGTATTGACAAAGGGCATTTAGGAGTACTATAGTTAGTGGGGCAGATTTACCAGCTCCTTGCCCCAATTTTGCGACACTTTTTCCCATGTTAAAAGTGAGGCAAAAGTGACGCAAGGGGCTCGTAAATCTGCCCCAGTATCCCTAACTTTAGTACTCCTAAATGCATTTTGTGAATATTGGAACACCATTACACCTTGGACACGAGCCACGGAAGACGCTTCCAGCTACTCTACAATCACTGACTCACTGACTCTGGACACATACCTGTGTCTTCGCTTTGCCATCCCTTTCTCATGTGGATTTGACGTGAGCCAGGGGATACAGAACGCTACTCTGACCAAAATGTATTACCTTTGAACACACACCCGTGTGTACTTCCGCGGCTCCTATTAAATCCCGAAACCACTTTTCTGTGGGAGGAGGTGTGGTCACAGGCCCCGTGTCCTCTACAGCCCAAGAGTAACCCGTTAGAGAGCTACATCTAGTTTAGAAGCATAGGAGCTATTTCTGCAAGCCATAAACTGAACAGTTCGTGGAAAAAGGGTTTATGGACGCACAGGAGGGTGCTCAGTATAATTATGTAGGGCCCGATTCACAAAAGTAATCTGAGACAAAATCATAACCTTACGATTTATGGCATTGAAAAAGGGCATTTAGGAGTACTAAAGTTTGTGGGGCAGATTTACAAGCGTTAATTTTCCCATGTTAAAAGTGAGGCAAAAGTAGCGCAAGGGACTCGGAAATCTGCCCCAGTATCCCTAACTTTAGTACTCCTAAATGCATTTTGTGAATACCGAAAGTAGTAAAATTAGGATTTTGTCTCAGATTACTTTTGTGAATCGGGCCCACAATTTGTTTCCTCTCCAACTGCTGGGCCAGATTTACTAACCTTTCATGCAATGTAGTCCAACAAGGCAACTTGATACGTTATGTTGCGTGAAAGGAAAAGAGCAGAAATGCGCCTTATCTATTAAGATATGTCGCACTTCTGCTCTCATAGCGCTGATGCACTTGTGGCAGCCTAGCGCCAACATAGGCACCCTTGCATCATGGTGCAAGGATACCTGCGTTACAAGGAGATTTGTTTTTGTGCAGGGAGATATTCATTTCTGCTCAAACATAACCTCTCAAGGTATTTTCCGCTTTCTGTGTTTATTTCACGCACCTGCCATTTGTGTTAAAAAAATGAAGGCATATGTGATATCGGCAGGTGTCTGGTTTGGGCAGAAAATGTCCCTCAGCAAGGCATTTTCTGCACAAATGAGCTTCCTGCTTGCACATATTAACACAAATTTGTAGAACGTGTGGTTTTGAGAAATTTATCAAATTTGGCACAATGTAGAATTTGGAAATTATATGAATTTCACAGGTATAATTAAAATTTCGCTCAGCTCTACATAATATTCATTAAGCTAAAGACATATAGGAACATTTCAAAGTTTTCAATCTTTTTTTTTAGAACAGATGCTATTTACTGATTTCTTAAATTTTCCCAAAAGACGCAGGGGTAGATTTACTACTGTCAATCAAGTAAATCCATAATTATGTAGAAAATGCCACCATCAGTCGAATCGCATAATTGCATTGGCCCTGTTTATATTATACCAAGATCTCATGAATCCATGTAGGACATTCAGCCTGACCTTTTTAACCCCTTCGCAGTGGGGGTAATTCCCCTGCTGTGCTGAGGGTGCGCTCAGTGCTCCAGTGCTCATGACGAGCTCAGCTCGTCATGAGGCACAGTGCTCGTGTGCTCATGACGAGCTCAGCTCGTCACAGCCACGCCCATTTTCGTGGAACGTTCAGCACAGCAGGGGAATTATCCCCACGTGTGAGCGTTCCACAGCTCATGACGAGCTCAGCTCGTCAGGAGCACCCGAGCACCGTGCCTCATGGTGAGCTGAGCTCGTCATGAGCACGGAAGGAGTTAAAGTGCAATTGTGTAGAACTATTTCAGACACGTTCGACACGGTCAGCCATGCCATCTTGATCAGGAGATTGGAGGAGGCTGGGGTGTCGGGCCTGGCCCTGGATTGGCTGGTTTCCTACCTTGCCAACAGACATCAGTTAGTTGCCCTACCTCCCTTCAAGTCTACCATCAAAAGGGTTGGGCAGGGCGTACCCCAGGGCTCGGCCGTCAGTCCCATTCTTTTTAACCTCTACCTCCGCCCCCTGATCAAGCTAATTAAATCTTTTGGCATTGCAGTCACCAAGTACGCCGATGACACACAACTTATCTTCTCTTTTGAGGGTAAGAATGCAGTGTCACAGGAGACCTTCCATCATTGTATGGTCACTACGGCGGAATGGCTGGGTAACAACTCTTTACAGTTCAACAGCTCTAAAACCGAGGTGCTGCATTGCTCGGCAGACCGTATCCTTCGACCTTTACCACAAGATTTTTGGCCCCCCTCCTTTCAGGGCACGGTAGCGGCAGCAGACTCTGTTCGAAACCTGGGAGTGACGATGGACCCCAATTTACAACTGGATGGTTTTGTAAATAAAACAGTGTCCACCTGTATGGTGCTGCTGCGTACCCTGCGGAAGATCCTTCCCCTGCTCCCGGCCCATGCCAGACCAGAAGTAGTGCATAGCATCATCTTAAGCAGACTCGATTACTGCAACGCACTGCTTCTGGGGGCTCCCGTCACCTTGTTGGGCAAACTGCAGCGGGTGCAGAATTTTGCGGCTAAGTTGGCACTCTCCCGCCGGTGCCTCGACTCTTCTACAGCAGCACTCAAGGATCTTCATTGGTTGCCTATTTCCCAAAGTGTTGAATTTAAAGCTCTGTGTTTGGTTTTTTGGGCTCTTCAAGGTCTGGGACTGATTTCTTTGCAGGAGTTGTTCTCCTGGTACACCCCCACTAGATCTCTTCGCTCCGCCTCAGCCTACCTAGTGGTAGTTCCCAAGATCCGGAGGATACGGATGGGTGGCCGTTCTTTTGGCTACACGGCATCCAGGCTATAGAATGCATTGCCATTGTCTCTTAGAAGCTTGGGAGATCTTTCCTCTTTTAAAAAGGGACTAAAAACTCACCTTTTCCCAAGGATACTGTAGTTGGCTGTTAAAGTAATGTTTTGTGTTCAGGCCTTGAAAGATTACAGCGCCAGGATACCCGTCGGGTGACAGCTGCGCGTTATAAATGTGCCATACATACATACATACATGTGGATGTATCTTGTCTCTAAAGCAATTCCTCCCTTCTTCAATAATCTCTTTTGAAATTAGCACTTTAGCCTGCATGTTGTATATACCAACAGTAATATATTTGTAAGCACAGGAGTGTCCTTCTTCTTTTTTTGAGAGATCTACACATTTGTTTTCAAGAAAGGTGTGCCCCCTGGTGATACCCATGCTAAGTTGTAAACCCTGGTTTGCATCTCACTAATATTTCATGTTGACGGTTGATTCTTTCAAAGAGGAAATGCAGGTGGCTATTGGGTCAATATCAGTGGGAGAGCCAGTAGTAATACAGCTAGTATTGTGATTGATAGAGTTAGGGTGGCTCTGACGGATCTCGTTTTTTAATTCATAACTCTGGTGAGCCACCCAAGCAAAAATGGCAGTTTAGGAAGAAACATCATGAGATAAGCACACCTCTTTAAAGAAAAATGTTTGCAAACTATTGGTCGCAAGTAGTGTTCAATATGTTTGCAACTGGTGTGGAATTTTTTTTAACTTACCTAAGCACTAACAAGCCTATTTGCAAAATTAACATTCAAGTTGTGTAGCAATCCACTCCACCTCACCAATATTAATGAGCTAAGTTGCAAGTTGTAACTTACTCTGTTTGGATGTCATGATGGTGCTGGAGCCCTGCTGCACCATTAAATCTGTAATCGTAATGAAAAGAAATTGACTTTAAAAAATAAAATGTAGGGGAGGAGCCATGCGCAAGTCCAAGATGGCCGCGTGAGAGCTCGGCTCCGCCAACCTCCTTATCCAGCCTCATCTGGTAGTAATCCTGCAATTCAACCCCACCGCCTGACTGCTTAGTGGAAGCGGGGTCACCCGCTGTGTCCCCGGGCCGCCTACGACAATCGGACCCAAAGTTATGCCGTCTGGCAATCGGCGGCCTGCGCACATTTGAAGCTGGGGACTAGAGTGGTTGTAGAACCCGCCGCCGAAGTTATAAACACAGGGGCCGAAAACCGGAAGTCGCTGGTCGGGCCCCGGGACTCATCCGGTGCCTGACGGGGGCTGCTGAGGGCCCGGCAGAGTGCAGTAAGGGGACGGTGCTGTTGCAGAGAGGCCCCGTCCCTGCAAGATTGGCCTGAGCTGCCCTGGGAAGCTGGGGGAGAGGAGCAGCCCTACGCTTTGCATGGGAGAGGAGCACTGCATGGTGGGGGTGCGTCCTGGGGCCAGCGGATGCTAGATATGGCGACACAAGGTGGGAGCGCAGTACGTGCAGAGACCTCGGCAGGCCGTGAGTGGTGTAGACCCCCTGGGACTGACATAAATATGCTGCATTGCCCCGCATGCATGGAGGGGCCATTGCTGTGACCCCGTGGCTGGTAGAAAATGCCAAGTAATTGAATTGAGTAGCGGGTGGCCATGGCCACGGGGACTCCCAGCTCTGGAGGGGAGATCTGCAGAGTGGCGGGGCTGTGTGGCCCGAGCGGGGACCCGACCGGGCGGGCTTGGCCCCTACGGCTACGGCTGTGAAGAAGTGCCGCGGCGCGATTCTCCTGCGAAGACTGCAGTGGAGAGACGCGTGTGATTGCGTGGCACCGAGACGTGGGTGAAGCCCCCCGCGGACCTTCCAATATTGAGCACTGGTTGTGGGGATCGCGTGAGACGTCGGGCTGCTGGTAAACATGGTGTAAGGCCTGGAAAGGAGGAGTCCTGTGATATCTACGGTCCCTGCACTCCGCAGTCGAGAAGGTGGATCACACTGGTTTCTTTGTGAAGCGGGAGGTGTAGGTGCTGGCGTGTGATGAACTGGCGACTGCCTTATTGAATGACCAGCATTGGTGATGGGTCTGTCGTGACGACCGCCCCCCTGTTTGCTGGCTAGGGGGTTTGGACATTTACTAGCCTCGACTCCTTGGAACATGGCAACGCAGAGTATAGACGTGGGGTGGCCG
The DNA here is from genome assembly GCF_964261635.1 of Lissotriton helveticus. Taxonomy (NCBI): domain Eukaryota; kingdom Metazoa; phylum Chordata; class Amphibia; order Caudata; family Salamandridae; genus Lissotriton; species Lissotriton helveticus. The sequence continues at coordinate 571,857,441 of NC_136072.1, forward strand.
GAAGACACGCGGTAAGTCCCAAGATCCTGGATCGCGGGTGCGTTCTTAAGATCTGCGACTGGTAGCGGCAAAGTAACAGCGTTTAGATGGCAACCAAGCCTGATACCGAAAAGTCCCTGCCAAGATCCTCCAAAGGGTGTAAAAATATTCAGTCTAACAAGTTGGACCGCTATACTATGCCAGAAGGCTCCCCCACAGAAATGAAAAGGGCTCAGTCGGCGGGGGGAGACTATACGGGCTCTCCCACTGAACCAAAGCTCACGGATGTCATGGCAGCCATAAATGGGGTCCAGGCGTCTCTGGGCCAAAAAATAGAAGCGTTAGATAATAAATTGGACACAGTCACGATTGAGGTCAACTTGATACGGACGGACCTTACAAAGGCAAGTGAAAAGGTTAAATCACTTGATATCAAGACTGCGAGTTTGATTGATGATATGGCATTGCTGCAGCAAGAGGTAAGAGACCTGAAGACCTCACGCGCTCTGATGGATCAGAAACTTGATGAGTACAAAGGAAGGGCTAGGGGCAACAAAATTCACATCCTTGGGGTGCCCGAGAGATCAGAGGGCCCGGCTCCAGATCTGTTTGTCGAAGACATTGTCCTCAACCACCTCAAGCCCAAGGGACTTTTCACAATTGAGTGCGCCCACAGAGTACCGGGGGGAGGCCCATGCCCGGGGCCCCCCCTCGCCCGATGATCGCAAGAGTCTTACATTTTTGTGACAGAGACGTGATTTTGCAAGCAGCTCGAGCGGGTACCCCCCTGCGGTTTGAGAATGCAACGCTCTGCTTTTTCCCGGACAGATGGTACAAAAACAATGACGGAGTTTTCTACCGGTGAAGAAGAAACTCAGGGACAAGGGACTAAAATATGCCATGATGTTCCCGGCTCGCCTGCGTGTGGAAGTCGAAGAGAAGGCCTGGTTTTTCGATAACCCTGAGGTGGCGTCGGACTGGTTAGACAGCAGGCATCTGAGCGGGCAAGAGGAACGAGACCGGGGTGGAGGAGATGAACAGCGGGATCAAGAATGAAGAAGGCTGTAGGAATGTACACGCAGTACTGGAATGTCAGGGGTGGGGTGGTTCTGCAGCTAATTTCTAGACTAGATTCATTTAACTGTATGATCGCTGTGGTTTGCCCCGGACTCTGGGGATGTGTCGGGGGGTATTGGAGAGGGGGGCAGGGTGTTGGTCCTCCTCCTCTCTACTACTTTTAGTTAGTTTGTGGGTTAGGTATTGGACGTCAGGCACACTGCTAGTTGGGGATGGGCGACAGCCATATGCAGGGGTGCATGGAGGGGGGATGAGGGTTGGGACAGGTGGGGTTTTCCGAATTTGGGATTGTATTGTGTACAGTATTATTTGCAATTTGTTTTCTTTTTCCTTTTGCATCTGGTGACAAAGCTATGACTGGGCTGATTCCTTACCATTACAATGTCAACTGTTAGATCGGGGATAAATGTGATTAGTTGGAATGTGTACCGTCTTTGAGACAAAACCAAGAGGGGAATGGTGAACCATTGGCAACGCAGAGTATAGACGTGGGGTGGCCGGAAGACACGCGGTAAGTCCCAAGATCCTGGACCGCGGGTGCGTTCTTAAGATCTGCGACTGGTAGCGGCGAAGTAACAGCGTTTAGATGGCAACCAAGCCTGATACCGAAAAGTCCCTGTTAAGATCCTCCAAGGGGTGTAAAAATATTCAGTCTAACAGTATTATTTACAATTTGTTTTCTTTTTCCTTTTGCATCTGGTGACAAAGCTATGTCTGGGCTGATTCCTTACCATTACAATGTCAACTGTTAGATCGGGAATAAATGTGATTAGTTGGAATGTGTACCGTCTTTGAGACAAAACCAAAGGGGAATGGTGAACCAGCTGATTAGGCGGCATTCCCAGGATGTAGTGCTACTACAAGAGACACATCTAGTTGGCAATTGTTGCATGGCCTTACACAAAGGGGGTTATAAGCTAGTGGATTCACCACGGGGTCCAGGGGAGTAGGTGTCTTGGTAAAAAACTCCTTTCCCCTAACTGGTCAGACCACATGGGCTGATCATCGAGGCCGATACATCAGCGTTTCAGGGCAGTGGGAGTGGAAGACTGTCACTTTCATGTCCGTCTATGTCTTACTCGGCCTACAGTTCCTGATTTTGCTGCTGGGCCTACTGGTGATGGGAGGGGACTTTAACGTGGTGATGGATGGAGAGGTAGACAGGCACCCGGCCCGAACTCTGAGGCTCGCGCAGAGGTGGATTCACGACTTCTTAGAAACAACAGGGCTAATCGATGGTTGGAGGTTGAACAACCCGAGCGGGGTGCATTATACACATGTGTCTGCTGCACACCACGCCCTTTCCAGAATAGACTATGTACTGATACCGGTGGCCCAGGCAGCGGCGGTCCGGGAGGTGCGGCACCTGGGAAGAGGAATCTCCGATCACTCACCAATTTGGCTCCGGATGGAAACGGGCCACTCTGATGTGGGTGGAATAGCCCCTATCAATACATGGCACCTGAGGGACCCCGCCACCAAGAAGGAAATTGTCCGAAGTACTGAAAGGTACTTCCAAGAGAATACAGATTCGGTAGACTCAGCACAGGCCCTGTGGGAGGCATATAAAACTGTTATTCGAGGGGAGGATTTATCTTTAGTAGCGGGGAAAAAGAAGAAATGACAGGCAGAAGTAGAGCGGGCAGAGGCGGAGGTGATCAGGTTGGATATTGAGGTATCTAGGGATGCGAATCTGGAAGGGGTGCACCGGTTGAAACTTCACCAGGATGAATATAGGGGCCTAGCCAGAGATAGGGCCAGATCACAGCACGATGAAACTCAGAGCAGGATCTATGAACATGGGAATAAAGCAGGCAAACTGATAGCGTGGCTTGAGAAGGGAGAGTGGGCGTTGCGGCTTGTACCGGAGTTGCAGAGAGGTAATTCTGAGACGATTACTGACCCGCAAGGCATAGCAAATGAAATCTCGGAATACTATGGGAAAGTGTACACTTCCGCAGGGATATACACAGAGGATGAAAACGCTGCCATGATTATTGATATTCAGATGCCCACGCTATCGGATGATAACCAGAAATACTTAGATTCCCCACTCACGAATAATGAAGTAGCACAGGCCATCAGAGGAGTGCACTCCAGGAAGGCTACGGGCCCGAACGGAATCCCTATTGAACTGTATAAATTGAGTGCAAATAGACTTGCACCGTTTCTTCGCTCCATGTTTGTAGAGAGTAAAGAGAGGGGTCAGCTCCCGTACGACCAGTGGGTAGCGAATATTGTGGGCATTCATAAAGCGGGCAAGCCCAGGACGCTCTGCTCCTCCTATAGACCCATTTCGTTGCTAAACACTGAACCTAAAGTTCTGGCGCCGAGGCTATCTAAGGTTATCACCACCCTTATACATCCAGATCAATCCGGCTTCATGCTCTTAACCTGCTGATTCAACACGGGATAATGGGCAGGGCCCCGACGATACAGTAGCCGGCGGTACTGGTATCTCTAGATGCCACCATGGCTTTTGATAGGGTTGAGTGGCCCTACTTGTTCGCAGTCCTGGGGAAGATGGGCTTTGGACCGGAGTTCACTAACTGGGTCCGTCTCTTGTATGCTGATCCCCTTGCCAGGGTAGTGGTGAATAATCAAAAGTCTGCTGACTTCCTTCTGGGCAGAGTCACGAGACAGGGATGTCCCTTGTCCCAGCTCCTTTTTGCCCTGGCCCTCGAGACTTTGGCGGCGTGGGTCCGGTGGGACTGGTCAATCAGAGGGTTGCGTTGGACGCTGGAATGGGAGGACAACATTTTGTTATACGCGGATGATATCCTACTTTACCTCACCAATCCTAGGGGATCCTTGATATGTTTTCTTGATGTGCTTGCTATATTCGAGAGATACTCCGGATTTGCAATCAACTTGTCGAAATCAGTGCTCTTTGTCCTTAGAGGAGATCTGCCGGTAATCCCAAGTACCTTCCAGATACAAATTGAACCGGTAGGGTTTCGATATCTTGGCATTTATGTTATGTTTGACCCAAAGTTAAGGTATGCCAAAACTTTGGGCCCCCCCACTGACTCGATTTAAAGGGGATGTGGTGAGATGGAAGGCACTTCCACTCTCCCTTTTGGGAAGGGCAGTGCTTTTCAAGATGATGGCCCTCCCCCGATTACTGTATGCACTTCAGAACACAATGGACCCGGTACCATCATCCTACTTTCGGGAAGTAGAGGCCCTTCAGAGGCAGCTTCTCTGGGACGGCAAACCTCACATTGCTTTCTCTAAGCTTACTCTCCCCTGGTATGATGGTGGGATAGGATTGCTGGTTCTGAGGAAATACTATTGGGCATCCCAGTTGGCAGCAGTGAACCATGTCATACACGGGCCTCCCGGAGAACCCGCGTATGCTATGGACCGCTGTCAGGTGCCAGGAGGCGACTTCACTAGGGCATTGTATGCCAGACTTAATCGATTCCCCCTAGCGAGGCCGTCGGCACACGCAGTGCAGGTGTGGAATGTGTCCAACCGGCATCTTAAGTGGGAAGGGAAACTCACACTTGCCACCCCATTGTAGAACTCAGTGAGGCTAGGCAGCTTGTGGAAATCCAAGAGATTTGATAAATGGGATCTTATCGGGATCACGCACATCAAGGATGTTTGGGGGCAAGACACAGTCCACACGTTCAGTTCCCTCCAGCAACAATACCACCTTCAAGAAAGCAAGCACTACCGCTACCTCCAGATTAGGCATGCTTTACTTACACACATCCCTAGAGGCACTACTCTCCCGGACGCCTCCCCCTGGAAGATCAAGTGTTAGACGGTCATCTCCTGGAAAAGACCATCTCATTAATATACAAGAAATTTATTAATATTATGGAGGACCTGCTGGTAACTATTAGAACACAGTGGGGTGCTGATGGGGTGGAACTGGATGACGAGGATTGGAGGGAGGCGGTCTCCACTGCAAGGGTGGTGGCTATACAAATGAGGCTTGGGTTAGTCCAACTAAAGATTCTCCACCGGTTATATGTCACGGGGCCCCGGCTGGTTCGCATGGGTCGAGTTGAAAGTGGGGAGTGTCGAAGGGGGTGGGAAACCTTGGAACTTTTATGCATATATTGTGGCATTGTGCGGAGATACAGGAATACTGGGTAAAGATTCACGATACGTTGCGAGATGTTCTGGGGTGGAGATAGCACCGGAGGCCCGCAGGTGCATCTTGAAGGTTTGGGAACCCACGGATCTGAGTGTGTATGGGAGACAATGGGTGACGCTAGCATGTATGGTAGCCAAGCGTAACATTGCTCAACTGTGGTGAGTTAGCCAGTCTCCCCGAGTCGAGAAGTGGATGGAAGATCTGGATTGGTGCATATTCAGGGAAAGGTCGGTTTACGTTGCCAGGGGTTGTCCTGCAAAGTGGAGACTTGGAATCGATATCGTGGAGATATTTGTGTCCCCCAGATAGGTCAGGAGGAAGTGGAGGCGCATGAGTCCCTGTGATCCCTTAACGTTATTCTGTATTTATTATTTTGAAGTATGGAAATGTATTTATGACAACTGTGGAAGCGGCTATTGTCACCCGATGTTTTTCTTTGTAGTTCTGTTAATAAAAATATATTTTTTTTAAATGTAGTCTGTTTCCTTAAAGGAAATGGGTTAAATTCACTCTTTAAAAAAATGCTGTTTGAGATTGGCTCCTACTTTACAAAAAATGTTTTAAATTCATAAATGGGAAGCGTTTTCCTCGTGATCCCTTCCTTTTCGAGGCTGCCTTACCTCCCCAGTTATAGAGTGGGTAAAATTTCAATGTTTTGGGACCAAGTTTCAGTCACATAACATCGACAAATCTGCCAGAGACGCACTATTTGAAAAAAACACGCCTACAAGATGCCTCTTCCAAATAGCAACCCATTTTAGGAGTTAGTAATTATTTAGCAAGTGCTAGCATAGGGTTTGTATATATTAAAACACGTATTAACAGATGCAGTCAAAGTCACTGCTACAGCTGTAGAAAGTTTCATGCATCAAACCCTTTGATCGTAGCTAACTCTCAAATTAATTTTGGACGGTATCCTGTACTTTACATCCTACAGTGCCCAGCTGCTTTATGACTAGGCTTGTATAAAAACCAGAGGGTAACTACAAAAAGATATTTTGATATAAATAACTTCTTTCTATAGGACTCCTTGCATTCTGAAGTTCTATATGTAACTCCCTTGACTTCCCCATTCATTTGACTATATATATATATATATATTACCTACTGGCGATAGCCAGTAGGTATATATAGTTAGGATTGTTTTCCATAGGGAAATCGCAACATTCTATTGGGAATAACTTTGGCACCGGTTGAGGAATCTTCCTGAAATTTTCCTTAACTTTGCCTCGCGGCGCTCCGGTCCTTCCCTGAAAGTTTGGGGGGGATTCGTCAAGCGGGGGCCGAGATAAAAGGGGGTCCCAAAACGTGTTTTCCCCATGTTCATTTCCATAGGGCGGGTGGACTCACTTTTAGCCCGAACGGCTGAATGGTTTTCCACCAAACTTGGCAAAATTGTAGGGACTGGTAGCCCGATGTGCCTTTGCTATGTCTCAAGATATGTGCTCCAGTGGTTTTTACGAAAATTAACTTTGAAAAAATATATATTGGGCTACATTGGGCTATATATATGTAAGAGCCCAAATGTAGCCCAATGTAGCCCAATGTAGCCCAAAAATGGCCACCAGAGACAAAAAAAAACAAATGTAGCCCAAATATAAGCCCGATGTAGCCCAACTATAGCCCAATGACAGAATGTCCCAGAGTGTTCTAAAGAACAACTAGAGCGCTAACAGTCTTACTTATGACAAAAGTGTGGCACACCTGAAGTCATCTTGATTGGAATACAGTGTTAACACTTAAAACATTTAATTTGCAAAGGAACAAAATGAGGGGGTTCATTTTGCCATAGAAATTATGATTAGTGCTAAAGAAAGAAAAATTAGGGCACATTTTGAGTGACTTCTCAAATCCTCTTATATTTCCTTAAAAAAATTCTGATATTTAGTCTCCCGAGATGGCCACCAGAGACAAAAGAGCCTGTGCTTAAAAAATCTGTTAGCAAAGCAGGCATTTGAGATTTAAAAAACGTTTTAATATATAAAAACGTTATCCGCTAATAGAATTAGCATTTAAAAAACCTTGCGAATTCAATGAAAAAAACCATAGGTTTCAGGCCTTATATAGTTAGGAATTAGCATTTAAAAAACCTTGCGAATTCACTGAAAAAACCATAGGTTTCAGGCCTTATATAGTTAGGAATTAGCATTTAAAAAACCTTGCAAATTCACTGAAAAAACCATAGGTTTCAGGCCTTATATAGTTAGGAATTAGCATTTAAAAAACCTTTGAAATTCACTGAAAAAAACATAGGTTTCAGGCCTTATATAGTTAGGAATTAGCATTTAAAAAACCTTGCAAATTCACAGAAAAAACCATAGGTTTCAGGAGTTATACTTATATAGTTAGGAATTAGCTTTTAAAAAACCTTTGAAATTCACTCAAAAAACTATAAGTTTTAGTGGTGTTATAGTTAGCTGGACATTTTACTCATACAAAACCATTGAAATTGCTCCTATATAGTTAGTTGTACTAACTATATTTCGCGCACCCGCAATCCACTGCTGATGATGTCACATATTAGAACATTCATGACATGGTCAGTGATATCACTGATGACATCTCAAATGACATCACTGATGACATCATCCAGTGAATGTGGTTTGCTTCGTTATTTAAATATGCATTATATATATAGCAATTTGCATTGAAGAATAGGTGGATATATATAAATAAATATTTGGATGGAGGATTTAGTAGCAGTGTAATTGACTGTTTACTTGACCAATTTATAATGTCTCACTAAATATAGTGGATAGTGACTAAACTGTGTGAATATCTGTATCACTTTGTCAGTTGTTGTGTAAACTGATTCTACAGTTGGTTACTAGCTATGTGAAAGTCTATATTAGTTATTGATTAGTTAACTGAGTATTTGTATGGGAGTGTGAAAGTGTGTGTGGTTCGGTGGGGGGTGTTTGACTGTCCAAAGATGTGTGAATAGTTGTTTCAGTAGATATATGAAGTTAAAACTACATGTTCTAACAGTTGTGTTTTTGGTGCAACCGACTCCTACCAATAGGAGTGATGGAGGCAAGTTTAAGAAGGAGGGGTCAAGCGCAAACCTTGTTACTAGCGGCATCTGAGGAAGGCAACTTAGCCGAAATGCATCATGCCCATTTTTTTCCCGATTAAAGGCTTTCCGAAATTACCCCATGTGGCCTCTTAACTTCTTTCACTGAAGGGGTTGGTGTTAATATTTTTCCACGTATGCCTGTGATGTGGTAAAGGGGCCCCGCGCTACAAGAGGCTGGAGCAGCACTGGCACCTGCTTTCGCATTTTCACATATCCAAGGAATTGGAAGGTCTCCAGCCCGCCTCGCAACACGGACGACGCCTGGCTGCTGCAGCGCAGCTTGTGACTTCACGAGGAGGCAGGTTCACTGTAACTCTGTCTCACGGCCTGAAGGACTTCTACAATCGAGGCTGGCGCGTAGTGGGGACTAAAGGAAGCCTGAGGGTTCACCAACAAGCAGGGAAGTACCACTTTGGACACCCCGTACCTGAACTTTCTATCAACTTGTCCTTTTTGTATTTATACTCCACACTCACCAAAACGGAATATTTACCAAGGAACAATGCTTTCTGGGGACTGCAGTTCATTCCTTTCTGCAGTGGTCACCTGACCGTGTGTTTTTGGTGCAACCGACTCCTACCAATAGGAGTGATGGAGGCAAGTTTAAGAAGGAGGGGTCAAGCGCAAACCCTGTTACTAGCGGCATCTGAGGAAGGCAACTTAGCCGAAATGCATCATGCCCATTTTTTTCCCGATTAAAGGCTTTCCGAAATTCCCCCATGTGGCCTCTTAACTTCTTTCACTGAAGCGGTTGGTGTTAATATTTTTCCACGTATGCCTGTGACGTGGTAAAGGGGCCCCGCGCTACAAGAGGCTGGAGCAGCACTGGCACGTGCTTTCGCATTTTCACATATCCAAGGAATTGGAAGGTCTCCAGCCCGCCTCGCAACACGGACGACGCCTGGCTGCTGCAGCGCAGCTTGTGACTTCACGAGGAGGCAGGTTCACTGTAACTCTGTCTCACGGCCTGACGGACTTCTACAATCGAGGCTGGCGCGTAGTGGGGACTAAAGGAAGCCTGAGGGTTCACCAACAAGCAGGGAAGTACCACTTTGGACACCCCGTACCTGAACTTTCTATCAACTTGTCCTTTTTGTATTTATACTCCACACTCACCAAAACGGAATATTTACCAAGGAACAATGCTTTCTGGGGACTGCAGTTCATTCCTGTCTGCAGTGGTCACCTGACCGTGTGTTTTTGGTGCAACCGACTCCTACCAATAGGAGTGATGGAGGCAAGTTTAAGAAGGAGGGGTCAAGCGCAAACCCTGTTACTAGCGGCATCTGAGGAAGGCAACTTAGCCGAAATGCATCATGCCCGTTTTTTTCCCGATTAAAGGCTTTCCGAAATTCCCCCATGTTGCCTCTTAACTTCTTTCACTGAAGGGGTTGGTGTTAATATATATATATATATATATATATATATATATATATATATATATATATATATATATATATATATATATATATTCACTGAAAAAACCATAGGTTTCAGGAGTTATATAGTTAGGAATTAGCTTTTAAAAAACCTTTAAAAAATTCACTCAAAAAGCTATAAGTTTTAGTGGTGTTATAGTTAGCTGGACATTTTACTCATACAAAACCATTGAAATTGCTCCTATATAGTTAGTTGTACTAACTATATTTCGCGCACCTGCAATCCACTGCTGATGATGTCACATATTAGATCATTCATGACATGGTCAGTGACATCACTGATGACATCTCAAATGACATCACTGATGACATCACTGATGACATCATCCAGTGAATGTGGTTTGCTTCGTTATTTAAATATGCATTATATATATAGCAATTTGCATTGAAGAATAGGTGGATATATATAAATAAATATTTGGATGGAGGATTTAGTAGCAGTGTAATTGACTGTTTACTTGACCAATTTATAATGTCTCACTAAATATAGTGGATAGTGACTAAACTGTGTAAATATCTGTATCACTTTGTCAGTTGTTGTGTAAACTGATTGTACAGTTGGTTACTAGCTATGTGAAAGTCTATATTAGTTATTGATTAGTTAACTGAGTATTTGTATGGGAGTGTGAAAGTGTGTGTGGTTCGGTGGGGGGTGTTCGACTGTCCAAAGATGTGTGGATAGTTGATTCAGTAGATATATGAAGTTAAACCTACATGTTCTAACAGTTGTTTGGGTGAGTGAATATCGTTATGGGTGTGGTGATGAGCAAATATATATCTCAATGGTACAGGTCCAACAAACTAGAAAAATAAAAGGCAGTGTATGTGTCAGTTGTTGTATATAAATAAGTATACATAAGACACAATGATTGTGTGAGTGACTGTGTGGATAACTGTATACTTGTAATAATGATTTTATAATTCACTAAGTATGACTTACTATCTAAATGAATAGAAGAAGTGGTGTTTGTATAAGTGTTTTGCTAAGTAAATATGTAAGTATGATCCATTGTTTGCATAAGTGAGTAGGATGACTTCATATGTGAATAGGATGCGTGCTGTTGTTTAATGTCGATATAGATGTATAAGTATTTTTGATAGTGTTCTATTGTTCATTGACAGCATGTATGAGTGAATCCATAGGTAAGTGATTAGATGTGTGTATACATCTATGAATCACTGAGTGGATTTTTAGATACTTGTATTGCTGTGACAATGGATTTAAATATGATACTCTGTATTTTACAAAGAGTGATGAAAAATTGTAATAGTGTATGAAAAGGTGTATGTGATTGTCACGTGGATGATGTCATCAGTTATGTCATCAGTGATGTCATTTGAGATGTCATCAGTGATGTCACTGACCATGTCATGAATGATCTAATATGTGACATCATCAGCAGTGGATTGCGGGTGCGCGAAATATAGTTAGTACAACTAACTATATAGGAGCAATTTCAATGGTTTTGTATGAGTAAAATGTCCAGCTAACTATAACACCACTAAAACTTATAGTTTTTTTAGTGAATTTCAAAGGTTTTTTAAAAGCTAATTCCTAACTATATAACTCCTGAAACCTATGGTTTTTTCAGTGAATTTCAAAGGTTTTTTAAATGCTAATTCCTAACTATATAAGGCCTGAAACCTATGGTTTTTTCAGTGAATTTGCAAGGTTTTTTAAATGCTAATTCCTACTAGATAAGGCCTGAAACCTATGTTTTTTTCAGTGAATTTGCAAGGTTTTTTAAATGCTAATTCCTAACTATATAAGGCCTGAAACCTATGGTTTTTTCAGTGAATTTGCAAGGTTTTTTGTAAATGCTAATTCCTAACTATATAAGGCCTGAAACCTATGGTTTTTTCAGTGAATTTCAAAGGTTTTTTAAATGCTAATTCCTAACTATATAAGGCCTGAAACCTATGGTTTTTTCTGTGAATTCGCAAGGTTTTTTAAATGCTAATTCCTAACTATATAAGGCATGAAACCTATGTTTTTTTCATTGAATTCGCAAGGTTTTTTAAATGCTAATTCTATCAGCGGATCACGTTTTTATATATTAAAACGTTTTTTAAATCTCGAATGCCTGCTTTGCTAACAGAATTTTTAAGCTTAGGCTCTTTTGTCTCTGGTGGCCATCTTGGGAGACTGCATATCAGAATTTTTTTAATGAAATATAAGAGGATTTGAGAAGTCACTCAAAATGTGCCCTAATTTTTCTTTCTTCAGCACTAATCATAATTTCTATGGCAAAATGAACCCCCTCATTTTGTTCCTTTGCAAATTAAATGTTTTAAGTGTTAACACTTTATTCCAATCAAGATGACTTCAGGTGTGCCATACTTTTGTCATAAATAAGACTGTTAGCGCTCTAGTTGTTCTTTAGAACACTCTGGGACATTCTGTCATTGGGCTATAGTTGGGCTACATCTGGCTGATATTTGGGCTACATTTGTTTTTTTTGTCTCTGGTGGCCATCCCAAAACGGTCCCAAAACGTGCTTTTCCCATGCAATTTTCCATAGGGTTGTTGGCCTCACTTTTAGCCCGAACGGCTGAATGGATTTACACCAAACTTGGCAAAATTGTAGGGACTGGTAGCCCGATGTGCCTTTGCTATGTCTCAAGATATATGCTCCAGTGGTTTTTACGAAAATTAACTTTGAAAAATATATATTGGGCTACATTGGGCTATATATGTTGGAGCCCAAATGTAGCCCAATGTAGCCCAATGTAGCCCAATGTAGCCCAAAGATGGCCACCAGAGACAAAAAAAAACAAATGTAGCCCAAATATCAGCCAGATGTAGCCCAACTATAGCCCAATGACAGAATGTCCCAGAGTGTTCTAAAGAACAACTAGAGTGCTAACAGTCCTACTTATTACAAAGGTATGGCACACCTGAAGCCATCTTGATTGGAATAAAGTGGTAACTGTTAAAACATTTAATTTAAAAAGGAGCAAAATGAGGGGGTTCATTTTGCCATAGAAAGTATGATTAGCGAATATATGACGAAATCCCGCATACCATCAGTCCGCATACCATCAGTCCGCAAAAAAAATCCCGCATGTACTATTAGGCCGCAAATTAAAATAACGAAAACTTTTAGAACGAATATGCCTTTAGCATACACTAAACAACTAAACTACCCTAAACCCTAAAACACTACCCCCAGCATGACCCTACACTACACAAAAACTACAACACTACCCTAAACCCTAAAACACTACCCCCAGCATGACCCTACACTACGCAAACACTACAACACTACCCTAAACCCTAAAACACTACCCTCAGCATGACCCTACACTACGCAAACACTACAACACTACCCAAAACCCTAAAACACTACACCCCATCATGACCCTACACTACGCAAACACTACAACACTACCCTAAACCCTAAAACACTACCCCTAGCATGACCCTACACTACGCAAACACTACAACACTACCCAAAACCCTAAAACACTACCCCCAGCATGATCTTACACTACGCAAACACTACAACACTACCCTAAACCCTAAAACACTACCCCCAGCATGACCCTACACTACGCAAACACTACAACACAACCCTAAACCCTAAAACACTACCCCCAGCATGACCCTACACTGCGCAAACACTACAACACTACCCTAAACCCTAAAACACTACACCCCAGCATGACCCTACACTGCGCAAACACTACAACACTACCCTAAACCCTAAAACACTACCCCCAGCATGACCCTACACTACGCAAACACTACAACACTACCCTAAACCCTAAAACACTACCCCTAGCATGACCCTACACTGCGCAAACACTACAACACTACCCAAAACCCTAAAACACTACACCCCAGCATGACCCTACACTGCGCAAACACTACAACACTACCCTAAACCCTAAAACACTACCACCAGCATGACCCTACACTACGCAAACACTACAACACTACCCTAAACCCTAAAACACTACCCCTAGCATGACCCTACACTACGCAAACACTACAACACTACCCAAAACCCTAAAACACTACCCCCAGCATGACCCTACACTACGCAAACACTACAACACTACCCAAAACCCTAAAACACTACCCCCCAGCATGACCCTACACTCCCCAAACACTACAACACTACCCAAAACCCTAAAACACTACCCCCAGCATGACCCTACACTACGCAAACACTACAACACAACCCTAAACCCTAAAACACTACACCCCAGCATGACCCTACACTACGCAAACACTACAACACTACCCTTAACCCTAAAACACTACCCCCAGCATGACCCTACACTACGCAAACACTACAACACAACCCTAAACCCTAAAACACTACCCTCAGCATGACCCTACACTACGCAAACACTACAACACTACCCTAAGAAGTGTGGCTCACTGGTTAGAGGAGGCAGACCTGGAAGCAGAGGTCAGCCCGGGACCAGGGTTCAATTCCCGGCTCGGCGGGGTCTTGAGTCCTAAAATGTCCATGGACTCGACAATTCTCGCTCCGGTGCCTACTCGATTCACGGGTTCACACTCTGCGACTCTGGGCAATAGCTTGCTTAATCTCCACAACGGCCCCTCGTGGCGGGATAGCTGGCTTTCACCTTGCGGATACCCTGCCGGGGCTATCTCACGGGGGAATACCAGGACGGGTTCCCTAAGCAAGCGCTTAGAAACCGCTCGGTGATTTGCGCTATATAAATTCCTGTACATTTACATTTACATTTACAAACACTAGCCCCAGCATGACCCTACACTACGCAAACACTACACCACTACCCAAAACCCTAAAACACTAGCCCCAGCATGACCCTACACTACGCAAACACTACAACACAACCCTAAACCCTAAAACACTACCCCCAGCATGACCCTACACTACGCAAACACTACAACACAACCCTAAACCCTAAACACTACCCCCAGCATGACCCTACACTAAACAACCACCACAACTCTACACTACACTAACACAACACTACACTACACAACACTACACTACACAATAACTAACCCACGAAAAAATTAACACAAACCCACTTACCTCTCTCGTCATCGTGGTTTTCACAACGCAAATGCATTTACCATACATGCCTTTAAAACGTAATTCTTTGTAAAGGCATGCGTGATAAATGCACATGCGTTTTGAAAAAATGCGGGATAATGGTATGCGAGGTCAATGACCTTGCGGGATAATGGTATGCAGACTGAAAGTCCGCGGGATAAAAAATGCGGGAAAATGGCTGCAAACCATGATTAGCAGCAGACTTCCCTGGTGAGCACTAGCTTTACTACAGTGATCTAATGAGCAACTAGAGTGCTAACATTCAGAATTTATGGCAAATGTGTGACACATCTGAATGCCTTCTTGATAGAACCAAAGTAAACAAGCATTGAAAATGCAATAGATCTCGCCCTCGTTTAAGTTAAAGCCATTCTGTTTGTAATGAGGTGGCTTTTTAGCTTTGCTTTTATTAGTGTTTTTAAAACTTTCATGTAAATAACATGCATATGTATGCATATATGTATATGTATGCATGCATTTATATTTATATAAATATGCAGATTATATATGTTTATATATGTATATTACCTACTGGCGATAGCCAGTGGGTATATATAGTTAGGATTTTTTCTCCATGGGATTTCTGAAAATTCTATGTCTAATAACTTTGGCGTTTGTGGACGGAATTGGCTGAAATTTTCAGGAAAATGGCACATTTTGTTTATGAGCAGCCCCTGAAAATTTGGGGGGGTTTCGTCAAGGGGGGGCCAAGAAAAAAGGGGGGTCCCAAAACGTGTTTTTCCCATTCATTTTTCCATAGGGCGGTTGGACTCACTTTTAGCTCGAATGGCTGAATGGATTTATATGAAACTTGGCAAAATTGTAGATATGGTTTGCCCTACGTGCCTTTGCTATGTCTCAATATATGTGCTCCAGTGGATTTTGAGAAATTAACTTTTAAAAAAATATATATATCTGTGACAGCGCTCCGGTTAGCGCCCCGGTTCGCGTACCTGACACGTAACGGAACTTCGCGAAGCGAAGCTGATTGGCTCTCCGGTGTCTGTCAACATTCTAAACAGTCCGGAGCGGCCGCCATCTTGTCTCTCGGTAGGATCGAGAGACAAGATGTGGTGAAAAACGAAGGGGGAAATGAAGGAAAGGGGGCAAGGTAGACCCCTCCTGACCCCCTAGGATTGATGAGGGGGATATTAAAGTGCCCCGCGGGGCAAAAAAAAAATAATATTTTTTTGCGATTTTACGCCATAGAGGCGCGTCCCGGTACGCGAATTGGGCAGCTCACCGGGCAGCTAACCGGGCAGCTAACCGGCAGCGTAGCTGTCAACATTGTAAACAGTCCGGAGCGGCCGCCATCTTGTCTCTCGGTAGGTTCGAGAGACAAGATGTGGTGAAAAAAGAAGGGGGAAATGAAGGAAAGGGGGCAAGGTAAACCCCTCCTGACCCCCTAGGATTGATGAGGGGGATATTAAAGTCCCCCGCGGGGCAAAAAAAATAAAAAAATTGTTGCGATTTTTCGCGGTAAAGGCGCTTCCCGGTACGCGAACCGGGCAGCTAACCGGCAGCGTAACGGGAGTCTGCCATCTTGTGTTTTTGGAGCGTCCGGTTCGCGTACCGGGTAGCGTCCCGGTAAGCGTAACAAGGGGAAAACCAAGAGAAACAGTAAAAAAAAATTAAGGGAATAGATTTCCAGCAAACTTGGCAAAATTGTAGGGACTGTTTGTTTGATGTGCCTTTGCAAGGCCTCAAGATATGTGCACGTGTGGATTTTGTCTAATTAAGGTTAAAAAAAATATATATATCTGTAAGCGTGCTCCGGCACGCTTACGTTACGGGTTTTGTTTGCGCTGCAGAGCCGATACGTCACGGTTATGCAACGCGTCATGAGGCGTCTCACGTGGCTACGTGATACGTCACGTAATAAAGAATATATTTTACAGCTATAGATATTAGCTTTTAAAAAACCAATGAAATTCACTGAAAAAACCATAGGTTATAGACCATATATAGTTAGGAATTTGCATTTACAAAACCTTGAAAATTCACTGAAAAAACCATAGATTAGAGACCATATATAGTTAGCTGGACATTTTATTGACATAAAACCAATGAAATTCCATATATAGTTAGTTGCACTAACTATATATCGCGCACCCGCAATCCACTGCTGATGATGTCACATATTACATCATTCATGACATGGTCAGTGACATCACTGATGACATCACTGATGACATCTCAAATGACATCACTGATGACATCACTGATGACATCTCAAATGACATCACTGATGACATCATGACACACCAATACCAGTTACTACATACGCACTCACTGATTCCTACGTCTACACACACATTCACTCATTCACCCATACAATCACTCATACATACAGTCACTCATTATTACAACACTATCATATGCACTCATACACCTATGCAGACACTCACACACTGCCACTCATCCATGGAGTTACTCACACACCTAGTCAGTCCTGTAAAGAATCAATCACACTTCCATTTCCTCATCTATACAGTTAAACACAGAACACCATACTTCAGTGACATCACTGATGACATCACTGATGACATCTCAAATGACATCACTGATGACATCTCAAATGACATCACTGATGACATCATGACACACCAATACCAGTTACTACATACGCACTCACTGATTCCTACGTCTACACACACATTCACTCATTCACCCATACAATCACTCATACATACAGTCACTCATTATTACAACACTATCATATGCACTCATACACCTAGTCAGTCCTGTGAAGAATCAATCACACTTCGATTTCCTCATCTATACAGTTAAACACAGAACACCATACTTTTTCACACATATACTAACACATACTTACTCTCTTATACAATCACTGATACAAGTACACATTGATATGCACAGAGTCACACACCTCCCAGCCAGCCACACACACACTCAGTCTTCCATACATCCACTCATTCTTCAATATGTAAAACATATTTAAACTTTACAAAAACACACAGACACTAGATGATGTCATCAGTGATGTCATCAGTGATGTCATTTGAGATGTCATCAGTGATGTCATCAGTGATGTCATTTGAGATGTCATCAGTGATGTCACTGACCATGTCATGAATGATGTAATATGTGACATCATCAGCAGTGGATTGCGGGTGCGCGATATATAGTTAGTGCAACTAACTATATATGGAATTTCATTGGTTTTATGTCAATAAAATGTCCAGCTAACTATATATGGTCTCTAATCTATGGTTTTTTCAGTGAATTTTCAAGGTTTTGTAAATGCAAATTCCTAACTATATATGGTCTATAAGCTATGGTTTTTTCAGTGAATATATATATATATATATATATATATATATAATATGCAGAACTGCTCAAAAGCTGTGGGAAGTCGAACAAATGGGGAAGTCAAGGGAGTTGGAGCTTCCCAATGCAAGGAGTGCTGGAAGAGAAGTTATCTTCTATCAAAATATCTTCTTGCAGTTTCCCTCTTGTTTTTATACAAGCCTAATCAAAAGGTATATATATATATATATATATATATATATATATATATATATATATATGCCCTGACTGTGAACAGCGGTTCCTGTGCGCTAGTAACCACGAGTGCGCGTTGGGCAGTGGGAGCCTCATCCACTTGGAAACTTGACAGCTGGAAGGCAGTGCTGGCGTTGCCTTCCTACCCTACAGGGATTATGTTTTTATGTGAAGTGGGAACAGCATCCACTTAGTTAAAGAACATTGGAGTCTGTTTGGCAGGATATGGAACTACCTTTGCCAGCATGCCATTGCGCCCACAGGGACGGGACTTCAATAAAATTCAGCTGTTCTTACACTGCCTGTGTCCTGCTTCTTGCCGCCAGTGATCAAGAGTAGGGGTGGGCGGACATTTCCCTTCCACCCACGGAATGTAAGGACATTTGCACCTTCCGCAAAGAAGGCAGAAAAACTAGGTAAATTTCCGCACATTCGCTGGCAGAACAGAAGTTGGCCGCCTGCCCGCCTCCCGCTTCCCACCCTCCTTATTAAATTATATATAAAGGCTAAAATACACCTTAAATAAAACTTACCTTATTGCCCCACAAACTTCCACATCGCGGGTTCATCTTGGAAACTGCGCATGCGCGAGAGCCAGGGCATACGCAGTCCTGGCGAGGAAAGCGCATGCGCAGTTTCCAAGATGAAGCCGCAATGGGGAGATTTGCGGCGCAATAAGGTACGTTTTATTTAAGTTGTATTTTAGCCTTTAAATATAATTTAATAAGGTGGGCGGGAGGCGGGCGGGTGGCGGGAGGGCGGGCTCGCGTAACCGAAATATCGCAGAGAGGCACGGAATCTCCTTGCCGCTCCGCGATAGTCCCTTCCGCGACTTCCGCCCACCCCTAATCAAGAGCTCATGGGAGCTCGAAACGCGTATTGCCACAAGGAAGACAACCAGCCTTCCAACATGATGCTGCTTGTGAGGTGATGTGCGGATCCCTCTGTGTGTGGCATTCTTACTGAGGATAACTCTGGTTTTATATATATTTATATTTATAGATATATATGTAAATATATACACACACACATATACACATACATATCTATATATATACATATACATTATATACATTCATAATTGAGCACTTTGCTGTAGCGCTCTTTCGTGCATCACTTATGGTAAGGCAAAAACCATGCTGTTGTGGAAGTAGTACGGCCGGCAAGCCCCAGGTCCAGAAGGAGACATCATGGAGGAAGGGACTAGGTGGGGGCAGCGGTGGTCGCCGAAAGGGGACAAACTCTCACAGCTGCCACTTCAAGGCTCCTAAGAGAAGTCAGTTCTGGATCGTGGTGTATGTGAATACCAGAGCAGGGCTCCATATAGGTATCGGACGAGCGGGGATTAAGAAGGACAGGAATGAGAGTTTTAAAACAAAAGTGCATTATAATTCTCCACTGAGAATCATCCGTGTTGATTGCAGCTCAAGTAATATTTTAAAAACATTTCAATACTTGTAGTTAAACCATGGCTATTTTATGATGAATTACGTGTATTATGACGGATATGGTCTTAACCCCTTCGATGCTGGCCCGTTTCCGCCGCTGTGCGGTAAACAAACGAACAGGGCGGGGCTGTGACGAACCCCAGCCGTCATCCGCACATGAGCACCGCGGAGCGTGACGGCTGGGGTTCATCACCAGCATGCAAGGGGTTAATTACAAACTTCAAGTATTTTCTCCATGATTATGGAAGTGGATGAACTTAAATGGTGCATTTAACATGGAAATTTTTATGAACTGACCAAGATTGATAAAGGCACCTGCTGAGTGAACGGTCTCTTTTGGAGAAAAGGATCAAGTGTTCGTATATCTATATATATCTAAATATATTCCAACAAACAGGTAGCACCAAAAGAACGAAGCCCCCGGAAGCTCAAATTGTTCGTATTTCTTTATTTTCAAACACCTTGCCAGCATTCACATTTCCAAGATAACACATCCCAAATTAGCTGCCAGACGCGTTTCAGGATCAGAGTCCTTTCTTCAGTGGCAGGATGTGAGAGTGAAATTCACGCTGTGGACCTTCAGTTATAAATCATGAACACCTGCCCCAGTGGGCGTAACTCTCAAAGCATTCTGGTGTTTGAAGTCCATTTTGATTAAACCCCAGTGGGTGCGTGTCATTTCACTGCAAGTGTTCAAAAAATAAAACCCCATGTGGGTGAGTGCAAGTCTTAGTGCAGTGAGTGCCTTGCTTTATTGGGGCTTGAAAACGAACCTGTGCAAGCTGCAGCCCTGTACTGTAACGAGCACTGCTTCCTCCTCTAAATATATCTATATGTGTATTTCCTACTGGCAGTCGCCAGTAGGTAGTTATAGTTAGGACCTATTATCCATAGGAAAACCACAACATTCTATTGCCAATAACTTTGGCGTAGATTGATGAATCTTCTTGAAATTTCCCAAACTTTTGGCCAGCTCAGTTACGCTCCTTCCCTGAAAGTTTGGGGTGATTGGTGAAGCAGGGGGCGAGTAAAAAGGGTGGTCCCAAAGCACGTTTTCCCATGCAATTTCTCATAGGACCTTTAGCCACGGCTATAGCTCAAACGGCTGAACGAAATTACACCAAATTTCGCAGAGAGGTAGTCCTCAGTTCTGACTTCTGACTTTGGCCTATCTGGTGTCAATCTGTTCAGTAGTTTTTGAGAAAATTGCTGTTAAAGTAATTTATATATCTATGGGCGCGGAGGATCCACGGATTGTGCGAGGATTGGCCTCGTAGGATAAGCGTACCATTCCGATCACGCGCTGAATTCTAATTGGCTGTCAAGCGGTTGTAAACATTTGAAACCAGGAACTGTTGGCAGCCATTTTGTGCCTCAGTAGAAGCGAGGGTGAAGAAGTCTGTGAAATATGTTGGCAAAATGTGAACAGGGGCAGGTTAGACACACCCTGACCCCCTAGGCCTGCTCAGGGGGTGACATAGGGACCCATAGGGCAAAAAAAGTAAGGACTTTTTTTTCCAAAAGGATCCGCGCATTTGGTTGCTGAAAAAAAACCCATTATTTTTGAGATATATATAAAGCTTATGTGTATAGATGTTGGGTGGTTCTAGAAAGAGCCCTTGTCTTTATTGAGAGATGTTAGCAATTACAAGTAAGTACTGATGCAGATTCTAAAGTTCATTAGGAAGACTCGGTTTCCGTCATCTGTAAAATGTACACTATCTCTTTAATAGATGCAATGCATCTTGAAACGCAGATTGTTGTGGTAAAGGGACAATATTCTATAGTTTGTAGAAAAGTCGAAAGATTTATTCACATGTTTATCCACTTATCTGCGCAGATCAGGTGTTCCAGTCTTCCCATATCTCAATGACTGGTTGTTGAAGGGGGGCTCACCCCAGACAGTCGTCTCCCATCTCCAGGCTACGGTCGACCTCTTGCACCTGCTAAGGTTGTCCATCAACGTGCCCAAGTCGCACCTGTGCCCCTCTCAGAAGCTCCTCTTCATCAAAGCGGTTCTGGACTCGGCGCAGTTTCGTTTTTTTCACTCCGAACAGTGGGTTCGGGATATTTATGCTCTGATTCTGATCTTTTAGCTTTTATCCCGGGTCTCGGTCAGGTTGACGCTGCGGCTCCTGGGGCTGAAGTCCTCCTGTATCCTAGTGGTGCATCACGCAAGGAGGCATGTGAATAACTATAAACATAGGCCACGCAGTTTGCGTCCCGTAATATACAAATTTCAGGGAGTGGTGGTTCCCGGGGCTTGAGGAGGTCGTTGAGGCTTACATACTTGTAATGTTGTAGGGGGGGGGGGTTGGACGCAAAAGTAGTGCAAGGGGGTTGTAAATCTGGTACACAGTGTTTTGTTTTACTTTGTTTTCCTTTCTGTGATGTAGAAGATCCTGGGTAAATATAACGGTTTTTGGACAGCCAGCAACTTTTAACCCCACCCCCAAACGGCTTTCTGCCTGTTACCATAGTAACAGTTCATGGAAACTTACGTGAGCACAGAGGTTAAAAGTTCACCACACTATGTTGCTCATGAGTTAGCATCATAATTATACTTCAAATTATAAATATCATTTCTATTGATGACTGCTACCCCCACAAAAAAAACCAGACGTATGTTCTTTTTTAATTAACTTTTATTAAAACAATAACTGGAACTATAACTAAAAGATAACAATACAATAAATAACTATAACTATAACTAACAAAACAATATAATAAACGACATATAATATGGAGTCCAAAAGGAGTATTGTAGTTAATCTGCAAAACAAAAAAAATTGTGTTTAAAATTAGATTGATGTGACTAAATGAGGTCAAACATTACAAGTCAAAGTAACACTTTACGATATTTATATTTTTTTAAATCTTTGCAGTGTGCCTGAAATGCTTCCACTGGCATTGTACATGCAGACTTTGGTCCAACCTTTTTATCAATTTTTGCAGTTTGAGATATAACGTCCTACCTTTGTTATTCATCTCATACTTTCTCATTTCAAATTATTTTGTAAAGACGTTTACAACAATTGATGGGAACATTTTCTGTATATTTTTAATAAAACATTTGACACAATGCATAGTGACACCATATTTATTGAATGTTTTGAAATTATTTTTCACAAGTCTTAAAAAAGGTGAATGCAAGAAAAGTTACTTGCCACATATACAAGACTGCTTTCAAGAGGAGACCCCAGTAAAGAGGACTGGTGTGGACCTGCAAGTATGCTGAAGCACTTGCAGACTAAGAATCCGGTCAACTTTGCAAGGGAAGAGTTAAGGAGATTGAGAGAGGCTCCTCCTGCTTCATGAGGAGGCCCAAGTACCAGTGGAGCAACACAGTCAACCTCTTCTGCACAGCCTAATATTTGTCCCCAATTTGGAACCCTTTAAGAAAAAAGTAAGAAGGTTGGGAGCTCTGTATGCCATCCTAAAACCTAATCATCCATTAGTTATACAGAGATCCACCATGTATCAGACTCATTAATAGAAGTGTGAATTTGAGATTACTTGCCACTGAAAACCCCTCAAGCACTTATATCCGTTACTTTTTAACTTCGTCGAGTAGTCTTATTGTGAGTATTTACCTTAACGTTGTCTGTTAAAAATTTGTGAATGTGCATGGCTTCGGACTACTAGTAATTGCCATATTTGAGACATCGGTGTAATCAACTGGAACAGGAGGATATCGTTTTCTTTAACCTCGGCAACAAACATTCTGCTAACTGAAAAAAGAGTTAAAAATGTATATGTTGTACATATGTCCAAGATTAATTTAAATGTACATCAAAACATTTGTTCTCAATAGGATTGGGGATGAAAAGCAATTATCAGAGGTTATATTTGGCAAGCAAAATAGCAAATAGCATTGCATTACACAAATGTTAGGCCAAGATTGGTCACTCACTTTATTTACATTGCAATTAAAATTTTGGCTGATGACATATGGAGAACAGTCAGTGGATCTGGTGTATTGAGTTGTTCACCACCACGTGGCATAGTGTATGGGCAGGATGGCTTGTGGCGACCAGTACGTCTCATGGTTGAGATATCTGTATAATGAGATATAACAGGGGGCAAATGAAGTTTAAGGTTGGAGAGCGTGCTAAAATACAACATTGATCAATCAATTACATGTGCAGTACTTGGGGAGGAAGCAGCACGTGACGCACTACTTAAAAAATTATATGCGGCAGCATTAAGTGATTTGCCCAGAAAGTGAATTTCCTGCCATAGGATAACAGTGATGTACTTTTTAAGAAAGTTAAAGAAAATTATTAAAATAATAACCTCAGATAATCTCTTGTCTTAATATTTCTATTAAATATATATAAATAAGTTTTTCAACATTGAAAAAATCGCGGAAGTCGCGCACACACCGCATCTGATATGTATATGATGTCACGCGCTACTGCGCATCCGTCACGTCGCGCTATACGTACATCTCGCGTATGCGCAAGGCGTCGCGCACAAGCCGCATAGCAACCGCGTGGGAAAATTTGTACCTGTCGCACACCCTTAGCGGATCCTAGACTGCAACCCTAAAATGGCGGACACGTTTCGCGTAGTAAATGAATAGGGTGTTCATAGGGTGGGCAACTGCAAAATAAAAGAAAAAAATAATAAAAATAATTTAAGTATATTATAAACAATATAAAATAATGAAAACAAAAATATTTCTATGTAAAAAAAAAATAATACAAATATGTGTAATGTAATTTAAAAAATAACATCTAAAAATAAAAAGGATAAAATAATGTAGTTAGAAAATATTAAAAAAATAATAAAAATATTTTCAAATTAACAGTTAAAAAATCTTTGAAATTGTCTGAAAAAACCATAGGTTTCAGACATGTTATAGTTAGGAATTAGCATTTAAAAAACTTTTGAAATTCACTGAAAAAACCATAGGTTTCAGACATGTTATAGTTAGGAATTAGCATTTAAAAAACCTTTGAAATTCACTGAAAAAAAACATAGGTTTCAGATAAGTTATAGTTAGGAATTAGCATTTAAAAAATCTTAGAAATTCACTGAAAAAACATAGGTTTCAGGGGTTTTATAGTTAGTTGGACATTTCACTCGTATAAAACCATTGAAATTCCCCTGTTATAGTTAGTTGTACTAACTATAACTTGCGCACCCGCAATCCACTACTGATGATATCACATATTACTTCATTCATGACATGGTCAGAGACATCACTGATGACAGCACTGATGACATCATCCATGTGACAAGCTGATACACCTGATCATACAGTAGCATAATCTTTTAACACACATTATAAAATATGAAGTGCCATATTTGAAACATTGACACACCAGTACAAGTTTCTAAAAACCCACTCAGTGATTCCTACATCTACACATACATCTAAACACTTACCTATAGATTCACTCATACATGCTAACAAAGATCAATAGAACACTATTAAATATACTTATATACCTACATCAACATTACACACCAACACATATCCTATTCCCTTATGCAGATATCCTACTCACTTATTCAAACAGTTGATCATACTTATATTTAATAACCTACACACTTACACAAACACCACTTTATTTATTGACATAGATAGTAACTCATACTTAGTGTGTTATAAAAATCAGTATTACAAGTATACAGTTATCCATACAACACTCATACAATCACTGAGTATTATGTATACTTATTTATATACAATAACTGTCACATACACTGCCTTTTATATTTTTAGTATGTTGGACATATATCATTGAGAGATATATTTACTCATCACCACACCCATAAAGAGATTCACTCACCCAAACAACTGTTTCCACACACAGTCTTAACCTCATATACCTACTAAATCAACTATTTACACATCTTTGGACAGTCACACACGTCCCACCCAACCAAACACACATTCATTCACTATCCCATACAAATACTCACTTAACTAATTAATAACTAATGTAGACTTTCACATAGCTAGTAACCAACTTGGATGTACGTCGTTACAATACATGCTTTAACAACGCATGCCTTTACGACGCAACTTTTACAACGCAAGTCGTTACAACAACTTGCGTTGGGGGGTGCTGGATAGTGAATAGTTTAATTTACTATTCCAACTTCAGTCCCTGTGGATAGTAGGGAAGGTGTTGGATAGTAAATTAAAACTATTCCCTATCCTAGAGTGCCCCCCAGTGCAAGTCGTTGTAATGACTTGCGTTGTAATGGTTGCGTTGTAAAGGTACTGCGTTGTTAAAGTTGCGTTATAAACGCTGTTCCCCAACCAACTTATGTAGTAGTTTACACAACAAGAGATCAAGTTATACAGGTATTCACACAGTTTAATCACTATCCCATATATTTAATGAGATACTTTAAATTCATCACTTAGACAGTCAATCACATTACTACTAAATCCTCCATTCAGACACTTATACATCCACTCAGTCTTCAAGAGAGATTGCTATATATATATTACTTATTTAAATGTTGAAGCAAACCACATTCACTGGATGATGTCATCAGTGATGTCATTTGAGATGTCATCTGTGATGTCATCAGTGATGTCAATGACCATGTCATGAATGATGTAATATGTGACATCATCAGGAGTGGATTGCGGGCGCGCGAGTTATAGTTAGTACAACTAACTATACAGGGGAATTTTAATGGTTTTATACAATTGAAATGTCCAGCTAACTATAACACACCTATGTTTTTTTCAGTGAATTTCTAAGGTTTTTTAAATACTAATTCCTAATTATAACTTATCTGAAACCTATGTTTTTTTCAGTGAATTTCAAAGGTTTTTTAAATGCTAATTCCTAACTATAACATGTCTGAAACCTATGTTTTTTTCAGTGAAAAAAAATATATATAAACAACTAGACGTGCATTCAAGGCTTAACATCGCTACAATATGGCAGCCTACAAAGGTGTATTGCACCTGAGTTTGCCCTTGCCTCCGTACATTGAAGCATCAATCAGAAAAGACTATTCTCCTTTAAAAGAACACGCCGCGCACATGAGAACCTTTACGCACCTTCCTGCACTGAAGAAAGCTACGGCTGAAACGCGACTGCATTAATAAAGGTGTGCTGCCAAACAACCCCCGTGAGTGCCTGTGCCTGCTTTAAGAGTGCAAGCTTTGGAGCAAATATTTACCGCAAGTTCCACCCTCGTGCAACGTGGCACCCGCCAGAAGTTCATAAAGCCTGCAATGGTGGAGAAGTGGAGCTACAAACCATAACAGGCGTGAACCGTCTCTTCAGGATGCACCCATTGTAACATTGGTCGTGGATTATACAAATCCAAGGCACCGGTAATTTTACTGCTGCCTACGGACGCTTCCTGATGAGGCTTGGTGAGGGGGCCAAGAGCTCGGTGAAATGGAGGCGGGTATGAAGATTCAAACAACTAGACGTACATTCAAGGCTTAACATCGCTACAATATGGCAGTCTACAAAGGTGTATCGAACCTGAGTTTGCCCTTGCCTCCGTACATTGAAGCACCAATCAGAAAAGACTATTCTCCTTTAAAAGAACACGCCGCGCACATGAGAACCTTTACGCACCTTCCTGCACTGAAGAAAGCTACTGCTGAAACGCGTCTGCATTAATAAAGGTGTGCTGCCAAAGAACCCCCGTGAGTGCCTGTGCCTGCTTTAAGAGTGCAAGCTTTGGAGCAAATATATATTTATATATATATATATATATATATATATCCAAAACAGAAGTGTTCCTCCTGGGATCTCGGCCCGTAGTTAGGTGGGGCACAGGAGCAGGTGAAAACAAGCTGGACAATATTATCCCAAAACGAAATCTAATAAAGTGCACACTACGAAACCAATTTGCTCGTTCAGGTTTATTTACTTAAAGGCTACGCATTTCAACAGAAAACTGTCTTGTTCACACACTGTGTAAAGTTTCAAAAGTGCATTACATAGAAACAAGGAGACATAGACAAAGGACTTGCTTTGCAGTTAATCATGGAACTTGGGAAATTTAGCGGCCCTCTAAACACTGTTTGACAACACTCGTGTAACACAAGTAGTTTGAAATAACATAAAATGACCAGGTTAAACAACACTATAACCAAGAGGGGTGTTTGGTCTTGCTAAGGTCAGGAAGGACCTTGTTGAACTAAAAAAAAGAACAGAAACCTGACCTGCTATTCAATGATGCTGTTTTCAGAATAAAACAGTCTCAGATCTTTATCTCATTCGAATGCTCTAGTGTAATTTAATTACTTTTTTTCCGAAGGAAAATCATTTGATCAATAAAAGATTGTGAATTCATGTCTCCTCAAAAGGTACTCTGTGTTAGAACAAATACGATAAATGTTTGACAAAAACATACATAAAAATCACAAGGGCAGACAAAATGATCCGTTCCCTAAAGTCTTAACTTTGTTCATGGCCCTGCGAAGAACCCATCTAGGGTAATCCCTTTCGGTGAATCTAGCTATCATGATCTTTTGTTCGGCCTTGAATGCTGTGTCCGAACTGTAACTGCATTTGGCCCTCAAGAGTTCCCCATAGGGAATGCTCCACTTGAGTTTGTCAGGGTGGCTACTCATGGCATGCAAGAGAGTGTTACCTGTAGTGGACTTCCTGAATAATCCCATCTGGATCTCGTTGTTGAGTATTTCTACCTTGGGGTCGAGAAACTCCACCTCTTTCCTGCTCATGTTACTAGTGAGTTTGATGTTTTAGTTGTTGGAATTGAGTCTACAGATAAAGTCACAGGCTTCATTGTCTGTACCCTTCCAGATCACAAACACGTCATCAATATACCTGAGGTGTAGCACCACCTTTCTGAAATAATTCTCCAAGGTGGTGTCAGCTCTGATCTCTTCCACCCAAGCCCCCAGGAACAGATTGGCAAAACTAGAAGCAAAGCATGTTCCTATTGCAGTCCCAAGAATCTGTTTAAAAATACTACAATTGAACATGAAGAAATTGTTATTAAGGCAATATGATGTCAATGAGTATGTTGGTATGTTCCATATGTCATACAGGTCTTCTAGAAAGGTATTTGGCACAGGCAGATATGCATAACTCATGTTCAATGATAGTATATAGGGAATTGACAACCATGGTGATCAGAAGGTATTCTTTCGGGCATTGGACTCTGTGGATTTTATTGAGAAATCCTTTGTATCTCTAGCATATGACGGTATATAAATATAAATATATATATATATATATATATATATATATATATATATATATATATATATATATATATATATATATATATTTATTTATTCTATTTTCCATAGAAAAAGCATTTTTTGACTTGTCTATAGCTTTGGTGTTGTGTGACCAATCTTTATGAAATTTTGCAACAAAAGTGTCAAAGTAGGATCTGTGTGTCATGGAACGTTTGGGGTGGTCCGTGCAGTGAGGACAGACAAATAGGGGTATGAAATAAGGGTGTGTTTGTGATGTTAGTTCCCATAGGAATCAATTGTTGAACCTACAGCCCAAACCACTGGTCAGAATTACACCAAATTTGGTAGAAAGGTAGTTGTTGTTACCCAGATTATGTTTTTGTTTATTGGAGCAAATCCATTCTGTAGTTTTTAAGAAATTTAAGCCAAACATTATAGTAATGTCTCTGGTTGCAGATATTTTGCAACAATGTCACTATTAATCGTGAACGCGCACACCAACAGGAATGTTGTGATTGGCTGGTTGCAACCTGAATAGAAAGTTGCAGCCACCATTTTATTGATTGGGAAAAGTTCCCAGGGCTGAAATTTTCTGTGAAAGCTAACATAGGGGGTCAGGGTGGAGGTACTCTGATCCCATGTTTGAGAAATTGGGGTATTAGTGACACAAGGTATGTGTCCAAAATTGATTTTATTTTATCACACAAAATATTCACGAGGTCGACTACATCACCAGCGCAGCCCCCATGTTCCATCACTAGGATGTCAGGATTATCGCTGTGACCTTGCGAATATTGGTGAAAATATAAAAAAAAATTATATTTGTACACTCTCATCGGTCAGTGTCACAGACTCATCCACACACTCACAAACTCACTCAGACAGTTATACTCCCACTCATGTACCCACTCATACAATTATACATCCAGTCACATACCCACTCAGATACACATGCACCCACTCGCATACCCATTCAGGATCTCATGCACCCACTTACAGACTCACTTGGAGAGTGATGCACCAATGTACAGACCCACCCAGAGACTCATGTATCTACTTAGAGACCCACTCAGAGACTTAAGTGTACAGTCTCAAAGCCACTTAGTGCCACTCACATACCCACCTGGGCACTTATGTATCCACTCACTTACAGATCTACTCACACAATCATATATGTCCTCACAGACCCACTGAGATACTCATACACCCACTAACAGATCCACTCAGACACTCATACACCCACTCACACACCCATACAGTCACTCACAGACCCTGTCACATACTTATGCACTCAGTCACTCACTCACATTCCAAGGCACTATACTTGCAGTCATGCAATCATCCAGGCACTATCCATGCACTCATCCAATCACCTTGGCACTACCATGTAGTCATCCATTCATCCTGGCACTATCCATGCACTCATCTGATCACCCTGGCAGTAACCATACACTCATCCAATCACCCAGTCACTACACAGGCAATCATGAAAACAAACAGGCAGTACCTATACACTCATACAATTACCCATGCTCTATATATGAACTCATAACCCGGGCAGTACTGATAAACTCATGCAATCACCCAGGCACAACTCAACCACTCATCCAATCACCCTGGCACTACTCATACACTTATCCAATCACCAAGGAACTACCCATGCAGTCATCCAATAACCCAGGCACTACCCATGCCCTCATGCATTCACCAAGGCACTACTCATGCACTCATCTAAACATGTATGCACTACCCTTGCACTCATTCAATCACCCAGGCACTACACATGGACTCATCCAATGATTTGTGCATTACCAATGTACTCATTCAGTCATCCAGGCACTACACACGCACTGATGCAATCACCCAGGCACTACACATTCACTCATGCAATCACCAAGGCACAACTCATACACTTATAGAATCACCCAGACGCTGCCTTTGCACTCATACAAACACCCAGTCACTACCTTTGCACTCATTCAATCACCCAGGCACTGCCCATACTGTCATCCAATTACCCTGGCACTATCCATACACCCATCACACAGTCGCTACCCGTGCACTAATTCAATCACCCTGGCATTACCCATACACTCATCACCCAAGCAATACCCATACACTTAAGCCATCATTCAGGCACTACTCATGCACTCATACAATCACCCAGGCACTACCCATGCTCTGATACAATCACCCAGCGACTACCCATGCACTCATGCAATCACCCAAGCACCTCATGCAGTCATCCAATCACCCAGGCACAACCCCTGCACTTAAGCAATCACCCAGGCACTACGCATGCACTCACCCAATCATCCTGGCACTACCCATACACTCATCCAATCACCCAGACACTAAGGGGTCCATTAGGATGGCGGGCGGACTTTGTCCGCCCGCCATCCTAACGGAGATCGGGACCGCCCGCCTGAAGGGCGGGGGTCCCACCATTGGCATTAGGATGCACCCGCCACAGTGGCGGGCGCATTTCTCAAGTTAACATTGTGGTGGGCGGTGCTCACTGCACCGCCCGCCACAATGTGAAATACAAATGCACGCATTTGCATGATCGCAGCGGCAGGCACCGCGCGGTGCCTGCCGCTGCGATCATGCAAATGCACCATTTGCATGATGTGTGCCACCCCCCTTTGGCCGTCACTCTGGGGGCCCACAGGGGGCCCCCGCAGCAATCACCGCCTGCCTTTCCGTGGCAGCATTGCCGCTGCGGAAAGGCCCCTAATTTCAGGCATTGTATATGGCTGGCGGTGTCCATTGGACACTGTCACCATATTATTCCATCACCGCCGCGGTCGCCTTGCGACCGCGGCGGTAAAGCGGCGGACGGTCTTTCCGTCTGCCGCTGTCCCCTCCGCCATGCTAATCTGGCGGAGGGGAAAACAAGAGTGCTTGTCGGGCGGATTGCCTCCGCCAGGGTGGCGGTGGCGAAGGCAATCCGCCCAACATACTAATGGACCCCTAAATATGCACCCATCGTGTCATGCATGCACTACCCATACACTCATCCAATCACTACACATGCACTCATCCAATTATGTATGCACTACCCATGCCCTCTTTCAATCACCCAGGCACTACACATGCACACATCCAATCACCCAGGCACTCAACATGTAGTAATCCAATCACTCAGGCACTACCCATGCAGTCATAAATCCATTCAGCTTATTTTTTTTAACCATGAAAGACAGTTCTAAAAAAACATTTTATATTTTCTTACAGTTTTCTTTCCAAACTAGTGGTAAACACAGTATAAAAATCTAAAACAAGCAGCAGAAACAAGCTCCACAAAGGATTGCATTGAATTTTTTTTATATGTTGCTGCGTTTTTCAAAGCTGGAAATGATTGCTCTCCAGCAGTAACTATCGTTCAACAGTCCATTCAATACATAGCCATCCTTCTAAATTCTGGTACCAGCTCCACATGATGGCTTTCTACTTAAGCTGGCACTTTTTCTCTGGGAACAGGTGGAGCACTAGATGATGCTGATGGTGCTACAGCTTCTCTGGCTTTCTTTGGTCTTTTTAAATCATTATTGTTGTATGTTTTAAGGTGATAGCACATAGATATAGTACCACATGAGTAATGTTTGTTGAAGACTCTAGACAATTTTTTGCTGCAAATGGAACATTTTACTAATTTTGCAAGTGTCTTGGATTCCCCAGATGGCATAATGAAAAATTCAAAAGCAATATTGTTCTTCTTCAGCTCAGGCTCTTCATCTTCTTCTTCTCCTCCCTCCACTACCTCAATATCCTGCTCTGCCAGCTATTGGAGCTGGTTCTACTCTGCAACTCATGCTAACATTTTCTCTTAAAAAATGAAAATCAGCCAACCTCCTCAATGCGTTCTCCTCTGCACACACACCTGCTCAGAATGATTCCACAATGAATGGAACATTCAAGAAAAAAATGTGGTTCGGGACTTCCTATTAATAAAGTTGAAAACTGTTTATCCAACTATATCACTTTCTTTTCAGGGTACATGAACTTTGCGACTACATAGGTAATCGCAAACACAGTAAATGGATTAAAAAACGAGTTTTGAGTCCCGTAAATATAAAAGTATAACTTTAAAGCTCTGGTGTATAAGCATCTACTGTCACATTTACTATAAAATATGTGTATACACATTTTTACATTGTTGCAATTATGAATATGGTTGCAATTACCACGGTCGTCGCAAAATTGGAAAAATAGATTTCAACATTAGTTTATGCTAAATACCGACAACAACATAACTTTAAACACACCTCTATTGTGAAACATACTTTAGAATGTGTCCTTATATATGTTTTACACTTTATAAATGACACATGCTCTTCACGACTTCGGATGTCATCAAGATGCCCCGTGTCACTGCGAAAACTGAAAATACACTTTGAAGACGATTTTTTTGAAAACTCACTACAATAAATGAGTTTAAACAGCACACTAAGAAATCTCTACTGTTAAACATACAATAGAATGTGTCTATATAAATGTTCAGCAGTTTGTACAAAACAAGTGCTCTTTGCGACTACTGACTTCACCGCGATGCCCTCCGTCACCGCAAAAACGGAAAATAGTCTTTGAAAACAATTTTTCTAGAAACTCACTACACTATAAAAATATGAGTTTAAAAAGTACACTAATAAAGCTCTAATGTTAAACATACTGTCAAATGTGTCTATATGTATGTTATACACTTTGCACAAAGCACGTGCTCTTTACCACTACCGACGTCTTCGCGAGTGCTTGCTTCACCGTGAAAACGGAAAATAGACTTTAAAGGCAATTTTTCTGGAAACTCACTACAAAAAATTAGTTTAAACAGTACACTAATTAAGCTCTATTATTAAACATACCGTAGAATGGGTATATATATATATATATATATAAGTGTAACTCTTTGAACAAAACACGTGCCCTTCGCCACTACCGACGTCATTGTAATGACATGGGTAGTCGTGAATATAAAAAAAAATTGTAAAGGTGGTTTTCTCCAAAATTGAAAAGTTAAAAGAATATCTTACTGCATTTCTAGACTTACACTTTATTTAAAAAAAGTATTTGAGTTTATTTTTCAGTATGTGAAATAAATTTGCGGATTACAGATTCCCCACAGTAATTGTGACAATGTTGTGCCAACTCAAAAAATTATTAAAAATAAAAACAATTAATAGTGTTCTTTCTGATAAACCCATACGAAATAAAAAAAATTGTGGTATGTAATATATATATAATGTACAATATGTAATTATAGAAAGAAAATACAAAAATCTTAGAAGTACACAAAAAAATGGACGTAACAATTAAGAAATAGAATTTAAAAACCATTAAAAATTTACTGAAGAGAACAAAGGTTACAGAGACGTTATAGTTAGTTATTAGCATTTAACAAACCATAGAAATTCACTGAAAAAAACCAAGGTTACAGGGACGCTATATTTAGGCTGACATTTCACTTGTACAAAACAAGAGAAATTCAGTAGGTATAGTTAGCTGAGCTAACTATAACTCCCACCCCAGCAATGCACTGCTTATGACTTCACATATTACATCACTCATGACATGGTCAGTGACATCACTGATGACATCACTGATTGCATCTTAAATGACATCACTGATGGTACATGGGCCACACATTTTTTGCCGGCGCAAAGGGGCCTAAAACCCGGATGCGACCACAAGAAACTGACCCAAGACCCAAGTTCTGTAATGACGCTAGCAAAACATTTCTCATTTTGCTGGCAGTCAATCAGATCACTTGCTCCCACAGTAGTCTGATTCCCATGGGACCAATTTTGCCCAAGGAAAATAAAGCTCCCTGGGCCAATCAGAACACTTTATTTTTTTTTAATTGGCACTCCTGCAAGAGTCTCTCGACCCAGTTGTCCAGATATGCAATTTTTTTTTAATCTTAATTTCTCAAAGACTTCTGAATGGATTTACATCAAATTCCAAAAAACACAATCAGTGGACCAATATCTAGGTTTCTGCCAAGTTTGGCATAGTTCTGTTAAGCAGTTTTTGCAGTAGTGCTTCTTAAAGAAGTCTATGGAAAAGGTATGGGGAATTTGAGTTTTGGGACCCATATCTTTTTTCTCGGCCCTGCTTTGCAGATCACCTGAAACTTTTCATGCACAAACCAGGCAAAAAGTATTACCTTTTTGGAAAATTTTGTGGGGATTCGTCAAACGGTATCAAAGTTATTAGCAACACAAAAAACACTTTTCCTATGGAAAAGCTGGCCTAACTATAGCTACACAGTGATTTCCACCACTGGGTAATATATAGGAAATGCAGAACTACTCGATGTGAACACTGTGGGAAGTTCCCCTAGTAATATCCTCCAGCTGCGGCCCATGCAGGTAAGAGAGGTTGGGTGGTAGCACCAGGTGGGGTGGGATTTCAACGGACGATGACGAGGGAAATTAATTATTTATATAATTTTCCATCATCATCTCCCTTTAAAATCCTCCCCTCCAACAAGCCCCACATCTCCTACCTGCATGGGCCGCGGCTGATATCCTCCTGTGTCCCATCCCGCCGTGGACATTTGCATTTGTAGTCATGTTCTGTGCCAATTTTATTTGAGCTCATCTTCATGTAGTCTGTTCTTTATTCCCTTTATTTCGTTAAATGCGGCGGTACCAAGCAGCTTCAATTTGTACTGCGAGCTGGATATATCGAAATCCGCGAGATCCAGATACGTCAATAATGAAGACATTTCTTTTCAGAAGTGGTACCTTTTTAAACGCTTGGCAAACTCAAAACTTCACTGATTTCAAGAAACAGCGGTACTTGATATTTTTTTTATATTTCTTCCTTTTCCTAAGGTTTAAAAGCATTTGTCGAAATGTGTACATGAGTATGTTTGTGTAAATCTACATACAACAGTAACAGCAAGAGCCATGGAGTTCAATACACCCACTTGTTTAAATTACACTCTCGCCGGTGGGCCTACCGCATGAATATGTCCAATTACATTCCGACTCCACTAGAAATAATAGAAAAGACAGCAAAGGGAATTCAGCTAACGCTCGCTGGGTTACATGAATTAAACATGCATGTATTGTTTATATAGAAATGAAAATTAAATCTATTGCAACACTGATTCTTTGGTACACTTTCCATATATATCTAATATTTCTCTGTCGGTGTGTGTGCCTGCCTAGCAGGCAATCTCTCCCTCTCTTTCCGTCCCTCTATCTCGCTAAACTGACAGATTTTGCTCCCCCCTGGACTACACTTCATAGACGTATTAGGGGAAGAGTTTGAACTGGCAATATGTCCTTGTGAGCAGTGGCGGCTGGTGACCTTTGTAAGTGATGGATTGGTTATACGACCAAATCATGAATTTGCTTGGGCAAGTGAGCACAGCAAACAAGAACGACACCCCAAGGGGGTTTTGGGTGGTTGATTGCTCCCTCGGACAGATTTTATTGAAAAATTTGGTACATTTGAGCCTTATCCAGGACGATGTCTGTAATGAATTTGCTAAAAAATACATTACCGTTTAGAGTCATTTTGAAATATTGAACAAGAGCTTTCAGAGCCGTTTAAAAAACAAAAATTAATACATAGCACACTTCTTTAACTGAAATTTATTTTAGAACTATCAGATCTGACTTTCACCTAAAATCAGTCGCAGTGAAGTGAACTCATTTGCATAGGAATACACAATTTGCCCAAGTGGGGAAGCCGGGATTGCATGCACAACTGCCCGATTGATGCCATTGAATGTGTTCTTTTCTTTTTCTCTTACCAGAAAGTTTGTCTCAAAGTAAGGAAACTGCCTGTGTATACCATCAGAGTTGGTACAACGAAGAGCAAAGATCCAGAGGACTAAGTATTAAAAAAAGCAATCATTTTTTCAGTAAAAGGATAAGAACGGTATAGCTAGGGTTGCTGCCTTTGTTAAGAAAATTTCCAGCCATGTTCGTGTTAGAAATCCCCATTCTAGTAGAGAGGAATGGTGTAGTATGAGTCTTATAAAGACCCAGTAAAACTTGACATTCAATTGCACATAATTATCCATCGCAATATAGGGCCTCATTACGATGGCGGTCCCTCCGTCGTCGAACCCAGCATTTCCGCCCGCCACATTAAGATGGTAGGCGGATGGCTTTCGGTCGGAGAGGCCGACCGCCATGGATTCGAGGTGCTCTTTGAGCCCGTCGGACTGTCAGAGGGTCCGCTCTCCCTACAATGCCAGGCACCGCAGTAGGGATTACAATGTCCCTTTCCTCTAGCCTTTTCTTGGCAGTTTACCCGCCATGAACAGCCAGGCAGAAAAGGAAATTGGGGGCCGTAGCGGGCCCCCCTTCCCCCTGGCCCTCTGATATGGGCCCTGGGGGGCACTAAATATTCCTGGACGATGTGGCAGGCAGCCACAGTGTATATTTTGTACTGCTGTGGGTGCTGCAGGCTGCCGCACAGGCTGCAATACAAAAGATACACATTGCGACCTCCTGAAGGGGGTCGCATAGTGATACCAGTTGCGGTACTGCCGACAGCTAGTCGGGAGGTCCCTTTTCCGAAGAGATGGCAGTCGGACGTAAATCCTACCACCATCCTAATCTGGACCGTAGTTTCATTTGCATTTTCTCTCCCACATTCCATGTCAGTTCTTTGTTTTCGCTTATTATCTCTCACAAGTCAGTTGTTTTTCCATCCCAGACCTAATGCCAGCTCTTTGTTCAGCTGGGGTGCCGGAAATTCACGTAATTTACTCTTACATAGTTACACTAAATTTTGACAAAATTAAGCGACATTACACAAAATGCAAATCATTTGTTTCGTGCTATACTTTAAGTTGAAATGCATCTTTGTGTCAATCGACAAAGCACAGAGAACAATAGCCACTCACGTTCTCTTGTTTGCGTGCGTTCTTGGTAAATGTTTACAACGAAAGGCTCATTTTGGTATTCATTTTTATCTTGAATGGTGCATAATTCCGCAAAGTGGCAAAATAGTCTGATTTGGGGAATTCCACGTAACTAGAGCAATGCTTAATTACCACAATTATTCAAATTCCACCAGCATAATTTAAATTTCACCCAGACCTCCTGCTCAGTTATATCTCTAGGACGATCTCGCCCAATTTTACATAAGTGCTTTTTCATTCACTCCTTTCATGACTTCAGCGTCAACCGTCTGCTCTCTTTCATCAGCCAAGGTGTCCTTCTAAGTCAGTCCATACTGTGTCCATCAATGCCACTTTTTCTCTCTTTATTTCTTGGCATTCCTGTCCTTTCTTTCCCTGTCCTTCTACTTACTCGTTGTTCCTTCTATTTACCTCACCTGCTTGCACTCTTGTTACTCCTCTGCCATTTTTCCATGCCAGTCCACTGTGAGCCATCCCAACTCCTCTGCCTTCTCTTCTTCATACTTTTTTTCGAGCTCTATCTTTGTAAATGTGTTCTCTCATTGTTACCTCTTCATTCTCAAATACTGACACTGTTTGACACTCATATCTCCACCCTCGCTGATTCTTAACAATCAGTTCTGTGTTTCTTGACACTTCTATGATATCTGATTTTGCCACATCTAATGTAAATGTAGACATTTTCCTTATTTGGCAAAAAACAGTCTAACATAGACATGCAGTAAAACTTCTGACTGCCTCAGTGTAACTTTCCACCATGCCACAGTTTCATAATTTGTAGGGGCCATGTTATTCTCGAGCTGCTGAGAAAATGAAGTTTTAAAATAGTATCCAAATAGCACACTCAACTTTCCCTATCACATGGCATGCATTAGTAACTGCCCCAGCCCAGGGTTTTCTTAGTCTCGGGTACGTGTGGTGCTGCATTTAAAATGAGACAAACAAGACTAGAAGAAGCTGAATGTACAGAAAACATCTGGCCTGGGTGATCTATTAGACGATGGATACTGTGTACATTCGGCTGTAATGAAAGGGGCAGGTAGGAACCTTCCTGTGTGATGGTGTGGTTTCAGCCAGCGCCTAATATAGTTATTAAGTGAGCAATGCCACTGGAATTATATGGCAGACAAATCCAAGAGGCATATTATCAAGCAGGGCGTTAAAAATTATCGCCGGTTTAGCGGCAGAAAACTGCAGCTAAAGCGGCGATAATGGGCTTGATAATATGCCCTTAAGAATTCCAATAGAAACCCATGTTCCAGTTTGAACAGGGGCTTCTATTGGAATTCTCCAGGGCATATTATCAAGCCCATTATCGCCGCTTTAGCGGCAGTTTTCTGCTGCTAAAAAGGCGATAATTTTAACGCCCTGCTTGATAATATTCCCACAAATTATGCAGTAAGCTTGACTAAATTATGTGACAAGGAAAGGCAAATTATGCAGCATACTGTTTCATGTTTTGTTATATTTGTATGTTGTCATTTTTCTCTGGGCATAGGTTTTACCTCATTAGTACCACTTTGACTCCCAAATATACAAAGAAGCAAAAGGAAGTGAACAAGTCAATCTTTGCCTTCTAACGCGCTGCAGCTTGTCGCCACATTTTTAGAAACTATTTTTTTGTTAAAATCTGTAGATTATGTAGTGGATGATGGACAATGTGGCAAATGCAGCAAAGCCATAGTTATGCAGAAAATGCCACAGCCGCAATGTGAGAAGTTGGCCTGATATATAATGTTTCCAATTCTGGAACCACTTTGTATCAGTCCAAACAACCCTTATGGTGTCTATTTGTAAGTCAACCTTATTAGACAAGCTATCCTAGGGGTAGCATGGACTAAGCTGCCTTAAAGGCTTAACTTAAGAGGTCGTGTTAAGCGAGCTGTTTTACAACATACAATCCTGTAATATCAAATGAAAGGACACCACACAAGTATATATTATAAAAATATATGTATTTATTACTAAAAACAATCCCCAGTATTCTGTATGAATAAAGGGGCACAAGCGTTAAATCAAAAGCACAGTATAACATACAAAGTTGCACAATTTTGGATGAGGCCAAGGGGCCACTCAAACCATATACTAAAAAAATGGTATAAGAGATACCAATCGATCAGTGGTTAGGTCTAGGGCCTAGGGAATCGCTGGGAGCAGTCGGGACAAGCAATGCTGAAGTTGGGAAAAGCCCGCGGGATTCGGGTGCAGTGCAGAAAGTGCACGCATGCATCAATGTTATCCAATGGTGCGTAAAAAGTACAAAGTTAGAGTTTAAGGACACTTCCGCTGAAACTAGAGGAACAAAACTTAAGACACAGACCCTAGAGGTGTGTACCAGTGTGGGAACACCGGCGTTGCAATGTTACCTCACCCACAGGAAGCGGGTGCACAGGGTCGAAGTTGAGTCGGGTTTCGTCACGCAGGTTCTTGGTGCTTGGAGCTGAAAGGGCTGCAGGCGAGGTGAAGGAGAAGTGTCCGGTGGAGTCCAAGGGTGGACTCGAGTCGAAAAGTACCTGAAAGCAGAGGGGACAGAGTCTGGGTCACTCAGCAGTGACCAGGGTGGAACCAGGACGGAACCAGGCAATGTCGGGCGCAATCAGGTGGTTGTCGAGGAGCTTCTCTCTGCTGTCACGTGGGCTCTGGGGCATCTACCAAGTCCAGGAGCAGGTCACAATCT
The DNA here is from genome assembly GCF_964261635.1 of Lissotriton helveticus. Classification (NCBI taxonomy): domain Eukaryota; kingdom Metazoa; phylum Chordata; class Amphibia; order Caudata; family Salamandridae; genus Lissotriton; species Lissotriton helveticus. The sequence continues at coordinate 571,897,892 of NC_136072.1, forward strand.
GTCCCACGCAGGCTCTCGCCGTCGGCGCTGTCGGCTTCAAGATTGGAGCAAACAACAGTTGGCAAAAGCAATCCACGCAGAACTGGAAGATTGCTTCTCACTCAGACCAGGAGGGTCAGAGTGGGGGCTCCTTTTCAGGGGAGCTGGTGCAAATCTGGAGCAACCAGAATCACAAGTCGTATTTCAAGTTTCATCAGCACAGGGGCCACAAGCCAGCTGGCAAGGGGACTGGCCAACGCGGTGAGCCAAAAGAAGCAGAAGGGCCCTACGCAGCACTCGTTGAGTGTAGGGGGGCTGAACTTCGGTGCAAGAGTGGCTCAGGGTTGGGGCTTCTCAAACCCCGTTGTACAGCTTCGAGGGTCACTCGTGGGCTGCACGGTCAGCATCTCGTGGTCTTTCCAAGATGGCGTGACCCACGCTTCCGGTCGCCTCCACGGGTCTCAGCTCTGCGGGGACTGTGGATCGGGCTGTGAGAAGGCAGGCAAGCTTGATCTCGTCGATCTCTGTCGCTCGAGTTCCGGCGGGAACTGCAACAAAGTAGACATCGAGGGCTGGATGGTGCCTGTTTGCACAGGGTGGTCACTCCTTGACCACAAGGGAGATTCTTCAGTCTTCTACGTTGAGTAGGGTGTTGAAGGGTCCAGAGTTTCGTTTCTTATGTTTCATCAGGATAATCTGAAGTGCATTGGCACTGCTCCCACTCCTATTCGAATCTGGGGGGCTGGATTACCTGCTAGGTCCCCTCCTATGGGTGGGACCCAGGAAGTGGGTGGATACACCCCCTTCCTTTGATCCTGGCCGCGCTGGGACGGGGGCTGGCGTGCCCCAGAACCGGTTTGGCCGGATTATGCAAGGGGCAGCCTTGTGCTCCCCAGGCACTGTCTGGTTTCTTTCAAACCTCCCTGCTACAATCCACTATCTCCTGTCTGAGAGGTGGTAACACCGCCCTGCGACAGGAAACCCTTTGTCCAGGCCCCTTGGGCTGAGTTTCGGTCAGCTTCAGGGGGTCAGACTCGTGTCTGTGGCAGAAGCATCCATTTTGTGGATCTGAGGCCCTTTTAGAAATTAACCGCATTTAAGTAAAGTAACATGTCTTACCCCTCTAGAGGGGTGGAATGCTATCCCCGTCGCCAGAACTGGCGAGGGGATAGTATTCCAAATCGTATGACACCTTACACGACATGTTTTGATAAAGCCAAACCAGAGTTGCTATATAACCGCGAGGATTATAATGCACTTAAGAGTATATGGTATGGCATTATCCTGAAACAGCTTAGGGATTTGTTCCCGACGGCTGCAGACAGGCTCAGCTCATGCTAGAGCTCCATCTCACATTAAACCACGCACTCTGCCTCCAGGATTGATGAGGCCTTCCATAGGAGTGGCTCACAGGTTTATATGTGTCCAGATATAGGTTTAGATATAGGTATACTATATCTAAGCAAGGGTTAATTACACCACCTTGCCCCAGCTGAGTGATCAGCCAGTTGTGTCAATTTAAGAACCAGCCAGGGGTGGCAAAAGATATGCTGCAGCCCCTGGTAGGCCTTGGTGGCACCTATGCCCTGGGCACCTATAGTGCATGGTACAGGGGCTGACAAGGAGTCCATTTCCAATTGTGGTATGTACCTATAGCACATGTATCAATAATTTAGAGAGAGAACAGCAGGCTGGGGGTCTGATTAGCAGGCCCACAGCCTCAGTTGTCTAAAACCAGTGAAGCAAAAAGCAAAAATTTGGGGTGACCATAGGATAGCAGACCCTACTCTCCTACACAACCCCCTCCCCCCCCAAACGCAGGGACATGAAACTAACCTTGACCAGATAAGTCTTCATGTTCTAATTGGAAGTACCTGGATAGACCATCTGCATTACCATGGTCAGTCCCTGGGCGGTGCTCCACTGTAAAGTCCATCCCCTGTAGGGAAATGGACCACCTGAGCAGTTTGGGATTTTCACCCTTCATCTGATTGAGCCACAAGAGGGGCTTATGGTCTGTCTGAACTAGGAAGTGAGTTCCAAACAAGTAGGACCTCAACTTCTTCAGGGCCCAAACCACAGCAAAGGCCTCCCTCTCAATGGCTGACCAACGTTTCTCCCTGGGGGTCAGCCTTCTGCTAATGAAAGCAATGGGCTGGTCTTGACCATCTTGATAAAGTTGTGAGAGCACAGCTCCCACCCCCAACTCAGAAGCATCTGTCTGTACAATGAACTGTTTGGAGTAGTCAGGACTCTTCAGGATAGGTGCAGAGCACATGGCCTTCTTCAGGTCATCAAATGCCTTCTGACAGCTAACTGTCCACTGAACCTTTTTTGGCATCTTCTTGGATGTCAAGTCATTTAATGGTGTCACAATGGACCCATAGTTTTTCACAAACTTTCTGTAATACCCAGTCAGGCCCAAGAAGGCTCTGACTTGTGTCTGGGTAACTGGAGGAGCCCAGTCCTGTATGGTCTGGATTTTGCTCTCCAGTGGTTGAACCTGACCTCCACCTACTTGGTGGCCCAGGTACACAACCTTACTCTGCCCTATCTGGCACTTTGTAGCCTTGATAGTCAGGCCTGCCTTTTGCAGGGCCTCCAGAACCTTCTTCAGGTGGATCAGGTGATCCTCCCAGGTGGAGCTAAAGACAGCAATATCATCTAGATATGCTGCACAAAAGTCATCCAACCCAGCAAGGACTTGATTCACCAACCTTTGGAAGGTGGCAGGTGCATTCTTCAAACCAAGGGGCATCACCACAAACTGATAATGCCCACTGGGGGTAGAGAATGCTGTCTTGGCTTTTGACTCCTCAGCTAGTCTGATTTGCCAGTAGCCAGCTGTCAAATCAAATGTGCTCAGAAACTTGGCAGAAGCCAATCTGTCAATGAGCTCATCTGCTCTTGGAATGGGATGTGCATCTGTCCTAGTGACAGCATTGAGACCTCAGTAGTCCACACAAAACCTCATTTCTCTCTTTCCATCTTGGGTATGAGGTTTTGGCACAAGGACTACTGGGCTGGCCCATGGGCTCTCTGATGGCTCAATCACTCCAAGCTCCAACATCTTTTGCACCTCAGCCTTGATACAATCCCTGACATGGTCAGGTTGCCTGTAGATCTTATTCTTGACAGGCAGACTGTCACCAGTGTCCACCTCATGGGTGCACCAGTTTGTCTGGCTGGGTGTGAGTGAAAACAAGTGTCTGTGGGCTTGCAAAACTTGTCTGCAGTCCATCTGCTGCTGGTCAGTGAGGCTGCCTGCCAAGGCTACTCCATCAACTGAACCATCATCAGGGTTCTGAGAAAGCAGGTCTGGGAGAGGGTCACTCTTTTCCTCCTGTTCCCCATCTATGGCCATGAGCAAGCTCATGTCCTCCCTGTCCACAAATGCTTTCAAACGATTCACATGGAGCACCCCGTGGGGGCTCCTAGGGGTTCCAAAGTCAACCAGGTTGGTGACTTCTCCCTTCTTTTCAATGATAGGGTAGGGTCCAGTCCATTTGTCCTGGAGTGCTGCTGGGGCCACTGGCTCCAACACCCACACCTTCTGCCCTGGCTGGAACTCAACCAGAACAGCCTTTTGGTCATGCCAAGCTTTTTGTAATTCTTGGCTGGCCTCCAGGTTTTTGGATGCTCTTTCCATATACTCAGCCATCCTGGAGCGGAGACCAAGTACATAGTCCACTACATCTAGCTTAGGCTTTTTGAGAGGTAACTCTCATCCTTCCTTCACCAAACATAATGGACCCCTCACAGGGTGGCCAAACAAAAGTTCAAAAGGGCTGTAGCCAACCCCCTTCTGTGGGACCTCTCTGTAAGCAAAGAGCAAGCAGGGTAAAAGGATGTCCCATTTCCTCCTAAGCTTCTCTGGTAAACCTTTTATCATTCCCTTGAGGGTCTTGTTGAATCTCTCCACAAGCCCATTGCACTGTGGGTGATAGGGTGTGGTAAACTTGTAGTTTACTCCACATTCCTTCCACATTGCTTTTAGATAACTAGACATGAAGTTAGTACCTCTGTCTGATAATACCTCCTTTGGAAAGCCCACTCTTGAGAAAACTGCAATGAGGGCTTTTGCCACTACAGGTGCTGTGGTGGTCCTCAGGGGAATTGCTTCTGGGTACCTGGTGGCATGATCCACTACCACCAGTATAAATCTGTTCCCAGATGCTGTTTGAGGATCCATGGGACCCACAATGTCTATTCCAACACGTTCAAAGGGTACCCCCACCACAGGTAGTGGTATTAGGGGGGCCTTTGTTGTGCCACCTGACTTACCACTGGCTTGGCAAGTGACACAGGAGAGACAAAACTCCTTGACATTTTCTGACATATGAGGCCAGTGAAAGTGTGAAACAAGCCTGTCCCACGTTTTGTTCTGGCCTAAGTGTCCTGCAAGGGGAATATCATGGGCCAAGGTAAGAAGGAAGCCCCTAAACTTCTGAGGTATGACCAACCTCCTGGTTGTACCAGGCTTGGGGTCTCTAGCCTCTGAGTAAAGGAGTCCATCATCCCAATACACAGTATGGGTACCTTGGGCATCCCCAGCAGCCTCAGCAGCAGCTTGCTGTCTGAGGGGTTCAAGGGAATGGCAATCTAATTGAGCCTGCCTCAGGTCTGCCCTTGAGGGTCCCCCTGTCCCCAGAAACTCAACCTGTTCAGGTTCAAGTTCCTCAGAGACAGTCTCCTCTTGGACTGCAGAATCAGTTTCCTGTGAAACCTGATCCTCAACCTGGGGCAAGGTGGAAGGCTCAGCCTTTCCTCTCTTGCTCCTTCTCTTGGGTTGTGGATGGTCTATTGTTTCAAGATCCACCACTGGTTCAGGAAGGCACTTCTTAGCCTGAGACCTTGTCACTGCAAGGACATGAGCTGAAATCCCTAGCATTTCTGCATGAGTCCTGTACTCCACTTCTGACCAAACTGAGCTTTCAAGATCATTGCCTAACAGACAGTCTACTGGAAGGTCTGCACTCACAACAACTTTCTTTGGGCCATCTACCCCTCCCCAGGAGAAGTTCACAACTGCCACACTATGGGAAGTAGTGGAGTTGCTTGCATTGGTCACTAGGTAACTTTCACCTAGTACAATCTGTCCAGGGTCCACAAAGTCAGGTGTCACCATTGTGACACTGGCACATGTGTCCCTGTAGGCCTGAGCCAGTTTCTCATTGATTAAAGGTGTCTGCCTATATTTGCCCAGGTTACTGGGACTCACTGTAGTGGACAAAGCTAAGTCCACATCATATAGGAGAACTGCCTGAGTAGGGATTCTGACTAGGCCAGATCCTACTTCAGTACCCAGGGTTAACCCTACTACACCCTTTGGCTGTGTTCCACCACTGCTTACTGTACTAGGGGGTGCAGGTGCTTTAGGAGCTGCAGTGGTGGGGACTGGATTTGTCTTGGTGCATTCACTACCCCAGTGTGAAACTGATTTGCAGTTATTACACCAAGGCTTCTTTGGGCCATTATTCTTCTTTTTCTTGTTTCCATTCTGGGAACCACCCTCCTTATTACTATTTTGGGGGCCTGAAGACTTCTGGTCCTTTTCTTTATCTTTCTGATTTCCACCCTTCTGGTCTGTTTTCTTCTGGTCACCACCTTGGTTCTGGGGTTTCTGCTTAATCCTTGTTCTGACCCATTTGTCTGCCTTCTTTCCCAATTCTTGGGGAGAGGTCAAATCAGAGTCAATAAGGTATTGATGCAACAGCTGGTTTGTACAGTTATTAAGGATCTGTTCTCTCATGATAAGATTGTACAATCCTGTATAGTCTGAAACTTTACTTCCCTGCAACCAACCCTCCAGAGCCTTAGTGGCACAATCTACAAAATCAGTCCAGTCTTGAGTCTGTGCTTTTTGGGTGTCTCTGAACAACAACCTGTATTGTTCAGTGGTTAGGCCAAACCCTTCAATAAGAGCACTCTTCAAGACAGAGTAGTTTTTGGCATTCTCAGGTCTAACTGTGAGGAGCCTGTCCCTCCCTTTCTCTGAAAAGGAGTACCATAAAATTGCAGCCCACTGGTCCTGAGGAACCTGCTGTACCATGCAGACTCTCTCAAGAGCAGTCATCCATTTGTGGATGTCATCCCCTTCCTTGTAGGGGGCCACAATTTTTGTCAGGTTTCTATTATCATAGCTCCTGTCTTTTTCTCTAGGAATGTTGCTGCCACCAGTGACATCTAAACCACACAATTTCTGCTCTCTTGCCAAGGCAAGTCTAGCTTGGGCCAGGGCTACCTCCTCCCTCTCTATTTGGAGTTTGACAGCTCTCATCCTGGCCTTATGCTCTATCTTTTGTGAGGCAGTCATGCCTCTCTGAGATTCTCTTGAGGCACTAGAAATATGAGAGTCCCCTGATGGAGATCTCACTCTTCTGTTGCTTGGGAGAATGCTCTGGTGGGATATGGGGAGGTGCTGGCCCTCTCCATTTCCCAGTAGGTTTAAGTTGGCCTGGTTAAGCCTGGCAACTACAACCTGGTTAACCCCTTGATCCTGATCTTCAGGGTCCTCTACCTCTGAGTCCTCCTCCTCTTCTACCTCCTCTTCTTCCTCCTCTGGGGTGGTCTCAGTGGCTGTGGGGTCCACTCCCTCTCCTGATTCTAAGGGAACTGCATTTGCCTTTTCCAAGTCATCCTGCTCTAGAATGGCTATCAGGGAAGGACTGGTGGGACTTCTGCCCCTTTTTAACCCTCTTGAGATGCACAAGGCAACCACGTCTTTGTGGGTTAGTTTGTCATAGCTGGAAGTTGCCTGGGTAAGGTCAACTGTCACAGGAACAGACCCTGAGGCTTTTCCTGTGTCAGACATGACTCTAGTGTGGTGTAAGTGATGCACCTACCTACACTAAGTGTTTCCCTACTGTACCTTGCTAGTGAGTTGTAGTCAGGGTGTGCTAATCCCTTTAATCTACAACTACTAAGTTCAGTAGAACTTAAATATGCTAAGCTTTTGATTTATATGTACCTAGAGGTACTTGATGTGATCTTTCAATTTGATAAAAAGATTGCAATGGTAAAACAAACAGCAAGCTCAAATCCCACCGCTGCCACCAATGTGAGAAGTTGGCCTGATATATAATGTTTCCAATTCTGGAACCACTTTGTATCAGTCCAAACAACCCTTATGGTGTCTGGTTGTAAGTCAACCTTATTAGACAAGCTATCCTAGGGGTAGCATGGACTAAGCAGCCTTAAAGGCTTAACTTAAGAGGTCGTGTTAAGCGAGCTGTTTTACCACATACAATCCTGTAATATCAAATGAAAGGACACCACACAAGTATATATTATAAAAATATATGTATTTATTACTAAAAACAATCCCCAGTATTCTTTATGAATAAAGGGGCACAAGCGTTAAATCAAAAGCACAGTATAACATACAAAGTTGCACAATTTTGGATGAGGCCAAGGGGCCACTCAAACCATATACTAAAAAAATGGTATAAGAGATACCAATCGATCAGTGGTTAGGCCTAGGGCCTAGGGAATCGCTGGGAGCAGTCGGGACAAGCAATGCTGAAGTCGGGAAAAGCCCGCGGGATTCGGGTGCAGTGCAGAAAGTGCACGCATGCATCAATGTTAACCAATGGTGCGTAAAAGTTACAAAGTTAGAGTTTAAGGACACTTCCGCTGAACCTAGAGGAACAAAACTTAAGACACAGACCCTAGAGGTGTGTACCAGTGTGGGAACACCGGCGTTGCAATGTTACCTCACCCACAGGAAGCGGGTGCACAGGGTCGAAGTTGAGTCGGGTTTCGTCACGCAGGTTCTTGGTGCTTGGAGCTGAAAGGGCTGCAGGCGAGGTGAAGGAGAAGTGTCCGGTGGAGTCCAAGGGTGGACTCGAGTCGAAAAGTACCTGAAAGCAGAGGGGACAGAGTCTGGGTCACTCAGCAGTGACCAGGGTGGAACCAGGACGTAACCAGGCAATGTCGGGCGCAATCAGGTGGTTGTTGAGGAGCTTCTCTCCGCTGTCACGTGAGCTCTGGGGCATCTATGAAGTCCAGGAGCAGGTCACGATCTGTCCCACGCAGGCTCTCGCCGTCGGCGCTGTCGGCTTCAAGATTGGAGCAAACAACACTTGGCAAAAGCAATCCACGCGGAACTGGAAGATTGCTTCTCACTCGGACCAGGAGGGTCAGAGTGGGGGCTCCTTTTCAGGGAAGCTGGTGCAAATCTGGAGCAACCAGAATCACAAGTCGTATTTCAAGTTTCGTCGGCACAGGGCCCACAAGCCAGCTGGCAAGGGACTGGCCAACGCAGTGAGCCAAAAGAAGCAGAAGGGCCCCACGCAGCACTCGTCGAGTGTAGGGGGGCTGAACTTCAGTGCAAGAGTGGCTCAGGGTTGGGGCTTCTCAAACCCTGTTGTACAGCTTCGAGGGTCACTCGTGGGCTGCACGGTCAGCGTCTCGTGGTCTTTCCAAGATGGCGTGCCCCACGCTTCCGGTCACCTCCATGGGTCTCAGCTCTGCGGGGACTGTGGATCGGTTTGTGAGAAGGCAGGCAAGCTTGATCTCGTTGATCTCTGTCGCTCGAGTTCCGGCAGGAACTGCAACAAAGTAGACGTCGAGGGCTGGATGGAGCCTGTTTGCACAGGGTGGTCACTCCTTGACCACAAGGGAGATTCTTCAGTCTTCTACGTTGATTAGGATGTCCAAGGGTCCAGAGTTTCATTTCTTATGTTTCATCAGGATAATCTGAAGTGCATTGGCACTGCTCCCACTCTTATTCGAATCTGGGGGGCTGGATTACCTGCTAGGTCCCCTCCTATGGGTGGGACCCAGGAAGTGGGTGGATACACCCCCTTCCTTTGATCCTGGCCGCGCTGGGACGGGGGCTGGAGTGCCCCAGAACCGGTTTGGCCGGATTATGCAAGGGGCAGCCTTGTGCTCCCCAGGCACTGTCTGGTTTCTTTCAAACCTCCCTGCTACAATCCACTATCTCCTGTCTGGGGGGTGGTAACACCACCCTCTGACAGGAAACCCTTTGTCCAGGCCCCTTGGGCTGAGTTTTGGTCAGCTTCAGGGGGTCAGACTCGTGTCTGTGGCAGAAGCATCCATTTTGTGGATCTGAGGCCCTTTTAGAAATTAACCGCATTTAAGTAAAGTAACATGTCTTACCCCTCTAGAGGGGTGGAATGCTATCCCCGTCGCCAGAACTGGCGAGGGGATAGTATTCCAAATCGTATGACACCTTACACGACATGTTTTGATAAAGCCAAACCAGAGTTGCTATATAACCGCGAGGATTATAATGCACTTAAGAGTATATGGTATGGCATTATCCTGAAACAGCTTAGGGATTTGTTCCCGATGGCTGCAGACAGGCTTAGCTCATGCTAGAGCTCCATCTCACATTAAACCACGCACTCTGCCTCCAGGATTGATGAGGCCTTCCATAGGAGTGGCTCACAGGTTTATATGTGTCCAGATATAGGTTTAGATATAGGTATACTATATCTAAGCAAGGGGTAATTACACCACCTTGCCCCAGCTGAGTGATCAGCCAGTTGTGTCAATTTAAGAACCAGCCAGGGGTGGCAAAAGATATGCTGCAGCCCCTGGTAGGCCTTGGTGGCACCTATGCCCTGGGCACCTATAGTGCATGGTACAGGGGCTGACAAGGAGTCCATTTCCAATTGTGGTATGTACCTATAGCACATGTATCAATAATTTAGAGAGAGAGAACAGCAGGCTGGGGGTCTGATTAGCAGGCCCACAGCCTCAGTTGTCTAAAGCCAGTGAAGCAAAAAGCAAAAATTTGGGGTGACCATAGGATAGCAGACCCTACTCTCCTACACGCAAAATCACATAATTCCAGGGGGCTTGGAATTGAGTGAGAGCGCAGAGCCAATGCCAGCCAGTCTCCCACTGTAGGGAGATCAGGGACTGACTGTGCTGCCTCAGCTTCTGAATTAAGTCAATATTAACAAAGTGGGCTAGCTTAGACTGAAGAAAAGCTAAATACCAGCAGCAATCAGTGAGTGACCAGTCACCCATCGGGCAACTCGTTTTGTTTAACTCTGCAATATGAGCTTGTTGGACACAACATGAAACTAACCTTTACTTTCTGCGCTGGGACACCTCTTCAAAGCCATGCATTTCATCAACTCAGTATTCATTCATTCTTGCTGTTTCATTCATGCTTAATGTGGACCTCGCCCTCTTTTCTGTTTTTTTTAAAAACCTGGATACCTTATTGCTTTCATTTACAAACGGATATTTTTTTTCAGTTAATTGAAGTGTTCACCTTGGAAATGAAAAATAATGCTTTTACTGATATGACTTAGCTGCATTTATACAGCAGCTCGGCCTTCTACGAGTTTCTGAGGTGAAATGCATAATGCCGGGCACACCAATAACCGCCCACCTGCCTCCTGCCTTTAATTTATCTAACTTCCTATTTTTACACTATCTAGCAGCACATTAGCCAGTTTGATGATGACAATACTGCTTTACAGGGGTGTGCCGGGTCTAGCCCTTAGCCTTTGAGCTTGTGGGGATACCCACCGAGACCCACAGCCCCCAAGTCTTCCTTCCTCCACCTCGGCCCCTCCCCCAAAACCCACAAGGTGACTCTGAAAGGGGAAATAGCTGCAGAGCAGTGTGCAGGTAGCAGACTTCATCTGTGGCTGCCAGTAAGACTTAAGGCTCACTTTCCCAGTGCTGCCATAATTGGTGCAGTGACCAATTTCAGGCAAAAAAAGACATTGATTGTTCAGTATGTGAGAGTACACCTGTACACCAGAAAAATGAACCCTGCGTACAGTTGAGAAAAGTAACTTTCATCATAATTCTCACTCTTAACGTAAAAAACATAACAGTAATTCTCCATTTGGGAAACAACCTTTACAACACAGTCATTACATTGCACTACACTTACAACAGTTATCACATTGCAACATCCTTTACAACGCACGTCACTACAACGCAGGCATTACAACGCATACCATTACAACACATAACACTACATTGTATGTCACTACAATGCAGGTATTACAATGCATAGTACCCCTACACTATCCAACACTTACCCTACTGTTGCACCCCCTGGAGTTAGAATAGTAATTTTAACCCCTACACTATCCAACTCACCCTACTGTTGGACCCCCTGGAGTTAGAATAGTAATTTTTACCCCTACACTATCCAACACTTACCCTGCTGTTGCACCCCCTGGAGTTAGAATAGTAATTTTTACCCCTATACTATCCAATACTTACCTTAAATGCAATGTATTGGTATGCGTTGTAATGGTTTACGCTGTAAAGGTAGTATGCGAGGATGTATGACATTACAACGCATGCTTTTACATCGCATGCCTTTACAACGCGGTATTTACAACGAATACCTTTACAACGCATAGTGCTTTGGGGCGCTGGATAGTGAATAGTTTAATTTACTATTCCAACTCCAGTCCCCGTGGATAGTAGGGAAGGTGTTGGATAGTAAATGAAACTTATTCCCTATCCTAGAGCGCCCCCCAGCGCAATGCGTTGTAATGGTTTGCGTTGTAAAAGTTGCGTCGTAAAGGCACTGCGTGTTAAAAGTTGCGTTGTAAAGGTTGTTTCCCAGTATGCGATGTAATGGAATGCGTTGTAAAGGTAGTTTTTTTAATATGCGATGTAATGAAATGCGTTGTAGTGGATGTTGCGATGTAAAAACTGTGCTGTAAGTGCATGCGTTGTACATGTATTTGTGTAACTTCATACATTCCTCCAATTTCACAAATGGTATCTTTAGTTTTTGAAAATAGCCTACATAGGCTAAATGCTTATGTTGTGCAAGGTGAAGTAGTGGTGTCTAGTGTGAGATCCAACCCCAATGTCCAGCATGCTGTGCAATCATAGACATAAGAAAATCCGAAAAAGTGGCAGCTGCGTAATATGTGTTGTTTTGTAGTAATTACATATCTTACGCATAGGAATGTCCCACAATATTCCACTTTCCTCTTATTTATGCCTGGTTTTAACTAATGCAGGGACGTTATGCAAAAAGGCCACTTAATGCATTCAAATTTGTGTGAAAATCTATGGGATCCTGCCCCACTATTAGCACGTCATGGTGCAAAGCCATTTTGTGTTTCATTTGCATCCATTTTTCAGGGCCCAACATATTTTGTGCTAGAAAGTTAATCAATACTGCTGTTTGCCCTTCGTCATGCAAAAAGCCCCTGTTAGCGTTGTCTGAGTGCCTATGCTAAACAACAGTAGATCTGGGCCAAGGGTGCAACTAGAGCCAAATTTCGAGGGGGGTCTAATACTTCCAGCAATGTAGAGCCAAATTTCGGGGGGAGGGGCTAATAGTTCCAGTAATGTGTCCTTGTATAATGTAACTGGTGGTGCTCATGCCAAGTGCCTCAATACTTCCGGGTGGAGTTTGAGCTGTGTACAACTACAAAAAAGCAAAGCCTATGGTTACTTTTCAGGAAATCCATTCTCACACTGTCTCAGCAAAAGTCATTTGCAACTTCAAGGAACAGAGGTTGCGGCTACGATAAGACACCAGACCAGCCAGCCCACAGAAGCTCAAGTACTGTGTGTGTGTGTGTCTGTGTGTAAGCTGTCTAAGCCCTGGCTGCACACACAATGGGGGGGGCTGAAGCCCTTTGAGCCCTATGGGTGTTGCGCGCCTGATCTGGGCCTGGTTGGCTTACAAGCTAAATTCTCTTTACTAATGCAGGGCACTTCATTTGCCTATTCTGATACAGAACCATATCACCATATCACTTCAAGAGACATGTTAACGTGAAATAACCTAATGCCAATAATCTCCACATGGACATGGCATAACATAAAATGATGCATCCCCCCTGCAGAATATGAAGAGGGGCCCCCTGAGTCTTCCATATGTCACAAATATTCATAGGATGCAATGAGGATCTTTGAAAGATTTGGCGAGCAATGAAGGGTTGAGGGGCCCTTTGCACCACAGGGGCTGCATTTGCCTGTGTTACGCCCCCGTTCCATGGCTGTAATATGCCTTCTTCAAGTTCTACCGCAGGGGTTGGTACTAGGCAAAAGGCTTGATCCTTTCATGGCTGTGCATCATGATACAGCGCTCGAGGGTGGTCAAGAAAAAATGCAATCACAAACAAAATTGAAATAAATCAGTGGATCACATAGGATATTGATGGATTTCATGTAAACCTAATGTGTATCAATAGATGAACATAGGCACAGAGCACAGCCCACATTCTACTAAATCAAAGATCCCTCTAAAGGCCATCCCCACACATTCCCTTACTTAGAGATTGTTTGAAATTCCCTTCCGGTTTGTTGCTCCCGCTTTTGCCAATTTCCAATTTCTCTTGGATTGAATCTCAATCTACAATAACGATGTCTGGATTGATTTGTGTCTCCGGGGGACAGAAGGCATCATCCGCGCCATCTGGCATGTAGCAGATTCGACTGGAGGAAAGTCGCGTGGAGAACTGTGCCTGGTATTTTTTACAGCTCCTTGCCTTGTCCTCTTTTTGCTTCTGTCAGCACTTTGCTGTACAAACGGATGCCTTCGTGTGGCGAGTGGCAGATGGTGTCGCCACTTTTAGCTTCTTTCACCGTCCTAGCTCGCTGGATTTCACGCCACTCGTCCGGGGGCATCGATAAATAGCTCTCAATTAGAGATGCGGAAATTATCGCGGCTATTTACAGAACCCAAAATGGCGGTGTCATGCCACGGACAGCTGACTACGCTGTTCAAAATGAGATGGTCATTTATGGGCCCATTTGCGTGAGTAAAAAGACTGTTAGGGGCAGATTTATGTCGGACTTGCGCCACGTTTATGCCGCCGTTGCGTCACGCAGCAGCGTGGAAACGTGGCGCATCCCTGCGACCTATTTACAACGTGACGCATCTAGGCAGATGCGTCACGTTGTAAAGCCCTGCGCCACATGAAACCTGCATCAGGTTTCATGTGGGCGTTCTGTCGCAGGGTGGGCGTTCCCTCATAGGAAAGCCCCGTAAAACTGACGCAGTGAAATCTACAAGATTTCACTGAGTCAGTTTTACAACGCTGCTGGGTCAAATCCTTACGCCTGCTTGAAGCAGGCGTAAGAAGTGACGCACCACGTTATGTATGGGTGTCCTCTGTACATTGCAGGAGTTGCGTCGCACTTGCGACGCTACTCCAGCAATGCGCCGCCCGTACACCACAAGATGCGTCACGCATCTGCCCTTCCTTGCACCATGGTGCGCCGCATTGTAAATGCGGCGCATCTGTGGTGCCGCAAGGAGGGAATTGCGTGACGCATCAGTTCTGGCGCATCCCTGCTGATTTGCAGAGATGCGCCAGAACTCATAAATCTGCCCCAGAGAATCTACTTTTGTCACAGTAAGGGGTTACTTGTCTCTCCATGGAAGCCAAAGTTTAAAAAAATCATCGTTTTTAATTTTTTTTAATTGTGATTCAAGAAATGAAGTAGTTGTTGGGCATTCAATAATTTTTTTAAGTACTCTTCAGAACAAGAGCCTTGACTGTGATTTATTTGTTATGGTTTGGACAGGTGCTAATGAATATGGCAAACGGTGAATCAGTCCAAAGTACATGGAGTTAGTGGTGTGTGGTCTGAGTGGCTTCTCATTGTGCCATGTTATTAAAGAGGATTTCACCTCTAGGGAGTGCAGTAGATATGATTGTAAGTAGGTCTGTTGAAAGGCCATCCCATTGGGCAGAACGGCGGCACTATGTGAACTGTGGCCCAGATTTGCTAAGCCCATGTGTTGCCATTGCATCAACCAAGGCGATGAAAGGCAACACAAGGGCTTAAGTGATATTTACTAAGCCCTGCAAAGCCACCTTGTGTGTACTTAGTAAATCCAGAATAACGCAAAGCAAAGCGTCTTGTATTACTCTGCACTGGGAAGGCTTTCCATGCGTTCCCAGGCATCACCCATGACTTTTGGTGCATTCCCAGATTTACAAAGGGCAGTAAACCTGAGCATGCCTCAAAAGGTTATGCCATCCCAACAGAGGCGTAACGAGGAAAAATATGTTTATTACTCCTCGTTATTTAATATTTTTACCTGTTCTGCTTTCTGGAGCACACATAGAAATATTTAATTTCATTTAAGGATTGTTTTAGTGCTGGAGGTGCTCTTTCCTGCACAAGAAAATCCTGCCTGTAACACAGGCAAATTTGCATTCTGGCAAAAGGGTGCCTGCGTTGGTGCTAGGGAGTATGCAGTGTGCCAGGGCAGTGAGAGGGAACAAGAATGCACCATTTTGTAGTACATATATGAATTGCTGCTCTCCATTTGATGCAGCACAGAATGTTGTCTTGCTGCATTGAATTGTGTCAAATTTTAGCAAATCTGGCCCTGTGTTTGGTGCTTTCGGCTCTTGTTGGCAGATTACACCCACGGTTGCTAGCAGCACTATCACTATCACAATCTGAAAATTAGTAGCCAAAGTGAGATCTTGTGAGTGGTTTTTGAGATTTGACTATGATGCTTGCAAATCCATTCATGTCTCTTGCAATGGGTAAAGTTGCAAGAACAACTAGAGCCAGACTGGAATCCAGACCCGAAACCAAAATCAGCCTGGACAAAAATGTTCAAACCAGCCCCACAGTGCAGAAGATCAGAACTAGAATGACGCTAAGTGCTGTTGTTGGCTCATGGCGGTCCATCCTACTCTAAAAGCAGCCACATACCCTGCAGTCTACTGTGAAAATGCAAAATGGCCAGTGCGGTCCTGCCCACAACCTCAACTCGATTTCTATGTAATTGTGACCCCCAAGCCATCCCTTCTGAACCTACTGGTGGACAGGTATGATACTAATATAATGATAATCTGAAGGTATTTCCTCTGGAGGCTTGATGTAAATCAAAACTTAGAGTTCATCAAGAAAACTTAGGGGCAATTAACAACAAAAGTACATATTTTTTCTTAGAAAAATGTAAAACTTAAATATTTTCTACAAGGTGATCACATATACTTGTAGGGAATACAAGGAAAGAAAAGCCATGGTAAGGATTTAGATGACTTTTCAGGTTTTTAGAAGGGAAGTTCCCAGTACTGAAAACACATCTTTAAATTTGGTTCCATCTGCTTCCTGACACCACAACATCATCAGGAAAACGAGAAAGACCAAGCTGTCCCTTCTGCATAGAGCTCTGACAGCCCACTCCATATAAACTAATGGATACATGTTCACCACCTCAGAGGCCACGGACTGAAGGTAAGTTTAGGAAGGAGGAGTATTATGTACTAAGGCTGATTAGGCTTCACTGTGCAATAGTCTCACAATACCCCAAAATGGTCCTTGGATTCACAATAATACTTAGCTCAGTCCTAGTGAAGTGGCAAAGAGTAGCGGGGGCTTACTAGAGAAACATGTGTTAGTATTTCAGAATACCAATATGGACTATAAGTAATTGACACGACTTGAAAGAAATCCGACACCAATTTATAAAAATAAAGCAGATTTTTGTAAACACCAAAAAGTATAAACGTAGTTATGGATTTTAGAAGCAAAATTAAGTCAGTACAAATCAATAGTGCAAAACCTTAGCATTGCGGTCAATAGTAAAAGGCACTAGTGACTATTAGTCACTTGCAGGTCGAGTTGCATGGAACCCAAGGAGGGTTAAATTAATGCGGGTCCCAAGACCAAGCCAGGACTGTCTATTTGATTTTACCTGACTCAATAATTCCAGTGCAGAGTTGTCCTGGCTGTCCTTGGTGCTGAAGAGGGAGCTGTGGGGGAGCTGGTTTTACTGCTTACACTGTGCTGGTGAGGAAACAGGTGCAAAAAGTAACCAAGGGGCCCACTGCTGTGGTTGGCTGATGGCATTGCAGAGTTGCCTCGATTTGCAACATTGAGTAAAGGTGGTGGTTGCAGGAAAGACCACCAACAAGCCTTGGTAGTGGTAAGGTCAGCAAGAAGTTATTTCAATGTCTGGATTTCCAGGAGAAAATGGTAGCCACCTGAAACTTTCTGGAGGTCAAGACTACAGTTCTCACAATGCACTAAACTATCTACTTTTGGGCAATCACTCGGAGGGCCTGATGGCCAGCGATTTTTTTGTTTCAGTCCTTGTTTTTACCCGTGGACTGCAGGAGACTAGTGCCAAGGGTGTCTGGAGGTGTCTTTGGCTTTCAAAGGGGTCTCTCTGTCTGGGGGAACCCGTCTTTGTTCCAGGACAAGCCACAGTCATGCAATTTCAGGATGTTTGTCACAGGTGCAGAGTAACATGCCTGTGGTTTGTGCAGCTTCTGTTGTCACAGATTCAGGTTTCTTTTGTGTCCTTTGTTTCAATTTGCATCAGAACTGAGGTTCTGGTGCCAGAGGTGTGTAATGCTAGAGGGGAACCACGTTATGACCTTTGACTACCATTATTTTAATTGTCTTTTGGTGTTTTATTTTTACCTAGCATGAATGTCCTGCATGTGCACAGTTCTTTAAAGAATTCTTTCCTGTCTCTTTTTAGCTTTAAAGTGGGGGTTCTTTCTCAGAATAGAACAGCCTTGCCAGGAACAGAACATGTGGGGTGTGTAATTGAAAGCATGATAGAGAGAGAGAGGCGGAACGTACCTCTTGGTCTCGAAGTGCTGTGTTATAAGCAGTGGTGCTCAAATGTGAATTATGTTGTACATTGGGAGATGAAGTGTGCAGTGCTATTGGTGGTGGGGCACAAATGTGCATTGTGTTGTACATTGGGAAGGTCTTACTATTAGCTTTGACATGCCCTAATGCTATTTTGAATTCTGACTCTGGCTAGCTTCAGCCTTTGCGCACACAGGCAGGCCCCCAGATTATTCAAGTTGTTTAGGCTATTCATGTTCAAGGTTGTTTTGCTTTTGAAGATTGTTGCTTATACAGCCGGAGACTTTCGTAAGCTTCGTTAAGATAAAGGCTGGACTATGTGAGAGTGCAGATGGAACTCCTTTGCCTTTGGAATGCTTGCATGGGAAGTGGACAATTCAAGTAAGTTTCCAGAGGAGGACCTCTTAGAACCTTCTAGTGTGTTTTGAGATTATAAGGCTGGGGTTTGTTGACTTTGAAACTGGGATTCGGGCCTGAACCGCAGACACGTCTTCAGTGCAGGAATCTGGTTGCTGAGTCTCTTGACCCCAGCTTGGAATCTCCCAGTCTGGATTGGGCCAAGATGAAGTTTGCACCAGGTGATGGGTTTTATTTCTGATTATTGCCATTGTGATGTGTGAGTGTCTGTGTGTTGGGCAGTGTATGTGGATTGAAGACGGTGGGTATTGGCGTGGCGCACTGCTTGGTATCGTTATGGGGTTTAATTAATGGCTATGGTACAAAGTTCGTACGTTTGAAGGGTGACAAGGGTGGCACCTTGGTGATTCTTAATACCAGCTTATACAATGAGTCATGGAACATATTTCGGATCCAGCCACCTACATGCCACTAAGTGGGAATCCCACAAGTCAATACAAAGCGGAATTGAGTGAACTGATCACTAAAGCCTTAAATGACGAAATCATCGATGAAAGAACCAAACAATTCCTCATAGTGGAACATCCCAGAAGTCCCACTATCACCATGTTACCCAAGATTCACAAAAACCTAAGGGATCCTCCCTTTCGACCTATTGTCTCGACCAGAGGGTCATTGCATGACCCCATCGGTAAATTCATTGACCGATATCTACAACCAGTGGTCACCAACCTTAAAAGCTACATCAGGGATACCACAGAATTCCTCAATAAACTTTCTCAAATCACCATTAATGAAGACGAACAGATCATACTATGCACCGCAGATGTCAAAAGTCTTTACACCTCCATCCCCCACGGTGGAGGAATTGAGGCAGTAGAGAAAGCCCTACTATACAGCATTATCGCGGACCCGCTCCAAACATTCATTCTAGAACTAATGATTTTCACCCTTTACCACAGTTATTTTACTCATGATCAACAATGGTATTTACAAATGTCCGGCATGGCTATGGGCAACTGCGCAGCACCGACCTACGCGAACATTTATATGGGTGAATTTGAGTCTAACTACATCTACACCAACAGTGATTGGACTGACAACCTTAAACTCTATGTTCGATACATAGACGACCTGTTTATCGCCTGGAAAGATTCTCGAGAAAACTTGGAAATGGCCCTGACAGATCTCAACTCTAAAGAAAGCCGGATTGAGCTCACTTGGAACATCAGCAATCAGGAAATTACCTTTCTTGATGTTCTCATAAAATTGACTAAAAACTGACTACAGACAGACCTCTTCCGGAAAGCCACAGACCGTAATAAGATTTTGCACCATACCAGCTTTCACCAAAACTCTCTAAAAAGACATTTACCTTTCAGCCAGATGTTGAGGATCAAACGGATTGCATCCGACCCAAAAACCAGTGCCCTCCAAATGCAAACCATGGCAGAAAGATTTTTGAGTAGAGGATACCCCAAGGAAACCATCAATGAAGCCATGAAGAGAGTATCCACCATTCCTCGATCAGACGCCCTCAAGGGTTTAGATAAGAAAGACAGCAAAAGGACTGTACTAGTCTCCAAATATTCCACATCAAGCAAAATGTTCAAGAACATCATCATGAAACATTGGCGTATTTTATCCTCAGAACCAGACTTTGGTGATCTTTTTAAAGAAACGCCTATCTTTGCTTATACCCGCACAGAGAACATCAAAGAGGTCTTATCAAGAACCACCATGGAACATCAAATACACACTGGCACACGTCCGTGCCATCATTGCAACAACTGCAACAACATAATTAAAGGGAACATCATAAACCATCCCATGAGAGGATTCAAAATAAAACTGAATGTAGATGCAACATGTGACTCATCCAATCTAATTTACTTGCTGAAATGCCTGTGTGGCATGATATATATTGGAAAAACCACCAGGAAGATTAAAACCCGGTTGAATGAGCATAAATCGAACATCAGAACCAAAAACTCTAAATCTAATGTAGCCATTCACTTCACCGAAGCCAACCACAGCGTGGCACAACTCAAATTTCTTGTACTTGAAACTGTACCTAAAGTGGAAGGAAGAGATACCAACAAGACACTCCTACAGAGAGAAACTTCATGGATTTACCGGCTTCAATCGATGAAACCACACGGCCTCAATGACCGTTTAGAATTAAGCTGTTACCTGTAGTACCCCGTGGGTACATGTGATACACATTGTAACCTGTTTTTGTCATTTATGCTTGAGAATATGATTGTTCGCGCCACCCATTGTAGCCAACACACATCCCACTTTTTCCTCTCTCTAAACCACCCTTTAAGATGGCCGATCCTTTCCACACCCGGTGCCACTAGTCCTTTTTTTATTTTTAACCCAGGTGATCCCAGAACCCATTTAGAAACACGCCCTATCCTTGCGGAGTTCGCATACTCCGCTCGCAAAACTCCTTGCCACAGGACCCTGTTGAATGCCTAATGCGTGTTACATTTCCAAGTAAGTGCTAAGTCTTTCACTAAACATATCGAGAACGCTTGTTCTACAGCGTTCCCAGCATTTACATTTCCCCCCGTCTTGTTTTCCACAGGCTCTGAGAAGCGTGGCTTAGGTTCCTCCACATAGGTCTCGTGTAAGACGAGCCGCATGTTTCACTTTTCACCGCGTTCCACCGTCTCCTTAGCTTCTTCTTGCTACACGCTCCTTAAGCACCTCAGTGGTTCAAACGCACATTAATGTTCGTTTATATTGATGTCTCCATTCACGACCATCCTGCTTTTAGCTTCCGTCACGAGCACTCCACATCGTAGAGCCCATTCACACTTCCCCAAGTCACTTTGAAACACTCTGCTCATAAGGATGCATGATTGCATTAGCCATCACATGACTAGTCACTCTGTCTTTTGTCACCAGTATTTAATTTCACCACGAATGCACGCATGTGTAGTTACCTACAACATCACACACATTGATAAGAGTATCATTCTGTATTTTTTGCAGCGCTCCTTGACAAAGGGCCTTCCCGGCCCGAAATGCATCGGAGCATCTTTTGGTTAACCTCTTGTTTGACAACGAAAAAAGAGTTAATGAAAATTGTGGATATTATGAACTTTGATTTACAAACTTTAAAGAATCAAATTGACCAATGGATCTTTGAAATAAAAAAGATACCTTTCATTTGAACCTACCGGAGTCTGTTGTATGTCACAACGAACCATCTAAGTGTGCCCAATTGTAGGGATGCGTCTACACTAGCAGTAACACACTCAACCAATCAATGAGTGTCTGTGTGCACATTTAAGTCTGCAGTGGCTATAATCATCATTGTGATGTGTGAGTGTCTGGGTGCACACTCAAGTCTCCAGTGGCCACAATCATCTGAGGTGTTTTCTTTGAGTATTGACTTTGTGATGTGGGAGTGTCTGTGTGCACATCCAAGTCTTCTGAGAAGCGTGGTAAACTGCGACTGTTTTGCGACCACAATTGCGATCGCAAAACAGTCTTACATAGGGTTCAGACTCGCTATTAGGAAAGGACTCCTTGGAATAGCGAGTCGCAAATCATTTGCAAGTCGCTAAATAGGGTTAGTATATGGCCCTTTTGGTTTTTGCATGCACAAACAGTTCACAAACTCGTTTGCGCATGCAAAAGAGGGTCTTACATCTAGCCCTTACTGTGCTGCTCAGAGGGCCACTCAAAAATGGTTTTACTTGATACTGTGCTTCAGATAATTAAAATAACCCCACTAATCATCCCCACAATCAACTAACATTGCGTGGTCACCAAATATCTTATGCAATACAAACATTGCATTTCTGGTGGATTTCCTTCCTACGTCGCAAAGTCAAGATATGTTCTCGAGATTTGAATCTGAACTGTGATATGCACGGATAGAACTTGAGAAAAAGCACCTTGGAACCCATAAAAAAGCTCTTCAGACTCGCTGCCCCAGGAAAGTGAGACGCAGACCATGGTACCTCAATGCCTGATCTCAAAATTGCAGCCTCTGACAGGCATTAGCAGCCATTCGCCGGACAACTCCATTAATCGATGTACGGCCTCTAATGTCCTCATCCTACCAGAACTCGCCTAGAACTTGAGAAAAAGCACCTTGGAACGCATGAAAAAGTTCTTCAGATGCGTTGCCCGAGGAAAGTGAAACGCATGCCACAATACCTCGATGCCTGACCTCAAAATGGTGGCTGCGACACGCAATAACAGCCATTCACCGGACAATTCCACTACTCGATCTACGGCCTCTACTGTCCTCATCTCACCGGAACCCTAGGACTGGAGAAAAAGCACCCTGGAACCTGAGAAAATCACTTTAGACGCACTGCCTCAGTAACGTGAGACGCGGTTCATGCTACCTCGATGCCTGACCCCAAAATGGCGGACCTCGACCCGCAATAATAACTATTCACTGGACATTCCCATTCACCCAATCTACGGTCTCTACTGTCCACATCTTCTCTCAGTACCCTGCAACAATTCAACGCAGAAGCGTTGGCCTCAGCAACGAGAGGGGCGGCTCACACTAACTGGATGCCCGTCCCCAAGATGGCAGCTTCTGTCCGTCCACAACATCGATCTACTGGAAAAACCACCAGACACTTGACAGAACTGCAATAAATTAATCCTCATTAATATCCATCTACCGGTCAAATCTCCAGAGACGTTACTGAACCGTAATTAACAAATCCTTACTTTAACTAGATGCCTGTCCCCTAGATGGCGGCTTCTATCTGTCCATACCACCTATTTACCGGGCAAATCACCAGAGACCCTACAGAACTGCAATAAACTAATCCTAAATAATATCCCTGGGATCCTTACTTCAATCATTACAGTGCTGGCCTCATCAACTGGAAGCACGGATGATATAAACCTGATGCCTGTCCCTAAGGTGGCGGCCTCTGTCCATCAATAAGTCCACTAATCGCACGCCACTGATCTCACGGCGGAGCAAGTCCTCTTAGATAGAGAGGAGGCTCACTTACAAGCCTCCTAAGCCACAAATGAATGAAAACAAGCCCTGTCACCCCTACTTACCCATCTGTACACCTCCAATACCTACATTCTGGGGAGACCTCAAGGGGCTCGCTTACAAACGTACCTAAGCCACCTAGAATGAGAACAAGCCCTTACACCCCCACTCAACCACCTACACTCCTCTAATACTCACAGTTTGAGGAGATCACTGAGGGAAAATACCTCCACCTAACTGAGGGGCTACTCTCCTATCCAACTGACCTCTCCTGAGGGCCTTAGAGGTAGCTCCCATACCACTAAATCCAATTGACTAACGCCGGGAGTTTGAATGTTGAGTACCTACTGTCAGCAAGAGACAAAGCTCATCTAACTGTCACCTAGCCACGGAGAGGGATAATAACTACTGACACCTCCCAGTTCCACCCTTCTTAGGCCAATAGACTGAGCAGAGCTCCAGGTAGCTATCCACCTTTCCAACTGAGACAAAATGGCATCTGTCAACTCAACCTCCCTCTGCCACTCTACGACAAATTGCCTGAAACCACATGGCCCTAACTCCTTCTCCATCATCTTCTCCCCAACCTCTCACTAAAAGTGAAAAGAAACTTCAAACAGACTGATTAGGCAACACCCAGAAACACTATTCGCTGACATACCACTGCGCCTCCAAAGGCCAGCTGAAAATGCATCTAATTTTCCATATCGAAAGCCCTACGAATTGAATAACCATTCTCAGAACACATCTTCACATATCCAAAGCAACTAGCACTCCCTACAGCTGCAAACTGACAATCTCAATGCCAAACCGCCCTACACGTAGTGGCAACACCTCAGCAATCATCTTCACTAATGGTACAGACATGATCCAAGCAAATAATGACAACCTAGAGGCATTTGACTCCCTCTTCCCTTTGCTACGCAACACCCTCACCCATTCACACCACTCCCACCCGAGCAACTCCCTATCATTCGTTAGGCAGTCCCTCCTGGAGAACCCACCCAAGACCTATGTCAACAACACTAATCTTTCCCCCCCTGGACACCAACCTCTCGTCCCAACCCCCTCCCCCTACCCTGAAGCACACAACT
Source organism: Lissotriton helveticus (assembly GCF_964261635.1). NCBI lineage: Eukaryota > Metazoa > Chordata > Amphibia > Caudata > Salamandridae > Lissotriton > Lissotriton helveticus. Next base: position 571,921,862 of record NC_136072.1, read on the forward strand.
TATACCTCCCTTCCAAAACCAATCTGAGATACATCTCAGATGAGACTCTCCAACCACCGTCAGACCGGCCCCTACCCCCTTGGTCCTCAAATGACTATTCCCTACAAACAACAAGCAAACCAAATTCTAAGTCAATGACTCATAACTATCCCTCGACCAGAACGCAAGAGGCGGCCACTTGAATCACAACGTGATTCTCCTCTTGCCATGTCCATGGTTACCCATAGGGACTACATAGGCAACATTAACACCAAAAGCCAACCTCTCAATGCCAAGCTCTCTCATTCCTCAGTCGATCTCGCCCAGGTCAGACAGAACCTAGACACCCTCACCCCCTCCTCCTTGGTGACAACCCAGAGACTCGCTCTGCTGGAAAGCCAGCTAGAAACTATAATGGTGGGCCTCAACAAAATCCTACTAAACCTCACCACACCCCGGAAGTCTAGCCAACGCTCGCACCCTACACCCACACTTTCCAACACTAAACACTCAAGGCCTCCCAAGGCTCAATGGCACAGCTGGAACACAGCCCCCCTCTTGAACCAGATACAGAGACCGAAAAGAACAAGAGCCGCAATGTCCACGAAAGAGGCGATGGACCTTGCCACCTCCTATGACACATCACCTTCTATCACCCCAAACTCCAAGATCCAGGTTATCACTGGATTTGGTAGAGACCGCTCACCAGAATGTCTCATCCCCCAGCCTTCCTCTCCACCATTCCCAGGGCCCCCCTAAAGAGGAACCTCAAAACCGAGGGGACCACCACCAAATGCTTGCTCATAAACTGCAGATCGGCCACCAAACATGCAACTGAACTGGCAGAAACCATCCTTACCCACAACATAGACATCACGTTCATCACTGAAACATGCCTGAATGGGTTCTCTTCCCCTACCGCTGACATGCCTGTGCCCTCGGGCATCTGAATCATCAATAAAGACAAACCAACATGGGAGGGGGTATTGCAATCATACACAAGAAAAACATCTCCATAATGGAAACTGACTCCTTCAAATACAACACATTTGAATGTCTAACTGCCATCATTAAGACGAGTGTCAACAAAACACTATTCAGCCATCTCCTCTACCATCCGCCAGGCAACACCTCCTCATTTGAAGAAGACCTTTCTGACTTACTAACTCACTGCTCACTCTGGGATTCCAACAACATACTTCTAGGCAACCTCAACCTACAGTGGAATGAGGAAAACAACTCACTGATCCAAACCTTGAATGAACTTCTACACAACAATAACCTTACCCAACACTGCACAGAGCAAACCCATAACAGAGGCGCAATCCTGGATGCCATTATTGCTCAAGTTGATACAGTCACTATTGACCACATCCAGCCCACTGACTGGTCAGACCACCATGTCATTTTATTCCACATCAATAAAATGATGCAATGCCTGCCCCATACGCAGGAACCCCCCACTGGGCAAGAAATCTAAGTCAGATTCCCCTGGCCGACTTGGAGGAAAAGGTAAGCTCACTCCTTCCCATCATCACAGACAACCTATCCACAACTGAACTCACCTCAAACTATAATACAACTATGACTTCCATTCTGGATCAAATAGCCCCCTTGAAAGAAAAAAAAATCAGGAACACTCCAGCTAGATCTTAGTTCAACACCGACATAAACTCCGAAAGAAGACAGCTAAGAGCTGCAGAAAGACTCTGGAGGAGCAACCCGTCCACAATCCTCCTTGATCGACTCAAATCAGCACGAAGGAAATATAAAAAACACATCAAGAATGAAAAAACTCCCTTCTTTTATAATGCTCTTGACAACTCAAAAAAAGGCCCAAAGACCTCTTCAATCTCATTAAGCACCAAACGTCCAAACCTCCCTCATCCTCAGTTCAGGCCTCCAATGACCTGTGTGATAACTTTGCCAGTTTCTTTAATGATAAAATCTCCAAGATCGAGTTCTCCCTACTGTAGTCCCCTCTACCGAATCTTGCCCACTGAGACAGAAGATACCACCCCAACCACCTCCCAACCCTCATCACACGTCTCGGACACCATTCTTGCCCAACTGGCCAAAAGCTCAAACTCACCCTACCCCCGATCTGGACCAAGATTATAAATAACTCCCTGAGTACTGGAGTCATGCCTAATTGTCTCAAAATCGGCCAAGTCACTCCACTTCTAAAACAAAATGGGCTCTGATTCAAATGATCTCAACAACTTCAGACCCGTCTCCAATCTCCCTCTCCTAGCTAAAATCCAATAAAGATGTGTTCTCCTACAACTTACTCAACACATCGACACCACCAACCTTCTAGACCCTCACCAATCGGGTTTCAGAAAAGGTTGCATTGCAGAGACTGCAATCCTGAATGTCAAAGACAATATCCACAATTTACTTGATAAAGACCAATGCTGTCTACTCATACTCCTGGACTTATCAGCAGCCTTTGACACGATTGACCACAAACTACTCATTAAGGTACTTCAAAAAAGGGTGGGAGCAGAAGAGGTAGTCTTACAGTGGTTTACCTCCTTTCTACAGAACCGCACCCAAAGAATAAAAATCAAAAACTTCTCATTTGACCTGCTCCGAATCAGCAGGGGTGTCCCCCAAGGTTCAGTCTTCTCCCCGCAACTTTTCAACATCTACATGGAACCCCTCACCTCCCTACTAAAGAAAACAACATTCCATTCCACCTCTAAGCGGACGATACGCAGATCTATCTCGAAACCTCCTAAATTGATGACATTCAGAGACTAAATGATACTCTACGAGAAGTCCATCACTGGCTATCACTCAACCACCTAAAACTCAACCAAGACAAGACGGAAATCCTCCTAATTTCCAATAAGGAGCAGAACCCCCAAGTTACAGAATGGCTAAAAGCCATCGATGCTGTCAACTGCAATCTCACCTTGGCCAATTCCATAAAATCACTGGGAATCACTCTGGACCCAAAATTAGACATGGACAAACACATCAAGAACACCGCAAAGAGTGCCTTCCTCAACCTAAAACAGCTCAACAAAATAAAACCCTTCATCCCTCCCAATGACCTCAAACAAGCTACTCAATCCCTGGTGTTGTCCAGACTGGACTACGGGAATGCAACCCTCACAGGAACAGCGAAATTTCACTTAGCTCCCCTCAGATCAAGTCTTAATTCAGCAACTAGAATGGTCACCGGAGCAAAGAAATATGAACACATCTCGCCAGCACACAGAGAGCTAAAATGGCTCCCTATCGAAATGCGTGCCAACTTCAGAACTGCCTGTCTCACGCACAAAGCTCTGCACACAGCTAAACCCGCCTACCCGGCCTCCAAAGTCAAGAAGGCCGGTAAGACAACTAGCCTCAGGAGTACCAACACTCTCAATCCTCATCCCTCCAAAAACTCACAAACATGAAACCTCATCTCGATCCTTCTCAGGAAATGCACCCAACATCTGAAAATCCTTTTTAAAATTCAAAAGGCAGCTCAAAGACCTCTTCCTCAACCGATCCCTTCCGAATGGATAGCTGCTGCCCAAATGCTGAACCGTGCCTATTACAGCACTCAGCCACTTTGACACTAAATCTTCTACCTCACCCACCTCCTGACTCGGTCCTGTGTCCCCCCCTCCCTGAAAGAGCCTCGTCACAAGCCAAGTGGTATATGACTGATATATTATGTGATTTCATTACTTTTAATGTTGTACAGTGCTCTGTGACTCCGATTCATCACAAGTCAATATGTTTACTACTTTCATATTGTGTGATTTCCTCGCTACTAATGCTGTAAAGCACTCCAATACCTTCGGGTCTGGCCAGTGCTATATAAAACTCTTAAATAAATAATAATAATACGGTGACAACGTTTTTCTCTTGCAATTTTTCCACAGTTCTTAAGGAGAAAAAGGCACTTCCAAATTTCGCAAGTTGTGGAGAAAATGTTTGCCAACATAAAGTTACGAAGAGAAGAAAACACCAAGAACTATGGATAAAGCATGATATTTTTAATTGATAAACTCACTGTGGCAGCCGAACCCCAATAATTGTCTGAACCCCATTAATTTATGAATTTCGATTTTTACACAAGGCACTTCAGCATTGGGATCTCTCATTGAAGTAGCAGTAAGAGACTCCCATGCCCATCAGGAAAAACAGTATTTTAGCAGAGTAATGCCAAAATAGAAATTGGTACCATTAATAACTGAATGTTAGATTAAAAAAAACATTTAAAAGGGTTTTACAATTATTAATGCAAATTATACTGAGAGGCTCAGATGCAGAATACAGAATCACAAATTATAATACAAATCCCTATTTAAGCAAATACATTTCTTGAAATTCTAAGTGTCAAACTCATAAAGAGAGAATCGGGGAAGGAAGATGAGAAGTTGCCCAATCCTTCAAATCCAGGGGTTTTATACACAAATTATGCATAACAGTTAATATAACTGCAATTTCAACATGGTATGATCCTGGTTAGGTTGCATTAATAAATCAAAGACAAACATTCAATTATAAAAGTTTCTTAGCACTAACCGATTTCTTAAGGTGAGATACATTTTCAGCTTGCTTCCTTGGCAACTCAAACCTGGAGATGAACAACATAATATGATAGATTATTCAAACAATAGCTCATAGAATTATGCTCTTTTGCATGCCTGCATTGGATATTCCAGTAAAAATCTTTCAAATGAGACTTTAGGTACATGATGGAAAGTTTCATTCACAATACATGCTTTCTAATGAAGTTCGGCTGTTACATTATAGCATTCTGTGCTCTGCAGAAGCTAAGGGGAGAAATGACTTGCAGCAGGATACTGACTCCAGAAACTGCATTCATTTTAAAATAATGGTATCTTGCATGAAAATGTAGCATAACTATACTGCATTAGTAATCAGAATTCTAAACAAAATACTCAAGTTTCTTTAAGTGTGCCATCATTAGTTCATCAGCTACAACTAAATGCTTCATCATAATTATTATTTCGACTAATAATTTCTCACACAAAATTGTACATCAGAAAACACTTCGAGACTACCATACACAGACAAAAGTAGAGACCAAGAGAAAGATTTGATACACACTTACAAAAATGTGAATGGAAAGCTTAATTTGGCACAAGTGTCCTCTTGCACTTGTTTGATTTGTGGGGTATGGGCTTTGGACATTTTGGATTCTTTTGAAGCAAAAGTACTTCTACACATTTCACACTACAAAAGTCCATTTATGTGTACCGCGGAATAAGCAGCAGCAGTAGTAATATTATTGGTAATATTAGTAGCAGTGTATGATTATTAATGTTATTGTTATTAGTAAAAGTAATAGTAGCAAAAAATGTAGTAGTGGTACTAGTAGTAGATGTGTTTTCCAGAGCCAGTATGACAGAAGCATGAGTACCAACCAGCCCAAGAAGTACACAAATGATAGCAATAATTTCCAAATGTCCAGAAAGACTCTGACAAGGTTTTGTTACATTAAAGTTTTCGATTGGCTGGAGTGGACCTTAATTTTCTATGTTCAGTTTCTGGCAGTTGCCCCATCAGTCAGCTGCTAGTTGAATTCAAAGATGCCCATCAGACTGCCATCCTGTAGCTGTCTTTCTAATTCTCCGTGGGTGCAGATGTATTTGTTATATTTCAGGCAGATTGTTGCAGGGTGGTTAGAACTTCAATTTGGTAAAGCAGGCATGTCCTGTTCCTAGTTACTCTAATATGTGCAGGACTGGGGAACTCAGTGAATTTGTGGCTGAATTACCAGTAAAAAAAAGTCCAAAACACACGCAAACTGCAACAGATATTCCTGTCTGGGCCTGATTATGAGTCAGAGTGAGAAGGATTACGTTATGGAATTGCACTCCATCTGATTCAAAGTAGTAGATTTTTCATACCTGTTTCTTCAAGTTTGGGAAAACCTGATTTAATTTTCCTGGCTGGTGCAATTGGGCCCAAAAAAAAACACGGCATAGTCAATAGGTCTCGCCTTTGACGCCTATTGGCTTTGCCTGTGTTTTTAGCAATATGTTACTGTAAATACATTGCATATTTTACTTAAGTAATTACTTTGATTCTGTTAAGATCTCTCTCTTCTTTAGTGCAATGTTGTATTGGAATTGAAATTGACTTCATTAAGTGTTAGCAAAGCCAAGAGGTCAGGCTGAATTATTGGGCTTTGCAAAGCTTGATTTGCACATATGAGATGAGTAGTGTTTAGGTGTCCAGGTGAGTTCGGGTTGCGAGAGGGTATTCATAGTGGAGCATGATTGAGAGCTCAGGAGCTGAGGCTGAAGGCAGTGTGAGTCAGAGGGATATCACAGTTTGCAGAATACATTCTCCTTCAATCCCTGACCTCTGTCCAGGGCACACATAGTGATGGGCAAATGTGTACCATTTATAGTGGCGTAGCTAGAGCTTCTGGCGCCCGTGGCTATCCCCCAGATTGCCACCCATGGCAGGTAGCGGCGGGGAGGGGAGGATCTGGGGAAAAATTACAGCGAGCAGCAGGGGTGGATTGGCAGGGTTTAAGTTACGACGCCACTCTCTACTCCACTGCATAAGAAAGGGTGTGAAACTGCTGCGTAAGCATAGAGCAAACCTCAAAGGTCAAGTCTCAGTTGATGAAGGCTCACCAGCACTAAAATGGTAGCTTAATGCATAAGTAGATGTAGCCCTTCCTCCTCTTTACACCACTCCATACTTAACTGCTACTACAAGACCACAGCTGTAAAACCACCCGCTAGACATCAAGCACAAAACCAAAACAACTCCCACATAGATCACACTCTACACCCACACTCCAACAAACAACAACAGTATTTAGAAACATAAGCAAAGCTATAGCTATCTCCTTTTTGCTCCACTCCATGCATGTCATTTAAGAAACACCCCTCAGGTCCTTATGCATGAAACCAATGTCACATAGACCACACTATACACATTCATTCTCGAGAAGGCCACTGAAGTTGCACTGCGAGATAGTGCTCATGAGAAGGCCGCTGAAGTTGCACCCCTAGATAGCAGTGCTTGAAGTGCAGGGCTCCCAGGCCTCCCTGATCCGTGGGTAGTTTCAATTTGGAAAGAAAAGTGCTACTCTGCACCATTCATTATTTCAAATTAGATCCCCTAGCATGGCATCCAGCATGTGGAAGAGGCTCTTGGATCTGGGAATTGGTCAGTTTGAGAAACAGTACAGTGATCTTGAAAGCATCACCATTTTAGTCAGGTATGCCACAGACCTCTTGTTTGCTCGGGTTTTTTACCCTCAAAATGGTTTTAAAAAGGGGGTTAAATAGTGCATTTTAAAGCAACAAAAAAAACATAGGTTCTATAGGGGGCGATGATGAAGTTTTCCAGTACTTTCAGGGTCTGCCTCAGCCCACTCAGTCACCCTCCTGTCAGCTTCAGAGGAAGCTGGTGATCTAAAGCAGACACTGGTGGCCTGACATGCACACTGCAGTGTTTCTGAAAAATATCATAGTACCACCAACACAGATCATGAAAATATAGAGAAAATATGAGCAGTGGCCAGGGATAAAATGTGCCGACTTATAGGTGGCAGTGATTGACATTAATTGGTCCTAACAATTGCTTCTGCAGAAAATTAAAGTAGTCTCTACTTTGAATTAAATTGCTGATGCCTCCAAAGCAAGCAAAGCAAGTGAGCTGAACCCGCAATAGAACAGCTTTCTTGTCTCTTTCATCCATGCATCTATCTATTCATTCTTTCACCCTTCCATCCCCCTACTGTCATCCTTTATTTCACCTTTAGATTCTGTCATCCATTCATTCTTTCCTCCATCATTCAATATTTCCCCATTCTTTCCATCCATACATCCATCCAATTTGCCATCCATCTATTATGCCATCCATCTGCCCATCCATAGTCTAAAAAACAACCATCCACTCTGCCACCCATCGATCCAGTCACTCTGCCATCCATTCTCTTTGCCATACATCCTCCACTCTGTTATCTTAGCATCACCTCTGCCATTCATCGATCAACTGCCATCCTTTCATCAATTCATTAACTCTTCCATTCATCCACTCGGCCATCCATCAGCCTACTCTGCCATCCATCCTCCTATCCTCTCTTCAATCCTTCCATCAATCCAATCTGTCATTCACCCTCTCTGCCATCCACTCTGCCACTCATTCAGCATCCATCCACTCTGCCACCCATCCATTCATCAACTCTTCTATCTATCCAACCACCCATCCACTCTGCCATTCATTCATCCATCAATCCACCCACTCTGCTATTCAACCACCCACTCATCCACTCTGGCATGCATCAATCCCCTCTGCCATCCATCCATTCTGCCATCCATCCGCTCATCCATCCATCCATCCATTTATCCACTCTGCCATCCATCCCACCATTCATTCATCAATCCATCCATTCTGCTATCCAATCATGCATTCAGTCACTTTGCCTTTAATCAATTCATGCTGCCATGCATCCATCCATTTACTTTGCCATTCATCCAATCTGCCATCCACCCATATATTCATTCACTTTGCCACCCATCTATTCATGCACCAGTGCCATTGGTATGGCTTTGCAGCACTTTGCTGGTTAGGTAGGCCTCTCTATAATTCATCCTTTGTGTGAACTATAATTTGAAGAAACATTCCTATGCAGGTGTAAACTAACTGGCATTACGGCCTTATTGTTAAACAAATTCTACACAGAGCCTTTAGGCTGAGAATGTGTGAATGGCTCGCCTGACTGTTGCTAGTAAAGTGCTTGGGGAGTGTATCTACTAGGCTGGGCCCTTCACCGCTTAGTTCCTTTTGAGGTGTGTCTTGGGGCTGAAGCTCTGTGGTTGGCTTGCACGAGGACTGAGGGGGCACGGGCTGCAATATCAGACCACAGTTAAAGGGTGTGCCTGGGCAGATAGATGTCAGCGATCCCCAAACAGGGTCTGTTTTCGCTCAGAAGTGTTTTTCATGCTGCCTTGCCGTAGCAATGGCACTTTTATTATTGAGTGCTCTTCGCCCAGCTGCCACCCGAGCACTCACCCGTCACCCCTAACTACAACTTACTTAAAAATAGTAGAAAATGTGTTACCTGGCTGGTGATTAAGTTTCTGGTGGCCGGCCGTGAGACACACAGCAGAGTTATCACAGGGCTCTCTCTGGCACTGTTAAACATCCTGTGTCATCCTGCAGTGCAGTAATTGTTGTGGTGAAAGGGATAGCTCAGTGTAAACTAGTCCCGATCGTCTATGCAAATTAGATGCGGCAATTAAAGAGCATGTACCCGGCAATGAATTTGGGCAGGACAGCTTGACAAGCAGCTGAGGTACACACTTGAAAGTCACAGCTGCCCGCCAACACTAGCATCAGTGACAAAACTACAATAACCAACAGGTAGCTGCTCGCGCGCAAGAGGCATTTAAATTTAAAAGCAAATTTGATTAAAAATACATCGCTGGGCCTTGCACTGTCGACTCATTGATTGATACTTGCAAAGAAACGTGCGCCAGCTGCCCGCCCGCCCAAGACTCACTCACTTAGGCTCAGAAGCGGGAACATTCAACAGCTCAGCTGCACACACAGTGCTGTTCTTCAGCGGCCGTCGGGTCTGTGGTTTGGGTCGCGGGGCCATTTATTTCAATTTACCGCCTAGCAGCGCCAGCGCTGCCAACATTTGCCGGCCTCGCCTGCCACAAGTTTAACTGCTGCCAGCGGAAGCGCCGCCTCCAAAATAGTGCCGCCTGGGGCGGACCGCCCCCCCCTAGCTACGTCGTTGACCATTTATAGTGTGATGTAAGTACTCTATAAAGTAAAACTGTTCAAGCCTGGGAGACTTTGGATTATTTTTAAAACAAAAATGTGCTATTATTTAGTTTTCCTTATTTGAAATTGCCCCTACTGCCAGTAGTATAGCCAGAGTGCCTTTGGCCCTAATGCAAGCAGCAAGGCAAATGGGTCTCCTATCCCTTGGTTTGATAATAAAAAAAACTGCTATATTTGATTGTTGTGCACCCCACTGGACCTGGTGCACCTGCTGCACTATTAATAGCTTCCCTCCTGTTTACTGCAATGCAAGTCTCTGGAAAAAAATAAATTTCTCCTATGTGTTTTATAGGGTCATGTGTTTCCAAATGGTGGCATTTTTAAATTAACACCTTTGTGCTAAGCACCAATGATGTCTATCAACAGTGTTTTTTCAGCAACAAAATATTTGACGTACCAAGAAACAAAAGACAACCAAACTTCCTGATACATCCAATAGCATCTTCACTATTTAACAAGTGTCTTTGGAACTAATTGTTATAGCGATGCTAAAAAATCTTTACATAATGTTTAATTATACTACCTTTTAGGATAGCACTACTGAATATTGACACCCACAATATTGTGGTTACAAGAATATTGAGGACATAATATCAATGGACAAAATGTTGAAAGGTAAGTGCAAATGGGGAAGTATAGATTTACTATTTTTAACTCCACACCTACCTACGTTGCAGATGTATGCAACACTTAGGGACATACACAAGGAGTTAGGAATGGAAAATCTGAATTTATGTACCTGTTGATATTTTATTTTCAATATTCTGTCCTCAATATTGTGTTCCATCAATATTGTGTTTTTTTTTATTTGCAGGAGGCACACCACCTTATAAAATTGTTTTCGTTTAGGTCTCTCCTAGGCAGTACCTGCATGCCTCTTCGAGACATGCTGTATTCAGGATATGTGCATAAAGCTCTGACTATTTCCCGCCATCTTTTTAATTGGCTTCTGTCCCTCTCCTTTGTAGATGGTGGCTTTTCATTGGTCATTAGGCTTTGTGGTGCCTCCTTAGTACCGCCTTGTCTCTTTCTGTAACCTCCCGCAAGGACATCCCCTATCACATGTGTTGTTACGCCCTAGGTTTCAATTACAGCCTCAAGGCACTATTTTCATAAAGGCCTTCAGACAGGACACTCACTTGGTCCTAAACATGGCTGGCAGTGGTTACTTTACTCGCTAGCACATCTCACATTTATATTAGACCTTCTATAAATTTCAGTGTCATCAGCTCCACATAACCTAATCCGGAATTAATAAAATAATTATTTTATCACATTTCAAAGCTACTAATTGTATATATTGAATGTACTGTGGTACTGTCTTGCATGCAATGCATTATCGGTATGGTGGATTTGTCCTATCTTCCAAGTTTATGATGCTCACTAGGGACCTCTAGGCGCAGCTTGCGGTACTGCACCTACACATCTCACATTTATATTAGACATTCTATACATTTTCCTTCATCAGCTCCACATAGAGTACTACCTAATCAGAATCAATATAATAATTGTTTTGTCACATTTCAAAGCTATTAATTGTATATATGAACATAGCTATTTGAATGTACTCGTGGTACTGTCTTGCATGCAATGTATTATGAGAGTACCATATGTGACCATCGTTTGATGCTCACTAGCGACCTCTAGGCGTAGTTTGCGAAACTGCACTTACACATCTCACATTTATATTAGACCTTCTATAAATTTCCCTTCATCAGCTCCACATAGAGTACAACCTAATCGGAATTATTATAATAATTGTTTCGTCACATTTCAAAGCTACTGATTGTTTACATGGACATCGCTATTTGAATGTACTCATGTTACCGTCTTGCATGCAATGCATTATGGGAGTGCCATATATGACCAAAGGTTTGATTCTCACTAGGGACCTCTAGCCACAGCTTGCGGTCCTGCACCTACACATCTGACATTTATATTAGACCTTCTATAAATTTCCCTTCATCAGCTCCACATCGAATACAACCTAATTGGAATAAATATAATAATTGTTTTGTCACATTTCAAAGCTATTAATTGTATATATGGAATTAGCTATTTGAGTGTGCTCATGGTACTGTCTTGCATGCAATGCATTAGGGGTGTATCATATGCGACCAAAAGTTTGACGCTCACTAGGGACCTCTAGACGCAGCTTGCGGTACCTCACCTACACATCTATATTAGACCTTCCATAAATTTCCCTTCATCAGCTCCACATAGAGAATAACCTAATCCGGTATTAATATAATAATTCTTTTGTCACATTTCAAAGCTACTAATTGTATATATTGTATGTGATGTGGTACTGTCTTGCATGCAGTACATTAAGGGTAGGGTGGATTTACCATATCTTCAAAGTTTATGATGCTTACTAGGGACCTCTAAGAGCAGTTTGCGGTGCTACACCTAGACAAGCAGTGCTGGTGCCTTGCTCACTAGGGACCTCTCAAAACAGCTTGCAGAACTACACATTTTGTTTATGTTTGAAAACCCAAAACATAAATAAAAGGCATTGTCATTTACAATGCCAATAGCTCAAAGTCGCGTGAATGTGAGACCTATTGCATTGCACATGCTTGTTTTTAATTGCTTTCATCAATAGCAGACAGAAGTGGCACTGGCCCATGGAGCTAAAGGGCCTGCTGTCTGTAAAAATAAACATTTCTCTCGAGAGTAAAGGTTCTTATGGCCAGATGCACGACCCGCCAATTAGCGAGTCGCAAATTGTGTTGCTTTTGCTACTCGCAATTTGTGACTTCCTAATTGGAATGCACGACAGTATCTCAGACACTGTTTGCGATTCCTAATGGGGCTGCAAATTGTATGCCTCATTAATATTAATGAGGCAGGCGCAAATTGCCACCCCCTGATCTCTGCCTCCCATATGCGACCAACAGTCCGTCCCATCTTCCACGCACTTCTTTTAGCTTCTGTGACAGTGCGTTTGTATGCCCCCCTCATGGCTTGAAACAGTATTCTATTTTGCTGCTTTATGGAATCAGTGAGTGCTGCTCTGGTACCTCTGTATATCTTATTATGCCAGGAGTCAGGACTTTCTCTTACTACTGCCTGCTTGGTCTCCTCATAAAAGTGTTTCTTTAGTCTCAGGAACATCTGGGTATGTATAGTGTTAATCTTACACAGAGACTCCCCTTGATCCAATGACAAATCTAATAGAAGCAACACCCCAATGCTATCAGCTACTAACTTATACATTTTCCAAACTGACTCCTTTGACAGGATCAAGGCACTCAATTTGACTCTGCACTGATTGTTAGTAATTTTCAGCCTTCTATCAAATGGCTTGGAACAGTTAATGTGGCTATTGCGGATGTTAATCACAAGAGCGGGGAAAAGAGCATTGTGCTCACAATCTTGTCGGGGTGTAACGGTCATATAAAATTCAGTAGGGCTGCAACCTTACATCCAGGAAGATATAGTCAATGAGGCTATTACTTTAAACACGGAATGCACAACAGTATCTCAGACACTGTTTGCGATTCCTAATGGGGCTGCAAATTGTATGCCTCATTAATATTAATGAGGCAGGCGCAAATTGCCACCCCCTGATCTCTGCCTCCCATATGCGACCCATCTTCCACGCACTTCTTTTAGCTTCTGTGACAGTGCGTTTGTATGCCCCCCTCATGGCTTGAAACAGTATTCTATTTTGCTGCTTTATGGAATCAGTGAGTGCTGCTCTGGTACCTCTGTATATCTTATTATGCCAGGAGTCAGGACTTTCTCTTACTACTGCCTGTTTGGTCTCCTCATAAAAGTGTTTCTTTAGTCTCAGGAACATCTGGGTATGTATAGTGTTAATCTTACACAGAGACTCCCCTTGATCCAATGACAAATCTAATAGAAGCAACACCCCAATGCTATCAGCTACTAACTTATACATTTTCCAAACTGACTCCTTTGACAGGATCAAGGCACTCAATTTGACTCTGCACTGATTGTTAGTAATTTTCAGCCTTCTATCAAATGGCTTGGAACAGTTAATGTGGCTATTGCGGATGTTAATCACAAGAGCGGGGAAAAGAGCATTGTGCTCACAATCTTGTCGGGGTGTAACGGTCATATAAAATTCAGTAGGGCTGCAACCTTACATCCAGTAAGATATAGTCAATGAGGCTATTACTTTAAACACGATTAAATGGGATTTAATATAGGAGAGTATGCATGCCACACCGTGCAGGAACGGGTGTGCAATTATAGGGGGCACAACATGTGCACCGCCCGAGGACCAGATCTCTCAGGGGGCCCTGTTAGAGCTCCCTTAGTTGCCACTCCACCAACCTTTTGATGGTGGGCTTGCTGCCGTGAAAAGGGTGGTGGAAAGGCAACTCGCAATATGTTCGGAAGTGCCGGTAGATGCACCGCCAGCATTTTCGGACCAGTTTCAGACTGCAGGCCCTGCAGGATCCTTGATCCTGGCGGAGCCGTCGGCCGTGTGGTGGTCTGACCGTCACACTTAGAATAATGCGGGCTGACCCGCAGCATGGTACTGGTTGGATCTCCACCACGAGTACAGCGGTCCTGAGGACTGCCATACTCAAAATAAAGCCCCAAGTCTCTTACAAGAGACAAGGGTTTCGCTTATCAATATATCAAAAAATTTGCCCCATTCTGGGCAGATTAGCTCGGAGGATGGCCTGGCAATATTCCAGGATATTAGCTTGGTGAGGTGGGGGGGCTGAATGACTTTTAGCAGAACTGCTGTCATAACCTGGGTAGGTTCTATTTCTTGGGGCTGCATTGGAAAAGTGGGACTATCCCTGGTGGATCTAGAAACCAAACTGTTTGAAAGACCAGAAGTAGGCTTTGCTATATGATTTTGGTTGGATTGTTCCTATTGAGATTCCTGTCCAACCCCTGAGGGGGCTGATCTATAGCCATTCTCAGGTGTAATTTGAGAAGAACTAGTGGTCAAAACCCCCTATTTGAGCTGATCCGTATCTAATAGCAGGTTTATACCTACCATGGCACTCATTGTTAGGGTCATGCCTTATTCTAAAATCACACTGGTCAGTGTAAGTCTGCTTCCTCACCCGGGGCCCCAGAAATTTGCACCCCTTAAGCCACTCTTCATTATTCCAGCTTTCAGGGGACATACTGGATGGTATTAGCGAGTCAAAGCACACCTGCTAGACTATCAAAGCGGTAGAAGATAGTAACTTTAAAGACCTCAGAATTACACAAAGAAGAGGGGATATTGCAACCAGTGGGTGGTGGCATTAAAACTTCTTATTTCTCCGAAGTAGGGACCAGCCGGGGATAATGACTTGGTTTATAAAAATAGCCTAGTGGAAATAGTGCAATATAGCTCCTGGCTATCTGCTAGCCCAATTTCCCAAAAAGCACCCTCTGTGCCAAAAATAGGTATTTAAAATAAACAATTAAATAATCACCAGGTTGATCCACCAGCCCTGACTTAATCCAGCCCACCCTACGAGTCAATAGAATGTTGTTGGCCAGATAAAGAGAGAAAGATCCCTGTGCCCTACCAGCCAATTCAATGTTTTGTTAAAAAAAATTCTTGTGAGATTCTCTCTGATCCACACAAAAAGGGGGGCTCCAGATAATATTACCACATAAGGGCAGGAGGCAAGAGGTAGATTTACCTCAGGTAGGCTGCTATTCCAAGAAATTCCACTAGCCCCAGACTTTCCCGTAGAAGAAGCTTTGTGGGATTGGTACCCCTCACGATGGCAAATGTTTTCACCTTGTGTTGGTAGAGGGGTGGGCAAGAGCAATTCCTTTCAGGAATTGGGTTTATAGAGTCAGGGTTATGGCTATTTCAAAGAAGATCTCCTACGTGGCAGTTGCACAAACCCTGCTGCACAAGAAGGATTGCTATAACCAGCCGCCTGATCCTGCTTAACCCTAGGGTCCATATGCAAAACTTGCATAGCTGAGACCTGTGATTGCCTTATAACAGTCAGTTCATGCTCAATGGCTACCAGATGATCAATAATAGGGGATATTTCTACTTGTAAGATATCCTTGACATTAGCAATGCAATTGTCAATCAATTGTGCTACGCAGGGAGGTTTAGACACAATTGCCCCTCTGTACCCTCCATTGACAGCATTGATGGCTGAACCAAAATAGAAGGCATGGGGGAAAAGCTATTTTGACTGGCAACCTCTGCAGATTTGTTTCGGGCCATCCTCCTGGGCCATTTAGTAGGGTAACTAGTTGCAGATTTTCTCATGTTGTCCACTTGTGCGGACCCACTGCTCACATAAGAAGGGGCATTAGACGATGGCCCAGGCGAGTTGGTTGAAAGAAAAGCCACAATAATACCTGGTGCAGTGCCAGAACCAAGTGAGAATCTCCTCTCCGCTATTTTGATTTTGGTATGTATTACTCCCATCGTCCTCTGCAGCATCCTATCTATTGAGGTGCTTTTCACAGGTAGGGTAGAGGGGCTTCCTCTATCTTTTCGCTTGCCCATTACTACAAGTAATAGTAGCCACAAAACAGCAAAAAGATATTTAAAATAGTACCTACAAAATCAAAAGCGAAGGAGGGGTGTCCCATCCTCCTCTGGCCTCCGTGGGGCGTGGACAGGTCCGCCCTTACTGTCAAACCATAACTACTAGATTGCGTTTTCTGTAGTTTGGCTAATCCCACTAACGAACCAACTTCATTTTCAGCCTCCAATTTCAAATTCTATCACATTTATACAGTGCTTTAAAATCTTCAATCTTTATTTTTGTATGTACGTATACTGCTAAAATGATTTGATATTCTAAACGGTCGTGGACCTCCTCAATAGGCATTGCAGACCCCATGGGTCTCTGGACCACATAATAAGAACCACTGCTCTAGAGTTTTCCACACCTGTGAGCAGCATGAATAGTTCTAGTCAGCATGAGGCCAATAGCTGGCATAGCCTCTCACTCTGCTTACAGCATCATCAAAGCATTTATTTATCAATGGTATTTGGGCATTGAGACTGGGAGACAAAACAAACATACATTTGGTTTAGACTAGAGTAAACAAACTCAAGCAAAGTTAGATTTAAAGTCCCTTACAGGTGTATGCTGACTCTACTATTCAAAACATTGAGCATAATAATATTGAAACAGTCTGCCTCATGCTTGTATTTTTCCCATTTGTAGATCACAGCTAAAGGGATTTGATCCCATTCCCTAAGAAGCTATTGCTACAACCCAACATTTCTTCCTTCACAAAATTGATTGTCCTTCATTCAGTCAAGATCACATGATGGCGGACTGGAGTATTTCAGATGAAAAAGATAGAGGAGCAGATTTACAAGCTCCTTGTGCAGCCGGTGTGTCACTATTAACATGGGAAAAAGTGACGTAACAGCGGTGCAAAGACTTTATAAACAAGTCCCAGAAGTTTCAAAGGCCCTGGGTACAGCCTGCACTGAAGAGGGCAAGGGCCATATTTATGACTCAGTTTGTGTCACTCTTACACCATGCAACTTTGCATGGCTTTAAGTGGCTCCAAAAATATGGAGTAATGCAAGGCAGCGCAAATCACTGCTTTGTGTTACTCTGCCCTGGGTAGGCATTTCATGGGTGTTTCCACACAACTCCTATAGCTTTTGACACATTTCCAGATTTACAAGATCTTGTAAACCGGGGAATGCACCAATAAGATATGCCTCCCCTGGTGAGGCGTAAAGTGAATAAATAACTTTCTCCTCATTTTAGCCTCTTTCTATGTGGGCTGCATTCTATAGCCCACCTAGAAAAAGAAAAAAGCCTTTCAGGATTGTTTTTGATTAGGACGATGCCCCTTCCTACACAAAAACAATCCTGCCTCCGAAGCAGGCACCGTTGCACCATGGTTCAAGGGTACCTGCATTGGTGCTAGCCAGCCAAAATGGCTCCAGCACAAGGAAAAAGGACAGGAATAATGCGCATTATTGGATAAATGTTGCACATTTCTATCTTTTTCCTATGACACAGTGCACTGCAGCTCAGCAAGGTGACTTGCTGCACTCCCCTGTGCCACCAAACTCATAAATATGGCTCCACATGAATAACTTACACCAACTCCCTTTTGAACTGACAGAGGCGGAGTTGCTGAAAGAGCCAGACAAAATGACAGACTTACAGAAAGGACTGGATTGAACATCAGGAGAATGTAAAGTTGCAGGCCTTGTGGGTAAAGAAAAAGGTTCTGTGGTCGGCCCCTGTGGCAAGAAAGTCAGCCCATAATCATAAATGGTTCCTTCTCATATATCAACACTTAAGTCTGGGTTTTATTTTTCACCCAACAACACGTTGCAAGTTCGGATTTGTGGGGATATATTACAAGTCCCAGAATGCAAAAGTACTACAGGTTCAAAAAACGTCTGGCTGACATGACATAGCACTCTTCATGTCTCTTGCACTCACACCTGCACACACATCCTGCCCAGCCACTGCATACTCCAAAGAGAGCCTGATGACACACTACCCTGACCCCTTCCTAGAAAAGCACGGCACGCTTACTGGTGTTTCCTCCTCACCACCAAGACACCTGTACCCTGGTTCATGTTCAGACATCCATCCCCAAACTTCCACATTCTCTATTGTTGGGTAGAAAAGATTACTTTTTATCACATCATACCCCTGCTCACCAACATAGGGCTACCAAATGGCTTGATATCACCAGGGCACTTTGTTTTCAGTCCTGGGTTTTCAAAGAAGCCAGTGTAGACTAGGGGCCAGATGTAATGGCCGTTTTTTGCGGTTGCAAACGGGGAATTGGCCCATTTGTGACCACAAAATATGTCTGGCCCATGTACAAACCATATTTTGCGAGTCAGTAACCTAATACCAACTTACAAAAGAGCAAGGTGTACCAAGGGTATTCCCTCCTAATAGCGAGTCTCACTGGTATGTACCATTGTTTTGCTACTGTAATTGTGGTTGCAAAACACTCGCAGTTTACCACCTACTTCAAGTAGGTGGTAACCAACTCACAAACCGGAAGGGTACCCCAGGGGACCCCTTCGCCTTTGTGACTGGGATTCTAAATATTTTTTAAGTGAAGGCAGTGGTCCCACGGACCACTACCTACTCTTAAAAAATTAAACAGTAAAGTTTTTTTTTTAATGCATTCCATTTTCCTGTAAGGAAAATGGACAGAATTAAAAAACAAAAAAACTGCTTTATTTAAAAAGCAGTCACAGATATGGTGGTCTGCTGACCGCAGCAGGCCACCATCCCTGGGAGTGCTAGCCATTCCGAATGGGGACGCAAATAGCACCTGCCACATGAATATTAATTAGACAGGCAATTTGCGATCCCATTAGGAATAGCAAACAGTACCTGAGACACTGTTGCACATTCCTATTTGCGAGTCGCAAACTGCGATTTGCAAAACAATGCCATTTACGACTTGCAAATTGATAGGGTCGTACATATGGCCCTAGGGCCCGTATAATGAGTTCTATGGTAATTAACACAGAATTACCATACGCCTGGAACGTGGTGTGTGGTAATTCTGCACTTGATATTGCCGACTTCTTAGGTATTGGTAAGTTCATGATGGAGAATTACTGTTTAATTTCTGGTAATTCTATAGACCTTCTCTATGGAAAGAGGAATAGCACGCAGAAAGCGATGTTGCTGAGGCGATTTTCACATATTTCTGATTTTGTAGACTTTTTGTGTGGGAAAATCCACCATGTTGGACTTGGTGGATTTGTCCTCAGTGTTACCTGCAGTTATTTTACATAAAGTAAAAAAACATACAAAATTACAGCATCACTTCTAATGCCAATTCAGGTGGACACACCTTCCACCCAAATCGGTATCATCGGTACCTTTCATTTGGGCCAAATGGTTATAGTTTTGTTCATTGAACCAACTGGGCTAACACACCTGCAAACAATGAATTATCAAAGGAAACCCTAGAACGGAAAACAGGCGTGTCCCAGTGACAAGGAGTGTAACAGAAACAGAAGTAGAGTGTCACCCCCAGACTTGAGCTTAGGTCTATGAACCAAACCTTAGAGTTAAGAATAGTAAATCTATATTTACCTATATATTTGTACCTTCACGATATTAAGGTAGTTGATATTCTGGAGCCATGATATTTTTAGAGCGATATTTAAAATCCCCCATGCTAGACGGGAAGAGCAGTTTCCATTACCTCCATACGAGAAAGGAAGAAGGCCACCACTTTCTACTACAAGACCCACATCTGCATTATTAACCAGATCCAATGATCCCGACAGTTGGCAAAAGGAACCTGCAACCACACGTTCTAACTAAGCATCTAGCTTCTCATTTTGAACTGAGCTGACAAAAACTGCTGAAAGGACCGGGGCACTAATGCCATTATCTGGTGCCCTTGCTGACATATCACGCCAGTCTAATAATTTGGAAAATAACAGGCAGATGCTTGTACTGTCAATTGTAGAAAATATTTTATGGCATCACAAGGATGTCAGGTATATATATCTATATATATATATATATATATGCTTGCTTCTCCCACAAGAATGGAAAGTCGACGCCGTGTCACTTCAAAAATGTCATTTAATGTCAGCAGATGGAAAAGTTAGACGCGTTTCGCCTGCCGATCAGGCTTGGTCACTAACAGTTTGAATAAAGTTTTTCCGACATTTTAACTGTGTTTCAAAATGTGTCACATGCAAAACTACAAACTAATAAACAGTGAAGACATACACGTAGTTTATCAAGGCATCAGATTACATTATTGAGTGGTACTCTGTCACAGTGCTGGATTTCAAATCCATACCTAAACACATGTCGAGTCTTTGCGGTCAGAAATAATTTATCGAGTTTTGCAGTAATTCTGAAATTCATTATAAATACCATTCTATTATTTAACAGTACACCCGAGCTTATTTCATTGAAAGTTTAAAACAATAAACCACTGGGAAACATACTGTATTATTGAACGACCAAGTTCACAGTTTGCTCACAATTTGCATACCACATTCATATGTAGCCCAAGTGGGCCAGAAAACAATGTTCTCTCTAATCTGTTGGCCGCAAACTACTCTCTATGTGCATCGATTTTGCGCCAGTGCGCCTACAAACTTTTTACATTTGTATACCCTGTAGCCCATAGTGGGTACGAGGCCTTGCACTGCTTCTGTCAGAATTGTACACTGCCACAATCTTATGAGTTGTCTATTACACCCTTGTGAAACTAAAAATTGAAAACAGTTAAAAATCAAGGAACTAAGCGGACAGCAGTATTCATATATCATAATTACTCAATTTTACAGATATGTGTATAAATCTTCTTCCATATTCAGGCCATTAGGGATCTTGGTATTCAATTTGATGATGTAACCGGATTCCAGTCTACGCAATGTTCTTAACCTATCACCTCCCCTGATATTGACCGGTACAGCATGGATAACAAAGTAAGTGAGACCACTTACATCTTTATTGTGACAGGCCTCAAAATGGTGAGCAACAGGGTAGGTTCTATCAGCATTCTTAATAGCTCGCAAGTGTTGCAATACTCGTTTGTGTACTCGAAGAATTGTGCTGCCTACGTACCTCAGGCCACAAGGGCACTGAAGCACGTAGACTGCAAACTCTGTTTTGCATGTGAATTGGCCCCTGATCTTTAGTTCCCTTTGAGTGAAACCTGGAGTATAGCTGCTGGTAATCCTGCCAAAGGTACAGGCTTTACATTTCAAACATTTAATAAACCCGTCCTTCTTGGCTAGCCATGTTCTACCTGGTTTGGATTTAGTTTTACTGGGCAGTATGTTACTCACCAGTGCTTGTCTAAGGGAACGTGCCCTCCTAAAAGCTATGAGGGACCTTCTTTGAACATGTTCTTTCAAAATTGGATCATTCCAAATAATGTGCCAGTGTTTTAGTAGGATCTGTGTCAATTCTTTGTGTTGGCTGTTGAATCCTGTAATCATTCTGCACTGGGAGTTTCTAGATATTAAACTGGTTTTCTTTTTCTTCTGACTGGGTCTGAAAAGTATCTGTTCCATAGACTTTTGAGTAGCCCTATGTATTGCTGCCCCAATACATATAGCCTCTTTTTAGAAATCTTTCTTTTAAACAGTCTAGTTCTGACTCCAAATCATCTTTAGTACTGCAATTTTGCATTGCTCGGAGACATTCACCATAGGGAATGCTCCTAACCAAACTAGCAGGATGGAAACTCGTCGCGTGAAGCAACGTGTTGCCATCCGTAGGCTTGCGATACAGCTTAGTGTGAATTCTACCCTGTGCTATGTAGACAGTTAAGTCTAGGAAGTTGACCTCCTTATTACTGATGACACTCGTGAATTTCAAATTCAAATTGTTTATCTGCAGCTTTCAAAACAAACTCTTGGGCACTGAATAAATCTCCCTTCCACACTACAAATAAGTCGTCAATAAAGCGGCTCCATTGAACTACATTCACCTTCCACTCTAATTGGAACAGCGATTGGATCACCTGCTCCTCCCACCAGCCCATATGCAAATTAGCATAGCTGGGGGCGAGGCAGGTGCCCATCGCCGTTCCACACTGTTGATGATGCAGATCTTCATTAAAAAGAAAGAAGTTGTTTTCCAGGCAGGTAGTGATCATGGATAGTAACATTTGTGTGTGGTGCCACATTGTCGCTGGTCTTCCCCCTAGAAAGTGCTTCACAGCATTCAACCCATCCTTATGATGAATACTGGTATACAGTGTTGCTACGTCGATAGTCATAAGGAGGTAGTCAGATTCCCTTGGTATATCATATACCCTACGTAGGAAGTCCCCCGTATCCTGAATATAGGAAGGGAGCTTTTGGACCAATGGACACAAAAAAGAATCAACAAACTTGGACGTATGTTCAAAAGCACTGCCAATTGCAGAAATAATAGGGCAACCTGGAGGATTTGTCATGTCCTTATGAACCTTGGGGATTAGGTAGAATACTGGCATAGTGGGATTAGATATTTTCAAAAAACTAAACTCATCTTGGCTGATCAAATTACATGCACGCCACTTCATCAATTGGTCATTGTATATATCAAAACTACTTAGCATCACATCTTTTTGAATCTTGACATAATTGATTCTATTACCCAACTGCTTATTTGCCTCAAGCAAATATTGTTTCTTCCCCCACAACACAATATTACCTCCCTTGTCCGCACTGCGGACAACAACTTCATCATTGCTAGACAATTTTTCTACCAAGGCATAATATTCTTTAGTCTGCTGTGTCGATGGTTTTCTTTTTGCATTTCTTTTTGTATACAAATTCTTAACCTCATTGATTACCAAATCATTAAAGACATCTATAGTGTCGCTAGATGTTGTTGGTATAAACTTGGAAGGCAATTTAAACTCAGTGGGTTCACTTGCGCCAATTACTATTTCTTCATCATGCGCTAGTTGCATTGCTCTCCTCGAGTTACTAGGTATTTCCTGCACAGAATCACTGGATATTGCCCCCAAGTTCTCAGTGTGTAGGTCTTGAAGATCCACCATCAGATTTATATCATCCACGAGCAGACTCCCATTTCCCTCACTGCTTTGATTGCACGGGCGATAACTTTTCTTGGGTGCTACTGCAAAAAACCTTTTAAGCTTCAATATCCTAACAAACTTGAATATATCCACTCTTGTGGCAGTGTAGTCCATATCCATCTTGGGACAAAAGGAAAGACCTAGTCTCAAAATATTTTCTTCATCACTTGACAGGTTGGTCGTTGTGAGGTTAATAATTGTAGCAAAACTAACAGCATTCACTTGTTGCTCTTGGCTTTTGATTTCTCTCCTGGAGTTGCAGAGCTTGGCGTCTTTGCGCCTCTTCCTCCTCTTCCTCCTCTGCCTCTTCCCCTTTGCGGTCTGATTTCTGTTGGTGGTCTTGGACGGAGGTTGAAGCGTCTCTCCTCCCGTAAAAAATCAAATTCATCAATGACAGATGGAATCATTGTTGGTCTTACACTTGAGGCCCCCTCTTCCAGGTCAGTATCCAACACCTAGCTGGTAATACTGTTTGGTTCTGAATTTTGTCTGGTTACACCTTGATTTCCTGCATTCATCCTTTGTCTTCTCATGTTTTCAAACTTTTTAGCAAAGGTGTAAATCTGGCCCCTTTCATAACCAATTTGGTCCCGTAAAAATTTCAGGGCTTTTCTTTCTTTTATAGTTGTTTCTAGTTTGCCCAAGCGATCTCTCATTCCCTTTAGGAACTGCAGAAGGGTTTCCTGATCAGTCTCTTTGCTAAGCAAATCCATTATCCGTTCAATTTCTTCCATGATTTTAACCCAATCCGTTTCTGCATATTTAATTAAGATCGCTAGCATTCTACTCGAAGATTCTTGAATATTCTCGCCCCATTCCCTCAACATGTTTGGATCTGGGTCTTCATATGTTGGGGCCACTAATATTCTGAGCCCCCGGGGGATCCGTTTCACCTCTAAATATCTTTTCAAAGATTTCATTTCCCACCATTTTGAAAGTTCTAGTCGCTTTAACTTCTCCAGTCGCTTCAAACGTACTTGAACATCCGTAATTATGCTTTTAGAACCTGTCACTGCTGTTATTTTACCAATTGTCACATTATCAAAGATTGATAGTGCTGCTGCTTCGCGTTCCTTTACTTCTGCAGCCGACATTTTATTTGAATGTAATTAACAGCGTGTTAATAATTCTGCTTGAAGTGAACCGCCAGCAACCACAGAATTATTCCTGCCGTGATCACACAACTTGTACCGGCTTTCCTTTCTCCCCAAAACCGATTGCAGCATGCGCTTACCTCCGCTCCGTATGGTAACTTCTCGGGTCCTTCGACTCGACGGTGCTCGCATTCAGCACTTCTGGCAGCTCCTTGCTTTGTGTAAGGTCGTGGCTCCTGCTCTCCTATGTCTGCAGTCGGGGGGGGGGGCGGTGGTATCCAGATCGGTTTCCAAAATTGCTTCGGCAGCCCACCACCTCCAAACCGAAAGGTGCATCGATGATTACGGACCTCCGAAACCCGGTCCTACGTATGCTCGCTTCTCCTACAAGAATGGAAAGTCGACGCCGTGTCACTTCAAAAATGTCATTTAATGTCAACAGATGGAAAAGTGACGCTTGGTCACTAACAGTTTGAATAAAGTTTTTCCAACATTTTAACTGTGTTTCAAAATGTGTCACGTGCAAAACTACAAACTAATAAACAGTGAAGACATACTCGTAGTTTATCAAGGCATCAGATTACATTATTGAGTGGTACTCTTTCATAGTGCTGGATTTCAAATCCATACCTAAACACATGTCGAGTCTTTGCAGTCAGAAATAATTTTGCGGTCAGAGATAATTTATCGAGTTTTACGGTAATTCTGAAATTCATTATGAATACCATTCTATTATTTAACAGTACACTCGAGCTTATTTCATGGAAAGTTTAAAACAATAAATCACTGGGAAACATACTGTATTATTGAACTACCAAGTTCACAGTTTGCTCACAATTTGCATACCACATTCAAATGTAGCCCAAGTGGGCCAGCAAACAGTGTTCTCTCTAATCTGTTGGCCGCAAACTACTCTCTACACCAAATCGACCACAGCAGGATGCCGTCTGCAGCCTGATGCGTTTCTGAGCTCTTCGCTCTTTCTTCAGAGGCTAGGCATGTCCATGTGCTCTAGAACGCTTGTGGTTCTTGGCCGACTGAACGGGGAATTATGTAACTTGCTGTGAGGTGTTAAGGTGAGTTTATTAACGGTTATGACATAATGAGAGTGCACTGTGTGATGATATGCGGAGGAAAAAAGACGTAAATCCAGAGATCTGTGTGTGGAGTATTCATTCTGCGTGCTCCTGGACTGGGGAGGACACTACACTAGGATACGAGTAGGGAATATGTCCCCAAAGAAACAAGCCTCTCTCCTTGAGAATTAACAGCAAACTGCTTAGTGTGCCACATGTGCTCAAGTCGATGAGAAGCAGTTCGACATTGGCATGTGGTGAGTCAAAGCTCCCCTCCAGCCCATAGACGGCCCTCAAAGAAGGCCCTGCGGAAAAGCACATTCAAAAAGCCCGCCAGAAACCCACCGTTAAGGCCAAAAGAAGAAGAAATACTGTGCCATATCATAACACAGAGCTATTATTGAAACAAAGTGAAACGCTAAAGGAAGTGACAACCAGTTACGAAAGTACAAACATATTTACCAGCAAAAGAGAGGGAAGTGCTGCATGTCCTCGGATCAGGTGTGACAGCCAGGCCCGGTTGAGCCGCTGATGCATGGACAGCAGCAAGTGGCATCCAGTCCAAATTCAAAAGTCCTTTATTCAGTATTTCATATTTAAGAAAAACATAAAAGTACATTTTCTTTTTAAAATTTGCATTAAAACAGTAGTTTAAAAGGTAAAAATAATATCCCCTAGGGATATCAATAGCTAAAACATTGGCAACTGATCCAGTGAGTAAATTACAACAATACAGGCTGAATATTTTTAAAAAACATTCTATGGATGATTATGAGCACAAGAGGGTAACAAATATCCTAGTTCTTGTTAATTATCAACAATTCATATCCTACCCTAGGTTTGGCCTATGTTTAACACAAAACGTCAAGAATTGAGCAATGTTTTTTGCAAAGAGTGGAACCTCCAAAAATTGTAAAACAAGATAAGCTGGACGGCATCTCCTTAAACCCAAATGTTTTAGTAACGGAATCAACCAACAGGTCCTTGGCTCTTTATAAAATGTGCAAAATAGGACCACGCGCATCGTGGATTGGTTTTAGACTTCGCCACAAGGGCAGCTCGTTAGGTTAGTGGACCAATCATTTATTTCCGGGAAGGACACCAGGCGATGGAAAATATTCCACCTAAACCGAATCAGCAAAAATCTTTCATAACCACTTAGGTCAAAGGATAAGTATGGTTGTATGGCCAAAGTGGTTTGTATTGTTACCATATGTTGAACGGAAGATTTGCTTGCCTCGGTGGCCAACCTAAGTTGCTCTAAATGGGAGGGGGCGTGGCTTGACTGCCGAGCGGGATGGCTGCCTGAGTGAGTAGCTCCGCCGATCGAGTTGAATAATCTGCCGAAAATCCGTCCATAACTGCCTCTGGGGCTCGGGTCTTGTGCCCTTTATGCATGCGAGGCTTCCCTGCCCTAACACGTGAAGGATTGTCAATACCGAGCACCTGCCCGAGGTGGAACTGCCTTTCCGACCTGCCTGCGCTGAGGGGCCTGCTGCGGCGTGTGACGCCGGGAGCTTGCGTAGGAGCTAGCCGGCCAGAAGTGGGTGGGTGCCCGGCTCAGCCCATCCTGTGAGCGCCGCCTGGTTCGTAGACTGGCTGGCCTGGCCTGATTGCTGTGAGCGGTGCCTAGTGCCAGCGGCATCTCTGCACACACCCGCTCCGTAGGCGAGGACGCAGGCGTCCGAGGATATATTGCTGAGGGGCCGCGCTACGCAGGCTTGAAGACGCGCGGACACAGCAGAGGACGCGGTGGGGGCGCTCGGTCGCCACCAGAGAGACACCCGGTGAGCTGCCTGCAAGCGACTGAATGCTAGGAGACGCGAGGCCATGCAGAGCCTGATACTCTTGGACATACGTCCGTGAACATTGATTGAGACTGCTAGTGCTGGTTGGCAAACGCGGACCGCCATTTTGTCCAGTACTCAGTAAATTGCAGCTGAAACAGTGGGAGGTGGACTGGCCAACTACTTTCCTGTTAATTGCATGTAGTGGATACCGCTTTGCATGGACATACTGCCCTGGGCGCCCTGAGGTTGATCAACGCTGTGCCAGGGGGTGAAATTGCGGTGCTGCTGCTCATTGGCGAAGGAGGCTGACCCCTTCGCCGGACCACGTTGCAGACGCCTGGCGCAGAAACAAGACACGTAATTTTCAAACGACACGACCGCTGCAACTTCCATTGCCCGAGTTGGACACAGGGTACTCCTGGACAGCGGTTGGAGGCGCGTAGGGGCTGGACGACACCATGGGCAAACCGGACACGCAGCAGCCCAAAATCGCTTTTGATAAGACGACCAAGAAGCCGACGTGCAATGAAACGCCGGATCAGGAGCTGTCGGGGGACGCCCGGCCTGTGTTGCCAGCCGACGACATCAAGGCCATGTTTCAGGACCTCAAGTCGAGTCTACAGGGCATAGATGGGAAGATGGACGCTCTGGCTGCAAGGATGGACAGTATGACTAAAAGAATGGACAAGCAGGAAGGAGTTGTCGGAGTACTGGAAACACGTGTGACGGAAACGGAGGAATGCCAATCGGACCTTGACAAGAAGCTGCGAGGAATGGACAAGGTGCTCTCCCTGATCCAAATGAAGAATGAAGATTTGGAAGCTAGGTCCAGAAGGAACAACGTACGCATCACGGGCGTGGCGGAATCGACGGACATTGCAAATATGGAACACTACGTTGAGCAGATGATGAAAGATCTATTTGGAGAGGAACTATCCCCAATGTTTCTGGTGGAAAGGGCACACCGCACGCTAGGACCAGTGCCCAAGCCGGGAGCTCCACCAAGGACAATCCTTGCACGCATTCTAAACTATAGGGACAGGGACACGATACTGAGGCTGGCACGCAACATGGCAGATTTGCAATACAAAGGGAACCGGATAGCAATGTATCCTGACTTCACGCTCCAAGTTCAATCAGCCAGGCGGGAATTCTTGCCCGCAAAAAAGGTGTTCCAACAAACAGGCACAAAGTACTCCTTGATCTACCCGGCGAAGCTGAGGGTGCAGGGGCCGGGTAAGCCCACCTTCTTCACAGACGCCAAAGCGGCGTTGAAATTTGCCAAACAACTTGCTAAAGATCAGAGGGGGCAGACCGAGACCGACAAGCGTGGGGACACTGACCAGCTAAGTGACGTCGAATAGTATCATATGTTATGGAATATGGCGCTGCTGGGACCCTTACTTGAGGGAGGGGAAACGTGAACATGCCGCTGAGGAAGATGGGGCGCTAACAACCTATGCGGGGAGGTGTTGTAATTAATATTGAATTATCCAGATCTTTGTCAATAGATGCTCGTTGCCCCGCTTGCCTTGGGGCGCGATGGGCCCTGTAGCGTACAGAGTCAGAGTTGTACTCGATCACCCTGGCAAAAGTACAGGGTTAGAGGGCAGACACCTGCGTATCCCGAGGGATGTATCCCAATCTATGGTTCGACCATCTATCGTTGTTGGTAGTTGGTTTAGTTGGGTTGGTACTGGGGGGGATGACTGCACGACCTAATTGGGGGGTTGGAGCGGGTGGGATGGGAGGGATGGGACCTGGGTTTGTTTGGTTTGCACTGTTAACTTGCAAAAGCTATGTGTTAAATGTGTCACTGGAGATGCTCTATTTGATAGTCACTGACAATGTAGCGATAAACTGTGAGCCTTGGAGCTGTGGCGATACTGCGTCGTGCGCTCTACCGAGCCGATTG
Organism: Lissotriton helveticus; assembly: GCF_964261635.1. NCBI lineage: Eukaryota > Metazoa > Chordata > Amphibia > Caudata > Salamandridae > Lissotriton > Lissotriton helveticus. Next base: position 571,951,002 of record NC_136072.1, read on the forward strand.
CACCTTTATCTTTTAGTATCAATATGGCCGCTGGAGAATGCTTGACGTCTGGGGATAATACTGCATTAGATGGGAAGCCCCGATTACCGTCCATAGCATGCTTGTCTTGGAACGTGAGGGGGATGAATGACAGGAGGAAGGCGAGATTAGTCCATGCCTATTTATCACGGAAGAATGTGGATATTTGCATGCTCCAAGAAACACATCTAAGTTCCACGGACGCCCCGCAGCTCAGACACTCTAGATGGGGAGAAGTGATACATGCCCCATACTCGAATTATGCCAGAGGGGTGGCAGTCTTGATCCGTCGAGGCCTACACTGGGTGACACAGCGGGTACTGAAGGATGCGGATGGCAGGTACACATTGATTTTGGGAATGTTGTGTGGAATGCAGTTATTGCTGGTGAATGTTTATGGCCCGAATGATGATAACCCTGCCTTCTATGAGACTCTGTGGGATAAAATGCGTACATTTGGTGATGCAGCAATACTATGGGCGGGTGATTTCAACGTAGTGCTGTCTGATGCGGTAGATCGACAGGGCGCTGCCCGGGAACACCACCCAAGGGCGGCAGAGGCACTGGGAGGCATTATCCTAGAGGCGTCCCTGGTTGACTCTTGGCGGCAATTGCACCCCTGTGAGCGGGCGGGCACTTGCATTACAGCCCATAGGGCCGCTTGGTCGCGACTGGACTACTGGTTGCTGTCCAGGGACTTACATGCCTCGGTGGTGGCAGCGGTACACCTACCGAGATCATTGTCGGACCACGCCCCGGTGATAGTGACATTGGCCACTCCCGCACAATACGCACAGCCATTTAGCTGGCGATTTCCGTCGCAGGCCCTACTGGATCAGGTATTTAAGGAAGAATTGAGAATTAAGCTGGAGGAATTTTTTGAGTTCAATGAAGGAACTGTGGAATCGCCTGGTATGTTATGGGAGGCCTGTAAGGCTGTGACAAGGGGACACTGCATGGCACTAAAAACGGGAGTGTTACGGTCCATAAGAAACACACTAGATACGCTAGAAAAAGAATTGGCGGCTCTAGAGGTTGAGCTTACTAGATTGCCTACTGCCAAAACCCAGGCGGCATTCAGGGCGAAACTCACTCAGTATCAGGAGGAAGCTGAAAGAGAGGTGAAGTTCTTAAATAAGTACGCTCAGGCTCGGAGATATGGGGAAGGAGACCGCCCGGGTAGGACACTAGCCGCGATGCTTCGACAGCCAAGGGGTGCGGAATATATTTTGGAACTTACAGTTGCGACTGGCGAGTCTGTCAGGACACCAAATGATATCTTACACGCTATGGCAACCTATTATGAGGACCTGTACGCCTCTAAACTACAACCGGAGGACGAGGTAATAACGGAAAACCTTGACACAATTGCACTGGCGTGGTTTAACAACGGGGCGCGTGAAAACATGGACCTGCCGATCACGCAGGATGACATACAGACGACCATAGCTGGCATGCCGTCGGGTAAAGCGCCGGGACCGGATGGTCTTACGGCGTCCTTCTATAAAGAATACACTGATATCCTTGTCCCCAGGTTACATAAGATGTACATGGAAGCGATTGAAACTGGGATCCTTCCCCCATCGCTTCGTGAAGCCATGATAATCACACTTTTAAAACCAGACAAAGATCCCACGAGCCCTGATTCGTACAGGCCACTCTCGCTGATAAACCTAGATGCCAAAATCTACGCTAAATTGTTGGCAGAACGTCTGAAACCGATGCTGCCCCAAATAGCGCTGTCGGATCAGTCGGGATTTGTGACGGGTCGATCGACCTCGCAAAATCTGCGCACATTATTTGGTCTGCTTCACTACTTGGACCCGAGGGTCCAAGCGGCTGCTGCCTTGCTAGACGCCACCAAGGCGTTTGACTCCCTCGAATGGAAATTTCTGCAAGCACTGCTCATGAGAATGGGCTTCAGTAGGCTATTTATTCAGAAAATTTGCATCCTGTACAATTGTCCCACGGCGAGAGTGAAGGTAAATGGACAGATTTCGCGGATAATAAGTACTACTAGGGGGACCAGGCAAGGCTGCCCCCTATCGCCACTGCTCTTCGCCATTGCCACAGAACCCCTTGCGGCGAGATTGTGGCAACACCACACCCAGCGCAGTATAGGATTCACTTCCAGAGGGCTCTTAGTGTCCTTATATGCCGACGACATGACAATCTTTATGCAGAACCCAGCCGACAATTTCGCCCCCCTCATGCGAGAACTAGTGCGGTATGGGGGTTTGACGGGCATTAACATTAACTGGTCTAAATCTACGATACTGCCGTTGACAGACGGACGGTACAATGCCATACCGAGTTTCCCATAACCTGGGTGACGGAAGAGGTGAAATACCTGGGGATCCATATTAGCCGATCGATACAGGACCTATGGCTTTTGAACTACGGCAAGGCAGTAGACTGGCTCGAGACAAAGGTGAAAAAATGGGTCACTTTACCACTGTCAATGACAGGCCGGATAGCCATAACTAAAATGGTTGCACTACCAATTTTTTATATTTATTTGCCAACATACCTCTGCCACTTACAATATCCTTTTTTAAGCGCATACGTTCCGCGATTTTGGATTTAGTGTGGGCGGGCAAACATCCCAGAATTAAGTGGAAGGTGCTGACGCTTCCCTTTAAACAGGGTGGTCTGGCGGCTCCAGATTTTGAGCTCTACGCATACTGTGCCCAGGCTCAGTACCTGCATTATTGGCAACACCCGATCCCGTATCAACCTCATGTGGCGATCGAGACGGACGTGTCGTCACCCACCCCCTTAACCACGACGGTGTACCACAAATACAAACGTTCGCCGGAGGATGTGAACACAGTTGAAACAACACGGTGGGCCTGGCAAAACATAGCAAAACGGGCGGGCATTGCTGAACTATATGCTCCATCCATGCCGCTGGGCGGTAATCCATTATTGAGTCCCTTACAGGATGCGGGGATCTCTGAAAGGGCACGTAAAAGCGGGCTTTTGGTCGCAAGTGATCTATACCCGGACGACACTTTTGTAGAACTGGGAGACATCTGCGATTCGGAGGTCCCTACGGCATCTGAACTGCTCCTGTATTATCAGCTCAGAGCGGCATGTAAGGCCAGGTACCCGATGTTCCCAGCGGCGCCACCGACGCTCTTAGCACTGGAAAATGTATTAGCGAACAAATCTCCGAATAAATTGATTACCAGGATCTATAAAATAACACAAGATACGGCACCGTGGATACGACCCGGTTCGAAAGCACAATGGGAAGTGGAGACGGGACTAAGCATAACGGACAAACAATGGACGTTCTGCTGCACTCATTTAGAGAACCTGTCGCCCAATTACAGGCTGAGATTAATTCACTTTAATTTTCTACACAGGCTGTACCGCACGCCGGCACAGCTCTTCAAAATAGGATTAATAGCCGTCTCTCGCTGCTGGCGTTGTGGTGCAATGGATGCGGATTTCTTCCATCTAACATGGACATGCACTCCTATACAGCGATATTGGGCTGAGGTGTTCTCAAAATTAGGACAAATACTAGGGGAGCAGTTGCCTCCAGATCCCCTGATGGCACTTCTGGGAATGGTGGCCGATATACCCTGTGCCTCGAGAAAACTGATCGCTCTGTTGCTGCTACTGGCGAAGAGACAAATTGCACTACATTGGAAACAAGAGGGCGCTCCTGGGGTAACAGGTTGGATTAACTCGGCACTATACTGTCGGGATCAACTGACTACATACTGGGAACTACTACCGCTGAGGTCCAGACCTACTGATATTTGGCAGCCCCTGGCGAACTTGCTGGCTGGCAACATGTTGGATGAGTGAGTATGTACAGTGTGGAGGTACGAGTAGATAGAGGTTCTGGATGGCTGAGATGCGAGGGCCTGGATGATGTGGCGCTATGACTGAAAACGTTGGGACGGAGGATGTTGTGATTGAGTGAGGGTGGACACTAGCCCCACAATTGAGACTGCTTGGCTGGGTAAACTGCCTGCGGTGGAATGCCTACCATATCATTGCCCCTCCCCTCTCCCCCTCCCCCCCCTCCCTCCTTTCATATTGGACGGGAACTCCAGAACTCGCTCCAGGGATGGTGACACGATACTCCATGTGCTGATAAGATTGTCGTACCGAAACACAGAAGCTTTAGGTTTAGTTTAAAGTGTTTGTTTCTTTGTTTTTCTTCTCTAGATATCTCACATGCAAAATGTTGTAGAGTGTATGCAAGTATATAAGACATGTGACCGCAAGATGAGGTCTAATTGTACCTATTGATGCTGCCTGCCTCCGGGTTGTTGGCTAAATAGCGGTGTGCTACCTTGCAACTCTAAATAAAAGTCTTTACCCCAAAAAAAAAAAAAAAAAAAGTTGCTCTAAATGGATCAAACATGTTTTTTTAAATCTCTTTCTTGATATTTCAGAAATTGTTATGGGGGAATGGTGATACTTTGCCAATCCTAGGTCGTACAAGAAATTTTGAAAGTACCTAAGCCAACCAATGTTATGCCCGTTTTCGAGCTTGACTATGTCAGTAATATATGAAAGGCTAAGTTTCAAATGGCAATTATAAGTAGAAGACCTACGGGGCACAGCAAGTATGAATCTCAAAAAACTGTTCTCTACTTTTTGTAGGGCTTCTACTTTTCCATAGCCCCATACCATCGCTCCATAGGTCGCTACACTTATACACTTTGCCCGGTAAATTTGTATTAATTCAGCCGGTGGCTTTTTTCCTAGTCTTTGTACAAAACTAACCAATGCTACCGTAGCCCGCATAAAAAGCCAATGGGAGCTCTACACCCATGTCCACTGAAATGGACCATAGTTTGGAATGGCTCACGCAGTCAAAGGCTGCAGTTAGATCAACGTAAGCCATATAGAGGTTCCCGCCTTTTGCACTAACATATTTGCCAATAAGGAGGGTTAAATTAAGCACTTGCTCCGTGGTGTCCAGTCCTTCTCTGAAACCAAATTGGAGATCTGAGAGTTTCTTAGTGTCTTCTGCCCATAATTGAAGACGATTAAGGATAATATGTCCCGCTACTTTCCCTAAATAATCTAACAAGGATATGGGATGGTAGCAGGAAGGGCAGTGACGATCCCCCTTTTTAGGTCTCGCCTGTCGATGCGCATGCGCATCGAGCAAGCGAGACTATAGGGGCTCATCGACTCTTTATCTAACTTGCAAGGAATCGTGGCGATTCCTTGCAGTGCCCGTGACTTTTAAGCTCAATGCGCATGTGCATTGAGCTTAAAAGCGCGTGCACAGCCGCCCGCATTCCTCCGACACCTTTGAAGTGAAGCTTAGCTTCACTTCAAAGGCCCAGCTTCTTCACACCCACATGCCGCTCTGCCCCGCTCCGCCCCCTCCCCTGAGTCATCCTGCCTGCCCCTTCCCGCCGTGTCGCATTTCTCCTCCCCCCTCCCCTCTCTTCCCTCCGTCTTGTTTATTTTACCCGCTCTGGCCCCTCGCATTTCTCCTCCCCCCTCCCCTCTCTTCCCTCCGTCTTGTTTCGCATGTACCCCCTCCTTTATCCCAATCCCTCTCAGCAGTTTCCCTTTTAGCAGCTCTCGTCTTTACTCGCACCCGCCTCCCACACCGCGGATGCTTCCATCTCGCGTGCACCTACTCCCTTCTTCCATTTCCTTTTAGCAGTTTTATTTCCACCAGCTCCCCTGTCTTTACTTGCACCCGCCTCCCACACAGCGGACGCTACCATCTCGCATGCACCTACTCCCTTCTTCCATTTCATTTTAGCAGTTTTATTTCCACCAGCTGCCCTGTCTTTACTTGCACCCGCCTCCCACACAGCGGACGCTTCCACCCGCCCACTGCCCCTGCGTCCATCCAGACAGAGGCCATTTACACCCGCTGCCACCGTTTTAGCACTGTCAAAGTTTAAATATTTTAAAGTCTTAAAATTATAAAGTCTTAAAATAAACATTTATTTAAAGACGCATTTTAGACGAGAGCGTGTGAGTGTATATGTGCGTGAGCATGCCTCAGTGCCTTTAGTTGCACCCACCTCCCACACATCTGACGCTTCCACCCGCCCACTGCCCCGTTTACTTTGTGTACTCCCCCACAGAGGACATGCCCACCCACTGCCACCGTCTTAGCAATGTAAAAGTTTGCATTTATTAAAGGGCTAAAATACATTTTTAATTAAAGTCGCATGACAGACAAGAGAGTGTTTGTATATATGTGCGGGAGCATGTGTCCATGCCTTTATTTGAACCCGCCTCCCACACAGCGTACGCTTCACATGCCCACTAACCACGTTTAGTATGTGTACTCCCACACAGAGGGCATTCCCACATGCTGCCACCGTATTAGCACTTTAAAATGTTGCATTTTTTGAAGGATTAAAATAAATGTTTCATTAAAGTCGCTTCACAGACAAGAGCGTGTGCGTGTATATGTGCGGGAGCATGCCTCCATGCATGTGTGTTTGAGTGTGAATATGTGTAGGTATGTAGGAGTGCCTGCATATGTGTGCTTGTTTATGTGTGTGTAAATTGCTAATGCCCTATATGTTTGTGCATGCTTTTTTTGTGTGTATATTTATGTGCGTGTGTAAGTTTGTATGTGCTGGTCGCTGCATGCATGTGTAGTTGCATACATCAGTGTATACGGCTGCAAGTGGATGGGTTTCCAAAGGTGTGCCTGGTCTGTGTTTGCACGTTTTTTTTTCATCTGTGCTTGCGCGTTTGTATGTCTCTGAGCATCGGTGAATTTAGAAGTTTTATTTAATTGCAATTAAGTCTCTGGGGTGGATGAAATTTTTTTTTTTTTTACTAAAACCGAGAGGTGTGACAATAACTAACGGCGCATAATGAAGAACCCAATGCAGGGAAATCTCTACAAGCTTTAAAAGTTTACACTAAATTAATACATCTAATTATTTTGCTACGTATTTTGAGACAAATATAACATCTATCCCTTCTTACATGCAAACCACCAACATTTCACTTGGTAGCGAAACAAACGTACCGAAACAAACGTACAAGATTGAAGGGATTCAACCTATAACCTGTAAAGATCGCTTTTCAGGATACAGCCTGGAATTATTTCGCACTACTCCTTTACATTTGTGTACAAGTACACAAGGGAAGCACAGTTCATTTTCATACATGCCCAATTATATTACATGTGGTTTGAAAACTCAACAGGGCTTAGTATGCTTGTTCCACAATATATAGAGCGCGTGCATTAAGGAATTCTGTTTGCGAGGTGCAAGGTAATTTTCAAAAAACAAGCGCTTTTATTACATTAAGTATTTACTGAAGGGAAAAACATTTGCGTGGTTGTGCATTTTGTTACAGAAATACCGGTTCTACACTCTGTTGGTACACATCTGTGTCGTTTTTTTTCATTTTCTCTGCTACAATTATTAATTAGCAAGTGTTACTTTGGAACCGACAACTGGCGCCACTGGGGACAAGGCAGACAGAGCCATTCTTATGGGGGTACCCCCTCCCTTCTCCCTTAGCAGCATGTGCATCCGCCTTCTCCAGCTCTTCTGCTTGAAACAGACAACAGGCGCCAGTGGGCAACAACATAGACAGAGGCATCCTGCTTGACGATGGGTTTGTCAATTACGTGTTAACACTAAACCGACCCGAGGAGCCAGGAGAGCACAAGCTCTCTCTCTACACATCGCTCTCTCTAACTCTCTCTCCACACACCTCTCTCTCTCTCTTTCTCTACACACCTCTCTCTCTCTATATGCATCTCTCTCTCTCTATATGCATATCTTTCTCTCTCTACACACCTCGCGTACTCTTACTATCTCTCTCTCTCTCTACACACCTCTCTCGCACTCTCTCTCTCTACACAACTTTTATTTAAGTATTATTATTATTATTTAAAAAAAAGCCATTGTTATTTGTAATATCAATATATCCAAGTCTCACATAAATACAACACATATTGCATTACAAATACTATAGGTGTCACATTTGCTATTGGCATTGTGAATGACAAAGCTATTAATTTTGCTATTATTTTTATAATTGTATGGCTAGTGTTGACTAGACTTTGAAGCGCTAGAAGGCCTGCTTTGCACTACTTGGGAACCCAAGGCTCGAGTAACCAGACTTTTGTTGTTTTTCTTCCCGGGGATTGGGTTGCAGCGTGTGAGGTGGGACGCCAAAGAATGAGGAGCTTTCTCGTGTTCAACCACTCCGCTCTGCGAGTTTTAACTGCATCAGTGACTGGAGAAGCCTCGCCCGCGGTCTGAGTCAAAATAAACATCGCCCTTTCACTTTCCTATATTATATTTTGTTAAAAAAGCGTCCATACACGGTTTGCAAACTTCTCACAATTTCCGGTCTCCTTCCCATGCCCCAAATAAAACACAGGGAAACTGTGCTGTTCGTCATTGCAGAACGTTTTATCAACAATAAGTTTTTATATGTATCCAACCAGAGACATTTTGGTATGTTGCATCTTTGACCAAGTCCATATGGAGCAATCGTCCTGGCAAGACTGACATCCCAGAGACCAGGGACCCAGGTCAGCTGTGAAACAGCATCCCCCACTCTGCCTCATTCCGCCTCACTCCACCTCACTGTTCCTTACGGTGCCTCATTCCACCTTATTGTGCCCCAGGCTCTGTACATGGGCTCAGCTGTGTAACAGCATTACCCATTCTGCCGCAGTGCCACATCATTATTTGCAACATAATTACACTGCACTCCATGCAACTTACACTCCAAATACCACTCAGTGCCACATAATTACAAGCCACATAATTACACTGCGCTCAATGCAACATAAATACACTCCACATAATACCACTCAGTACCACATAATTACACGCCACATACTTACTCTACTCAATGCAACATAAATACACTTCATATAATACCACTGAGTGCCACATAACTACACCATATAATTACACTCTCCTCAATGCAACATACACTCCACACAATACCACTCAGTGCCACATCATTATTTACAACATAATTACACTGCACTCAATGCAACATACACTCCAAATACCACTCAGTGCTGATCTGCTGCTCTCTTCCATCCCACCTCCTCTTTAACTCCCTGTTCTCTTCTCCTGTGCTGATCTGCTGCTCTCTTTCACCCTGCATCCTTCTTTAACTCCCTGTTCTTTTCTCCCGTGCTGATCTGCTGATCTGCTGCTCTCTTTTACCCCGCCCCTTTTTCAAATCCCTGTTCTCTTCTCCTGTGGTGATCTGCTGTTATCTTCCACCCGCCTCCTTCTTTAACTCCCTGTTCTATTCTCCTGTGCTGATCTGCTGCTCTCTTCCACCCCACCGCCTTCTTTAACTCCCTTTTCTCTTCTCCTGTGCTGATCTGCTGCTCTCTTCCACCTGCCTCCTTCTTTAACTCCCAGTTCTCTTCTCCTGGGCCGATCTGCTGTTCTCTTCCACCCGCATCCTTATTTAACTCCCTGTTCTCTTGTCCTGTGCTGATCTGCTGCTCTCTTCCACCCTGCATCCATCTTTAACTCCCTGTTCTTTTCTCCCGGGGCTGATCTGCTGCTCTCTTCCACCCCGCCCCCTTCTCCAACTCCCTGTTCTTTTCTTCTGTGCAGATCTGCTGCTCTCTTCCACATGTATCCTTCTCCTACCGCACACACACATACATACAACCACGCACACACACACATACAACCACGCACACACACACATAACCACACAAACACACACAACCACACCACGCACACAACCACACAAAAAAAACAACCACACAAAAAACCAACCACACACACAACCGCACACCGCACACACACAACCGCACACAACCACACACACACACACACACACACACCACACACCACACACATCAATCTGTCGCCCTCACTCTATCTATCTATATGTCGCACTCACTCTATCGATCGCACTCACTCTATCTATTGCCCACACTCTATCGCCCTCACTCTGTATCTATTTATCAATATATCGATCTATTTGCCTCACTCTATCTATCGCCCTCACTCTAGTTATCTATCTCTCTCTCTATATCTATCTATATATTTCTATCTATCTATCTATCTATCTCTATCTCTCTATCTATCACCCTCACTCTATCTATTTATCTATCTATCTATTGCCCTCACTCTATCTATCGCACCACCACAGCATCACTCAGGGAAATGCAATAGGTCTCGCAGCATTAGAGTTTGTGCTTTTAGAATTGTTTATGGGTTTTTTTTTTAAATCTTTAGCATTTTTGTTTCCTGTAGGCAATGCTAAAGAATTACAAAGAAAAAAAAGCCATAAACAAATCTAAAAGCTCTAACTCAAATGCTCCGAGACCTATTGCACTGTGTGAGGGTGAGGGGTTGAGGGTGAATGCAATAGGTCTCGCATTAGGAAAGTTTGACCTATTGGTATTGTAAATGACACATTTTGTATTTATGTGGCATTGCCTACAGGAAACAAAAATGCTAAAGATTTAAAAAAAAAACCCATAAACAATTCTAAAAGCACAAACTCTAATGCTGCGAGACCTATTGCATTTCCAATGCTTGTTATAAATCGGGACCATGATTGAATCTGACCATGAATCCACGAGTCCCACAGCACAAGATGCCTTAGGACTCTGGTCAGTATTGGGGTCCACAGTTCCAAGTTGTACTTAAAAAGGTCTACTGGTACCCCATCAGGACCAGGCGCCTTTCCACCTTTACTGGCTAGCAGGGCGTGCTCTACTTCCAGATGGGTAATTTCTAGAGCGACAGGAAAAACTGATTTCGTGGGAGATAAGCTTATCTCTTCTTTATTTGGTGGAACAAAATGTTCCTGAGATAAAAGGCCAAAAATCCCAGCGAAATGCTGAACCCACGCTGCTTCATCAATAGCTATATCTATGTTATCAGTATTGCTAGCTTCCGAAAGGAAAGGTGACTTGATGGTTTTCCAAAAAGTGATATTATCTTTCAGAGTACAACTTCTATGTAATTGGGCCCATAAGTCATCTTTCAATTCGGCTTTCCTTACTTTTATAGCCTTATTATACTCCCTTCTACAATGAGCAATTTCTTGTTTGTCTCTTTGTGTTTTATGAGGGCGGCTTTTAGGTTGGAATATGCTTTTGTGCAGCTTTTGTTGAACCATCCTTTGTTTTTACCCTTTCTGTCCTTCAATTTCCTATGTAGGGCTGCCTTTACTGCTCTTGTTATGTTAGATAAACTAATCAGGATCTCTTTGTTAGTGGTGTTAAGATCTAAGCATTTATTAATCGATTCTAATGAATTTTTCACTACTTCAGTAGTAATTACAATCGGGTCGATCTTTTCCCACTTAAGCGAGTACCCGTTTGATCTATTCAATGATAGGATTCCTAGCCGATATATTCTCACAGAATTTTGCTTGTCTAATTTATTAGGATACAATACTGTAATGCTGTTTGGGAAGTGGCCACTGGTAGAGTTGTCGTGGGTTTTAAAATTTGCAATGCGGGATGCTGCGTTGATAGAGACAAAAATAAAATCTATAATGCTAAATGCTCCCCTTCCGTTAAAAGATTTAGTGAGCGGGACCGAGGGGCCCACTAATTCGTTTGCCAACCCTAATTCAAGAACACATAGTACTTTGTTCATTTACTCTTCACTTGTAGTGTGCGGAAAGTGAGTTAGAGTATTTTTTTCCTCATCCTGAAAGCCACAGTTATGATTATTATTTTGGGCACATAAAGTAAGATTAAAATCGCCCCCCCAAATAATTATGACATTTTTATTTGAATTATTTTTTAAGTCCTGTAGAGTAAATGAAATATCTCTTAGGGTCGCTATTAAGTCAGCCTGGGGTAGATTGTTATAAAAATTCACCAGGACATAGGTGTCGTATTTGTTCATATCTAAAGTTATTATTTGAAAATTGAGTTCCGCTTTAAGTAGAACTATTTTCTTAATCGCTAAGAGATTAGAGATAAATATTATCAAACCCCCTATGGCTTTCCCAAAGGTGGAGGTAATCGCTGTAGAGAAATATGTTTTATAGCCCTCAAGATGTAAAGCAGAAGTGGCCCATGTCTCCTGCAGGCAAAGCACATTAAAATCTCCAGAGAAGCGAAGCCAACCAGAGAAGCCAAGCAATTTTAAGGCCGAGCTCAATCGGGGGTTCAGGGGACTCAGGGCCTTGATTGATGGGCCCTCCCTCTAAATCTGGGTTCTCTATGGTTCTGTTCCCTGTTTGATTTGTACTATTATTCCCAGATGGGACTGGGCCTGTGTTCTCCATTATAGATGGATGTATTAAGGTCTGTATGTTAAGTTCGCTACTATTAACCTCACTGTGGGTGGAGCAGTTGGAAATGGGGGAATGATTTATTTGATTTTTGAGCATCTCATTCAGGACTTCCCATGACCCAAGGTAAGTAGAATGGTGACTAGCCAGTCAATCAATTCCTTCCAAACCAGATAGCAAGTTAAAAATCTGTTGAAGGTTGGAACACCATAGTAATCATTTGGAATTGGGGCGATGTATCTACTCTTAAATACAGTCGGATGCTTGCTATAGAGAGGATAGAAAGAAAACAAGTGGTAATATGTTGATCCTACCTGCTACTAAAACGTTGTTTCCAGCCTCCCAAAGAATTTTATTAACCAACAATGGAGATCTAAATGTAAGGACAATGCGGTCTTCCGGCATCGATTTCCTAGTTTTGCCCACCCACTGGACCCTCCCCACCATCTTGAATTCAGTAAATAATTGATCGCCTAAACCCGTCCTCCTACTTAGCCAATAGAGAGCTTTATTTCTGAGTGATTCCCAGGATTCTACTTCTGTGGAGCCCTTTTTTGGTGTGTTTGCCAATACGATCATATAGGGTGTTGCACGCGGAGGTAGGTCGAGAACTGGGTCTGTCCCAGAATTGTCCCAATTTTGGCCTGAGGGGGTAGACTGTAGATGTTGGGGAGTTTGTAAAGAGCATGGCGAGGGAGTGAATCCTGTGGGCTTTGGTTGGCCTATTAGACCCCCACGCCTTTCATCTGCAGTTGAGGTGTATGGAGGGTTGTTTGTCTTTGTCTGGGAGAGGGGGACCCTATTGAATGATTTGCATTTACAGTTGACGTGGGTATATCCCTCATAAAGGGTTCTTTATCCTTGGCTTTCAGGTGTACTTTTTCTAGGTTTCTATGGTGGCTAGTCTGTGAAGAGTTACCCTTATTCTCCACCCTTTGCTTGTGCACACCAGATATAGAATCGCAACTTTTCTTCTTATCGCTTGACATAAGATCTTCAATAAGAGTTAATCTTGCCCGCATTTGGTCCAAGTTCACTCTTAAATAAAGATCCAGTCTTTCCACTAAGGTGGTTAATTTATTGATATCACAACTAAGCGCTTCAGGTTTTCTAGAGGAATTGTCCTTCCCCCTACAGGAGCCTCTTCTTGCCCTTGCCCTTTTCTTTCCTATGTTGGTGGGTTTCGTTATGATGACATCTGGGGTATTTTTATCGCCCTTGGCTGAGACCATGTCAGTGCACGAACTCTCTACACGAGGGGGAATCTTATGTTTTTTCTGGGGTGGAAATCTCATCGGAGATATTTTGAATACAGCCATTTGAAGCAATTTTGGGCACTGTGAGTTGCCTCGATGAGGCCTGATCAACTGGTTGTTCTAGTTCGATAATTGACCTCGAAGAACCTGCCTTGAGGGATTCTTCTACCGATGAGATCTGCTTATTCAAGGCCCCCATAGCCCCCATGAGATAGCTCAATAAAGATTGTTGGGAAGCAGATGGAACTATTTTACCCACGGGGTGCTTAGGGCTTAACAATTTCCTTTTCCCGATAACCTAAGTATAATTACAAGATTAATCAGGAAACAGGGGAAGGAGAATAAAATACAGACGATCTTATGATCCCGCCCCTCCCCTTGATAGACAATCCACAAGCACGTCAATAATAAGACTTAAGTAGGTAACTAAGGGGCCGATTAGGATGGCGGACGGAAAGTGTCCGGACCGCCAGTCTCGCGGGAAATGGCCGTCTGAGCGCACCCTGGGGAAACCAGCTGTGCTATTAGTATTCCCCTCCAGCAAAACCTGACCGCGGCGGACAGATGTCTCCAAAGACCGCTGACCGTGGACGAACCCAAAAAAACGACCGCCGCGGACGGAGTGGCCACGGTAACAGGCCCAACCATCGACAGTGCAGCGGAGTCCATCCGTGGGCTGCCTGTGGTGTTGCGTGGGCGGCATGTGCCTGATGCGGGGGATGATTGTGCTGAGGTGGGACTGGTGTGGGTGCACTTGTGTGTGTTCCTGTCCCCACCAGGGTGTCTGGTGTGGACAGGTACCAGTGTTCATGCATGCTGTGGTGTGGTATGTGTGTATTGCATGCTTGCGTACCTGCGGCGGCGTCCACGACGGTGCATGACTTGCTGGTAGTGAAGTAGGAACAGGGCCGGGAAGGCGTGTAGGGCAGGGTCCATGGCGCTCGGGTCCGTGCAGTGGGTCTCGTGGCAATGCTTTCCCTCTCCGTTGTGGTGCTTCTGCGGTCTATGAGATGGAGGTGTTTCCGCTGCGGTGTTCTGGGAAGTTTGCGACATCGTAATATAGCGGACGGTCGGACGTCATTCCGCACGGCGGTGAGCCTGGATTGGCTCTGTCTGCCGTGGTGTCTGGTGTGTTCCCGCGGCGGTTCACATTTTTACGCGGCAGGCGGTAAATGTGACCAGTTCCCCTTCCTAATATGGCGGACGGAAGGCCCGTTGCTGGCGGACGATGAGGTGCATTTTCTGCCGCCTCCAGCCCAGCGGTCATGCATCCTTCCGCAATCCTAATCCGTCCCTTAGTCCTCAGTCTTAGTTCATGCTCAAAGGAATGAAAATAGGCTGGGCAAACGCAAACAGTAAAGGAGCTCCTATTAGCTTATATTAATAAGATCGTTGTATTTGCAATAACAAATTAAAACCAAGAGATTGGGCTCAGCCCAGCCTCAGCCAGCCACAGACGGGCAAGGAGGGACCCGCCCTTGGACCGGGCAAGCCCGAACGTGTCCCGCACTGCGGGAGCCCTCTGCCAGATTTATCTCCCGGTGATGGCTGGGTCATGGTGGATCTCGCCGCACCTCTCCCGGGACCGCACTGCCTGCTGAGAGGTGTAGTCTCCTGGCAGTCGCGGCCCACGGTCCTGAGGTCTGCGGCAGCACAGTCAAGTTGCCCAGTGAAGTCCCGAAAGCAAAAGGAAGCAGCCAGCGAAGAAAGGTTGGCCTAAACGATAAGGGCGTCCCGCGCCGCGGCAGCCCTCTGCCAGATTTATCTCCCGGTGATGGCTGGGTCGCGGTGGATCTCGCGCCACCTCTCGTGGGACCGCACTGCCTGCTGAGAGGTATAGTCTCCTGGCAGTCGCGGCCCGTGGTCCGGAGGTCTGCGGCAGCACAGTTAAGTTGCCCAGTGAAGTCCCGAAAGCAAAGGGAAGCAGCCAGCGAAGAAAGGTTGACCAAAACGATAAGGGCGTCCCGCGCCGTGGGAGACCTCTGCCAGATTTATCTCCAGGTAATGGCTGGGTCACGGTGGATCTCGCCGCACCTCTCGTGGGACCTCACTGCCTGCTGGGAGGTGTAGTCTCCTAGCAGTCGCTGCCCGTGGTCCGGAGGTCTGCAGCAGCACAGTCAAGTTGCCCAGTGAAGTCCCGAAAGCAAAGGGAAGCAGCCAGCGAAGACAGGTTGACCAAAACGATAAGGGCGTCCAGTCACCAAAAGGCCTTTGGAATAGTGACATTTTTCAATGGCTGCAGAACAAAGTACGAAGTACTTTGCAGCTTCAATCCTGAACCCACCACTACAATTCGATATGGGGTAGAAGCAGAGTATTGGCACCAGGTGAACTGAATGGATGGAGACTTTCGATGATTTCACAGATGCACTGGAAGAATAACACAGTGAGAAAATCATTAAGTACTAAAGAATTTAGCTGGTGATGGAGTGAAAGAAGGGATAAAGAAAATATCACAAACTGATGCAGTATCACACCTTCAATTCAGGGAAACTTTGGAAGCCAAGTTCAATCCACAGCCGGATGTCAACTATGAAAGGTACATTTTCAATCAAGCATGA
Source organism: Lissotriton helveticus (assembly GCF_964261635.1). NCBI lineage: Eukaryota > Metazoa > Chordata > Amphibia > Caudata > Salamandridae > Lissotriton > Lissotriton helveticus. The sequence continues at coordinate 571,967,065 of NC_136072.1, forward strand.
CAGCAAGCTGGTGAAACAATGTTGAGTTTGTTGAAAGATTTGAAGTTCTTATCAAACATTGCTACTTTAGTGAATGAATGATGAGGAAGCCATTTGTCTCTGCATCATCGATGGGTGTCTGTCAGACTCTTTGAGAAGACACATGTTGAGAGAGACTCTCAGCTTAGAGAAAGTAATAATGGCTGCAAGGCCAGAGGAAAGAGCAAAACGACAAGCTGATGGTATAGAAATTGAAACAGCGAAAAATGAATCAAGGTTGGTCATGAAATGTAAGCAAAAGTATAAGGTGAATGCATGCAAGTCGACACCTCCAAAGAAGAAAGAGCGGTGTTTCTGATGTGAGTTTTCAGTTCCCCATGAAGGCAAATGTTCAGCCATTGGACAGATGTGTAAATGTTGCGGGTAGGAAAGCTACTTCATAATGGTTTGCAAAGTGAAAGAGAAACCAAGTACATCACAGCGAGAAGGGAAAATGGATGCCAAAAGGTCCCAGAAGTATTCTCACCATGTCCAGAAGGCTAAAGAGCGACATCAGTTATGACAAGAAGAAACCAGACAAGGTCAATCATCATTAAACTCATCTTACAGAGGCTCTTCAACCTATTTATCAAGCACCAGTACAGATGATGGGTGTGCAGTGATGATTTCAACTAAGGAATGACAGGCACATGTATGTTTTGTTGCCTGCAAGGAAAATCAAAAGACAAAGGCAAACCACAAAACAAGACAATCAACTTCATTTGGACACTGCCCAAGTATCAAAATAAAAGTCAACAGTTTTACCATAATCTTTATCATATACAGGGGTGCTTCGATTAACATCATGCTAGTCGAAAAGTTCAATAGCCTGTTTCCTGTTCCACGCCACAACCCATCAAACATGAAGGTGTACAAGTGGGCTGCTTTTAAACCATTGCAGAGTCAAGGGTCATTCACAGTGACAATTCAACATCAAGCAGTGTCAATGCAAGCACCAATTCATGTTCTTTCAGGAACTTCATTCAGTGTATGCCTGCTCAGTTTTGCCACTGCTGCTGACATGGGACTGATATCTCTCAATTACATCCATCACATTCAATCTGAAATTATGAGTCAGGTCCCTTTGTTGGTTCATGGCCTAGGAATGATCAAGACAATGAAAGTGTGACTTTACATTAATGAGGACATTTGTCATTTTGCCTAGCGGCACCGGCAAGCTACTTTTACTTGCAAGAAGCTGTTGAGAAAGAACTAGAAATGCTATTTAAGCATGAGATCATTGAGCATGCCACCGTTCCTACACCATGGGTCTCGCCCATAGTGGTGGTGACAAAAAAGGACAGTGGAGGTCCAGTGTGCATTTGTGTGTTGATATGCACCAGTCCTACAAAGCAAATTAAAAGAGAAAGACATCCTGGTCCACACATAGTGGACATGATCACGCAACTGATTGGTGACAAAGTCTTCTCCCGTCTTGACTTGAATATGGTATACCATCAACTCGAGTTGGAAGAGAACTGCAGGTACAGCACTACTTTTTCGACTGATGTTGGTTTGTTCAGATACAAAAGGTTAAGTTTTGGAGTGTTGGCAGCTGTACAAATATTTCAAGATGTTATACGTCGAATAATTCAACCTGTCACACATGCTTTTAAATAGAGTGATGACATAATTATGTTTGGGGCAACGCAAAAGGAGCATGAAAAGACTCTTACACAAGTGTGCTAGTTACTTGCTGACGCAGGTCTCACTCTGAAAGCAGCAAAGTGTGAGTTTCACAAGACCAAACCCAAAGTCTTTGGGCAAATGTTATCTGATGGGGGAATGACTCCTGACCGAACTACTTGCCCGCCACAAGATGTCACCATTCTATGAGCCTACTTAGGCACATCCAGCTATTGCTCAAGGTACATTAGTGACTTTGCTATTGTGAGTGCCCCATTGAGAGGCTTAACAAAATGAGATGTCCCTTTCATGTGGTCTGCTGAATGTGATCAAAGCTTCAAAACAATAAAAATATGCAATTGGAAATGCAACCGAGATGGCCTATTTTGACCACAAGTTACATACTGAGATCACAGTTGATGTGAGTGCAGTGGGGCTGGGGAAATCCTTGCTCAGCATAGTGGTCATGCTAGTGCTCAAAGACACATTGTGGTCTATGCCAGTAAAAGTTGGTCTGACACAGAGCATCTCTATTTGAGAAGGGAAGTATGGCTGTAGTGTGGGTCTGTGAACATATTCATGTGCTTCTATAAGGAAAACGTTTCACTATCTCTACAGAACATCAAGCGCTGCTCACTATTTTTGGAAACTTGAAAGCCAGGATGCCCCTTCGCATTGAGAGGTGGAGGATGCAACTGCAAGAGCATGACTATGCAATTGAACACAAGCCATGTAAAGATCAGAACCCTGCTGATTACATTTCACGAGAACCCGTACATCGGCACAGTTCAAAATCCAAGACAGCTGAGGAGTACATTAATTTAAGTGTGAGGTCCAGCACACCAGCAGCCCTATCCATTGAAAAGATTAGTGCTGCTACTAATCATGATAAGAACATGCTTATCCTTAAAGATGACACAAGGAGAGGATGGATGGAGTGCTGAAACTTTTCAGACACTCACCCCCAGTCACAGTTCTGGGTTGAATCCATCATCATTCTTTAGCTCACTTTGCCACCTCAGTTCAGACCCAGCTATATGCAAATCAGTCTTGAACCTGTGCCTCATGGGACAGTCAAGCCCGAACTGCCAAGCCAGGTCTTCCCTGAACCGGAAACAAGCATCCTGGGACCGGTTTCTGGGTAACACCCTTCATAAGCCAGGCTAGCTTGAATCCAGTGTCAAAGTGAGCAAGGGACCCACGTCTGGGCATACCCTGCCAACTTAGGGTGAACAAAGCAGACACAAGGAGATGATGGACGGAATGCTGAAACTTTTCAGACACTCACCCCCAGTCACAGACCAGGGTTGAATCCATTATCATTCTTTAGTGATTGATTTAGGCCCAGATCTCTGTACTTGGGTGAATGTATGACACTGATCTGCATTCTGTCCATCAATTGTTCTTTTTGCATTAGTCACCCCGAGTGGGACGGGTATGCCCAGACATGGGTCCTGTGATCTGGAGTCGAGCTATCTTGACTGATGAGGGCCGAAAGCCCGAAACCGGTCCTAGGATGTTTGATTCCAGTCCAGGGAGGACCTGGCCTGGCAGTTCAGGCTGGCCTGCTCCCATTGGGCACAGGGTCAAGACTGATTTGCATATGGCCGGGTCCAAACTGGAATGGCATGGTGAGCAAACAAACAACAGATTTTGGCCCAGATCTCTGTACTGGGGTGATTGTATGACATTGTTTTGCATTCTGTCAATCAATTGTTCTTTTTGCATTTGTCACCCTGAATGGGATGGGTATGGCCAGACGTCGGTCCTGTGCTCTCCATGCCACTGGAGTCAAGCTATCCTGGCTGATGAGGGCTGAAAGCCCGAAAATTGTCCTAGGATGCTTCTTTCCAGTCCAGGGAGGACCTGGCCTTGCAGTTCGGGCTGGACTGTTCCCAATGGGTGGAGGGTTTAGTTTAGTTTTTTTACATTTATAGTGCGCAGCAGCTACCTAAAAAGGGTTTCCCGGCGCAAGGGGCAGGTCAGGTCGTAGGGGACAGAAAAAGCTAAATTATCTGTCGAATAGCCAGGTTTTTAAAGACTTGCAAAACTGAGTATAGTTCGTCTCGTTACGGAGTGCAATGGGTAGAGAGTTCCAGAGTGAAGGACCTAGGTAAGAGAAGGACCTGCCGCCCATCCGGGCTAATTTAAATTTCGACACAACGAACCTTCCTTGAGTGGCAGAGCGGAGATTTCGGGAAGGAATGTAAGGACTGGCCAAGGCTTGAAGGTAGCGAGGGGCACTGCCTGATTTGATTTTGTGTATATAACTAAGTGCCTTGAACTTTATTCGATTTTCAACTTTAAGCCAATGCATTTTGCGTCGATAGGTCGAGATGGAAATGGTCTTAGGGACTGATTTGCATATGGCTGAGTCCAAACTGGAATGGCATGGTGAGCAAAAAAATGTATGGATTTAGGCCCAGATCTCTGTACTGGGGTGAATGTATGACATTGTTCTGCATTCTGTCCATCAATTGTTCTTTTTTTTCATTTATCCTCAAAGACATCATTTCAACTCAGTAGTGGAAGAAACATGCTTGACCTTTTGCTCAAAGTTGAATTTCATTAATTCAAAAATGTACAGGATGAACTGTCTGTTACCAGTGAAGGTGTTGTATTGAGAGGCTCAGGAATCATCATACCTGAGAGCCTAAGATAGCAAGTCCTTAAACTAGCCTATGAACATCTTTGTGGCATTATATTCACCAAAAGAGCCCTAAGAAACCGAGTGTGGGTCCCGCGTCTGGATGACCAATTTGAGAGGGAACTAAAAGAGTGCCATTTTTGTAACTGCCTTTCCTCCAAATTTATGCAGTGCCCTTTGACAATATCTGACCTTCCTGCACATGCATGGGAAAGAGTTTTTGTTGATTTAATTGGGCCTTTAGGAAACGGACATTATCTCATGGTAGTCATCGGTAAGTATTAAAGTTTTCCTGTAGTAGAGGCGTTATTGTCAATTACCCATGACAAGGTAATCGAGTGGCTGGATGACATCTTTGCAGCATGGGGTGTCCCCACCATTCTCAAATCAGACCATGGTCACCGTTCAATAGCAAACAATTGAAGGAACTTCTCATCAAACTAAATGTCAAGCATCAAAAGAGCATACCTCTGTGGTCCCAAGCTAATCAACGAGCATTGATGAAGGGAACTGGGATACGCCAGGCCTTGTGTTAAGCCCTCCATGCCTATCATTTAACTCCTCACTCCACAATTGGTAAGAGCCCTGCCATCTTGCTATTTGGGAAACTGCCACAGTGGACAATAAACCGATCCTTTAATGCAGATAAGGTTTGTGTCACATACACTTCTCAAAAGTGCCAGATGCAAACAAGCTGATCATCATCCACGAGCTCAGGAAACAGTCTTCGATCAATATGACTGGGTCCTGGTGAAACAGAAATGGCAGCAAAAAACAGACCCTCCATTTGCTGTCAATCCACTGAAGGTTGTGACGTGCAAAGGACATATGGTGTCCGCTCATTGTCCCAGAAAGTCCATCATACAGGACTCGTCACACTTTTAGCCCCTACATCCACTGTTGTGAGCTCCTGTAACCGTGAAGGAGGCGGCCTCACCTGAGAGTGCAGATCAACTATCAAAACCTGTGCCATCGGTGCACAACCAGAGTGCATCTCAGCCATCTCATACCACTCGATCTGGCTGACTAGTGCGAGCGCCTTGATGCCTTATTAAACAAATATGTTGTGGAGAGGTGTCGTTTCGTGAGACCCTGTGTGCTAGGACCCTTGCTGTTCTGGGCGGACTCCACAAGGAATTATGTAGCTTGCTGGGAGGTGTTAAAGTATAGTTATTCATTGTTTTGATGTAATGAGAATGCAGTGTGTGATTGTATGCGGAGGAATAAAAACGTACAATCCAGAGCTCCATGTGTGGAGTACTCATTCTGCATGCTCCCAGGCTGGGGATGACACTATCCACTCTTTTGAATTTAAAGGCCCCACAAATAAACCAAACCCCACATCTAGTGTCATTTCCACACTGTGAAAGCTTCCCAGACATAAAAAGCAGGCAGCAGCAGTGCATCAAAAGCACAGCTGCTATCATTACACACTCACAGGTTTCCGTAACATTGAAGGACAAATGAAACCAGAGTACTAACTCATTTCATTCTAGTGATGTGAAGACTTTGCAGGTACAATAAAGAAGAGAGCATTCCCTGATTAAACACCAGTAGAGTTTCGGAGAATATACTCTTTCTGAGAATTAAAGTGACATTAAGGACTCCTTTTGTGACTTTGAATGCACTTCCGAACGCAACTGCTGATTTATATCTGAAGCATTGTTTTGTGTGAACCATTTCACACATCTTAACACCTGTCTAGCTCTGGTGAATGCTGATATACAATAAAAAGCAATCAGCCATAGAAATCTCACTTCGAACAATGCTCAGAAATACTGACAGCACTGAATACATTCTCTCATTTCAAGGCTGCTTTGAAAGTTAGTTCTTTGAACCAAGTTGTTCCCACAGCTTGGCATTCTTTTGAAATGTGCCGTTGACAGAACATGAGGTATTCTGAAGCGAGGTGCAAGTTCACATTTTAAACCACAACACAATAGACTACAGTTAGTAGAAAGACAGGGGGGCAGAACTGCCAGCATGTCATAAGCCACCTACCTAGATCCCAGTTGATTCCATTGGGGTGCCGACTATAGTTCCCGAATCCTCCGGAGACTTGTCCTCGGTTTATAGGAGGAGACACTGCTCTGGTGGCCAATCCCGGGGGGAAGAGGGTTGGAATGGAGAGAGTGTGTAGAATCAGAGATGCTGTGGAACGTCTACTCAACAGCAACACTGCAGCAGGCATTCAGATCAGTCTGATGAATGACACCGGCAGATATGGTACCTATAAACAAACAAATAATAAGGCTTTAGTCTAGTATGAACTCTGTCTCTTAAGGTATCATCTCACTAAAGCTTTTAAAATCTGAACTAAGGGCAGGCGGAGCTGGCGTAGTGCCTCTACGCGGAGTTCCACATACTTTGAAAAAAACTCAGTGGAACTCTGCTCTGCTCCCTACCCCCCTCCCAAATTAATTAAAAATTAAAAAAGAAGGCACTTACCTGCGTGGCTGCCTTCTCCTTTGCCTGGCTACTTTCCTTCCTGCTCCTCGCTGTCCTTCTTCTATGAAAAAGCTCCTACGTTGTATGTCTTGAGCTGCTCCATGCTGTGTATTTCTGGTTGGCTTTCTACTTTGGTTGTAATCACTCTTTGCCATTGATACCTATGGAGCATCATAATTATTAAATTTCTATTCTCCAGCTTGATCTCTAACATAATCTTGATTACTGCCTGGACCAATAGGGCCGCCATTAGAGACAGTACCTGTGAGATACACTCCTCTTGCATTCCTCCCAGTAGTCCATTCTTTATTTCCTCAATAAGGGAGACAGGGCACAACAGCATTCATTGCAGCACCAAATAGACACGGTCTGCTTCTCCGACCTGCTGGTTTCGAACATGGTTGGACTCATCTACCACAAACCTTGGCCCAAACTGCAAGCCTCATAATGGGATGGGTACTCTCCTTAACTGCTACTTGGAGACTATTTAGTTTCATATGGGGCACACTAATGGCTAGATGTATGTCCTTGGCACTTCAAGGAACATTGAACACACCATTTGGTTACTTCTGAAATTGTTCTGTTCAATCAATCAATCACAAAATTTGTATAGCGCGCTACTCACCCGTAAGGGTCTCAAGGCGCTGAGGGGGCGGGGGGGGGGGGGGTCGCTACTGCTCGAACAGCCAGGTCTTGAGTTGTTTCCTGAAGGAAATGTGATCCTGGGTCAGCCGTAGGTGAGTGGGGGGGGAGTTCCATGTCTTGGCTGCCAGGTAGGAGAAGGATCTTCCTCCGACGGTGGATTTCCGAATTCTTGGGACGGAGGCGAGAGGCGAGGCTGGCGGATCAGAGCTGGCGGGTGGGTGTGTAGAAAGTGAGGCGGCTGTTGAGGTACTTCGGGCCCAAGTCGTGGAGAGCCTTGTGTGCGTGGGTGAGGAGTCTGAACGTGATCCTCTTGTTGACGGGGAGCCAGTGCAGGTCTTTCAGGTGGGCAGAGATGTGGCTACGGCACGGGATGTCCAGGATGAGTCGTGCTGAGGCGATCTGGATGCGCTGGAGTCTTTTCTGGAGTTTGGCTGTGGTTCCAGCGTAGAGGGTGTTCCCGTAGTCCAGATGGCTTGTGACGACGGCCTGGGTGACCGTCTTCCTGGTTTCGGTGGGGATCCATCGGAAGATCTTTCGGAGCATGCGCAGGGTGTTGAAGCAGGATGATGAGACTGCGTTCACTTGCTTGGTCATCGTGAGGGAGGAGTCCAGGATGATGCCCAGGTTGCGTGCGTGGTCCGTTGGTTTGGGTGCGCTGCCCAGGGCAGGGGGCCACCAGGAGTCGTCCCAGGTGGAAGGGGATGGTCCGAGGATGAGGACTTCCGTCTTGTCTGAGTTCAGTTTCAGATGGCTGATCTTCATCCATTCCGCAACGTCTTTCATTCCTTCCTGGAGGTTGGCTTTGGCAGTGGCGGGGTCGTTGGTGAGGGAGAGGATCAGCTGGGTGTCGTCGGCGTAGGAGATGATGTTGAGGTTGTGTTGGTGGGCGATGGCTGCGAGGGGGCTCATGTAGACTTTGAAGAGGGTGGGGCTGAGTGAGGATCCTTGCGGGACGCCGCCGATGACTTCGGTGGCCGCGGATCGGAATGGGGGGAGGTGGACTCTCTGGGATCTTCCGGCGAGGAACGAGATGATCCACTCCAGGGCCGCTCCTTGGATTACGGTGTTGCTGAGGCGCTGTATCAGGGTGCGGTGGCAGACTGTGTTGAAGGCTGCTGAGAGGTCCAGGAGGATGAGGGCAGCCATTTCCCCGTTGTCGAGCAGGGACCTGATGTCATCGGTGGCTGCGATGAGGGCGGTCTCGGTGCTGTGGTTTGCTCGGAAGCCGGACTGTGAGGGGTCGAGGGATCCGTTGGTCTCGAGGAAGGAAGAGAGTTGTCTGTTGACGATCTTCTCGATGACTTTGGCTGGAAAGGGGAGGAGCGAGATGGGGCGGAAGTTCTTCAGGTCTGCGGGGTCCGCGGTGGGTTTCTTGAGGAGGGCGCTCAGCTCGGCATGTTTCCAGCTCTCCGGGAAGGTGGCAGATGCAAAGGAGCTGTTGATGATGTTCCGGAGTTGGGGTGCGATGGTGGAGTCGGCTTTGTTGAAGATGTGGTGTGGGCAGGGGTCAGTGGGGGAGCCGGAGTGGATGGTGTTCATCATGCGGGTGGGGTCCTTGGTGCTGACAGGGGTCCAGGTGCGAGGGTGGTGGTTGGGGGCGCTGGTTCGGCGGTAGGGTGCGTGGTTTGTGCCCCGAAGCTGTTGTGAATGTCGGTGATCTTGCGGTGGAAGAACGAGGCGAGAGAGTCGCAGAGGTCTTGCGAGGGAGTGATGTCGGTGTTGCAGGCGCTGGGATTTGAGAGCTCTTTGATGATGTTGAAGAGCTCCTTGCTGTTGTTGTCCAGTCTTTCTTTGAATGTTGTCTTCTTGGTGCTTCGGATCAGCTGGTGGTGTTTGCGGGTGGCGTTCTTGAGGGGGGTCATGTTCTCTGCTGTCTGGTCGTGGCGCAAGTCTTTCTCGAGGGTGCGGGAGGTTTTCTTGGAGTTTTTGAGGTCAATGGTAAACCACGAGGCTTTCTTGCTGCCGGGTCTGCTGGGAGGATTCTTCAGTGGTGCGAGTTCATCGGCGCAGTTGGTGAGCCACTGTGTGAGGTTGCAGGCTGCTTCGTTGGGGTCCGTCGTGTTGGTGGGTGGGTTCTGGCTGAGGGCAGTGGTGAGCTGGTCGGCGGTGATCTTGCTCCAGCTTCTGCGGGGAACCTGTTGCGGGTGGTGGTGGGTCGTGGTTCTCCTGAAGTTGAAGTGGACGCAGCTGTGGTCTGTCCAGTGTAGTCTGGTGGAGTGGCTGAAGAAGATGTGCTTGCTGAAGGAGAAGACGGGGTCAAGCATGTGTCCGGCATAGTGGGTGGGGGTGTTCACCAGTTGCTTGAGTCCGAGGTTGGCGAGGTTGTCCAGCAGGGTGGTGGTGTTGCAGTCCTTGTTGTTATCCAGGTGGAAGTTGAGTTCCCCTAGGAGGATGTAGTCTGTGGGGGTGAGGGCTTGTGGACTGACGAAGTCTGCGATGGCTTCGCTGAATTGTGTGCGTGGTCCCGGAGGTCTGTAGATGAGGGTGCCTCTGAGGGTGGTCTTGGGGTCGGTGTGTATCTGGAAGTGAAGGTGCTCGGCGGCGGTGAGGGTGTCGTCGGAGTTGGTCGTGATGCGGATGGTGTTCCTGTGGATGATGGCAATGCCTCCTCCGGTTTGGTTGATGCGGTCCCTCTGGGTGATCTTGTAGCCGTCTGGGTTGGCTATGGCGATGTCGGGGGCTGAGGAGGCGTTCATCCAGGTTTCCGTGAGGAAGGCGACGTCTGGTGAGGTTGTGTCGAGGAGGTTCCAGAGTTCCACGGCGTGCCTGTGGATGGAGCGGGTGTTGAGCAGGATGCACTTGAGGTGGTTGTTGCTGGTGCTTGGCTTGGTGGGTGCGGTGCAGGTCCGGAGGCAGGTGAATCGGCAGGCTTGGCAGGTGAAGGGTCCGTGGGTGCGTTTCGGGGTGGCTCGGTAGCAGGCGGGGTTCCGGCCGGCATTGAGTGCGCGGAGGGTGGCGGCGTCGTAGGTCCGTCGGGTGCGCTGGCATCGTCGGGGACCCGGGGTCTTGGCGATAGGCGCGGTCCAGGCACGGACGGGCGTAGACGGGCTTGCCTTTGGCGCACCTTCGGCGCACAATCGGCGTGACCGCTGCGCGTACTCGCGGTCTCCATATGAGGCGAAGTGGGAGGGAGGAGCAGCTGGGAGGCGGGAGCGGGGCGGCCTATGGGGTTTACAGAAAGGAAAGGGGGCGGGGCCACGAGGGAGCAGCGGCGGGAAGCGGGGAGCGGGGGGGGCACACAACAGAGGGTACAATCCAAACAAAAGGCACAAAATGAAATTAAACAGAAGAACATTTACAAGTTAAGACAAACTGGCGAAACAGAAGTACAATTTAAGACAAGCTGGCGAAAAATGCGGAGAACTACGAGGGAGGAAGAACGAGCGGCAGCGAGGGGGCACCAAGGTCAGGGACGAGCCTGTGGCGCAGGGCAGGGGCGCGCCAACAGCTGGAGGGACGTGCGGCGTGGGGGTGTCCTGGGGACAGGTCACCTCAAGGCTATTTGCATGTCCCCACTATCCCAAGGGACAACGTGATTACCGCAGCGCCATGAAACCGCCAGGTGAACTTGCTCTCTACAAATGCTTTAAACTCAAACTCAAACTCAAACTCAAACCCCTCCAAGTTTCTGTACATGTAGTGCCTCGTACTTATTATGAACACTGCATTCTGTTACCCTATTGGTATATTGTTTTCTTGTCTTTTTTATATATATATAACATACAGACAGTTGTCAGTCCTCGTACAGTCCTTCAACTTTCAGAAAATTAAGATACAAGTGCTCTCTACTTGGATACCACAGAGCATCTCTTTTACCATGTATAGGTACGTTGATGCCCTTATTATAGTCTTAGTTTGCCTAGGCTCCCTAACAAACCTACCTGGTAATCTTTCCACTTCATTTTCCCACATATGGGTCCTATGTAATTTTCAACCTTCCGCAGATGAATATTATGAACTAGTTTCCCAGTTGGGCCTCTCTCCACCGGTCTATTTTAATGAATGCCTGCCTCCGCAGCCCCAGGTTAGCTGAACATTACCTCCTCACAACAGCATACTTCATGGGCTCGTATGCACAAATTGATATAGTTATTTCTCACATATGAAGCAAATCTGCATGCTTGGTGCACATTGGCTATATCTAATTAGATAAAACACTATATACTCCTCCTCCCATGCACAACCAGAGCTAACCTTATTTCATGTAAAAGCTCATTCATCACACTTGTCATACATACTTTAAAGATACTACCTATATAGGCACATGAAGCATGACTTCAGACTTTGACTTTATGGCTATAACATGCGCAACAATTCACTCCACAGAAATACACATCATGCCACATAACGAAAATCAAAGGCATTACACTCCACAACACAAAATACAATTACACATAATTAAGCTCCATAACACATAACCCCACTCAACATAATTCCAGTACGCTCAATGCCACCTAATTACTAGCCACATACTTTCACTGCTAACCAAGCCACATAACTTCACTTCACAAATCCACTCCACAACACACAATGCCATACCTCACAATTCCACAACTAAGAATTCCAATCCAACCCACATAAGTCCACTACACACCATATACATACACTCCATAACACATGGGTAATAGACATTGTTGTTTACAACACCAATTGCTCTAACTCAAACTAAGGTGAGACCTATTTTATTTCCAATGCTTGTTTTCTTTTTCACGGGGCAGGGGTGGCCAGGTGCATAGCTTAGTCAGTGAGATGCGGGGGTGAATTGCAAATTTCCTAACTAAAAACAGTATATTGCAGGGTGGAGGGATGACCAAGGTCCGGGATACACTATACCTATGAGAAACAGGTTCAATACATATTTGCTTTAAGTGGGCCTCAGTCTAAGTTCCCTAAAAAAATTAACAAGTTAAAACCTTTTACTCAAATGGGGATGACAAGAAAAAACAAACAAAGGCAGAGGAGACCCAACTTTGGGCCCTTTGACCCAACTTTTAAGCCAAGAATGCATTTGTCTTGGGGATGTCGCACCCCAACCACCCCCACTGAACCTACTCCCCTGGGGGTAGCCCTGATCCCTTGTTTTCCTCCTCATTTCCTTATTTACTCATTATCAATGTGTCATCCTGTGATGCAATAGAGAAAGGTAAATGCCTGATGGGATAGCAGACTCCAAGGACAAAAATAAGCACCGCCTATTATCCCTTTAGCTAAGTAGGGAAAGATGCCCATTTGTGCCAGGTTTGCGGTGTCCCATACAAGTGCAAGAATGTCAGCCTTCACAGCTACTTATTTAGAGAAGAACTTTTTTCTTGCCTCTCCACCACAACAGCACTTCATCCCAAGAATCTGCATATTAAAACTTAATAACTACACAACAAAGTCATGCAGAATTACACTTCTTTCCATTAGCCAGGAGAGTGTCACACTCTCCGCTACCCACAGCACCACCGAGGGAGCATAAACCCATAAGCCAGCTATGACCGCAACCCAGACATTAGGCACCAGAGCAGAGTCAGGCCGTCGAATAACATGGCAAACACAAGGAAATGATGGACGGAGCACTGAAACTTTTCAGACACTCACCCCAGTCACAGATCTGGGTTGAATCCATCATTGTTCTTTAGCTCACTTCGCCACCTCAGTTCAGTACCAGCTATATGCAAATCAGTCTTGACCCTGTGCCTCATGGGAACAGTCTGGAGTAGAACTGCCAAGTCAGGTCTTCCCTGAACCAGAAATAAGCATCCTTGGACCAGTTTCGGGGTAACACCCCTCATCAGCCAGGCTCGCTTGAATCCAGTGCCAAAGTGAGCAACGGACCCACGTCTGGGCATACCCTGCCAATTTAGGGTGAAAAAAGCAAACACAAGGAGATGATGGACGGAGCGCTGAAACTTTTCAGACACTTACCCACAGTCACATGTCTGGGTTGTATCCATCATCGTTTTTTAGCTCCGTTTGCCACCTCAGTTTATACCCAGCTATATGCAAACCAATCTTGACCCTGTGCCACATGGGAACAGTCCAACCCAAACTGCCAAGCCAGGTCTCCCATGACCGCAAACAAGCATCCTGGGACCATTTTCGGGGTAACACGCCTCATCAGCCAGGCTAGCTTGAATCCAGTGGCAAAGTGAGCAATGGACCCACGACTGGAATACCCTGCCAACTTAGGTTAAACAAAGCAAACACAAGGAGACGATGGAGGGAGCGCTGAAACTTTTCAGACACTCACCCCCAGGCACAGATCTGGGTTGAAACCATCATCGTTCATTAGCTCACTTCGCCACCTCAGTTCAGACCCAGCTATATGCAAATCAGTCTTGACCCTGTGCCTCATGGATTCAGTATTTATACTAGAAAGATGGCCCTACAACCAGAGGGAACAGGGCACTACTAAACAGTAGAAGTAAAAAGTTTTCCCCTTGGATTCAAAGTTAAACTCGCAGACATTCACAAACTCACTCAGAATGGCAATGCACCATGCACCAATTATACATATGGAATGAGACAACCCACCAGAACCGGATGGTAATTGGCACCCATATCGAAGGGGTCTATCCAGGTGTGGGAACAAAATCATAGGCAAAGCGGAACCGCGGCCATACAGGAAGAGGATAGAAAATAAGACATTCTTGATTCCCTGGCTAGTGGTATCTAAATATTACATTTGTCAGCAGAAAAGATATATTCCGCTGTGAGTATTTCCTCCCAGATGCCTTCACCTGAGGTGAGGGCAATGTTTTTGACAGATGTACAGCCACCCTCATACGGGTCAATCATAGCCCGCACTGCACCATGGCCTACATGACCCGGTAGAGCCCACCCCTCAAGTATGCATTGCACCAGGGAAATCTGGAACTTGACTGCTGCACAGTGCCCAGATTACTGCTGCCCTAGGACATCCATCTTCCTAATCCTCAGATGTAGCCCCTCCCAGCATGAGGGCTTATTGGAGGAATGCTGCCCGGGCCCTTAGCAGGCATGCAATGACCACTGCTTGAGATGGTTATTATCCTCACCCATGCTCTGCTGAGAATTGTCTGAGCCCACCCTTGACTGGGGCGACATTTTGATGATGGGGCCCCCCTCTTCTATATACACTGGCCTGAAGTGTGGGCTGTGCAGCTACTTTGGGAGTCCACCATGCAACCCTATCTGCAACTTCCCCCTGGACTTTGCTGTTAGGGACTGATTTGCCTCCCCTATTCTGCTAGGAGACCTCAGCAGGTACCCAGCAATACACCACAGTGTTGACATACTCATGCCATTCTGGGCTGCAAAGAGCAACCTACACCTTGTGAGGCTTTGACTGGCCACCCTATGAATTAAAATCCCAACCACACCTATGCCAGCCACATACAGGTGATTTCCCCTCTTGCTTTGCATCTTGCACCCTTCTTTCACCAGCTGGGGACCAACGGGTGCGGATGGCGCCTCTCTTTTCTGCCACCTACTTAGTGTGCATCAGCTAAGACAATTGTGCTTCATTGCTGCAGCATGGACCAGGAACTATGGCCGGTGTTAAGGCTACATGCCAGCTGCCATCGACTGAGGTGTTGGGCGGCTCCAGAAAGTTGCCGACAACTATGCTGCCACACCCCCCAGAGGCCTCCATAGAACTCATCCTAAAGGAAATATTGGCGGTTGGTGCACAATTGGGGTTTATGGATGCAAAGATTTCAGACATTACCATGGAAATGAAGACCTTGCAGGCGGGTATGGGCTTTTGTATGACAGAGTGGATGATCTGAACAACAGGAGGACCCTCATTGAGGAAAGGCTGGACAACATGGACTCTTGGTGCTTGGACATCTGATATATAGACATAGATAGATTGATAGTTAGATAGATAGATAGATAGATATAGATATATATATATATATATATACACACAAATATATGTATACATATATGTGTGTATGTATATATATTACCTACTGGCGGTCGCCAGTAGGTAGTTATAGTTAGGACCTATTATCCATAGGATAAGCCTTTTTTCTTTTCCCAATATTAAAAATGGTTGAAGAATCTTTTCAAAATTTTCAAAACTCGTGGGGCGCTCCTATCTTGAAAGTTTTGGGGTAATTCGGAATGCGGGGGGGGGGAGAAAAAAGGAGGTCCCAAAACGTGTTTTCTCCATGTTAATTCCTATAGGAAACTTTAGACACAGCTACAGCCCGAACTGCTGAACGGAATTACACCAAATTTTGCAAAAAGATAGCCCTTGTTTAAAAAATAACTATTTTTTGTTAAATGGTGTAAATCCGTTCAGTAGTTCCTGAGAAATTCAAGAAAAAGAGGTGAAAAAATGCATTTCCCATTGGAAACTTTAGAAACGGCTACAGCTGGAACTGCTGAACGGAATTACACCAAATTTGGCAGAAAGGTAGTGCTTGGTTAAAAAACTACTCTTTTTCTTAAATGGTGTAAATCAGTTCAGTAGTTGCTGAGAAAATAAAACAAATAAAAATATAGATATATAGAGACATGGATGATCCGCGCACCCTGCCGATCACGAGCTTCATGCTAATTGGCTGTCAACACTCCAAACCAGGAAGTGTTGGCAGCCATCTTGTGCCTCGGTAACTAAGGCACAAGAAAACAGAGAAACAGGTGTAAAAAACAAGAAAAGGAGGCAGGATAGAAACACCCTGGCCCCCTAGACCTGCTCAAGGGATCCCACAAGGAACCCAGTGCCCAAAAAAGCATTTAAAAAAAAAAAATCAGCAAGATTCGCACAACCAGCACGAATTTTGGCAGAATTTTTTTTAAAAAACGAAGCATGGGCTCACACGCCTTGTTACTATTTAGCCCCCGGGTAGGCCAGGTCCCGGGGGCAGAGACAAAAAAGTGTGGGGGGCCCCAATCCCCCTCACTGCCCCGGGGACAGCCACCCCCGGGGTTTCTTATTTAATGGGTGAGGGGGCTTCCTGAGTCCCCCATGCCCCAGGGACTGCCACCCCCTGGGGCTTTTATTAATTATTTTGCGGGGGCTCACGGCCCCCACGCTGCCCCGGGGACCGCCACTCCCCGGACTTACTGGGGTCCCTGGAGGCCAACTAGCCCACTAGGTACTTCCAGTAAGCGCCACAGGGCTGCGTTGCAGAGAGGTGGTCCAGGCCATGCCCCTTTTTATACCTCTCTGCAACGCAGCTCTGTGGCGCTTACTGGAGGTACATGGTGGGCTAGTTGGCCACCAGGGACCCCCAGTATTGAAGGGGAATTCATTCCCCGACTTAAAACGCGCCACAGGGTGTGTTTGCAGAGTGTTGCTTGGAGGGGGCGGGGCCTGCGGTGACATGTGTGCAAACACACCCTGTATATTTTGAAATAACAAGGGGACCCAATTAAGTCGAAGGGGACCCAATTAAGTCGAAAGGGACCCTGGGGATAATGCTATTCAAACAACAGTGGTCCCTTTAGGGAAAAATATACACAGTGAGTAAATATAGACTCAGTCGTAGCTATATTGATTTGGACTTGTCCAGCGGACAGAGGTCTAGTATTTACTTGTAGTGGAATATAAGAAATGTTACACAACAATTCACAAAGTGGGGCACAAGCCTGCACCCTACTTAACACATGTGCAACAGACATTCAGTTACAAAACTGGAACAAAAGGGCTTGTAGGCAAAAGCATGAGGTTTGAAGTACCAGTAATTGCACAATGTCATGGTACAACAGAACATAACCAACACCTTCACATTAGTAGTACACATAAGGTTTAACTTGTATAAGGTGTTATTAGAAGTCGACGGCGTTTCGATCCATTATCTTGATACACGGATTAAGATCAGGACATAATTACTATGCCTAACAATTGTAGCCTCAGATGGCGAGAAGATGAGCCAATAACCGTAGTAGGTCTTGGTCCAGCAACTGGGACACGGTAGAGTTAATGGTGCTGCCCTATTAGTAACAAAGAGGGGCAAGGAGCCGTCAATGCGGGCGAACTGAGCAGGTGCCTGAATCGGGGAGGCTCTATTAAATCCAGGACGGAGGGCCTGCGGCGTAACAGCCGGGCATAGGAGTAGGAGCAGCGGCGCAATTGTGGTGTCTGCAGGGAAGGTTCTCAGGGCTAGTTGGCCACCAGGGACCCCCAATATTGAAGGGAAATTCATTCCCCAACTTAAAACGCGCCACAGGGCTTGTTTGCAGAGTGTTGCTTGGAGGGGGCGGGGCCTGCGGTGACATGTGTACAAACACGCCCTGTGGCACGTTTTAGGTTGGGGAATTCATTCCCTTTCAATCCTGAGGGCCTCTGGGGGCCAGCTATCCCATCAGGTACTCCCAAAAAGCGCCAGAGACCTGCGTGGCAGAGAGGTGGTCCTAGCCATGCCCCTTTTTACACCTCTCTGCAACATAGCTCTGTGGCCCTTACTGGAGGTACCTGGTGGGCTAGTTGGACCCCAGGGACCCTCAGGATTCAAGGAGACTTAATCCCCCAACTTAAAATGTGCCACTGGGCGCGTTTGCACAGTGGTAAAGGGAGGGGCGGGGCCTGAGGTGACATATGTGCAAACTTGCCCTGTGGCGCTTTTTAAGTTGGGGAAGTAATTCTCGTTCTATTCTGAGGGCCCCTGGGGGCCAACTAGCCCATCAGGTACCTCACAAAAATGACAGAGGCCTGCGTTGCAGAGAGGTGGTTCAGGCCACACCCCTTTTTTACACCTCCCTGCAATGCATCTCTGTGGTGCTTACTGGAGGTACCTGATGGGCTGGTTGGACCCCAGGGACCCTCAGGATTGAAGGGGACTTAATCCCCCAACTTATAAACGCACCACGGGCACGTTTGCACAGTGGTAAGTGGTAAGTGGTAAGTGGGCAGTGGCAGTGTCCCTCACCGCTTTTAACTGCGCTACCGGCGTATGAGTGATTACAACTTATATGCTGCTTATGCTGTTACATCTCTAGCGCTAATTTTAAAAAAACTTTTAAACTCACTGGGCACTGGTGTGAAAGAGAGTGGGTCGCTGCACTCGCGCTGCTCATTTCATTTTGCAGTGTTTACTGGAGGACTGGCCGCGTTTAGCATTCTGCTTTGCTGAGGCACTAGGGAAGCAAGCAGGCTGCTACATCAACCAATCACAGAGTGCTGGACTCGTCCCTCCCTCCCGCCTCGTTCTGACGCCGGTGGCTAGCGCCGTTTGAGCAGAGGGCGTGGAGGGTCCGAGCCAGCTACTTCCTGCATTCCATCTGCAGCGCTCTAGCTGTTGGACGCAGGGGGGGATAAAAGGCACCAGATCTCGCAGTTCCGCGTGGTAAGTGGGCAGTGGCAGTGTCCCTCACCGCTTTTAACTGCGCTACCGGCGTATGAGTGATTACAACTTATATGCTGCTTATGCTGTTACATCTCTAGCGCTAATTTTAAAAAAGCTTTTAAACTCACTGGGCACTGGTGTGAAAGAGAGTGGGTCGCTGCACTCGCGCTGCTCATTTCATTTTGCAGTGTTTACTGGAGGACTGGCCGCGTTTAGCATTCTGCTTTGCTGAGGCACTAGGGAAGCAAGCAGGCTGCTACATCAACCAATCACAGAGTGCTGGACTCGTCCCTCCCTCCCGCCTCGTTCTGACGCCGGTGGCTAGCGCCGTTTGAGCAGAGGGCGTGGAGGGTCCGAGCCAGCTACTTCCTGCATTCCATCTGCAGCGCTCTAGCTGTTGGACGCAGGGGGGGATAAAAGGCACCAGTTCTCGCAGTTCCGCGTGGTAAGTGGGCAGTGGCAGTGTCCCTCACCGCTTTTAACTGCGCTACCGGCGTATGAGTGATTACAACTTATATGCTGCTTATGCTGTTACATCTCTAGCGCTAATTTTAAAAAAGCTTTTAAACTCACTGGGCACTGGTGTGAAAGAGAGTGGGTCGCTGCACTCGCGCTGCTCATTTCATTTTGCAGTGTTTACTGGAGGACTGGCCGCGTTTAGCATTCTGCTTTGCTGAGGCACTAGGGAAGCAAGCAGGCTGCTACATCAACCAATCACAGAGTGCTGGACTCGTCCCTCCCTCCCGCCTCGTTCTGACGCCGGTGGCTAGCGCCGTTTGAGCAGAGGGCGTGGAGGGTCCGAGCCAGCTACTTCCTGCATTCCATCTGCAGCGCTCTAGCTGTTGGACGCAGGGGGGGATAAAAGGCGGATGTGTCCTAGGCAGCGCAGCGGACGAGCGCAGCGGGCGCGACGATGGCGCGCCGAAGTTGCGCCTAAGTTAAGCCCGTCTGCGCCCATCCGCGGCCGGGCGCGGGCCAGGGCCATCCCCCCTGGCCTTTTTCAGAGGCATTTAACCTGGAGCCGTGAGGATCTGCTGGCCCTCCGGGGCCTCCAATCCGAGCCATGCCTGCATAAAATGAAGGCGGGAAACACTCTAGGCTGTGACCACTGTAATTTCACCTTTAATCAGGGCATTATGACATCTAGGGGCCATCATGCCTTGGTGTGTGGTCTTCTAAATGTCCGATCCTTGCGAAAACATTGCTTGGATCTGCACGATCTTCTTACCAATAAACAATGGGACTTGGTTTTTATCACGGAAACGTGGCTAGACCAATATTCCATGCCTGAGGTCCTTGACGCTATCCCAGAGGGCTACTCCCTGGCGAGGTTAGACCGGGAAACTGGGAGAGGTGGTGGGATAGCTATTGTGGCCAGACAGGGCCTTCATTGTCATTTAGAACAGGCGAAGATCGTGGATGGTGAGGTTGGGGCATTTTCCATCTCTGTCAACGGCAGCTGCACTCTGAAGGGCCTTTTGATCTACAGGCCACCTGGCACTGCTGCACGATTTAGTGAAAGCTTACTCGAGGGTATTACTGAGGCAGCACTGCGAGTTGAGAAATATCTGGTACTGGGTGATCTCAATCTCCACCTTGATGATCCCACTGACAGAGTAGCTAGGGAATTCCATCAAAGCATGGAAGCTCTACATTTTGAGCAGAAAGTTCTTCAGCCTACCCATCAACTAGGCCATACCCTGGATCCGATTTTTGCCAATTGGGAACAGGTAGATGTCTCCGACCCTATTCCCATTCCCTGGACAGATCATCACTTGGTTCCCTTTCAGATCCATATTCAGGGAGCTCGGCCGGTGATACCATCGGCCTCTAGGCACCATAGTCGACGTTGGTCGAACTTCTCCCAAATTAAATTTAATCAGGCCCTCAGGGATAAAGGTCATTTAGGGGTAGTGGGAGTGGAAGCTTTAAATACCAACTTGGACCTGCTCATTACGGAGGCCTTGGACCAGGTGGCCCCACTGGGCATATCAAGAGGGGGTGGTCGGTTGCAGGGTACGGCACCATGGTATGATGAGGAGGTACGGGCAGCCAAAGTGGTGTGTAAACGCGCAGAGCGACAATGGAGAAAAACCCTTACGGTGCTTGCTAAAACAGAATACAACGTTAAACGGCGAACCTACCACAGACTGATTAGGAAAGCCAAGACGTCATACTTTGGCACCAGGATCTTGGAAGCTGAAAATTCCACTAAAGAACTGTTCCTAATCTACAAAACGTTATCGGTAGGGAAACCTGTAGCAGTGCCGGAAGAACTTTGCACAGTGGAGGGTTGCGACCGAATAGCAGAATATTTTGCCAACAAGGTAGCAACAATCTACGCCTCCTTTCCACACCAGATTGACCAAATCCCCGGGCTTGGGGTAACTACCAAGGGATTAGGAAAACAACGGCTGTCCAGTTTCACTACCCCCCCGACTGAGGAGCTCATCCGCATTTGCGGATCGATACAATCTGGCTCACCTAGGGACCCCACTACTCCCAGACGGCTGATGGGAAGTTTGGATGTTCTCGAACCACACATCCGCCATCTGCTTAACACCTCTTATGAGACTCAGACTGTCCCTGCTGCATGGAAACAAGCGATTGTCCTCCCGCTGCAAAAAAAGCCAATATCAGCTTTGACAAATTTGAGAATCTACGTCCCATCTCTCTCCTGCCTTACATGTCAAAGGTTGCGGAAAAGATTGCCAATCACCAGCTGATGAAGTACGTGGATGATGCCTGTTTGCTCCACGACTCTCAGTTTGGTTTCCGCCCTCGTCATTCGACGGAATCAGCTCTTCTAATGGCGGTGGAGGCCTTGCGTCAGGGTGCGGATGAAGGCCAAACTATGGCTTTAATCCTGCTAGACCTCAGCGCTGCATTTGACACTGTAGCACACTCCATTCTGCTACAGTGTCTGGAGGAAGGTGGAATCTCAGGTGCAGCGCTGGGGTGGATAGGATCTTTTCTATCTGACAGACGCTTTCAGGTCCATCTGGGCGATTGTTATTCTAGAGAGATCGGGTTGGGCCAGGGAGTGCCTCAGGGCTCGTCCCTGAGCCCCACCTTGTTTAATCTCTATGTTGCCCCTTTGGCGGGAATAGTGGAGAAATATGGTCTACGTGTTGTGTCCTATGCCGACGACACGCAGCTGGCCATCTCCCTCTCACGTACCCCGGATCTTGCGGCGGACAATTTCAGGAACTGCATGAAAGATCTAGCAGCCTGGATGTCCGCCAACTGTTTAAAGCTAAACGGTAGCAAGACCGAGGTACTGATTGTGGGTGGGACTCCGGATGCTTGGTCGTCGGCATGGTGGCCTTCTTGCTTGGGCGAGGCGCCAGTTCCTTGCCGGGAGGCAAGGAATTTAGGGGTCTGGCTGGACACTGGCCTGACCTTTGACACACATGTGGGCCGTGTGGCTGGGGTATGCTTCGGCGTTCTGAGGACCTTAAAAAAGGTGTTAGATCTTCTTCCTCTTGCGGCCCGCAGAGCGTTGGTGCATGCCCTGGTGACATCCCGTCTTGATTATGGCAACCTGCTATACCTGGGTGCCCCTGGTAAGGTTACCAGGCGCCTCCAGGTGTTGCAGAATGCGGCAGCCCGTTTGGTGCTGAGGCTCCCCAGGAGATCCCCCTCCAAACCCGCGCTCCACGCACTTCACTGGCTTCCAGTTGCCAGTCGGGTGGAATTTAAATCTCTCTCCACATGCCATCGTATTTTGAATGGCAAGGCTCCTGCGTTGCTCAGGAGTCTGGTGACCGGGTATGAGCCCACACGCAACCTCCGCTCCTCCTGCACAGGACTCTTAACGGTACCAAGAGTAAGGAAAGCGCGTATGGGGGGTAGATCTTTTAGACATCTGGCGGCCAAGTACTGGAATGCTTTACCCTTAAGCCTGCGCTTGGAGCCATCGGAATTGATTTTTAGGAAAAGACTCAAGACCCTTTTGTTTAGCAGGTAGACGGTTGGGAGGGTGGGTGGATCTTCAGTTCTCACTTATCACAGCGCGGGGACACGCCGGTGGGCGCACTTCCAGGCGCTCTATAAATGTCCAAAATGAAATGAAATGAAATGGTAAAGGGAGGGGGCAGGGCCTGAGGCAACATGTGTGCAAACACGCCCTGTGGCGTGTTTTAAGTTGGAGAATTAATTCCCCTTCCATCCTGAGGGCTCCTGGGGGCCAACTAGCCCACCAGTGATCATTTGAGATGTCATCAGTGATGTCATGAGTGATGTCACTGACCATGTCATGAGTGATGTAATATGTGACGTCATCAGCAGTGCATTGCGGGCGCGCAAGTTATAGTTAGCTGAACTAACTATAACGGGGGAAATTTCTATGGTTTTGTAATGTCCAACTAACTATAACAGCCCTGAAACCTATGGTTTTTTAGTGAATTTCTAAGGTTTATTAAATGCTAATTCCTAACTATAACATGTCTGAAACCTATGTTTTTTTCAGTGAATATATATATATATATATATATATATATTCCGTCATACTCCTTTCCCTGACTTACCTTCCAGAAATTATTCATCTTTGGTTCTTTCCTGTCCCATGGATCCCTTTCACCGGAACATTGCATTCTCGGGCTTGATGTCCGTTGAACTTACGCGGACAGCTTGTTGGGCATTCCACTCTAACGAGAGTGGGAGGGAGTGGGTTTCGACCAATAAGAACTGAGCAGGACATATATAGCAGTACAGGGATGGGGCACGCCTACTGTATTTGTACTAGGCACTAAAGAAGGCCCTACGGCCGAAATGCATTTGCCAGATGTACCTCTGTAAATTAAAGCGGCTCCCTGGAAACTACACTCTTTTTTGCGAAGGAGTTCACTCGGTTCATATATATATATATATTCACACGCCGGTTCCTGGTTTCCCGGCCCTTCGAGCGCTCAATGTGGGTGCGTTTCCCTACGGCGGAACCTCGCCGTTCCATATGTCAAACACCTCCGAAATTCACGAAAGTAATGGGCGCACTCGCGCTGTCTCTCCACAATATTTTTATTAAATTATTTCAGCATGGAAACAAAAACAAACGATCAACGCGTTTCAGTGCTGCTGGCACCTTGCTCACGATATATATATTGTAGCTCAGACTCCATTTGTTTGAAAACAAAGTTCAGCACTCCCGGGGTACAGGCAAGTATTTCTTTATTTCGCCATTCGCTGTAGACAGACGCGTTTCGGACGTGAGTCCTTCGTCAGTGTTTACACAGAACGCCGCCCAGCGGCTACTTTAAATACGTCCTCGTGACACGCCTCTCCTGAAAGAAGACGGTATCGAAATCACAAGTCCGCCCATGCGAATGTGGCGGCCATCTAAGAAATCATATAATTATGCAACTTCAAGCAGTGTATTACTGCAACTAATATTGCCGTGTATCGGCATATTAGCTGCTCAGGCTGGTGTAACCTTGCTATAAAGCCGTGGATCGGCATGTCACCAGCTACATTCATTTGCGCCCTGTGATTTCGACCCGAATTCAAGTTTCGTCTTTAATGTACTTTTCTGTAAATAGGCATGTCATAAACAGCATCATCAATGTTAATTTCATAGCAGCAACATCACTTCATCTGAGGTTAACATTAATAATTGGGGCCCAGGGGGTCCTTGTGGAACCACCTCAGCAGACCTGTGTCTACCCTCCCCCTTTTCACGTTTTAAACTTCTATTTCACACGCTTCTTCACGCTCCCTTCTACCGAGGCATAAAATGGTTGACAACAGTTCCTGGTTTCGAATGTTGACAAGCACTTGACAGCCAATTAGCATTCAGTGCGTGATCGGAAGGCTGCGCTTATGGTACGATGACAATAAGCGAAGTATCCGTATTCAATAATTTTTATCGGAAGGGGGCTGCGTGGCTCCCCTCCCGTGGTCAATTCTGGGCACCGAGGTCCCCACCCCCGGAGCATGGCTAATTATATATTATTATTTTATGGAGGAGGGCTGCATAGACCCCCTACTAAAGTCACTTCAAGGTTCCGGGGACCCCATTCCCCGGGGACGGCCTTTTTTAAAAAATGTATTATGGCCGTCACCGTTGGGGACCGTGCGAGGGTCTTCAATTCCCCCACTGTCCCACCGGCTCCCTGCCTCCTGCGGGAGCAGGTGTTCTATCGACATCCGAAGTCCATCTGTGTATGTACCACCTAGGAGTTGCCTTCACTTTGCGCTTGCACGTTTGTGGTAGTGCATCCGTGTTAAAATTATGTATGCGCACCATACGTCCCACCGTCTGGCTATGTACCCCTAACGTTTTTCATTTTATTTGAGCATGCTCAATTACAACATGCCCAATCACAGCTCTCACACCCAGTGACATCATGCTCAACCAATCATCCTTCTACAAAGCGTTTATAACCTGCTAACCTTCTCAAACTTTTCCTATTCCACAGTCACAGCCATTGACAGTGTTCGTATCCACTTGTTCGTAGGTGAGCACTTTTTTTAAGAATAATTAAATGTTGTATTTTAGCACGGTCTCCATGTTTTTTAATAACGTTAAACTTGATTTCTTATCCTTTGTTCTGTGCAAATCAGTTAATCCTGCCACGTTTCTTTAATTTGCTAAGCGCCACGTGGCCCTTTCCAAATCAGTGTGCTACATACTGTTCAAGTTAAAGCGATGTAGTTTTTCTCGTGTAAGTAGTGCGTTACGTGTCCCATGCAACGCAAAAGTAATGTTTTTGGCAATAGTGTATTTTAGCACGATTTCCAGCTCTTATACCTCCAATATTTTGCCTTGGTAGGCGATGTTTCTGGACATATCACTTAATCCTGCCGCCTTTCATTTTTTTAAGTAGTGCGCCACGTGCTACTTCCTCCCCATGCACTGCACATGTAATCAATTAGCCAATGTTGTATTTTAGCAAGCTCTCCAAGTTTTTTAATAACCTTAAACTTTTTTTTGTCCTCTGTTCTATATCATTATACAGATATCTCAACCATGGGACGTAGTGGTCGCCACGAGCTGTTTATTCCTGCCCATGCACTATACCCGATGGTAGTCAAGCACTCGACATACCAGATCCACTGACTGCTCTCTATATGCTATCAGCCCCAAATTGCAATGGACCTAATGGAGTTATCAGGTTTGACTTTAACATTTCATGATTGAAAAGCATTCTGAGATATGCATCTGTGTATTTCATGTGTTTGCAGACAGATAACTGGGCTGTTCTCATGTTTTGGTAGAATTAGTGGGATTCTGGTAGCAAGAAAACCAATACAAACATGTCCTCACTATTTCATTTGACAAATATTTGATTTGAAATTGAACAATGTGTGTTATAATTTTTCTTGCTTCTATAAATATTTTTTATAAAATGTAAATCTCCATTGTGTTGGTCTTATAGACGTTTGTTTCTGAAACCCATATGTTTCTCATTTAAATGCTTGTTACACGTTTTCAGCCTGCACTTGAGATACAAAGTGAAAATGTTGTTTTGAATTTTTTTATTTGAAGACGTGTCTTTCAATTTTTTTTAATGCTTTTTTCTAGATTATGAAAGACCACAAAGGGTTCTATCAGATCAAGGCCAGGAGTTTGTAATTGAAGTGAGTGACCAATCTCGGCCTAACATTTGTAAAATGCAATGCTGTTTCCTATTTTGCTTGCCAAATATAACCTCTGATGATTGCTTTTCATCCCCAATCCTATTGAGAACAAATGTGTTTATGTACATTTAAATTAATCTTGGAAATTTGTACAACATATACATTTTTAACTCTTTTTTCACTTTGCAGAATGTTACATAAATCAGTGGCAAATTGCCGAGGTTGAAGAAAAGTATATGCTCCTGTTCCAGCTGATTACACTGATGTCTCAAATATGGCATTTAATAGTTGTCTGAAGCCATGGAGATTCACACATTTTTAACGGACAACGTTAAGGTAAATACTCTCAATATGAGTAGTCAACGAAGTTAAAAAGTAACAGATATAAGTACTTGAGGGGTTTTTGCTGTCAGATAATGTCCAAGTCACACTTGTACGAATGAGTCTGAAACAGGGTGGATCTCTGTATAACTAATCGATGATTAGGTATTAGGATGGCATAAAAAGCTCCCAACCTTCTTACTTTTTCTCTTAAAGGGTTCCAAATTGGGGACGAATATTAGGCTGTGCAGTAGAGGTTGACGGTGTTGCTCCACTGGTACTTGGGCCTTCTCATGAAACAGAATGAGCCTCTCTCAATATCCTTAACTCTTCCCTTCCAAAGTTGACCGGATTCTTAGTCTGTAAGTCCTTCCGCATACTTGCAGTTCCACACCAGTACTCTTTATTGGGGTCTCCTCTTGAAAGCAGTCTTGCATATCCGGCAAGAAACCAACCAAATCGGAGTTCAAGTTGTGAACTCGGTTGGCCACAGTGTTTACACAAGGTAAGCAGAGGGGCCTAGATATACAATACCTCCAATCAAATGCGTTAGAAATAAAAGAGCTTATTTACAAACCCCTTGCCCCACTTTTGCGTCACTTTCAACATGAGAAAAGTAACACAAAAGTGGCACAAGAGTTTTGTAAATAAGCCCTAAAAAATATTGTACTGCATAATGACTTCATCTCTCACCTAATTCTGTCTCATCTGTGAATTATTTTAAAAACCTGGTCATCTGTAATATAAATAGGACGCAGTAGGCACTTCTATACAGACACCGTTTGAATGCAAGCCTATCAGATACGTGAAATCTATCAGGTACACTGCACATATTAAAAAAATAGAAAATATTGTCAAGTGTTACTTTGACTTGTAATGTGTGACCTCATTTAGTGTCATCGATCTAATTTTAAACACTAATTTTCATTTTTTGTTTTGCAGATTAACTACAGTACTTCTATTGGACTCCATATTATATGTTGTTTATTACATTGTTTTGTTAAAGTTATGGTTCTAGTTATTTATTTTATTGTTATCATTCAGTTCTATTTCCAGTTATTTATTGTTTTAATAAAAGTTAATAAAACAAATACATACGTCTTTATTTTTTGTGGGGGTAACAGTCCACAATAGAAATGATATTTACAATTTGAAGCATAATTCTGAGGCTAACTCCTTACCAGATCTTTACCAGAGTGTATAGCTACAACGTATGGTTCCCATTCAAAAGAATAAAAAGTACAACGCCATTAGCAACATAGTGTGGTGAACTTCTAACCTCTGTGCTCACGTAAGGGTTCCATGAACTGTTACTATAGTAACAGACAGAAAGCCGTTTGGGGGTAGGGTTAAAAGTTACTGACTGTACAGAAACTGATATATTTACCCTGGATCCTCTACATGACAGAAAGGAAAGCAAAGTAAAACAAAACACTGTGTACCAGATTTACAACCCCCTGGCACCACTTTCACATCCAACCCCCCCTACAAAATTACAAGTATGTGGGCCTCAACGACCCCCCTCAAGCTCCGGGAATCACCACCCCGAGCATTTGTGTATTACGGGAGGCAGACTGCATGGCCCTCCGCCTCCTGCCCTCGAGGGCCCTTGAAACTACTACGACTGGCCCCTGCAGTGTCCCGGGGTGCCTACCCCCGGTATACTGCTGTTTGTTTGACAGAGCGGATCCTCACTACTCCCGCCCTCCCATAGCAAAAATAGTTTGCATTTTGAAAGACAGAGCTGTGAAATCTATTCTCAATTTCAAAATCCAAAGCAGATTGCATTTCCATATACAAATTAGCATCTACCCATGCAAAAAAGCAATACTGGCTCCCGAAGAACGCAAAAGTTCATCACACAATGTTGCTAAAAAAACAGCAACTGTGCTCGACTTCTCAATATACTACCTTATCTTACCTTATCTTACGTAATGTTATTTTCAATCACGTTCTGATAACCAATAAGAATCATGCTTTTAAAAAACAAAAACATGCACCCTAGTTTTCTGTGTAGAATTTTGTCAAACAACCAATCATTTCTTTTCTGTTTTTATTTACCTTTTTCCCCAAACTTCCTTTGTCAATTCTAACATATGCCAAAGGCAGAAACGGAACTACTTCAATCTATTTTGTCCACAGATTGAGAAAACTAAGGTAAAATGTGAATAAATCTGTTTCTACTTTTCTCCGAGACTATAGAATGGTGTCCATATACCACAAAAATATGCGTTTCAATATGCATGGCATCTATAGGAGAGATGCTGTACATTTTACAGATGAAGTGAACAGAGTCTTTCTCATGAACTTTAGACTCTGCATCGGTACTTACTTGTAAGTACTAACATTTCTCAATAAACACAAGGGCTCTTTTTAGAGCCACCTAACATCTATACACATAAGCTTGATGTATATCTCAAAAATACATGATTCTTTTTTTTCAGAGGCAACATGCAAGGATCCTACTCGCTTCCTGCGACTTTTTAAAAAAAAAGAAAAATACTACCTTACTTTTTTGTCCCTACGGGTCCTTATGTGACCCCCTGAGCAGGCCTAGGGAGTCAGGGTGTGTCTAACCTGCCCCCTTTTCATACGTTGCACACATATTTCAATGACTTCCTCAGCCTCGCTTCAACAGAGGCACAAAATGGCTGCCAACAGTTCCTGAATTCAAATGTTTACAACCGCTTGACAGCCAATTAGAATTGAGTGCATGACGGTGCGCTTATCCTACGAGGCCGATCCTCGCACAATCCATGGGTCCTCCGCGCCCATAGATATATAAATAACTTTAACCGTAATTTTCAAAGAAACTACTTAACAGATTGACACCAGATATGCGAAAGGCATAGGTTGGAACTGGGGACTACCTCTCTGCCAAATTTGGTGTAATTTCGTTCAGCCGTTCGAGCTGTAGCCGTGGCTAAAGGTCCTATGGGAAATTGCATGGGGAAAACGCATTTTGGGACCCCCCTTTTTCTCGGCCCGCTTCACCAATCACCCCCGAACTTTTAGGGAAGGAGCGGAACTGAGCTGGCCAAAAGTTTGGAAAATTTCAAGAAGATTATATCAATCGATGCCAAAGTTATTCCCAATAGAATGTTGCGGATTTCCTATGGATAACAGGTCCTAACTATAACTACCTACTGGCAACAGCCAGTAGGTAATATATATATATATATATATATATATATATATATATATATATATATATATATATATATATATATATATATATATATATATATATATATATATATATATATATATATATATATGTCTAAATGGATGTTTTAAAAAAACAAATGATTGTATAACTGACTTATTAAGTGTATCTTAGTGAATACATGTATTAGCGAGTAATGTTTAAATATGTAAATATCTGTATCAGTGCCTCACTTTGTGTACAAGTGGTTGCATGGGTTGGTGACTAGCTACATGAGTGTCGATATGGGTATTAGTTGCTTGGAAGAAGGGGTTGAAAGACCTTGAAACGCATTGGCAGTATTACTTACCGCATAGTTGCATGAATGGGTGACTCACTATTTGTATGTGTTTTGAAGACAGCATGTGTGCAGGACTGTATGGGTGGATGAGTTTGTGTATGGGTGTGTTAGTGAGTGAATCACTGTCTCAATAGTATCTTTATGAGTAACTACATATGTTTTAAACTAGTACATGTGAGTATTGATATATATAAGTGAGTACATGTGAGAGCGAGAGATTGTAAGAGTTCCTGTATAAATAAGTATGTGTTTCTATAAGTGATTGTTTAAGAAAGTATGTATGTGTACGATTCTGTAGAAGTAAGTGTAGTGGTGGGTGTACAGCTGTATATGCAAGTAAATGGATGTTTGATAGTTTATTTGCATGTGTGAGTAACTCTAGATGAGTGTCGGTGTGTAATAAGATGTATAGGTGTATGAGTACATATGATGAGTGAGTACAGGTATGAGTGCCTATATAGAACTGTTAGTGAATGACTGGATGTGTATGTAGATTTTGGAATTACTGATTAGGTTGTTCTAACTGGTATTGGTAGCTCAATTTAAAAAAAAAATGTAGTTTCTATTTTTGAATGTGTGTATCAAGGGTTATATTACGCTGAGGGGAGGTCTGCCACTCTTTCACATCATCAGTGATGTCAACAGCTATGTCATTTGAGATGTCATCAGTGATGTCATGAGTGATGTCACTGTCCATGTCATGAGTGATGTAATATGTGACGTCATCAGCAGTGCATTGCGGGTGCGCAAGTTATAGTTAGCTGAGCTAACTATAATGGAGGAATTTCAAAGGTTTTTGTATGAGGGAAATGTTTAGCTAACTATAACATGTGTGAAACCTATGGTTTTTTCAATGAATTTGCATGTTTTTTAAATGCTAATTCCTAACTATAAAGTCTGTGAAACCTATGGTTTTTTCAATGAATTTGCAAGGTTTTTTATATGCTAATTCCCAACTATAATGTGTGTGAAACCTATGGTTTTTTCAGTGAATTTCAATGGTTTTGTAAATGATAATTTATAAATGTATTAATTATTATGTCTTTCTTTTTATACTAATTTCTTACATTGTTAATATAAATATTTATATATATTTTATTTTTTAGATGATATTTCATATTCCTATTATAAAATAATAACAAAACTAAATTGCAAAGTAATTTTTGGATTAATTATTGCTTGACTTCGGTTGCAAGTATAACACAGCTCCAGCAATGCTCTTGGGGCCCTATGCTTACAATGCTGTATCAATCCTTACACCTGTTTCAAGCATGTGCAAGGTTTTGATGCAGCATAAGCTCAAAAGTGACTGAATGAAATGTTATACATTTTACTTAGTCACTTTTAGGAGGTGTTGCTGCACCCCCTTCTGCACAGGAAAGCCTCTTCTGGCGCAGGGCTTAACAATGTAATGCACCCTCCAGATACGTCACATTGTTAATAGCACACACCATGGCACATCTTTTGCACCACCGCTGTGTCACAAAAGGGGCGCAACGGCTGTGTAAAAGAGGCACAAGGGTATTGTAAATACGCCCCTAACACATACAAATTCACCCAGGTAGTTTCACCAGCAGCTCAAATTGAAGCATAGACTTGTAACATATTTATGTACATATGTTACATTCAAGTGCTTCGGACATACTACAGTATACTATAGGTAAACACCTTATAGATTTATGCTGTAGCACTTTTAGAAAGTAAAAAACTTCCAAATTAGAGCTTCTTTCCTCTTCTTTGGAGGTTCTTCAGGAATGAAATCTCCCTCTGAACAACTGCTGGAAGATGAGTCCATTGCTCTTATTATGGTGATCTTCCTTCTATTTGAGAAGATTCTCAGAAGAAACACTTCTTCTTAGAAAATCAAAGTCGAATAAATATAATGGGACGGAACTTTCAACAGTCGCAATAGGAAAAGTTACGAACCAATCAAATCTCTACTTTTAAAGTCACATGGCTTTGCGTACACTTATGATGCGCTTGCGCAGCTCTTTCGAAACGAGTACGCATGATGTTCCACCGCGATTTGTGTAATTGTTTTTAAAAGTAATATATGATTGTTAAAAATATTTTAAGAAAATCATAGTCATCCCAAATGTCTGCCCTTAGTATCTACATTAAATACATAAATAGTTGTTTTAAACCAAGTAGAAACATTGCCGCCTTTCGCGTACAGAACGCTGTACATGACGTCACATGGAAGCTTTAATGTGACGCGTAACATCAAAGCATATTCGTACCGTATGCGTGGGTGCGCGCTGAGTATGATTAGCAGTACAAAGTATGGTGCGATCACCCTCTCACTGACAAATCAGAGCTCAGGGCGCGCTAAGGAGAATGATTAGAAGTGGTCACTCATTGCAGATCCGATTCTGGGCCTGCCTCTGCGCACATTATAACACCGCCCCCATCTCTCTCTATTGTTAATTGTTAGTGCACACGCTCGCACTTGCACATGCGCGGCGCACGCCCGCCCACACTCCCCACATGCCACCACCTAGCATGCTTGCTATCACTAAGCCTGGAAACTAATACATTAGACAATGAGATGTCTCCCAAGACCATCATTCGTATACACCGCGAAAACTCTACCAATGAAGGCCCTGGGCTTGGTTTGGTCAGTCCCCGCAGTTCCCATATAATGCGGGCACTGACGTGAGCACGCTCTCTTTTGCCTGCCTGTGCTGCGGTGACAAACAGAGTGTCGTCATCGATTTTACTACGAACTGATTGCTCGAGCGGAGGAGGACTCCTGACACTCGACGTGGTGTCACTGCTGCTGCCGCCCAGCCACAATACCATAGGCGCAGTGGCGTCGGCGCCCGCAGCCAAAACACCCCAGACTCAGCAAAACCGCAGCCTTTCAAGACACGTCAAAACACGACAGAAGCAAAGGTAAGAGAAGCCGTCTAAACATCACCCTCCGCTGTAAATTGTATATGCATGATGCTATTTTTTCTCCTTCATATGGCTTTCCTACCCCTCAAATGGTTTTAAATTGTATGCACATAGTATACATGTTTCTTTCTGCGTCACGATGTTGTATCCACTTTCAGCAAGGCCTAGTCATGCCGCTAAAGCCTGTGAATCTTAAAATAGAAGTTGGTACGGAAACTGGAAGGGAAAAGACAAAGTTTATTAAGACCCCATGGGGTTGAAATACATTCGGCAATGCATGAAGTAGCACACTGAACGTCTACCGACTTGTTTTCGTCTGTCAGATTCCTTCTGACAGTGGTGAGTTTTTGGATACCGAGGCAGTAGCCTCATTACTCCACATTCATTTTGAATTTTTTAGTTGCTGTTTAGGCTGTCTTATTGATGTGTGAGGCTTTGTTACAGTTGAGGTTGTATCCGAGGGTCAGCTCAGTGATAGGCCGCGGATAGAAGTCAATTGAGTTTGCAGAGTTGTCAGCATGTTTCCTCAAAGAGTCTCGTCTTTGTCTATCTAGTACCTTCTGATAGTGTTCAGTTTTGGGTGCCCGCCGAGGTGATTATACCGTCAGACAGTGAAAGGGTTTTGATTGCCTGCCGAGGCGATTATACCGTCAGGCAGTGATGAGTTTTGTGTACCTGCCGGGCGTTTGCCTTCAGGCACTGATGAGTTTTTGGATGCTGCGTTGCTGTTTCACTTTCACAAGGTTAGCGCTTCAATGGGCCGCGGGTAGCGGTCAAATGGGTTTGTAGAGATGTCTGCGAGTTTCCTGATCAGTGGGTTTTCTTTTTGATCTAATCCTTTGTAGAATGCCCTGTTGAGTTTGAGGAAATGGTCGTTCAACATCTCAATGCCTAGGTCTCTGTGGAGGTCTGCTGTTCGTGAGATCATAGGAGCACCTGCTGCAATCCGTAGGGCCTTGCTCTGTAGTCTCTGTAGGTCTTTCCGAAGCTGCGAGCGGCACTACTCCAAACTGGTGAAGCGTATGTCATAGTTGGTCGAATTATTGCGGTGATTGCTCGTACCTTGCTCTGCATGGGCATCAACTTGGTCTTCAGGAGTGGGTATAATGCAGCCAGTTTGGCTGCTGCTTTCTGGCAGGTCTTCTCTATGTGGTTTCTCCAGCTGAGATTAGACTCCAGAGTCACCCCAGGTAGGAAGGCACATGGTCATTTTATACCCACACAGGGGTTTCGGAAAATAGGCGGCACAAACAGAAGACGAATTCATGTACATATAAGGGTATTTTCGAAGCACATTCAAAAAGTGGAACGAGCTGACGATTTAATCAGTTTGGATTAAACACATCTCAACAATAGTTTATCAGAAACAGATGTGTCTCGATCGAGCATGCACATATTTGGTAGAAAGCAAAAAAAAAACGTCTTGCTAAGCAGAATACGTGAGCAAGTAATCAGAGAGGTAGGACAAAGCACATGGCGAGCACGAGGCAATGGAAGGCATACAAAATAGTGGATAGTAATACAAAATGGCCTCTGAAAACGGGCAACATAACATTGAAAGGTGCATTAGCTTCAGCGAATGCTAACCTAATCGTTGTCAATTTACGACAACGAGGTACTCCAGACCTCTATTTTTAAAAATTCTCCGTGCATAAATTTTGCTTTTGTATTTTTTAACTGTCACGTGCTTTAGCCTGTATTCATACAAATTGTGCGTTCATATAGTATTATTTTTTTTAATCCGTGACGTGGCCTTCCCAGCTCTGTTTTGCTTTATTTTTGTGGAATATGCTTTCTAGTTCATCGTATTTGCCCCCTCCTAATTCTCCCATTAGTTTTAATATTTATTACTGTGTCACGTGACACTCCCAAGCCTGTATTGTTTTAAATGATGCGTACATGGTTGTAATAGTTATTGCTGCGTCATATGGCCCTCTCAGACCTCTATTTGAATTAATGTTTAAGAGTAGAATTAAGTAAATGTTTAGAAAACTATGACAAATGTAATATGTTTTTTAAAAAATTTCAAGGGAAGATTGTTTATTTTGAAAATATATTCGTTAATATTCACTTTTTCGAATACTTGTATGTCTAAACAAATGTAATTGGGTTGTAATGTAAAGCTATTAATGATTGCATTTTAACTCTACAGGTACCTTTTGAGAAAATGGACATTCTTCTTAGTCCGACAAATACTGCCTGTCATTGCATACTTCTGGTAAGTGCAAGTTTTTCAACATTTATTTGTCCGTTTTCAAAGTTATTCTTTGAAAATATAACTGGTTGTAATAGTTTAAACTATCTAAATTTTTATATCAAATAATTTAAAGGGTAATCTTTTTAAATAATTTTGTAATGTATCTACTGTAGACATCTGTACCTTAAAATGTAACCTCTCCATACTAAAAATCATATTTCTATAATATTTTCTATACACTTCCAAACCTTTAACAAAGACAGTCGGTCATGATTCACGGAGTAACAAAATTCAGACCTATCAAGAGTTTTTATTAAATAGAAGATAACTTTTCCCTACAAAAAATGTTCCTTATCTCTTTATTATAGCCTTATAGCCCGCCATACAGGGCTATACCGGCTATTAGAACATTGGAATGCTGGGAGCTCCATTGAAAACAATGGAGTGCTCCGGGCTTATAATGGCTGGTATAAGCCTGGAGCTCCAACATTCCAATGTTTCGTTCTTCACAGCTCTGGCTGTGAACAAAGACTTCAAGGACCCTGAGGGAATTCCAATCCCCTCACGCTCCCATGAGGCTTTGTTCTTTTTTGTTAGAGCATTCTACCCTCTAGTGGCAGAATGTTCTAATAGCCTTATAGCCCTTCATAGCTGGGCTATACGGCTATTAAAGTCCCTCTCCCTTGTTAAAGTCCCTCGCCTTTGGCTCGGGGCCTTTAACGCTGGAGAGGGCCTTTAATAGCCGGTATAGCCCTCTCCGATGGGCTATAATGCTGCATTAGGACTATGAAATACTGGTATAAAAATATCATTCATTCTATTGTCAGATATCTACCTTGGTGACAGTGGAATGACCACTACTTTTTAGACTACCATTGAACAATATTGTGTAGAGGAGCGGTGTTGCTTCTTGACCTTCAAAGAGGAAGATTTAAATGTATATTTCAACAAGTAAACAAAATAATTGCTCAATTTCAAAAAGAAAATTAAGTAGGAATGTTAGAGGAACTCTAGTCCAACTCTAAAAGGATTGTGCAAATCTTAACAGGTGAAAAAAAGTGTGTCTCAACATTACTTTTTAAGATAATTTGGACACAAGACTAGACTGTAGGAGTGTGCAAATATCTAATTAGATATCTTCCATGTGATCATATGTTACTTAAAAACATACTTATGCACTTTTTATGCTGGACAGTGTTCCTTCTAAACACCCTTTTACTGCTTTACTCCATACCTTCAAAAACGATTTCATGGATTTACATGCACAGTCTTTCGGGTCTGTATATCTGTAATGTAAAACAATCGTACTTGTCTTTCTTTTGTCACTGACATATATAAACTCATCAGTCACTCCTATGTCAAGCTTTTACAATCCTGAATACTACGTTTTCTGTGAAAGGATGCCCATGCATAACAATGCTAAGTTTTCTTTAGCTGCATGCACACATGTAGTGTAACCTGTCAAACACTTTAAAATGCTACCCTCCCACTAGTTCTAAAGGCGGATGTAAAATTCAACCGTTCTTCACAAAATAGAATTGGACGTCACTAAGTACAAAGTGTTTCTGTATTATGAAAGCTCTAATGTGTCCCTTAAAGATTCCAGCAAAGTCCAGACACATACTAACTGAAACACACCAACCATTAGTAACCTGTTAAATTTACCAAACAACTCTTTCAAGGTGTGATCAATCCAAGAAATCCTCCTTTGGCACAGCAAATATAGTGCAACACTTAAACAACTTGCACCCCAACAACTGTACTTCACTGCAACACAGAGATTGCAGAACAACCCACTTGCTGCTGCATCAAGCACATCAACTACTGCAACAGCATCTTCAGCAAACAGTCCATACTCACATATTGATCTTCAATTTGGTAAACTTAAATTTCTATGCATGTATTGTGAATAACTTTTGTGTTACACGAAACAGTCTATCAACCTCATCAAAAACAACAAACAGAAGCGTCACTGTCCTTAACATTAGTTATTAGACATGTATCAAACTTTTTTGTTGTAAAAACTACCCCGTCCAAAGGCAGTGGAAAATGTGCAGGCTTGCTGCCTTTCTTGGCTGGAGTTATGAATTATTCTAAAATTAATTCAAATTCAAAATGCAGACCCTTTATTCAGCCTAATTTTATCGCCCAGGTTTGATAATATGGCCCAGAGTGCGTAGTGTACAGCAGCTTCTCTGTAAAATCTACAATTACCTCCAAGCAGTGACAACAGATAGGTTACAACAGTCTGACAAACAGATCCACAACCTTATTACGCCACTTTTGAGTCACTTTTAACATGGGTAAAGTGACGCCAGGAGCTTGTAAATCTACATCTGACTTTTCAAGAAAAAATCTCAACTCCAGACTCTGCGACACAGTTTTAATGTTGTTTTCTCTCCCTTTCTCTCTCTCACTCTCTGTGACATCATTTCTCTTTCTCTCTTAAACTTATAGACACTGCTGTCTGCTTGGACGTGTAGAAGAATTGGTGAAAAGAAGTTGTGAATCCAACTGGCTGAAGTGTTTGGCCACAGTGTTTATACAACGGTAAGCACAGAGGCCTAGATCTACAAAGCCTTTATAGCAATGCATTAGAAATAAGTTGGCATAGCCATATTTACAATCCCGTTATGCCACTTTTGCGTCAGTAACGCAGTAGACACTTCCATATAAACACCACTTGAACGTGGCACTATAACAGGTGAAATGTACCAGGTACACTGCACTCATAAAACTGTGGTGTTACCTTTATTTGTGAAAGGAGAGAGTGCGTAGTGTACAGCAGCTTCTCTGTAAAATCTATAATTACCTCCAAACAGTGACAACAGATAGATTACAACAGTCTGACAAACAGATCCACAACCTTATTAGGCCACTTTTGAGTCACTTGTAACATGGGTAAAGTCAAGTGATGCAAGGAGCTTGTAAATCTATGTCTGACTTTTCAAGAAAAAACTCAACGCCAGACTCTGCGACACAGTTTTAATGTTGTTTTCTCTCTCTTTCTCTCCCTCACTCTCTGTGACATCATTTCTCTTTCTCTCTTAAACTTATAGACACTGCTGTCTGCTTGGACGTGTAGAACAATTGCTGAAAAGAAGTTGTGAATTCAACTGGCCGAAGTGTTTGTCCACAGTGTTTATACAACGGTAAGCACAGCAGCCTACATATACAATGCCTTCATAGCAATGCATTAGAAATAAGTCGGCATATTTAAAATCCCGTTATACCACTTTTACGTCAGTAACGCAGTAGGCACTTCCATATAGACACCACTTGAACGCGGCACTATAACAGAACTGAAATGTACGAGGCACACGGCACACGTAAAACTGTAGAGGTACCAAGACTTGTAATGCTTCAGCTCATTTACTCACATCTACATAATTCTAAACTCGAATTTTCTTTTTTGTTTTGCAGATTACCAATCTGACATCTTTTAGAGTCCATTTAACAATTTGTTTACAATATTGTTTGTTGTTAAAGTTATTTTTCTGGTTGCTTCTAATATAGTTCTAAATGACTTTCGTTTACATTTATTGATTTAATAAAAGTTAATTAAAAAAACGACATACTTCTTTTATTTTGGGGGGGGTATGACGGTCCACAATAAAAATAATGTTGAAATACTATAGTAAAATATTCAAGACTAGGATTGAAAACTACTGAGTTCTAAGTAACAGATATAATAAAAATAACGGTGAAAAACTACTAAAATGGCTGTGGACGGAGTACATGATCAACGTTTGGCGCCTCAGCACTACCTTTCAAATAAATATAGAATAAATATGATTATTAATATATTACAAAAGTACAGCAGCGGATGACACACACGAACCGGGAAAAGAAAGCTACAAATTTACTACCTGAAATAAAGAAAGGTTTGCTTGTTGAACTTGAAGAAAAAGAAAAAAACGTGGGCTTCGAAACAAGGCTGCGCATGCGTAGAGAGTACAACTGCTACACAAAAAAAAGGAAAGTTTTACATACTATCATAGAAATGAAGGTGCATATTATCAACAAAAGCCGATACATTATTGCCGCTTTTATCGGCAGGAAACTGCCGATAAAGCGGCGATATGGGCTTGATAATAGGCCCTTGGAAATTCCCATAGCAGCCCAGGTTCTGATGTTAACCTGGGCTGCTATGGTTATTCACAAGGGCATATTACCAAGCCCATTTTCGCCGCTTTATCAGCAGTTTCCTGCCGATAAAAACTGCGATAATGTATCGCCTTTTGTTGATAATATGGCCCATTGCTCTTTTTTTGAGCAGTAAACTTAGGTGCATATTATCAAGGACCGGTGTTAAACTTATTGCCATTTTATTGGCAGGAAACTGCCGATAAAACGGCGATAATGAGCTTGATAATACGGCCTTGTTATTTCCCATAGAAGCCCATGTTAACACCAGAACATAGGCTTCTATGGGAATTAACAAGGACGTATTATCAAGCCCACCCTCCTAACATTAATAAAAAACCATAGGCCTTTGTAAATTCCCATAGCAGCCCAGGTTCTGATGTTAACCTGGGCTGCTATGGTTATTCACAAGGGCATATTATCAAGCCCATTATCGCAGCTTTATCGGCAGTTTCCTGCCGATAAAAGCGGCGATAATGTATCGCCTTTTGTTGATAATATGGCCCATTGCTCTTTTTTTGACCAGTAAACTTAGGTGCATATTATCAAGGACCGGTGTTAAACTTATTGCTGTTTTATTGGCAGGAAACTGCCGATAAAACGGCGATAATGAGCTTGATAATACGGCCTTGTTATTTCCCATAGAAGCCCATGTTAACACCAGAACATAGGCTTCTATGGGAATTAACAAGGACGTATTATCAAGCCCACCCTCCTAACATTAATAAAAAACCATAGGCCTTTGTAAATTCCCATAGCAGCCCAGGTTCTGATGTTAACCTGGGCTGCTATGGTTATTCACAAGGGCATATTATCAAGCCCATTATCGCAGCTTTATCGGTAGTTTCCTGCCGATAAAAGCAGCGATAATGTATCGCCTTTTGTTGATAATATGGCCCATTGCTCTTTTTTGACCAGTAAACTTAGGTGCATTTTATCAAGGACCGGTGTTACATTTATCGCCGTTTTATTGGCAGGAAACTGCCGATAAAGCAGCGATAATGAGCTTGATAATACGGCCTTGTTATTTCCCATAGAAGCCCATGCTAATACCAAAACATAGGCTTCTACGGGAATTAACAAGGACGTATTATCAAGCCCACCATCCCAACATTAATAAAAAACCATAGGCCCTTGTAAATTTCCATAGCATCCCAAGTTCTGATGTTAACCTTGGCTGCTATGATTATTTACAAGGGCATATTATCAAGCCCATTATGCCGCTTTATCGGCAGTTTCCTGCAGATAAAAGCGGCGATAATGTATTGCCTTTTGTTGATAATATGGCCCATTGCTCTTTTTTGACCAGTAAACTTAGGTGCATATTATCAAGGACCGGTGTTAAAATTATCGCCGTTTTATTGGCAGGAAACTGCCGATAAAACGGCGATAATGAGCTTGATAATACAGCCTTGTTATTTCCCATAGAAACCCATGTTAACACCAGAACATAGGCTTCTATGGGAATTAACAAGGACGTATTATCAAGCCCACCCTCCCAACATTATTAAAAAACCATAGGCCCTTGTAAATTCCCATAGCAGCCCAGGTTCTGATGTTAACCTGGGCTGCTATGGTTATTCACAAAGGCATATTATCAAGCCCATTATCGCCGCTTTATCGGCAGTTTCCTGCCGCTAAAAGCGCCGATAATGTATCGCCTTTTGTTGATAATATGGCCCATTGCTCTTTTTTTGACCAGTAAACTTAGGTGCATGTTATCAAGGACCGGTGTTAAAATTATCGCCGTTTTATTGGCAGGAAACTGCCGATAAAATGGCGACAATGAGCTTGATAAGCCCACCCTCCCAACATTCATAAAAAAACCCAGACAATGCAGGTACCCGGAGCTGGAAGGTCATTTTACATATTACTACCCCAGAAAGGTGGCGTTCCCCGCGACGTGTATGGGAAGGGAGAGAGGGAGAGCTCAAAACATATTTTTTTTAAAAAGACCCGAGGGGTGCCGCTCCCCGAGACTGCGGGGAGTAGGACCGTAACCCCCCAGCATACTTCAAAATAAAACCAGAGGAGTGCTGTTGCCCAGTGCTCGGGGCACTTTACAAGCCCCCATTATGCAAAAAAATTGCCCCCGTAATTTGCCCCCCCAGGACCTAATGAAGAAAACTGACTTCTAGTTTTTTTTCACCTTTTCCACCGCGTACAAGTACTGCACGAGTACCCCGCCTTTTTTTATTTTTAAAGAATCCATGTACCACCGACTGAGCAAGCATGGAGGGTCAGAATGTTTCTAGCCTGCCCCCTTCCCTTATTTCTCAACTTTGTTTAACTGTTTTCTTGTGACTCGGCTCTCCCGACAAACAAGATGGCTGCCAACACTTCCTGGTTTCGAGTGTTGACAGACAGTTTACAGCCAATCAGCATGCAGCTCGCGCTCGTAATTGAACGGATCTCCGTCCGCGTGTAGAACTCCATCTCTAGATATTGCTATGATTTTATTTGTAATTTTCTCAGAAACTACTGAACGGATTTACACCATTTAACAAAAAGCACAATCTACGAACCGAACTCTACCTCTCTGCCAAATTTGGTGTAATTCCGTTCAGCCGTTCGGGCTGTAGCCCTGGCTAAAGGTCCTTATGGAAAATTGAATGGGGAAAACACGTTTTGGGACCCCCTTTTTTCTCAGCCCCCTCTTGACGAATCACCCCCAAACTTTCAAGGAAGGAGTGGAACCGAGCAGGCCATTTTCTTGGGGAAATTCACAAGGATTCGTCCACCTGCGCCAAAGTTATTCCAAATAGAATGTTGTGGGATTTCCTATGGAAAGTAGGTACTAACTATAACTACCTACCGGCGACCGCCAGTAGGTAATATATATATATATATATATATATATATATATATATATATATATATATATATATATATATATATATATAAATATACGCTTTCCTCGAATCGGGTCATTTAGAAACGAGCATTTATTAAATACAGCGACTTTACATACCTAAGACTCCGAGTGTGCATTACTGAAGGAATTGGAATATAATATATATATATATATATATATATATATATATATATATATATATATATATATATTCACTGAAGAAGCCAAAGGTTTCAGGGATATTATAGTAAGGCTCAGATTTCAATCATAAAACCAGTGAAATTCAGCAGTTATAGTTACCTGAGCTAACTATACCTTACTCCGCCGCAATGCACTGCTTATGACCTACCATTTTACATCACTCATAACATGGTCAGTGACATCACTGATGATATCTCAAATGAGATCACCCAAAAAAACTGATAGACCAACTCACATCCCCATACAACCTCCTGTATGCCCACTCACACACCCAGAGTACCACTCTGTACCTATTCATACACACATACCACTACTCACATACCCAATCACTCCTCCATAGAGGCCCTCAAACATCCACTCACACACTTGTACACCCACAAACACAACCCAGATGTTTACCTACAATCACTCATACTCACTCACTCACTCATACAACTGCTCAATACAGTCACTCAATTACTCATACAAGCACTCACACTCACACACACTTACCCACACCACCACTTACATACCCATTCACACATCCAAACGACTCCCACATCCAATCACTTACCCACCCAGCCATTTACACAAATGCTCACTCTGCAATACTCACACTCACTCACTAATTCACTTAACTAAACTGTCACTCAAACAAGCACTCACTCATCCAAACAGCTACTAACAAACCCAGTCACTCACTCATACAACTATTATCAAGGCTCACCTGAGATTTCCACGGGAACAAGAGGCAGGAGACAGATGAACAGGTCCCAACTTCGCACTACCACTAGCCTGACCAACAAAGTCAAAGCTGAGCCAGTGAGCAGGGGGAAGAGGGGAAACAAGGGGAGAAGACAACTGCAGAAGGAACCTCGGCACCACCTGGGCAGCAGAACCTCTGGAAAGGACCCCTCGGCATGACCTGTGCAGCAAGGACGCGTCACTGGAGACGTCGGAATCTTGTGAAATAAAGTTTTATCAATGATCTACTCTGAGTTCTTACCATCACTAAAACATACTCATGCATGGTCATGAAACATATAAGTGAAATGGCTCCCTGTCTAATTCCCCTCTTCTGCATGTGTCCAACAAATGAAAACCAGGTATTCTAATGTAACACGACCTAAACAGAGCAGAAAGAAAGTTACTAAAAGCACTAGGCAAGGTAGTGTGATGAGGTGATATAAAAAAAAACTTACCAGCAAGGTGGTGTGCATGAAAGGAATACAGCCAAAAATAATTGAGACTGACTGCCAGGAGCCAACCTAATTAAGAATATCAAAAAGTGCAAAAAAAGTGCGAGCTAATATGTCTCATATCTTTGTATATGCAGGAGTTCGATAGATAGGCAGCTCAGGGAACTGCCAGAGTAGAAATGAAATAACAAGGACTCCTTAATCTCAGGGGTTTAAGGATTTCTAAAAGCACATCTCTCACACATATACTGAATCAGAATGTAGTATGCCCCCTTACACTAGGATAGCACACTTCATAACACCAATTAATGCCAAACGTAATTGCCCCTTCAGGGAAATGCAGATGCTAATAATCACCCCTAATCTGTTAGCGGAGTGAGATGCAGGCTATTCACGCATACGGACGTCTGCCAATCATACTTGTGCAAAGTGGCCTAGTTACCGCATTGTGTAAGGTGCTCGGCATTAACTTCGTATCGGTAGGAAAATAAAAAGGCCCCGAATAGTGAGAAGTGGTTTGTCCAGAATCAGGTGATGCAGTGACTCCTACACGGAACCGTAAGGCTTGAGGAGGGATAGCAGTGGACGAGGAGGTGGGGAGCCGTGCGTCCGTGGATGCGGCTGCAGCCGCTGGGACCCCGGAAGTGACTTGGTGAGAATTTGGATGGGAAAGAAATGCTTGGAAGGCTAGAACGCGGAGCACTGCTCCCGTGTGGAAGCAGGTATTTACGCCCATCAAGCTCCGCCCCTCCCGCTGACTGCGGCCAGGACGGGGCGATCATGACAGTACACCCCACAATGGTCCCTCCCACAGGTTTGGGTTTCCATGGATATCGACAACTAAACAGACGGACCAAGCAGGGGGTGAACATGTCCTGCGGGTTCCCATGTACGATCCGCAGCACCATAACACTTCAAGTGATCAGATATTAGAGCCTGCCCCTAACTCATCTAGGGCCAGATGTAGGTAGGCTTTTACCGGGTGGTAACGGCCGAATTCGGCCGTTACCAACCGGTAAAAGCAATTTGACATGTAGGTCCCTGTAATTTACAGACTCGGTAAATTTACCGGTAGGTAAATTTACCGAGTATGTAAAATACCGAGTCGGTATCATTACTGATTCCGGACAATTGGTATGTAGGTGGGACTCTTCTGAGTCCCACAAGCAGTACCACATCGGTATTTTACCATCAAATACTACTTGATGGTAAAATACCGTTTCTGGTGTGCATGCACATGTGTGCATGCACACCTATGCCATATGACAGGCAGACCTGCCCTTAGGGCAGGTATGCCTGCCACATGGCACCCGAGCCTCTTTTGGGGGTGCCAGAGGGTGTCAAAGTGACACCCCCTGCACCCTTGTGACAGT
The DNA here is from genome assembly GCF_964261635.1 of Lissotriton helveticus. NCBI lineage: Eukaryota > Metazoa > Chordata > Amphibia > Caudata > Salamandridae > Lissotriton > Lissotriton helveticus. The sequence continues at coordinate 572,011,965 of NC_136072.1, forward strand.
CGGTATTTTCCGATGTGGTAAATACCGACCGGTATATGCCCAATCAATCCTATGGGCTTCAAAGCCCATAGGAATGCATGGGCATTAACTGGTCGGTATTTACCACATCGGAAATTACCGACTGTTTCCGATTCGGTAATTGCACATCTGCAATTACCTACATCTCGGTATTTTTATTTTCCGACCTCTTAAATACCGAGTCGGTGTGACTCGGTATTTAAGAGGTCGGTAAATAAAAATTACCTACATCTGGCCCTTAGTGTCTAGAATAGCCCCATCTTCATATTCGATTTCATCCTCCACCTCCACAGGAGCTGGTTAAATAGGTAACACAGTGCTCTGTGCAACAATTTTCAGCAATGACACGTGAAACACCGGATGTATTTTCAGCTTTACAGGAAGCTCTAACTTCATCGCAACAGGGTTAATGAGTTTTATGATCTTGTAGGGTCCTATGAAATGAGGTTTAAACTTCCGAGCACCTTTTATCTTAATGTGACATGTAGACAACTACGCCATATCCCCAACAGCATATTCAGGGCTTGGACGGTGATGAAGATCTGCATTTCTCTTGTAGTCTGCTTTAGCTTTCTCTAAATTGAGAGTAGCAGCCTTTTGTATTTTAAGTATCTGTGTGACAAATTCATGGGCAGCAGGGGCTAGAGTAGAGGCAGTAGGGAGAAAGAGCAAGAATAAGGGATGGAAACCTTAGGAACGGAAAAAAGGGGATTTGCCAGTAGAAGAGTGTATAAGAACTCAGCTGCCCATAAGTACTTGTCCCAATCAGAGCTGGATTGCAATAACTGACATCTTAAATATTGCTCGAAACATTGATTGACCCTTTCTGTCTGACTGTTAGTCGGCGGGTGATGACCAGAAGATAAACGCACATCAATATGTAACATCTTGCCTAACCCCTTCCAGAAATTAGACACAAACTTAGGCCCAAGGTCAGAAACTATCACTGAAGGAAGATCATGTATCCTAACTGTGCTATACAAATAACCAAGCCAGCTCCTGGGATGTAGTAAGAGATTTCAAGGCTACAAAGTGAGACCGTTTCATCAGCATGTCTACCACCACCCACACTACTGTGTTTCCCAGAGCGGATTTGGGCAATTCCACTATAACATTCATGGAAATTGAGTGCCAAGGACTGGGAAGAGTCATCAGGGGAACAAACAGCCCTGCGGGAACCTGGTTTGAACTTTTGCTTTGTGCGCAAATGTAACATTTCTGGATGTAAGCCTTCATGTCGGTGGCCAAAGAAGGCCACCAAAAATAACATCCAACTAGATCCACGGTCTTCCTGTAACCTGGATGACCAGTGAGTATGTGATCATGACTCCATTCTAAGGCTTGACATTGTAATTCAGTTGTGGGAAACATCAACCCTCCCTTAATGTATAGAAGCTTCTCGACTCTGTACACCAGGAACTTCTTCTCCCATCTCCTGACCTCTGCTGTGTCCTGTGCCACTGCAACTTTCTGTAAGTACTCCTCTTCTGCACTGATGACCCCAAGAAAAGGTTCAGAGGCTATAATAGGTGGGCGATCCACCTCTAGCTCTTCGACCTCATACCCAAATCTGGATGAGGCATCTGCCTTTCCACGTCTTTTCCCAGGCTGGTACTGTATCATGAAATCGAACTCACTAAAATACAAAGTCCATCGCAATTGCCTCACGGACAGGGCTCTGGCTGATTTAAAAAACAATAAATTCCTGTGATCCATGAGAACAGGCACCTTATGTAAGGCTCCTAATAGATACGGGGGCCATTCCTCAAAGGCCTTCTTGATAGCTAGCAATTCTTTGTCTCCAACTGAGTAAGTCAATTCTGTGGAACTTAGTTTGTGCAAAAAGAAAGCCACTGGATGCAGACATCCTGTGGTGGCATCCCACTGGGACAGAACACCCCCTATGGCCATATGTTATGCATCAACAGTAAAGGGGTGAGAAGGGTTTGGGTGTCTTAATATGGGGAAAGCGATACAAAAGGGGGTGATGGACGGAGCGTTTGAGTAAATCAAACACTCACCCCCAGTCAACTGATCTGGGTTTAATCCATCACCATTCTTTAGCTCACTCAGACATGGCCATATGCAATGATTTGCTCAAACACTCCGTCCATCATCCCCTTTTGTATCGCTTTGTTCGCCCTAAGTTGGCAGGGTATGCTCAGACGTGAGTCCCTTGCTCACTTGGCCACTGGATTCAAGATAGCCTGGCTGATGAGGATTATGAATCCGAAACCGGTCCCAGGATGCTTTTTTCCGGTCCAGGGAAGACATGGCTTGGCAGTTCGGGCTGGACTGTTCCCTTGAGGCACAGGGTCAGACTGATTTGCATATGGTCATGTCTGAACTGGGGTGGCTGAGTGAGCTAAAGAATGGTGATGGATTAAACCCAGATCAGTTGACTGGGGGTGAGTGTTTGATTTGCTCAAACGCTCCGTCCATCATCCCCTTTTGTATCGCTTTGTTCGCCCTAAATTGGCAGGGTATGCTCAGACGTGAGTCCCTTGCTCACTTGGCCACTGGATTCAAGATAGCCTGGCTGATGAGGATTATGAATCCGAAATCGGTCCCAGGATGCTTGTTTCCGGTCCAGGGAAGACATGGCTTGGCAGTTCGGGCTGGACTGTTCCCATGAGGCACAGGGTCAGACTGATTTGCATATGGTCATGTCTGAACTGGGGTGGCTGAGTGAGCTAAAGAATGGTGATGGATTAAACCCAGATCAGTTGACTGGGGGTGAGTGTTTGATTTGCTCAAACGCTCCGTCCATCATCCCCTTTTGTATCGCTTTGTTCGCCCTAAGTTGGCAGGGTATGCTCAGACGTGAGTCCCTTGCTCACTTGGCCACTGGATTCAAGATAGCGTGGCTGATGAGGATTATGAATCCGAAATCAGTCCCAGGATGCTTGTTTCCGGTCCAGGGAAGACATGGCTTGGCAGTTCGGGCTGGACTGTTCCCATGAGGCACAGGGTCAGACTGATTTGCATATGGTCATGTCTGAACTGGGGTGGCTGAGTGAGCTAAAGAATGGTGATGGATTAAACCCAGATCAGTTGACTGGGGGTGAGTGTTTGATTTGCTCAAACGCTCCGTCCATCATCCCCTTTTGTATCGCTTTGTTCGCCCTAAGTTGGCAGGGTATGCTCAGACGTGAGTCCCTTGCTCACTTGGCCACTGGATTCAAGATAGCCTGGCTGATGAGGATTATGAATCCGAAATCGGTCCCAGGATGCTTGTTTCCGGTCCAGGGAAGACATGGCTTGGCAGTTCGGGCTGGACTGTTCCCATGAGGCACAGGGTCAGACTGATTTGCATATGGTCATGTCTGAACTGGGGTGGCTGAGTGAGCTAAAGAATGGTGATGGATTAAACCCAGATCAGTTGACTGGGGGTGAGTGTTTGATTTGCTCAAACGCCCTAAGTTGGCAGGGTATGCTCAGACGTGAGTCCCTTGCTCACTTGGCCACAGGATTCAAGATAGCCTGGCTGATGAGGATTATGAATCCGAAACCGGTCCCAGGATGCTTGTTTCCGGTCCAGGGAAGACATGGCTTGGCAGTTCGGGCTGGACTGTTCCCATGAGGCACAGGGTCAGACTGATTTGCATATGGTCATGTCTGAACTGGGGTGGCTGAGTGAGCTAAAGAATGGTGATGGATTAAAGCTGGATCAGTTGACTGGGGGTGAGTGTTTGATTTGCTCAAACGCTCCGTCCATCATCCCCTTTTGTATCGCTTTGTCTTAATATGGGGGCCTGAGTGAAGGCCTTTTTTAATTTCTCAAAGGCTAACTCTGCTTTAGAGGTCCAAGAGAATACCACTCCCTTTTTGAGTAACCGTGTAATAGGGGAAGCTAAGGCAGAAATACCCTCTATAAATTGCATATAAAAATGAGTGAACCCTAAGAAGCTTTGCATTTCCTTGACTCATTTAGGCTACTGCCATTGTGTAATTGCTGCCACCTTTTGAGGATCCATGCTCACCCCATTTGGTGAGAGGATGAATCCCAAAGAGGCCACCTGAGAGAAGTGAAACTCAGATTTTTCCAACTTTACAAATACCTCATGTTCCTTTAGTTTCCGCAGTACCTTCCTTACATGATTCTCGTGCTTTGCCACAGAATCAGAATAAACCAGAATGTTGTCTATGTAAGCTATGGCATATAAATCCTACATTTCTTTCAGGACCTTGTTAATGAAGAACTGAAAAGGTGCTGGAGCATTACATAGCCCGAAGGGCATCACTAATTACTCGTACAACCCAAACTTAGTACAGAAAGCGGTCTTCCATTCCTCTCCCTGTTGAACACGTACCAAGTGATATGTCCCTCGTAAATCCAGCTTGGTAAAGATTTTAGCTTCCTTAACCTGATCCAAAAAAGAAGGAATCAAAGGTAAGGGTTACCTGTTCTTGATAGTATTGTCATTTAATGTCCTGTAATCAATACAACAACGAAGACCACCTTCTCGTTTGGGTATAATAAAACAGGAGAAGAGGCAGGGGAACTAGGGAGACGAATAAATCCCACGCGTAACATCTCATCTAAGTACTCTCTTAGGTATAAATTTACTTTTTTCACTAAGGTCATAGGTGCGAATACAAGGGATCTGAGCCACAGGGTGCATGGCGTGATACCAATGGATACAGGAGCGTGAATCGGAGCTCCCACCAGTGATCCACTCTCCAGCGCCATCCTGCCCGATTAAGGGAGGTCCCAAGCCCAGAAGCTGGCCCTGGGGGTGTCGGAAGCTCTAGGGCATCGGGGCAACAAGTTGCTGAGGGTTGCAAGTCCCACCTCAGCGACAAATTGTGGACGGACCAGCGAAGCCGTGGGATGGACAAAATGGTGGCCGCATGGCGGTAGTGTCCCCCGGGCGGATGCTGTGCTGACTGCAGAGTGCGGTGGTGTATCCAGGTCAGCCACTGCGGAGAACAGAAGGGGAGCACCGCCGGAGGTCTGGACTGTGAAAGGCACAAGTAAGGAGGCGGCGCTGAGCGGAGCGGAACCCCGGGACCGACACATGAGGGCACTCACCAGTAACCGCTGAACACCTTGCCTTGACGTGGGCCCAGAGAGCCAGCGCCGACTTGGGAGGGGTCGGAGCACCTGTGCGGCCCTAGCGGCAAGACACCCACAGCGCTCCGCAACCCTCACAGCCTTGAAACAGAGGCACAAAATGGCAGCTGCATATTGCATGTAGTGCTGGGGGAACACTGTGAGACAGAGTTTGGCTGCTAAAGCAGCAGGCAAGGCTGGACACACGGTTGAGCACTTATACATTGTGGGGAGTGCCTGGCGCCCCTGGGCGGACTCGAGAAACCTGGGTGAATACCTGGTGGCGCTTGCCATATCGCGAGAGGGACAGTTGAAGCAGGCGAACAGCGACGCACTGCGCCAAGTCTGCGGGGAGACCCAAACTGGGATGGGACTGGTGGAAGCACTGACCCCAGCGGCCCCCAGGGATAATAGTGGCCGCAATAAAGCCTCAGTCATAGATCCATTGAGTCTGTGGATGGGGGTCACCGCTGCGGCCTTGTAGCCAGAAGACTGGGCCATACAGGAGGACGGTACAGCTATCACCAGTGCTGAGGTATGCGTGGGAGGAAAGCGGCACGGATGGGTCCGTTTGAATAGGCGGGCTGGGACACTGTTCAGCTGCATACGGCCCACAGAGACACAAGAGGACTCGCAGTGGCAATCGCTGGCATGACAATAATACAGCAAGGTTAGGAGGAGACAGGCCCCAGAGCCAGTAGATCCTGCGGTGAAGGAGGAATTCGAGCGCCACAAGCACAGTGGACCAAGGGAGCAAAGGAGGGGACATCAGCAAGCAGATAAAGTGCCGTCAAACGGTAAGAGAGAGGTGAGGCCACAAGGCTAGTACCTACCCACTACATAGCGGGAGCGTGCACAGTCACGACCCTGGAAACCAGGGACGGCAAGCGAGGTGCATGGTACGTGGAGCCGTACGTCAGTCAGGCCGCAGGCCCATACAGCTGAACGCCGCATCGGGGGCAGCAAGTACCTACGCCAACTGCACCAAGGGTCGGATTACAAAGAGATGAGATACCGAGCATCAGGATGTAATGAGTGAAGAAAACGTGAAATCACGCTCATGCTCGGGGACCAGAAAGGAAGGGGCAACACCCCAGGAGGAGCTATCACTCCACGACATCCTGCAGGCCATAGAGAGATCGCAGACGGCAGTGGAGACCAAGATCGACACAATCCAGGAGGACCTGGGCCTCCTACGAGCAGACCACAGGAAGATGATTGATCGGGTCACGGTCGCAGAAGAGGAGATAGAAAGCCTGAGGCCGCCGGTAGCAGCGACTGCACGCAAAGTCACAGACATAGAAAAAAGAGTCCTGATCCTTGAACAACACGCAGAAGATGCGGAAAACAGGGCCCGCCGAAACAACATAAGAGTCACGGGCCTACCCGAAAAAGATGAGGGGAACGACATGTTGGCATACTTTGAGCGCTGGCTGCGAACAGCTGTGGCAGAAGAGGGTCTGTCAACATTCTTTGCCTCAGAATGGGCACACAGAGTCCCCGCTCGAGCACTGCAGCCAGGCAGGCCGCCGCGGCCGGTGGTGGCCCGCCTTCCATTCTACAAAGATAGAGATCATGTGCTGAGCCAGGCACACCTCAAAGGGCAACTCAAGGTGGACCACAGCTTTGTACGGAACTTCCCTGATTTTTCCCGGGAGGTGCAACAGCAGAGAGCGTCCTTCATCATGGTCAAAAGGAAACTGCGCCAATTAGGGGTGTCCTACTCTATGGTATTCCCAGCCAAACTTCGTATAGTGTGCTCAGGGGGAACTACATTCTTCACCACTCCCCAGGACGTTGGGGACTGGATTGAGGAGCAAGATCCTTGAGGTCTGCAATGGGAGGACAAAAACCCAGTTGAAAAAGAGATGGCACACTCTCCTGACAGAGGGATGACCTCAAAGAATCACCCGGCGACAGAAGAAGCGAACTGGGCTAGAGCCAGTGCGACACGCTGTTGCTGTCCCACCCACTTCCTGGCATATAAGGAACTGCACCGAGCGCACGTGCAGCGGATCCTCATAAAACCAACAGAAACTCAACAAAGACAGGTCAGGACATACTGACGCTGCAGGAAATTAAAAATGTTCATTGTTTTCACTGCTCACCTGTGCACTTTGAGCCCCCCTGGTCCACCGCAGCTTGTGCCATTTGCGCCGAGGGGACATGCACCTTCCATGTTTTGAAACTCACTTCTTCCCGGCGCCACTCACTTTCCCCTGGCGCCGGTCAGTGCTCTAGACAAGCTGTTGCAGTCCCGCCCACTTCCTGGCATAAAAGGAACTGCGCTGAGCGGACGCACAGCGGATCCTCATAAAACCATCAGAAACTCAACAAACAAGAAAACAATGTCCTGAGCACCACTCTTTGTGTAAAAAGAAGTCCAGTCTTCCTTCTATTCTGGTAGATTTTATTCTTGAAAAATCTTCAACTTCAATATGTGTGACTTATTGACACTTCATAGCCTTTTGACACTTCATAGCCAACACGTGTTTCGTCAGGTTAACGATGCATCCGCATCTCTGACTTCCTCAGGGCTCAATATCAAAATCCTTCAACAATATGATCTAGCGACTTCACCATTCCATTTAATGGTTACATATAGTGGGTCCTACTCAACAAAGACAGGTCAGGACATACTGACGCTGCAGGAAATTTTAAATTTTCCTTGTTTGCACTGCTCACCTGTGCACTTTGTGCCCCCCTGGTCCACCGCGGCCTGTGCCGTTTGCGCAGAGGGGACAAGCACCATCCTTGTTTTTAAACTCACTTCCTCCCGGCGCCACTCAGTTTCCCCTGATGCCAGTCAGTGCTCTAGACACACTGTTGCTGTCCCACCCACTTCCTGGCATAAAAGGAATTGCGCCGAGTGGATGCACCGGTGGGGTGCCGAAGGTGCTCCAAAGGCAAGCCCGTCTGTGCCCCTCCGCGCCTGACCGTCGCAAGACGGCAGACTCTCTGCTCATTTCACAAGTGAAGTACTTTACACTAGCATAGGATGGCCACCCCTAAATACACCAGCCAGGAACTCCACTCCTTTAACAAAATACCCCATAGGGAGGTGGACTGTGCCCCCACTCTACCAATGACGGGTCACACAACAACAGAGTACCCTCTGCTCAGTAGGCAACCCAAAATAGCCCACAGCAGCACCAAATACCCCCTAACCAATTCCACAACATCAAAGCCCAAGCACCTGACCAGTTTGTACTGCAATACGCGCTCCCTCCCAAAACTTGCATTAGAAATCTGGTCCCTATTGGACTCAGAAACACCTGATCTATTCTTCATTACAGAAACTTGGCTCCAAGATTCGTCACTACTGGACTTCGCTATAGCACTTCCCCTTGACTATCAGCTGATAAGGCTAGACAGGATAGACAAAAGAGGCGGTGGAGTAGCGATTGCCTTCAGGGAAAACATTAAAATACATACTGTAGAATCCCATCTGGCTGATTGGGCCGAAATATGTGTCTTCAAAATAGAGCACGCCGGCAAGGAATCCTGGAAAGGCGCCCTCCTCTACAGACCACCCGGATACAAAGACCACTTTATTAACAATCTAACAGAAATGATCGCGCTACACGTCCTGGCTGCGGATATTTTCCTCCTACTAGGGGATTTTAACTACCACGCTGAACTCCCATCGGATCCCCACACAATAGACTTCATCACCAGTCTGAACACACTAGGCCTAAAGCAACTGGTGATGGGCCCCACCCACATTGCCGGCCACTCCTTAGATCTTTTATTCACAAACTCGCCTAATGTAGCGATCGACCAGCTACTCCCAGTTCTATTGTCTGACCAACATGTAATAAGGTTTCTAATACACTGGAAGCTGACTAAACCTCATCCTAGAATTTTCAACCTCTCACTATCGCAATTCACCATACCCAGGCACTGGAAGGAGGACATAATCAGACCAATCCTTAAAAAAACAACAGCCGACCCAAAACAGCTTTCTAACTACCGAACAATCTCCCTCCTGCCCTTATTTGGCAAAGTCATGGAATCATTGGTCAACGGTCAGCTATATAAACATCTGGAAAGCAACAATCTGCTGGACCCATCTCAAACAGAGTTCCGGGCTTTTCACAGCACCAAAACAACCCTACTCAAGATAGATGACAACATCAGGCTTTCTCTTGACGCAAGACAATTGGCCATCCTGGTTTTACTTGATCTGTTGGCGGCTTTCGACACCATCTCATATGACGTTCTCCTGGAGCGCCTATTAGAGTTTGGTGTCGAGGGCCCAGCATTAAGGTGGATCAGGAGCTACCTGACAGACAGGTCCTCCAATGTTCAAATAGGAGATTTTTCATCTAAAAACCAGATAATTAACAAAAGTCCCCCAGGGATCCATATTAAGCCCCACGCTCTTTAAATTATATGTCACCTCTAGCAAAGATAATCTGAGCACATGGGTTTGAAACAGTGTCATATGCCAATGACACGCAGCTCCTAATCACCCTTGGACCAGATTCCACTGAGACCAAATTTAGATTTAAAGAGTTCATGATGTCCATTAACAACTGGAAGCAACCACCTACTACTCAACGCAAGCAAAACTGAAATCATGATCTTTAGTGACGCACAGAAGTTATGGACCGATGAATGGTCGCACCATCTCTGGGATCCTGCCCCCACCTAAATCTATAGCTCGAAATCTGGGCATAATAATAGATGATAAACTCTCCATGGCAGATACGTACCAGCTATGGTCTAAGGCGAACCCTCAGGAACATCTTTAAGTGGATTCTCCTATCGTCCCGCATGCCCCTTGTACAGGGACTAATCATTAGCCATCTAGATTATGGAAATGCACTGCTAGCCTCCATAAATGAAGAGCAGTTGTCAAAACTTCAGGTCCTACAGAACACAGCTGCCAGGCTAGTCCTAAATCTCCCTCCTCGCACCCCCTCTGTGCCCAGTCTGAAGACCCTCCACTGGCTCCCCATAAAAAAGAGGATCAACTTCAAACTATGCTGCTTGGTCCATAAAACCCTTAACGGCAAAGGGCCAAAATATCTAGCCAAAAAATTAATAAAATACCAACCTACCAGAACCTTGCGCTCCACCAGTAAGCAATTCCTAACAGTACCAAAAGTGTGTACAGTAAGGAATGGAGGCAGAGCTTTCTCCATAATTGGCCCTGAAACCTGGAACACCCTGCCTCTTCATCTTCGATGGGAACATGACCATAAGAGGTTCCGCAAAACTATTAAAACATGGCTTTTCTAGCTCTGACGAGTCCTGGTTCTCTGAGTATCTGTCAGTGCTGTGAGACCTACAGGTGATACATGCGCTTAACAAATACCAAATACATACATACATACACAGAGCGTTGAAAAAGCTTAAGTTATAGTTAGCTAAGGTAACCGTAACTGCTGAATTTCACTCGTTTTGTATGAGTGAAATCTGAGCCTAACTATACCGTCCCTGATGACATCATCCAGTGACTGTGCGTGTTTTTTAAAAGTTTATTAGTGTGAAATATATATACCAAGGTGTAGTTGTGAGTCAGTGGGTGTATGAGTGCATGTATGGATGATTCAGTGGGTGTGTGACTGACTGTATAAGTGAGCGATTAGGTGTCTCAGTAAATGTATGGGTGAGTGACTGGTTGTGAAATATATGATGTTACAACGCAAACAATTACAACGCATGCTTTTACAAAGCGGTTTTTACATTGCAGCTACCATTAGATCACATGATTTTACAACGCATGCCATTACAACGCATTTTTAAAAACTACCATTACAACGTATTCCATTACAATACATACCATCACAGCACATAATACTTTTAGGGCAACAGTAGGGTAAGTGTTGGATAGTGTAGGGGTAAAAATTACTATTCCCACTCCAGTGAGTGCAACAGTAGGTTAATTGTCGGATAGTGTAGGGGTACAAATTACTATTCCCACTCCAGTGAGTGCAACAGTAGGGAAAGTGTTTGATAGTGTAAAGGTAAAAATTATTATTCCCATCCACCCCAAAACCCATACGCACCCTAAAACAAAAAAATCTCCATTAATTACCTTATAATGCGTTGTAATGGCATGCGTTGTTATGGTATGCATTGTAATGGCATGAATTGTAGTGACATGTGTTGTATTGGCATGCGATGTAATGGCAGGTAGGCAGACAAAATATCGAGTTTTAAATATCGACATACAATAATGTCGATGTTTAAATATCGAAGGGACATAATATAGAAGGTAAGTTATATCGATATGTTTAATATCGATGTTAGTAATATCTATGTTACTAATATCGATGTTACTAATATCGATGTTAGTGATATCGATGTTACTAATATCGATTTTTTAATGATTTTTATGTATATTATTATGTATTTATTATGTATTTAATTTTTATTTATGTAATTTAAGTAAATGTTGTATTTTAGTACTGTAGCAGGTTCTGGAGTTATAGGGGAATAGGGTGGGAAGTAATTTAATTATAGTACATTAATTATTAATTATTAGGAATTATAAATTAGTTTTAATTATTTGGTAATTAATTTTTATTAATTGGTAATTAATTTTAATTAATTGATTAATTGATAATTATGTTCTGTAGAAGGTTATGGATGTATAGGGGAATAGGGTGGGAAGTAATTTAATTACACTGAATCAATTATTAATTTTTAGGAATGATAAATTAATTTTTATAAATTGGTAATTAATTTTAATTAATTGATAATTATGTTCTGTAGTGGGTTATGGGTTTATAGGGGAATAGGGCGGGAAGTAATTTAATTATACTAAATTAATTAATAATTTTTAGGAAATATAAATACATTTAAATTAATTGGTATTTAATTTTTATTAATTGGTAATTAATTTTAATTAATTGATTAATTGATAATTATGTTCTTTAGCCGGTTATGGGTTTAAAGGGGAATAGGGTGGGAAGTAATTTAAATGTAATTAAGTAATAATTTATTTTAATTAATTGTTGTGTTAATTATATTATTGTTAATTAATTATTGATTTGTAATTTATTACTATTAATTGGAATTCATTATTAATTTATTTTTACTTAATTATTTATTGCTAATCATGTTTTTAATAATTATGTATTGGTATTTGTAAATAGTTAACAAGTATTTAATAATTAATTTTTGTATTATTTAAAATTATTAATTTATTTATAAGTATGTTATTTTTACCTTCTGGAGTTGGAATAGTAATTTTTACCCCTACGCTATCCAACACGTTCCCTATTGTTGCACTCTCTGGAGTGGGAATAGTAATTTTTACCCTTACACTATCCAACACGTTCCCTACTGTTGCACTCTCTGGAGTGGGAGTAGTCATTTTTACCCCAACGCTATCCAACACTTTCCCTACTGTTGCACTCTCTGGAGTGGGAATAGTAATTTTTACCCCTACGCTATCCAACATTTACTTACTTTTTTTGAATTTGTTTTACATTTTTATTAATTTTTATTTGTATTATTATTTTATGTGTAAAAATGTATTTGTAAATTATAATATTTTTATTTATTTATAAGTTATTAAAATTATTTTTAAAAGTTAGTATCAAGGAAGTATATACTATGTATTATATTTATATATTTTTTTAATTAAATTATGTATTATTTATTAATTTGAAATATGATAACATATTTTAACTATGTTTATTACATTTATGTTATGTTATGTTATGTTATTCGAATTTTTGAGCGCACAGCTGCCCCAGCCAAGCGGCGTCCCGGCGCTATATCTGGAACGGATCACACAACTAATGACACAGGAAGATAAGGAATGGTTAATAGGGCAGAGGAAAGAGGTGAGTTTTAACAGCTTTCCTAAAGGCAAAAAGGTCCTCCAGAGAGCGAATGTGGGCCGGGAGTGCGTTCCATAGTTTAGCGGCCAAGACCGTAAACGACCGACCACCGAGTCGACATTTTTTGAAACGGGGGACAAGTGCCAAATTTTGGCCGGCAGAACGGAGGCTGCGCAGAGGAATGTACAAGGACAAAAGGTGCTGAAGTATGATGGGGTGTCAAATTTCAGAATTTTAAATGCAAAGCAAAGGGCCTTGAACTCTATACGTCTGGTTACTGGTAACCAATGCAAGTTGGAGATTGTGCTACGGACTGAACAGAAGCGCGGTAGGCCCACCAGGGCCCTAGCTGCCGCATTCTGCACCCGTTGAAGTCGCAGAACTTCCGCCTGGTTGGTGCCCATAAACAGAGAGCTCGCGTAGTCGAGCCTCGATAGAATACTGGCTTGGATCACCATCTGGCGGGTAGGGGCATCAAAAAATTTGAGGATGGGCCTCAGACCACACAAAATGCCGAAGCACGTGGACGCCACCTTCTTAGTGTGGGACGAGAAGGTTAATTTGGAATCCAGCCAGACGCCAAGATTTTTGAGTTCGGAGACAGGTTTTGGGGGGGGTCCCAGCTCCTTAGGCCACCAGCTAGCACCCCACAAGTCAGGGTGTTTCCCTAATACCATCACCTCAGTTTTGAGGGTGTTGAGTTGTAAACAGTTGGCAGTAAGCCAGTTAGCAACAGCCCTCAAACCATCTGCAAAGTTCGATGCCAGTTGGTCAGAGTCCCCATTGAGAGCCACCGCCAACTGGGTATCATCGGCGTATGATACCATAGTGAGACCCCAACTCTTCGCCACCTCCGCCAAAGGTTGGACGTACAGGTTAAAAAGAGTGGGGCTCAACGCCGAGCCTTGTGGGACTCCTTTGGTGATAGCATGGGACTTAGATTTAAACGGTGGCACCACGACCTGAAAAGATCGCTCCGAAAGGAACGATTGGAACCACTCCAGCGCCCTACCTGAAATGCCTGCCTCACTAAGCCTACGAATGAGAATGGTGTGGGATACAGTGTCAAAGGCGGCACTTAGGTCCAAAAGGACCAGTGCCGCCGTTTGACCTAAATCTAGTACAGAGCGGAGATGTTCGACCATGAATAAAAGTGCCGTCTCTGTACTATGTCCAGATCTAAAGCCATTCTGTGTCGGATCCAGTAGATGTGCAGATGCCAGATGATTTGTTAAGATGTTATTCACATGGGCTTCTGTAATCTTTGCCACCCAAGGAAGAAGGGAGATAGGTCGATAGCTCTCCGACTTCAACGGATCCAATCCAGGCTTTTTTATAATGGGCATGACACAGGCAGCCTTCCAACTAGGAGGGACAGAGCCGACGGTAAGGGACTGCTCCACCAGATGGCGATTAGGAGGAAGGCAAAGGGACGCCGAGTCCAAAAACTGGGCAGGTCTCAAAGGGTCATCCGGAGAGCCAGACTTGACTTTGGTCGCTAGGAGGTTAAACTCCTGCTCCGATGGTATGGAGAGAGAGGCCAAACACTGAGAGGTACGCAATGTCAAAGGCGTACTGTCAGGGTCAACTTGAGGAAAAGAGCTATAGATAACATTTACTTATTCCACAAAAAAACTGGCTAGCGACTCACAGTGGGCAAGGGAACAGATCTCCGTAACAGGAAGTCTGTTCACTGTGAGCTCCTTCAAGACTTTAAAAACCAGTTTGGACGGGTTAGGACTCGCCTGGAACTCCCGTGCATAATAATCAGCACGGGCCCGGCAGACAGCTCTGTGGTATAATTTTACCTTGGCCAGGTAGCAGACTTTCATGTCTTTGTCATAGTTCTTCCTCCATGCTCTTTCAGCTTGTCGGCAGGTAGCTTTGATACACCTGAGTGCCTCCGTATACCAGGGATTAGGCTGAGCATGTCGATTCCTGCACCAGCTGGCTGGGATTAATTCATCTAGAGTTTTAACAATCGAAGCGCAGAAGGTGGTATAGCCGGTTGCAACGTCATAAGTATTATTTTATTTATATTACATATTTTTTTATTTAAAAAACAATATTTTTTTAATAACAATATTTTTGACATCAATATTTTTTTTTCTATATTTTTGTACTTACCTTGTTAGAGATAGCATGTCGATATTTTTGTAATCAATATTTTTGTTGCGATATTTTTGTAGGTAGATATTTTTGTAAATGATATTTTGTCAGAGATTCGTAATGGCATGCAATGTAAATGCAGTTGCGTTGTAACAGTTGTGTTGTAATAGCAGTGCGATATAATGACTACATTGTAATGAATGTTTCCCCTGGTTGTGTGAATGTTTGTATCAGTCTGTCAGCTGATGTCTAAGTGGCTGTATGGGTGTTTGACTGGGTATGTGAGTGGCTTCATATGTGATTGATTGGCTGTCTGAGTACCTGTGTGGGTGTCTGACTGTCTGTGTGGGTGGGCGAGGGGGTATGTGACTGCCTGTATGGATGAGTGAGTGGGTGAGTCAGTGGCTGTATTGGTTAGTGAGTGCGTGTATGAGGGGCTGTATGGGTGAGTAAGTGTGTGTATGGCTGTGTGGGTGAGTGGATGTGTCAGTGGTATATGGGTGAGTAACTGGGTATGTGAAAGGCAGTATAGGTAAGTGATGGGATACATAAGTGCCTGCATGGGTGAGTATGTGTTAGTATCTGTGTGAGTAAGTAAGTGTGTGTGTGTGTAACTGAATGGGTGAGTAAGTGGCTGTGTGATTGACTGTATGGGTGAGTGATTAGGTGTGTGAGTAACTCTATGGGTGACTGACTCAGTATGTCAATGGCTGTATGGGTGTATCAGTGGATATGTCAGTGGCTGTACTAGTGAGTGAGTGGGTGTACAAGTGGCTGTATTGGCGAGTGAGTGGATGTGTGTGTAGATCTATTAATCAGTGAGTGGGTATGTAAGTATTGTATGGGTCTGTGTAGAGTTTTGTGAGTGTGGGAGTATAAAAAGTTCTATTGGGATGTGGGTGGGTGTGTTAGTGATTTTGTTGATGATGTCATCAGTGATGTCATTTGAGATGTCATTTGTGATGTCCCTGACCATGTAATGAGTGATGTATAATATGTGAGATTATAAGCAGTGCATTGAGGGGGCATGAGTTATAGTTAGCCCAGCTAACTATTACTGTTTAACTTCACTTGGTTTGTACGAGTGGAAACTGAGTCTAACTATAACGTCCCTGTAACCTTTGTTTTTTTCATTGAATTTCTAAGGTGTTTTGTAAATTCCCTTTCTTAACTGTAATGTCCATGTAACCTTTGGTTTTTTTTCAGTACATTTCTATGGGTTTCTTAAGTAGTAATGACATTTGCAGGGTGGTGGAGAAAGGGGGCGGGCCTTTGACCAGCTCTGAGGAATCCCGCTGTGTAGGAATTACAGAAAGTACCAGGAGGGATTCTTGGCCCCCAAGGTCCCTCAGTATCCAAGAGGACTTCAGTCCCCAATTGGTAGTGTGCCAGGAACACGTTTGCAGAGTGATGGGGAAAGGGGGCATGGCCTACGAACACCTCTTAGCAATACAGCGGGGTGGGACCTACTGGATTTAACAGGAGGGGTTGTTTGCTCGTAGGACCCTTAGCACCCGAGGGGACTTCATCCCCCAACTAGTAGTGCATCAGGAGGCATGTTTGCTGAGTTGTAGAGAAAGGGTTCAGGGCCACAAAGACCTCCCAGTAATCCTGCGGTGTGGGTCTTACTGAAGGTAACAGGAGGGGTAGTTGGCCCACAACGACATCCTTGCCAGCCAACACCTCCTCCTGTTACCTCTAGTAAGTCCCACACCGCACAATTGCTTAGAGGTCTTTAAAGGCCATGCCCCTTTCCTCTGCAAGCCTTCCTCCTGATGCACTGAGGGTTGGGGGATGAAGTCTTCTTGGATACAGACGGTGCTTGGGGGCCAACAGTCCCTCCTATTACCTCCTGTAAGGCCCCTACAGCTGAATTGCTGAGAGGTCTTCAGAGGCCATGCCACCTTTCTTCACCACTCTGTAAATGTGCCTCCTAGTGCACTGCTGGTTAGGGGATGAAGTCCATCTTACTCCTGAGGGTCCTTGGGGGCCAACTACCCCTTCTGATACCTCCAATAAGTCCCACACAGCTCGATTGCTAAGAGGTTGTTGGAGGCCATGCCCCCTTACTCCATCACTCTGCAAACACACCTCCTGGCGCATTACTGGTTGGGGGAAGAAGTCCACTTTATTCCTGAGGCCCTCAAGATGCAAGGGGATGACATCCACCCACCAATAGTGTGCCAAGCTGTGCGTTTGCAGAGTGGTCGAAAAGGGATGCTTGCCCTCCAATCACCTCCCAGCAATCAGGCTGTGTAGGACTTACTGGAAGTAACAGGCAGACTTGTTGGCTACAAGAAGGACCAATAGTAGCTAAGAGGACTTCATCCCCCAAACAGCAGCTTGCAAGGAGGTGCGATTGCAGAGTGATGCAGAAAGGAGGCAGGCCCTCTGGCGTCATGCCAGTAGCATTTTCTTTTTACGCTTATTTTTGATTTATAAAGAAAGGGGGGCCATGTGGCCCCCTCCTCTATGGGCTATGAAGCCTCGGAGACCCCATCCCTGGTGCCAGACATTTTTAGAATGGGGAGGTGGCCTGTGGGGCCCCCCGCCCCATGTCGATTATGGCCCTGGGGCCCCATCTCCCAGCAATTCTTTTTTTAATTTGTTTTTTGTAACCCAAGGAAGGTGGGCTGCGTGGCCCCACTTCCCTGGGCTGAATTTGGCCTAAGGGACCCCATCCCACCAGGATGCCCCTTATTTATTTGTTTTTAAAAATATATAAAATGATAGAGGAGGGCTGCGGGCCCCTCTCCCAATGCAATTTCGGCTCCGGGCCTGGCCTCTAGTTTGGGTGCCCTGGTTCCACCCAGGGAACGCAGACACTTTTTTGGGGACCACCAGGGGAGCCTGAATTTGAACAGAGGGAGCTGCTGACATGCAGCTCCCTCTGTCCAAAATCAATTCTGCTATGCTTTCAGCAAGCATGAACATTTTATCTTTTCTCCCTTGCTAACAGTGAAGTTATGTTTGCTATGGCTTGGCAGGTATGATGCTCCCGCCGAGTCATAGAAAACTGCAATGTCCTGGGGGTGGGCACCCTAGGATGTTGCTGGAGATGGCCCTGGGGGGTAGATGTACCCAGGACCATCTAGGGCACCAGGAGGCGGGCCACGGGCCCTGCTCTTTTGTTTTGCATTGCGCCAGGAAGGTTGTGGTCTGCAGCGGTTGTCAAGGGCAACCCCCACATTATGTGTTATTAAAGCCCCAGGGAGGTGGTGGTCCACGGGCTGTGCGGTGGCGTGCGGCCAACAAACTGACTCTAAAAACAGCCCCTGGGAGTTGGCCGTCCCCAGTGCTGTGGGGGGTCCGGGCCCCCCAGGCATGTTTTTAAATTAAATCCCATTAATGTACAATAAAGCCTTTGGGAGGTTGCAGTCCCCTGGGCTGTTGGTGGTCCAAAAAGCCTCTTAATTTAAAAAGATATAAGCTGTGCTGGTCCCTGGGGCAGCAGGGGAGGCCATATGGGCCTCCCCCACATTAATAATTAAAGAAGCCAAATTAATAATTAAAGAAGCCCCGGGGAGGTGGAGGTCCCCAAGCCATAATAACCCCAGGAGGGGGGGGGGCATGCGCCCTCCTCCCTTTGTACAAAATGCCCCGGGGCCTGGCCCACATGAGAACTGCTAATGAATTAGGCCCTGGCTCCCATGCTTCGTGTTTTTAAAAATTTCTGCCGGATCCGCAAATATCACCGATTTAAAACTCCCAAGAGTCCTAGGGGGTCAGTGTTTTCCTACTTTGCCCCATTTTCTTATTTTCACATTTTTTGTGGGACTTGGTTCAACTGAGTCCCAGGATGGCTGGCAGCACTGCTTGGTTCAAGTGCTGGCAGACAATCACATTTCAGTAGCATTTCAGTAGGCTGTTGGGCTCCAGATATCTATATTTTTTACACTTAAATATCTCTGAAATTGTAGAATGGATTTACACCAAATCACAAAAAGCCTGCTTCCTGGACCAACATCTAGGTTTCTGCCAAATTCTGTGTAATTTTGTTCAGTGGTTCGGGCTGTCGTCGTGTTCAAAAAATGAAAAATACCCTTAGATATAACATGGGGAAAACACATTTTGCGACCCCCTTGTTTTCTCGGCACCCACTTGATGGATCAACCCGAAACCAAAAAGGGAAAGTTATGTGAAATTTTTTGAAGCTTTGTCAAGTGGCATCAAAGTTATTGGCAAAACTAAAAACGCTTTTCCTATAAAAACTTTGGCCCTAACTATAACTACTTACCGGCAATCCCGGTAGGATATATATATATATATATATATTACCTACTGGCGGTCGCCAGTAGGTATATATAGTTAGGATTTTTTCTCTATGGGTTTTTTGAAAATTCTATGTCTAATAACTTTGGCGTTTGTGGACGGAATTGGCTGAAATTTTCAGGAAAATGGCACATTTTGTTTCTGAGCAGCCCTTGAAAATTTGGGGGGGGTTCGTCCAGTGGGGGCCGAGAAAAAAGGGGGGTCCCAAAACGTGTTTTTAACATTGAGTTTTCCATAGGGCGGTTGGCCTCACTTTTAGCCCGAACGGCTGAATGGATTTGCACGAAACTTGGCAAAATTGTAGGGACTGGTAGCCCGATGTGCCTTTTGTAGGTCTCAATATATGTGCTCCAGTGGATTTTGAGAAATTAACGTTTAAAAAAAGATATATATCTGTAACAGCGGACCGGGCAGCGGCCCAGGACGCGTACTTTTCGCGCAACGGAGCTTTGTGAAGCGAAGCTGATTGGTTCTCTGGCGTCTGTCAACATTCCAAACAGTCCGTAGCGGCCGCCATCTTGTCTCTCGGTAGGATCGAGAGACAACAGGAGGCCAAAGCGAAGGGGCAAATGACCATAAGGGGGAATAGTAGATCCTCGCTGACCCCCTAGGTTTGATGTGGAGGTTTTAAAAGGGCCCCGCGGGGCAAAAAAAAAAAATAATAATAATAATCGAACGGCTGAATGGATTTGCACGAAACTTGGCAAAATTGTAGGGACTGGTAGCCCGATGTGCCTTTGCTAGGTCTCAATATATGTGCTTCAGTGGATTTTGAGAAATTAACGTTCAAAAAAAGATATATATCTGTAACAGCGCACCGCTTCGCGTACTTTTCGCGTTACGGAGCTTTGCGAAGCGAAGCTGATTGGCTCTCCGGTGTCTGTAAACATTCCAAACAGTACGTAGCGGCCGCCATCTTGTCTCTCGGTAGGATCGAGAGACAAGAGGAGGCCAAAGCGAAGGGGCAAATGACCATAAGGGGGCATAGTAGATCCTCGCTGACCCCCTAGGTTTGATGTGGAGGTTTTAAAAGGGCCCCGCGGGGCAAAAAAAAAAAATAATAATAATAATCGAACGGCTGAATGGATTTGCACGAAACTTGGTAAAATATTAGGGACTGGTAGCCCGATGTGCCTTTGCTATGTCTCAATATATGTGCTTCAGTGCATTTTGAGAAATTAACGTTCAAAAACAAGATATATATCTGTAACAGCGCTCCGCTTCGCGGAGATAAAATTATATCTGTATTACCTAGCTGTTGCTAACACCAGTTAGCGACGGCTAGTAGGAGATAGCGACCATCTTGGGTCCCACTTTGCATGTGAGTGATATTTATCACTAATGACATGCAAAGTGGGCATGCCAAGATGTTAGCGACTGGAAACAGTCGCTAACATCGCTATCTCCTAGGGACTGGTAGCCCGATGTGCCTTTGCTATGTCTCAATATATGTGCTTCAGTGCATTTTGAGAAATTAACGTTCAAAAACAAGATATATATCTGTAACAGCGCTCCGCTTCGCGGAGATAAAATTATATCTGTATTACCTAGCTGTTGCTAACACCAGTTAGCGACGGCTAGTAGGAGATAGCGACCCTCTTGGGTCCCACTTTGCATGTGAGTGATATTTATCACTAATGACATGCAAAGTGGGCATGCCAAGATGTTAGCGACTGGAAACAGTCGCTAACATCGCTATCTCCTATTATCAACTTTTGGAAATATTCGAGATAAGCGCGAATATCTCCAAAAAGTAACAGCTGCCCTGAGCAGTTCTTAGCCATGTTATCCAATGGGAGGTGGATAACATGGCTAAGAGCATTAGCTCGGTAATGCATGAATATCGCTGAGTTTTCAGCGATATTAATGCATTGCGGTCGTTTTTTATCGTATTTGCGATAAACCTTGATAATAGCAAGGTTTATCTGCGATAATTTCTGACGGTAAAAAAATCTTTGCAATGCATCGTTAGGGATAAATATCGCTTAACTTTGGTAATATGCCCCAACGTCTGTTAACGTTCGATTCGAAGGAAATCAGGAATTGTTGAAAAACATTGTGTGCGCCATCTTGTCTTTTTTCAAATGCCACACTTTTGTCGTGCACGGCAGCCATTTTAGATGCCTTGACCAGACCCACTCTGTGCACGCTGTCGATCCTTAGCATGGCT
The DNA here is from genome assembly GCF_964261635.1 of Lissotriton helveticus. Taxonomy (NCBI): domain Eukaryota; kingdom Metazoa; phylum Chordata; class Amphibia; order Caudata; family Salamandridae; genus Lissotriton; species Lissotriton helveticus. The sequence continues at coordinate 572,033,392 of NC_136072.1, forward strand.
CCCCACCCTCGCAAGCATCTCACCCAGGCAGTGGTCACCCCCGCTCTCTGTCTTATGCATGGGTAATAAACCTCCCCCCATCTGCGCTGCTCTTCCCTGAGAATCACACCCTGTGCCCGCCCGACACCTCCCTTTCGCCCTATTCACTACCGCACCCTCTGACACTCCTTTTCCTCTGTGTCCGATTGTCCAGGCCGGTCCTAGGCTATCAGCTAGCCCTGCAGATGTAGTTTATGGCCACAGCTGTAAAGAATCACCCCTCTTCAAAGGAGTTATAGTAGATCAAGGCCCACACTCGATGAGATCCGTCACAGCAGAAGCGTTGCTATTATCTGAAAACCATCCTGTATTGTGATTGGGGAGGGGACCGAGCGTGAAGCGGAAGATTCCAGGGATGACTCTTTGTACATCAAAGTTTTTACAATTATGTGTCACATTAAAAATATATAGCACTCCGACAAAGTAGTAAGATTATAAAACTTTAATAATTTATAAATATATACAAGAAAACAAAAATAGTAATAACATATAAACATTTTTAGGGAAAAACAACGAAGTAGCGGTCGGCTGTGCGAATAGTCCCAACGCAGCACAACGTCCAGATTTCCGGCGTGGGGCGTCGCGGGGGGTGGGTCATCAGTAGCAAACTGTTGTGCGAATAGTTCCAAGGCAGCAGAACGCGCCGAAATCTAGATGACACGAAAGTGATGTCTAGTAAGTTGCCACCCAGCAAATAACGGCGTGGGGCGTCGCGGGGGGTGGGTCATCAGTAGCAAACTGTTGTGCGAATAGTTCCAAGGCAGCAGAACGATGGCACCAAGGTGATGTCCAGTAAGTTGCCGCACTGGTTTTGGTATCCTACAATGCTGCTCCGAATAACGGCGTGGGGCGCCCCGGGGGAGGCGGCGTGAACGGGCCTCTCCAGGTGGAGTCTCATCTGTTTTAGTGGGGCGCCCCTTTACCGTTTCAGTTGCCATTCCGTCCGCTTTTGGTCCACTGTGTCAAAATCCGCCATTCAGCTGAGTTGCGCCCACTCTTGCGGTGCAGCGATAGGCGGCTGCCACAGGACTCTCAAAATGGCGGCAGGCTCTTTCCTTTTTGGGCGTGGTCCACTGAAATGGCCCTGGGACACCTTGGAAATCGGACGCTTGTCTGCTAGGTCTTGGACCCCATTCTCGAAAGCGTCCCCTCCGCCTTGAGAATTCATCAAAAGTTTTGGGGGCCCCGACTCCTGCAGGCTTCTGGTGGGGAGCGGCTGCCATGATTGCTCGCGGAATGACCACGACGGAGCTACGAGATGGTGGTGCTCTCATGCTGACGCCAGTTTAGTCTGAAACATCCAGAAACAAGGTGGGGCTTTCATCGTTTGGGGGAAAAAAAAAGTTTTCATCCAATGAAAAGTGTTGTTTTTAGGTCATATGATCAAGCCTTCCATCATTAGGAAACCAAAAGTAAAATGAACCAATGAAAAGTTTTATAAACAAGTCACATGACCTGTTATGCGGCATAGGGTATAAAATGCGGAGAAAATACGTTGGCACGTGAGGCGGCGTCAGTAGCGGACCGATGTGCGAATAGGCCGAAGGCAATACAACGCGCCAAGATCCGGATGGCACCGAGGTGGTGTCCAGCAAGTTGCAGCATTGGTGTGGCCATCCTACAATGTTGAAAGTCGGCGTGGGGCGCCCCGTTGGCCTGTGAGATGGCGTCAGTAGCGGACCGATGTGCGAACGGGGCCAAAGGCAGCGCAACAATATTTTCTGACTGACACCACAAGGCGCTGAGATGCCAAGATCCGGATGGCACCGAGGTGATGTCTAAGTTGCGGACTGATGTGCGAATGGGGCCAAAGGCAGCGTAACAATATTTTTTGTATGGAAGATACCACTAGGCGTTGAGATGCCAAGATTCGGATGGCACTGAGGTGATGTCTAGCAAGTTGCTGTACTGGTGTGGTCATCCTACAATGCTGAAACTCGGCGTGGGTCGCCCCATTAGCCTGTGAGATGGCGTCAGTAGCGGACCGATGTGCGAATAGGCCGAAGGCAGCACAACGCGCCAAGATCCGGATGTCACCGTGGTGGTTTCATAGTTGAGAGGCACTTCATCTGCAGTGGGGCGCCGAGATCCGGATGGCACCGAGGTGATGTCTAGCAAGTTGCTGTACTGGTGTGGTCATCCTACAATGCTGAAACTCGGCGTGGGTCGCCCCATTAGCCTGTGAGATGGCGTCAGTAGCGGACCGATGTGCGAATAGGCCGAAGGCAGCACAACGCGCCAAGATCCGGATGTCACCGTGGTGGTTTCATAGTTGAGAGGCACTTCATCTGCAGTGGGGCGCCGAGATCCGGATGGCACCGAGGTGATGTCTAGCAAGTTGCTGTACTGGTGTGGTTATTCTACAATGCTGAAACTCGGCGTGGGGCGCCCCATTAGCCTGTGAGATGGCGTCAGTAGCGGACCGATGTGCGAATGGGGCCAAAGGCAGCGCAACAATATTTTGTGAAGAGAAGACACCAAAAGGTGCTGACATTCCAAGATCCGGATGGCACCGAGGTGGTGTCTAGCAAGCTATGCAGTTGAGTTGTGTGCGCACTTGCGGCGAATAGGTCGAAGGCAGCATAACAATGTTTTCTGAATAGGAGACACCACAAGGCGTTGAGATTCGGTTACCACCGAGGTGATGTCTAGCAAGTTGCCGCACTGGTGTGGCCATCCTACAATACTGCTCCGAATAACGGCGTGGGGTGCCCGAAGGGGGGGGGGAGCCGGCGTGAATGGGCCTTCCTAGGTGGAGGCTCGTCTGCTGTAGTGGGGCGCCCCTTTACCGTTTCAGTTGCCATTCAGCTGAGTTTCGGCTGCTCTTGATGCTACAGCGACAGGCGGCTGCAAGAGGACTCTCAAAATGGCGGCCTGTTCTTTGGATTTGGGCCTGGTCCACTAAAATGGCCCTGGGACACCTTAGAACTCGGACGCTCGATTTTTTTTTCCTTTCCTGTACATGCAAAAAAAGGTAAATGCCCGGTACGTTACACGCTTCATCTGCCACGATGAACTCTCCAGAGGAACCGAAAAAAAATATAGTTGTGGTAACTATACCATGCATCGTCATATGGAGAGGTGGCACCAATTAATTATAGTGCTGCATAAAAGAGAGATTTGGAGGAGAACCCCTGACCTGCTAGTACATTCATCAAAGAAGTGGCACTGAGAGCTTCAGAGGCAAGGGAAACGGTCCCAAATATTTAGAAGAACTTTGGAAAGATTAAAATGACATGTTTAGATTGTGGCAAATTAATTTCATGTGGACAGATGAGTGTTACTCTAATAAATACAGCATATGAACATCATCATAGTCGATGGTTGGTAGAGACATTTTGACTATATCCTGGACCTGCCCGTCCTCGCCCAAAATGGCGCCGGAATAAATGGGACTCGTAACTCCTTGTTGTGTACTGGTTGCAGAACCTTGAAATCACGAGATACGTATGCAGTTTTGAAGCACATGGCGGGCGGGGACGAGAATTGATTGAATATTTCGACATCCCTATTGATATTAAGTTCTGATGTGTTATTGATTACTGTACTGTTGAAAGTTCGAATTAACGTCACCCATGGTACTTGCCCGCAAATGTATATCTAGATAATTTTATTGTAACTGGCCCTGTCGTATTTTAATTATAAAATGTACATCCACCGATTCCGTAACTGTTAGACACCTTAGTTCTTGCAACCTAATGGCCCGCCCGTTACGTTCCTCTACAGTGTAAATGTCTATTCATCATATACGATTACAGTTTGCTCTGTGGCAGGCCCACGTGGTTATAGGCTCGTATTTGTATAATGAAATTTTCACAATAAAGGTTTTTAAAAGAAAACATGGTAGTAGTATATACATTGGTAAAGTTTTTAATAATAGTGACTGTTTTAGAATCATTAAAAGGCAAGTGAAATAAAGCAGACCAATTACATGAAGGGTAAAAGGTATAATACGAAGGAACGCAGTAAAGATAAATGGTCAAGGGCTGTTGTGTTTTCTATTCCTGCAACATAAAGTGATCGATAAGAATCTCATATTCAGGCGTATCGGCGACTAAGACAGCAGGTCGACCCTCTTTTGCTCAACGGCTCCGTCATGGGACGAAGAAACGCTCTTTTTCTCGAAAAAAGAATATATTTTACTTGCAGGACAGTTGTAAAATTTCCGGGAAAGTACATTAGCCTGGAACATTATAACATATATTTAAGAAAAAATAATGTTCGGAAGTAATGAAAAGCGTAATTTTTAGGTCATATGACCAAGCCTTTCATCATTACAATAAGAAAAGTAAAATGAACCAATGAAAAGTTTTATTAACAAGTCACATGACTTGTTATGCTTACGTTACGCGCTGCGCGCCCCGGATGACTTCCGGATGCGCTAACGCGGCGCGTCATATGACGCATTACGCAACAACGCAGGTACAGAATATAGTCAAAATGTCTCCACCAACCAGCGGTCGGAACACAACCCCTTTCAGCAGGCTAAATAGTTCTGTTAAATGACAACAGAAGGGACAGGCAACAAGAACCATCAGTCAAAGAGGGGAGGGCTAGTTCTTCTCTACCGGGTTACATTGGGGCGCTACCGGAACTGATCGAATTGGTAGTCTACAGTGTTTCTGGATGTTTCAGACTGAAGCTGGGGTTAGCATGAGAGCAGCACCATTTCGTAGCTCCGTCGTGGTCATTCCGCCACCAATCATGGCAGCCGTTCTTTATCGTTATTTTGGGCGGGGTGGGTGGCGGAGCCGAGCTGTTTTGCAGCCATCATTGTGTGGAGTTCAGTTCATCTCACTAGTTTTGTATTTGTCATGAGGGGTTGTTCCTAATGTTTCTATTTTAGCGAGGTCAAAAAGAGATCCCATTAGTGGCCTACTGATTTTGCTCGATTCCTTTTCTTTTTTTTTACACGATTTTTCGTTATCTGCAAAGACTAAACAGAGTATTGCGACTCTGTGTTTGTTTGTAAATAGAGAATGAACCAAAGAGAACTAATTCTAAAACAGTAAATACTTGGATAACAATCAATCAAATGGAGAGAGAAGCAGGCACGACAGATTACAATGGGGGCAAAGGCCTGCGTTAACTACCTTTCACTATCTGCAAAGAGAGAGTACTCCTAATAGAAATGAGGGGGGGGGCACTATTCAAAGCAGATCAGTGTGCATAAACACGAAAATGTTTTCACTTACCACGTACTTGACATTCGACAGCTTATGATATTTGCTATTAAAAAACCATTGAAATTCACTGAAAAAACCATAGGTTATAGACCATATATAGTTAGGAATTAGCATTTACAAAACCTTGAAAATTCACTGAAAAAACCATAGGTTATAGACCATATATAGTTAGGAATTAGCATTTAAAAAACCTTATTTTACTCACACAAAACCATTGAAATTCCATATATAGTTAGTTGCACTAACTATATATCGCGCACCCGCAATCCACTGCTGATCATGTCACATATTACATCATTCATGACATGGTCAGTGACATCACTGATGACATCACTGATGACATCTCAAATGACATCACTGATGACATCACTGATGACATCTCATTTGACATCATTCTTGTGCTAATACGATAAACCTCTTCAGACTCTAATATAACCTTAGATACACTCAGTGTATACAGACACTCACACACTGCCACTCATCCATGGAGTTACTCACACACCCAGTCAGTCATGCAAAGAAACAATCTCACCTCCATTTCTTCAACTATACAGTTAAACACACCTTACTTATTGAAACATATACTAACACATATTTACTCTCTTATACAATCCCTGATACAAGTTCACAATGATCGATACAACTACTCACTCATTCAGTGGCTCTCATGCACAGTTATTTATATATGCCAACTCTCACATGTACTGTGTTTTACATATGTACTTACTATGACATGTAGCATTGAGATATCCATTCACTCATCAATACACTCATGCACACAGTCAACTGCCCATGTAGCTGTTTCCACATGCACTCTTGAACTCATACACCTAGTGAATAAACTGCTCACACATCTATGCATAGAGTCACACACCTTCCAGCCACCCCTACACAAACTCAATCTCCCATAGAAATACTTGGGCAACCAATTAATAACACATATAGCCTCTCGTATAGCTAATGATCAACACATGCAGCAGTTTACAGAACAACAGACATAATGATGCACAAATTAAGACAGTTTAGTCACTAACCCATGCATTCAGTGAGACACATTTAATCACTCACTCATACAGTCAGTCACGCACCTACTAAATCCTTCATCCAGACACTTATACATCCACTCATTCTTCAATATGTAAAACATATTTAAACTTTACAAAAACACACAGACACTAGATGATGTCATCAGTGATGTCATTTGAGATGTCATCAGTGATGTCATTTGAGATGTCATCAGTGATGTCATCAGTGATGTCACTGACCATGTCATGAATGATGTAATATGTGACATGATCAGCAGTGGATTGCGGGTGCGCGATATATAGTTAGTGCAACTAACTATATATGGAATTTCAATGGTTTTGTGTGAGTAAAATAAGGTTTTTTAAATGCTAATTCCTAACTATATATGGTCTATAACCTATGGTTTTTTCAGTGAATATATATATATATATATATATATATACCCCTTCAACCTCCCTACTGTCAGCACCAATGGGAATACTCAATGAGTTTTAGGTGGTCTTTTTAATATTGTTGCTATTGTCATTGTTGATGGTGCTATTGTTGTAGATGGATACCGCCACACTACATTATGATTAGCACTAGGGGTGCGCCTAGAGGACCTTTTCCTCCTTTCTCCTTTTCCTTCCATTTCTTTTCTTTTCGTTCCTTCCCTCCCCTTCTCTCTCTTCCTTCCTTCCCTCCTCTTGCCGTAGTAGCTTACAATTAAGATACTGTTGTTTCTTGAAATGTGAAAATTGCCACCTCCATCTTTTTTTGTAAGAGTTGCAATACTAATTGTATTCTGGTTTTCTATGTCATTCTCCATCTGACTGGTGATGTTTGTATTGATGGGATGGTGGCTTAATAAACAATTTCTACAAAACAAGACATAATGCACCATTCAGTTACGTCACACACTTAGACCGTTTCCATTGCTCTGGCCACCAACTTTTAGAGCCACCTCACTGTGATGGAGCAAGGATTCGCACGTAACGCGACTTGCTTGTACTCAACCCTCTCGACATAACGTTAATAAATTAATCAACATGTTCGTATTCTTAATATTGCATTACATACCATATGAGGAAAACTTGCATATATGCTTTTACTAATCTTAATCCGCTTGCATTAATATGGCCGCTGCTAAGCGGGATCTTCTACTGCGCATGCGTCTGTCATACTCACGTGACATGACGTACTCTTTGCTTTGGAAGGAATCTTTCGCTTCTGCGCACTAGAATTAAAATGGCTGCTATGTGTTACAGCATGCATAAAGCTTGCATTGCTGGTTTTGTTAAGCTGTCCTGCTTAACCTTAACGCAATAGTTAAATATAAAGTAATGGGAATAGAATAGAGATAAGTGGTATACAGTGCATTCAATTATTCTGTGTTCTAAAACTGTTTCTTTTCTATTTTTAATGTATCGTAATCTTTGGGCCTGAGAGGTTCTATTACTCCATCTTAAACAAAAAGCTACACTGCGCATGTCAACTCCAGAAGGAACTATCAGGTAGATTCATCAACCCAAATTGCGATCGCAATAGTTGCGAAACAGCTATTGCGATCGCAATTCCATGAACCGCATTTCATGAAAAGAAAAACAACCAAATTGCGAATTTGCTAAATATATTTTGCGACTTTGCAAATGAAATCGCACAATCAAGCTGGAAACCCCTTTGCGATTCTGAAATTGCGAATTTCCAATGATTTTGCGATTTCATTTGCGAAGTCGCAATATAATCGCAAACCAAATGCATGAAAAATCACAATTAGCGAAAAACCTCAAAATCACTCTTTGCGAGGCGCAATTTAAGAAGAACTCAAACCAGGTGGTAACCATAAAGTTAAAAAAAAGGAATTCTAACTAGCTACAGGTGCCGGGCTGAACAAACACACTTAAGTAGACACAGTAGGAGCATGAGGACATTCACTATGCCAGGACTCTACATGGTGGTAAGGCGGCGAAGGCTCCAGGCTGCAGCCAGGAACAGACGCAGGATCCAGGAGCGAATTTTCCGGCAGCGGATCACACTCCTGGGCCAGACTGAGGAGGAAATCTACTCGAAATACAGGCTGAATGGGGCAATGATTACCAAGCTCATCCGGGACCTTGACCCACTGATGCAGCACTCAACAAGGAGGACCAATGCCGTGCCCACCCATGTCCAGGTCTTGTGCTGCCTGCACCTCCTGGCCTCCGGAAGCTTCCAGGGGATAGTTGCAGTTGCAGGGGGGATGTCCCAGAGCACACTGTCCCGCTGCCTAAGGAGTTTCCAGGACACCATGCTGACCCGGCTACACCATTACATTACATTCCCAACCACCCAACAGGACTTGAATCAAACAAAGCTACAATTTTACAACATTGCGCAATTCCCCCATGTAATTGGATGCATTGACTGTACCCACATCCACATCTGCCCACCCGCTGAGACAGAATACATGTACCGGAACCGCAAGTCTTACCACTCACTGAACATCCAGATGGTCTGCAACGCAAAGACAATCATCACCGACATAGTGGCACAATACCCGGGGAGCACGCATGATTCCTTCATATTCCGCCACAGCGGCATGCACACGCGCCTGGCCAGTGGAGACTTTGGCGAAGAACACCTCCTAGGTAAGTACACATGCCAAAAAACAGTACATCGAGACCATGTAGCTGCGCATAACAGGCACTCACCCTCTTCTCCTTTCATTCAGGTGACAGCGACTACGGCCTCCGTGAGTACCTCCTCACCCCATACCTCAACCCTGCCACACCACAGCAACAGCGTTACAATGCTGCACACATTCGCACTAGAAATTGCATTGAGCGGACATTTAGCCTGTTAAAGAGCCGATTCCGCATCCTACACAAGACTGGTGGGGCCCTCAAATACCAGCCTGAGGTCTGCTGCCTCAGCGTGGCCGTGTGTGCAATACTCCACAATATTGCTACCAAGCGGAGGATACCTGTGGAGATCTCTGGCAGTGAGTCGGAAGGGGACAACCGCCCACCTGTACATGTATTTATTTATTTTATTTATTTAAGGTTTTTGTAGAGCGCGTAGTAACCCGTAAGCATCCCAGCGCTGGAACCTAGAAAGTCAAGAGGAAGCGGAAGCAAGGAATGCTCACGGATCAGGGAAAAAGAAGAGTTTTCAAAGATTTTCTGAAGTGGAGGAGGTTTGGTTCTGTTCTCAATTTCCGGGGGAGAGAATTCCAGTGATTCGCCGTGTTCACAGAAAAGCGACGTCCACCAGAACGGGCTTTTTTCACTCTGTGTACTACGATGAAGTTCTCGTGGTCTGACCGGAGTGATCTGGTAGCTTTGTAGGGAGTGATACAGTTTTTGAGGATGGGGGTGCCTTTATTATGAAGGAGTTTATGTGCCAGACAGAGAGCCTTAAACACCACTCTTTCTCTGACTGGCAGCCAGTGAAGATGCTTCAAGGCCGGCTTTGCTGATGTTCTGGCAGGGGTGTCAGTGAGAAGTCGGGCAGCGGCATTCTGGATTCTCTGTAGGGTGTTAAAAGTGGCTTCGGGGGCTCCCAGGTAGATGGCATTGCCGTAGTCCAGCCTGGACAGAATAAGGCCTTGGATCAGCAACTTCCGGGAGTTGGGAGGGAGCAAGGGGAGCACTTTCCTACATGACCTAAGAAGTCCAAAGCAGATACCCGCCGTTTTTTTTGCCTGGATTCTGAAGGTCAAATCTTTCTCAAGCCATATTCCCAGGCTCTTGACCTCACTTTTGGGGACCGGGGGTTCACCTAGACAGGCGGGCCAGATGTTAGGAGGCAGGGAGGGCCCTTTTTGTCCAAGAAGCAGAATTTCGGTCTTGGACCCGTTAAGTTTCAGTGCTGAGCTGTTCATCCATCCATGTATTTCAGTAAGGCAGCTGTGGAGGTTGGACGGTTCTTGATTGGGGTGGGAGAGGGTTACCACTAGCTGGGTATCATCAGCGTGACTGATGATCGTCACTCCAAACGGGGTGACCGCCTCCTCCAGCGGGGACATGTAAACGTTGAATAACGTAGGGCTTAATGACGAGCCCTGCGGCACTCCACACCGGAGGGAAATTGCAGAGGAGCGGCTGTTAATCTCCCAGACTTGAAAGGAACGGTGATTGAGAAATGACGCGAGCCATTTCAGGGCCATGCCCTTCACTCCGATATCTCCCAGGCGCTGGATTAAAACCTGGTGGTTGACAGTGTCGAAGGCCGCACTGAGGTCCAGGAGGATCACTGCCACTGATCCTCCTGTGTCTAAGATGTATCTGGCCTTCTCCACTGCCGCCAGGAGGGCGGTGTCCGTGTCCTGACCTGGGCGGAAACCCGTCTGAGAGCTCCTGAGCAAGTTGTTGGATTCTAAAAATAGCGACAGCTTTTTATTCACTAATTTCTCCGTGATTTTACTATTCCCTGGGAGGAGGGAAATTGGCCTGTAGTTGGCTAGGTCCTCAGGGTCCAGAGAGGATTTTTTGAGTAGCCCTTTGACAACAGCCGCTTTCCAGCTGGAAGGGACTTCTCCTTGGAGTAGAGAGGCATTAATAAGGGCAGTAAGCGGGGGGACAATGGTATGGGCAACTTTCTTGAGGAAACGCATGGGAACCGGGTCACTGGGGGAGCCACTCTTAATTGTGGCAAACACCGCAGCTACCTCTTCTGTGGTTACCGGCCCGAAGGAGTCAAGATGAGAAGCAGGGGAGTCCGGGGATGGACTAATGAAGGGGGGGGGATTGCCCCTGTCACCATCCGTGAAATCAGCTTCGGTAGGGGGTAGAGAGGCGAGCATTTTTTGCATCATGCACGCGGGGAGAATACTGCAGAAGGACACAGTCGCCGCAACCAAATCACAATGAACAGTTTCTAGTGCACCCATACCCCTCACACAACACTGCACTCATGCATGACAAATATAATAAAGACATGAGTCGGATTTACGTTTGACATAAATTCTTATTATTTTTTTCACAATAATGTGTCTTTCAATTTTTTTTTCTAATTACATGATAACTGTATTTCCACATACAGCCCCATGATAGAGAAGCAGGCGTGCTTGTCTAATCAGCATGGCCCTGCTGCTAGAGTTCATAGAGTCACTCGCGCCTCCGGCCGGACGCACCCAGTCGCCTCTCCATGTCCTCCATGACACTATTGGACCGTGATGCTGCAGTGGGCCTGGTGCTGTGGCGGCGTGCGGTTACCACTGGCAAGGACAGCCTGCTGTGACTTGAAGTGCCCTCACTGGCATCATCCCCCCCACTTGCTTGGCCATGGGCAGACGCCTGCAGACTCTGCACAGCTGTTGTGACTTGTTCCAAGGCCCTGGCGACGTCCTGGCAGCATTGAACCATCTGTATTTGCATTGCAAGAGAGCGGCGCGAAAGTTGAGAGGTGGCATTTCCAATCAGATGGTAGGAGGCGGGTCAGCAGCTGGTGGTAGCGGCGGCAGGTGATGTCCTGCTGGGACACCAGGATCTGGCTGTTCTCCCTGACAGCTGCGGTCATGCCCTGCATGCTTTCCGTGAGCTGGCTCATGTTTTGCGCTGTCTTATTGAGCTGCAGGTGGATGGCTGCCAAGTGGCGTGCCTGCTTCTGGTGGACAGCAAGCATCCGGCGTTCTATGTCCAGCCCAGGATCTCGGACATGTTCCCCCCTGCCAGTGCGTGTTGAGACATTGCGCTGTTGCCTCATAAGTCCGCTGGACTGAGATTGCACAGTGGCTGTGCGCCGTGTCTGCCTCCTGGGTGGTGGTGGTGTGGCTGTACCACTGCCATGGGTGTCACATGGGGTGGTTGCTGTGCTCCTGTGGCTGAAGGGGTGGTCCTGTCCACATGGTGAGGTGGTGGTACTGCTGCTGGTGTTTGTGATGGTCCGGGTCGTGGGGCAGGATGGCCCTCTCCCTCGGTGTCCTCAGGGTTCTCCTCTATGTGGAGGGCCTCGCTGTCTGTGCTGGGTTGTTCTGACGCACCTGTGATGTAAATGGGTGCATGATTAATGGTATGTATCTTGCACATGGGATGTTGCTACATGCATGCAGGCTTGCATTCCCTGACTGGCTTTAGGGATATCTTTCACTTGACAGGTCTGGCTGTTGTGGCTATCCGGGAATTGTTGTCACACTACAGGTCCCACAATGCAATAGGGCATTTCAGGTGTGCATGGCCTGCATTACTGGGGTTATCAAATGGCTAGCTCTGGAGTCATGGGCATTGTTAGGGGACGGGGTCGCAGTTGCATGGCACTTACCTTGGGATTGTTGGGTTGGTCGGGAGGAGTCCAGCCGGGTGACCCCCACGCAGGCTGCAGGATTGAGGGTGTCCTCCACCAGGTCTTAGCGTGGAGTGTTGAGTGCAACTGTGGGGTCTCCTCCTCCAGTGGCATGTTGCTCCCCCAGCCTCTCAGCGATGCGTTCTTTGGCATGACCTCTGAGGTCGTACCACCTCTTTTTGAGCTCATCATTGGAGCGCTGGGTCACTCCAACTGAGTTCACCTTTGAGCGGATGCGCAGCCAAATGCGCCTCTTGTTGTCCTCAGGAACCCTCCGGGACTCCTTGCCAAACAGCCTGTCATGGTCCTTCGATACTCCCTCGATGAGGTACTCCAATTCCTGTTCAGAGAATTTTATTTTTCTCTTTCTGCCTGGTGCACTGCTCCCTGCTGCTTCCTGGGACATTTTAATTTGTTGTTTGTGTCCCGTTGTGGCGCTGCAGGATGTGTGTTGTGGAGCTCTGGGCTGTGTTTATTCCACTCTCAGGCTCTGTGTTCTGAATGAGGGAGGGAACTGCCTACTTCCTGGTTGTGATGTCATCATTGTGCTCGAAATGCGACTACACGTTTTTGCGATCTCGCAATTAGCGAGATCACAATTTGCGATTTCGGTAATTGCGTGTTCTCAGTTTTAACATGGAAAACGGGCAATTCTGCGATTTTTATGCGATTTCGCGAAAATCGCTATCGGCAATTGCGGCCGATTGCGATTCGCTTTTCTTGATGCATCTCATTCTGCAAATTGTAAATTGCGATTCGGTATTTTTCGCAATTTAGAATTCGCAGAATATGGGCTTGATGCATCTGGGGGTATGTCATTTGTCATTGAAACCCGGCCAAGGCACGACTTGCTAGAAGATGTTCCTGGGAAAGTCAACTCCTGACCCCTGTGAAGGAAGCTGAACTAAAATATGGACTACATTGTAATCATTATTGATACATTCACTGCCGGGTGGAATAAAACATACGTGAGAAAAATAAAATGATGGGCGGGGACGTTATTAGAATATTCAAAAGAAAAGTGTCATTTTGGTATGGTGTGATGACCTCTCCTTATTCCTTGTCCAATCAAATTTGGGGATCCTTACACTTGCAACATTGGGGGTGGTACACTGACCTGAAAATAGTATAACTAGGGTAGGCTTAGCTAGTTAATTTGTCCAACTTGTCAGAATAGCTGACCTGTCACTGACTCAACACACTCAATAGGTGACCAAGAGCAGAGGGCTGCGAAGCACTCTGTCAGAAGATTCGATAACCCAATCGGGGTTCTGGGAGCTGAAGTGCTGGCGAAGCACTTTGTCGGGGAAATCGATAACCCAATTGGGGTTCTGGTTGTTAGCTGCAGAGAGGGAGTAGTGCAGGCGTTGCAACTTAACTGCGGGTGCCAGTCTTTACCTTTGGTGGTCGTGTCCTGATCCAATTTGGCTTTACCTGTCCTGATTCTGATTCGCACCTGCTAGCCTACTGGCGACGGCAACTTTCGGGGTTCTGTCCTTTAAACTGACCTGTGGCCAGGGTTAGTTCTTCACACCATTCTAGGTAAATATACATTCTATGTGGGTTCGTCATTGATTTGTTCCCTCTCTTACCCTTCCTAATCGCTACAAGTTTTAATTAATGCATGTTTTGCATATCCTGTTCCTTCTCTTTACCCTTCCTACTGTTAAAGTTTAACATGTTCCCTTTTTACCCTCCCTTTTGTTAATTGCCTAAAAGTTTGATTGTATTTCATGTTCCTTTTCTTTACCTTCCCTAATGCTAAATGATCAAAATTAGTTTAATACATCTTTTGCATAGTAACATTTTGATTCTGATCTTCATAATGGAAAGTCTTTTGGTGTTTAATCTTTGGATCATGACCATTTAAGAATCTTAGATAAAGAGTTTAAAACTTTACCGAGTTTGTGGTTATTATATGAGTGCAAATGTTATTATCCTATTATTCTAACACCCTTGATCCCTTAGGACTTTAGGTACCGGTGACGTGGATTGGTAAGTCAAGGTATAGATAGGTCAAAGTCCTAAATGTATAAAATACACTGATAGTAGAGCGAAGGTTACCTGTGTTTTATTTATTTATGAGTTTATTGATTATGGGCCCAGGTGAATATTGATAAAAGACAAGTCGGGTGACCTGCGCGCTCTATCAGTATATTCTTTTGGTAGCAGAGGATGGCTTGGGTTTAGTTAAGATAGGTAGGTAGTTAGTTAGTTGGTTAAGGAAAAATATTTTGCATATTTGAAATGTATTATTGATTGTATTGATTTTATGTATTAACCAAAATTGTTTGTACCTGTTATATGTTTTGTCTGGAATCCCCGGGGGCAGAATAGCGGGTGGTAAATGGAAGCCACACTGCAGTGAGGTCACTTACCTAGAGGAAATGAGTGCATGGTTAGGTAGAACCAGAAGCACTATTTAGGGATTTTTCGTATGAATGTATGAATAAATGATAGCAAAGAGTTCGCTAGCAAAACGTTTGGTGTGATATCACCTAGAAAGGGTCACACGGAAGGAGTAGCAGGTTCATCTGAGCTTGATTGATAGCAAAGGGGTTCGCTGGTGAAACTTTGGTTTTAGTATATTCCAGTAAGGGATAAGTCTAAAGAAGTAGCAGGTTCTCCAATGCTTGCGTGAAGGGTAGATGGAAGGGATCTACTCGTAGTATATGAAGAGTAAGCGGAAGAGATTTACTCGTAGTGAGTGAAATATATCTTTCCTTTGATTTAGTCACTCAGGTACAGTGGCGAATGTTTTTACATTGTTAATTAATCAAATTTGCACTTTAAAATAAAAGGAATTAGGTTTTCGTATTACCTTGCAAAGGAGAAAGTCAGTTGCGGAGCTTGCCTGACGTCACTCAGAGCCGCGCTCGTATTTGTTGAAACAGCGGGTGTGTAGCTGAGGTAATAAATTGTAAAGGAGGGGTGAGTACAAAAGCGTGAGAACTAGTTTCATGAGAGAAGCCGCGCAACCATTGGCTGGATTTATTTGAATTCAAAATTTTGATTGGTCGCAGGAAAATAAAAGACGTGCTGGTATTGGAAGCATTTTGTAAACAATTGAGTGTTATCATAAAGGTTTAAATTTCCAAAATATATGTGGCATTTAGATCCAGGAATTATAGCAAATCGACCTGATAGAAGATAGTTAGGTTTTGCTAGAGAACAGATGATAAGGGGCAGACCTTACATTATGTACGGAGGTGAAAAAAAAATGTCATACGTTAAGAGAGTTAAAAATGTCTTTAAGAAAGATAAACCGATTAAAACCAGAGAAGGAATTATTATTCCACCACCAAATACGCCCGCATCATACATGATGTTTGACAGGGGCTACCATACTTGTGTATGGTTACAGAATTGGATGGAATATACTAAAGATGACGGAGTTTTGGCATTTCCCGAATATGGTACTTTCAATGGCAGAGTTCTATTTAATTTGAGGACACGTATGAATGACTTAAATCCCAGACCTAGACTTACGCAGTATGAGGCACTGGAAGAATGGGAGATTGAAGCTTTTGAACGAGATAGACCCAGAAGTGACAAAGGGTTAAGTAAGTTCTACCCTAAGTTTCCACGAGAAACTAGAGACAAGCAAATGAAACCATGGAGACAGTCCATGATGGTGGAAGGATTGTATCCTGTATTTACACAAGAAAAACAGGCAGGAAGCAAAAGTACAGACAAAACAGGAAACCTAATAATTAATGATAATCCAGAAGATAATTATTTGGAGGATTTTTTAATGAAAAATCCACCACCGTATAATGATGAGCCAAGCACGAGTAATCCTAGTGCTCCGTTTTTTAAACCACCTCTGATTCCGCAAGTGGTACATGAGACTTCGTTAGAAAAATTACTGCAGGACAGGGAAAGAGAAGCACTAAACAAACAAAGGAGTGAATTAATTCAGAAAATTTCCCAATTAAACACAAGTCCTGAAGCCCTAACAATTCCGGCCCAGTTGTTCCTTTGTATGGAGATAAGCAAGATAGTCCTAAAACTCCTGTTATGTCTACACCTGTAGTTCAGCCAAGAAAAGAACCTTTAATAGTCGATGATCAGGCAAGTGAATGTGAATCAGTGATTTCCCTGATGGATTTACCAATAAGAGAACCAGTGAGTGACTCGGCTAGGAAAACTACCCCTACAAATTCTAGAGAGGTACAGATTGAGACATCCTCAGGTACAAGAAGTGCCACAGTAGTAACTCCAGAAGAAATAGAGAGATGGTCACGAGAAATAGAGAAACCCAAGTCACAGCCAAAAGTATTGGATATATATAAACTAAGAATTGAATTAGAAGAATTGATGGTTGGGAATGTGGGAGTGGACAGGTTAAATACACTCAGTGAAGATGAATTATTATTTATATGTAAAAGTATTACTAGAAATTCCAGAGTGGTGCACGAAAAACTAACAGATATGGCTGCTAATATGGGAATTGACATTGGCAAGTCTAAAGTGTTACTGAAACCATATCAAGCTAAATTCTCTGACAAAGATTTGGAAAATATGAATGTGTCAGGAAGAAAAGTACAAATCAGGAAGCTTTTGACCTTATTGCAAAAATGGGGTGATATAGAAAAATGGAGAACTAGATGGGCAAAGAAAAAGGAAGAGGCTCGATCAAAAATTGCATCTGAATATGTTTTAAAAGAAACAGAAAAGGTGGAGAGATTGTGTCCCATGAGAGAAGTTCCAGGTGGAGGTTATGTACATGTCCCATGGTCCCGACAGGATATTTTGTCATTTACAACTGATTTTCCAAAACTTCGAGAAAAACCTGTTGAATGGTACAGACAAGTCGAGAGATTTGTGAAGGTTTCAAAATGTCTATTGAAGTACTTAGATGGATTATTTGATATTGTTGTACCCGTAGATCTTTGGACAGAATGCAAAATAGCTATCGATTGGCCTAATGATGAGTACCCTAGAGACCCGAAGACAGGAGCACCCTCTGATGAGGTAATGAAAAAATACAACCAGGTAATACTCTACCTCAAAGGGAAGGTGCCTGCTAAGGAAACCGACTGGACTAGAACAGATAGAACCACTCAGAATAAAGATGAATCCGTACATGCATATTATGAACGTTTACTACAGGTCTTTAAACAGTACAGTGGATTGGATAACATTGACATGAAGGATATGACGCATTTTATTTATCGGTTTGTGACGGGATTAAGGCCAGAAATCTCACAATGGATAAAGGACCGTAAGATTTGCTGGCAGGCCAAACTGATCGATGACATTCTTAAATACGCATGCAAGTATTGTGAGGACGAACTTGACAATAAACGGAAAGAGCTAAAAGAAAAAGTAATGTGGGCACAAGTGAAATTAGGAGAGCAACAAGAGCTTCAGTTGAGTCAAATAAACAATAATCAGAATCAAAGTGATGGAAGTGGGGGTAAGCCATGGGGAAAATTCAATACAGAGGAAGCAAAGAAGAAGTTACCTTGTCATGGGTGTGGCAAGTTGGGGCACTGGAAGAACGAGTGTAAGGCTGTGAAAAATGGTAATATGCAAACTAATGATTTGAATCCACAGACGCAGAATGAGGTGCCACGGAAACCACAGCAGCAGGTAATACAAAACCAGTTACCCCTAGCACCTATGCCAAATTATAGGAGCAAAGCACAACAGAGTGTAGACACCACAAATTGGGAGGGAAGTGAAAAGAGAGACATAGCAACATCACAATTCCTCTTGAGTGACACGTTTTTCAGTGAGGACACCTACTGACGGTGCCTGAGAGGGGAGGACAAGTAGTGCGTACTTGGCGCCTCCTTGCCGGTAGATCAGTCAGGTCCATACATTGAAGGAAAGGTTGAAGGAAATGATGTCACCTTTCTGTTGGAGACTGGTGCTACCCGCTCTACTGTGAGAACAGCAGCCGTTCCAAACCTACCCCTCTCGGGAGAAGAGATCCAAGTAGTGGGCGTTTCTAATAAACAAATTAGTACCCCAGTTACAGAACCAATGGAAGTTAGAATAGGCAATTTTAAAGAAATGCACAGATTTGTTGTGTGTGATTCTAGCCCAGTAAATCTGTTAGGCAGAGACTTGTTGTGTAAATTGAATTGCACCATCTTTTGCACTTCAAGTGGTGTTGAAATTCAAACCCCAGATGAAGACGGAATTTTTAAATTAATGTTGGCAAAACAGGAAACTGAAAATAAAAAGTTGACTATAGATGACTTACCAGAAGAATTACGACAGACTGTAGATCCTAAAGTGTGGGATGTTACTGAAAAAGATGTAGGATTAATGGCAAATGTCGATCCAATAGAAGTGACAGTGAAGGAAGGTGCAGTTTACCCAAATACTCGACAGTCCAAAATGAGCCCAGAAATAAAAGCAGGTGTTGCAGCAGAAATAAAACGTTTGGTTGAAACAGGCATTTTACAAGAAATAATGAGCAGTCCATGTAATTGGCCTATAATTGGAATAAAGAAACCGAGTGGCAAATATAGGGACGTACAAGACCTCAGAAAGAATAATAAGATTGTTGTCCCCTGCTGTCCAGTTGTGCCAAATACTGCAGTGATTCTGTATCAGATACCGTGGGAAGCTAGATGGTTCACTGTGATCGATTTGTGTCCCGCATTGTTCTCGATTCCATTACACCCAGATAGCAAATTTTTTTTTCTTTTGAATTCGACAGTCATGTGTACGTCTGGAATGGCGTTCCTCAGGGGTATACAGAGAGTCCATTGATTTCTAATCCGATTTTGAAAAAGTGCCTTGAGTCCTTAGTGCTGCCAGGACAGTCAGTCCTAGTCCAGTATATAGACGGCCTATTGGTGGCGTCTAAAAATCGAAATGACTGTGTTGTTGATACCATTGCCTTACTGAACCACTTAGGTGAAGGGGGGCATAAAGTGTCACCTGAGAAACTACAGTTTTGCACCACATCAGTAAAATATCTGGGGCACCAGATAGAAAGAGGTGTCAGAAGGGTTACCTCAGAGAGAATCAGACTAATCAGAAACATGAATTTACCCCAAACCCAGAAGGAGATCAGAATGTTTCTTGGAGTAGTAGGTAACTGCAGGCAATGGATTGTGGGATTTGCAGTCCTAGCAAATTCATTGATACAAATGACAAGGAAAAGAGCAAAAGACCCAGTAGAATGGGATGATGAAAGCATGACTGATTTTATGAAATTACGAGAATGTCTGTGTACAGCTCCATCATTAGGGGTGCCTGACTATTCAAAAGATTTTGCACTATTCTGTGATACATGGGATAATTGTGCACTTTCAGTTTTGACCCAAAATCATGGTCTGATGAGACGACCTGTAGCATATTTTTCTTCCACATTAGACCCAGTAGCATCTGCATTACCAGGTTGCCTGAAAGCAGTAGCTGCAACTTGCATGAGTCTTGAGCAAAGTGAGTCAATCATTATGGGACATCCTGTAACAGTGTATGTTGCACATGCAGTTGTGATTTTACTGACCAGAACAAAAACCCAGTACCTTACTCCTAGTTGGCTGACTAAGTACGAGCGTATTCTTGTAGGTGCAGGAAATGTAACCATTGCCAGGTGCAATATTTTGAACCCAGCAACATTGCTACCTAATTCACATTTTGCAGAAGTGAAGGAAGAAGTCGAACATCATTGTATCGACTTGACTGAATACAGTACAAAACCATGTCCTGACATAAGAGAAGAGCCACTAATTGATTCTGAATATGAGCTATTTGTAGATGACTCATGCATGAGACATGAGGAAGGAGGTTTAAGTGCTGCCTATGCAGTGTATACGTTGGGGGGTCCAATTGAAGCATCCTATCTACCTGGAGTCAAGTCTGCACAAGTAGCCGAATTGATTGCATTGACAAAAGCTTGCAAATTTGGGAAAAATTGGAAAGTAACCATATACACTGATAGCCAGTATGGTTACGGGGTTGTACATGACTATTGGCAATTATGGATGCAAAGGGAGTTTTTGACTTCTTCAGGTACTCCAATTAAAAATGGTCATTATTTAAAAGATTTACTCAAAGCAATCCAACTGCCAAAAGAAGTGGCTGTGGTCAAGTGTGCTGCTCACAAATTTGGTAATGGCAAAGTGACAGCTGGTAACCAATATGCTGACCAGTTAGCCCAACATTTTGCCAAATTTAAAATGGCTGTAATCAAGAAAATTGAAGTAGGTGAAAACAGCTGCCAAGTTATGTTGCTTGAAGGTGTGAAAACGTGGGAAGAAGTGAGAGACTTGCAAAATGAAGCAGAACCAAAGGAAAGGGAAGACTGGAGAAAGATAGGTTGTCAGAGAAGGGTTGAAGATGGTGTCATTGTTTACCTTGATGGTAGGCCTGGGTTACCAGACTGTATGCTTGCTCCTATGGCTAGGATGTTCCATGGAGATTCCCACCAGGGAAGAGACGCTATAATTAGATTGTTCAGACAGATGCGAAATTCAGGAACATAGCAGAAGCACTTTGCCAAAGATGTTTAATTTGTCAACAGATGAATCCTGGAAAGAAAACTGTAGTGCTACAAGGAAAGATTGGAAAGGCTGAGGGTCCCTTCATACGATTACAAATTGATTTCATTCAGTTACCCCCTTGTCGAGGACTAAAATACATTCTTGTCATTGTCAGCCTGTTTTCAAAGTGGGTAGAAGCTTACCCTACACGTAGAAATGATAGCATCACTGCAGCCAAACTCCTACTCAGAGAGCTTATACCACGTTTCGGTTTTCCAATAACAATTGAATCAGACCGAGGCTGCCATTTTAATAATGAAATAATTGGCCTAATTTGTGAAGCATTCCATGTTAAACAAAAACCGCACTGTGCATACCACCCAGAGGCTTCTCGAGTGCTAGAACAACTGAATGGCACAATCAAGTCAAGATTGGGAAAGATGTATGAGTCTACCCAACTAGAGTGGCCAGATGCTTTACCTCTTGTTCTGATGGGACTCAGAAGTATTCCAGATCGGAACACAGGCTTGAGTCCTCATGAAATACTAATGGGAAGAGCAATGACGCAAGCATGGGTACCAGGACACAAGTTGATAAATATATCTGATGATTTGGTACTGGAGTACTGCAAAGAACTGGCTGACCAAGTGCGTTCTATCTCTCACCAGGTTGGGGAAGATGCTGTCGCCAGACAAGCTAATACAGCACATGACCTGAACCCAGGTGATTGGGGAGTGCTAAAGAAACATACTCGAAAATCTTATCTTTCACGGAGCTGGGGAAAACCACGTCAAGTAATTTTAGTTACTACCACAGCTGTAAAGTGCGAAGGAGTTCCACACTGGATCCATGCCAGTCATACAAAAAGAGTGACCGAACCCGATGAAACTGAAGCTGAAGGTTGTACAGCTGAGGGGTCTCGAGGTATTGATCCTGAAGTAGCTGAAGAAGAACAACCAAGAACCAGCCAAGATGATTGGATTCCAGTGGTCGAGATACCTGCGGAATACGTGAGAACCAGAAGTCAAACTTATTTAGACAGTCAGAGTGAAAGTGAGGACGAGAGAGGAATAGAAGAAGGTACTCAGATCATAAAAATACAAGTCAAAAGTGATTCTGAGGAGAATCAGATAGGGATAGACCAGAGTACTCAGATAATTGACACCCCACCAAGAACTCCAGAATCTGAGGAGGGACAGATAGGTAATAGGGCGAAAGCTCAGGCAGAAGAAAATCAAGAGTTCGAAGAGCCTGAGCAGGACCAGATAGGTGTAGAAAAATGTGTTCAGGAAGAAGAAAGTGAATCATATCAAAGTCAAATTTAGCAAATACCTGAACTAGGCCAGATTAGGAACCAGGCAGAAGAAACAGAAATAAAACCTGGACCTAGTCAGATAGAGAGGGACACAGAAGACAGCATTGAAATAGATGTGCCACAACTGAATGAAAATAAAAGAGCATTGGAAGAAGGCCAGAGCACAGTGCCAGCTAAAAGACTCAGAAAAGGAGACAAATGGCCTAGGTTTGTAAAAAGGCTGAAACTCTGTCTAAATACCATAAATGAAGAACCTGAACAAGTTAATGAAATAACAAGTCAAACTGAACAGTCTTGTGAAAGAGCCGGGCATCCCACCTCGGCAAAGCCGCGTCATTCCTCGAGGTCCCGAGCCTCGCCACCGGACTCTGTGGCGTCCATGGCAACCCGGACTCCACCCCTCTCTCCTTCATTTCAGGAACCAATCGGAACCGACGGAAACCCGGAAGGACTGCCCCGTGACCCCGGAAGTACCTCCCACCCTCCTGAGGCGGGACGCAGAAAAGCCGGAACCGAGGAAGATCAAGCGTTCAAGCCAGCGGACTCGTGGCAGGAGACAGCGTGCGCAGAACCGGAGGAGGAAGAAGAGAGCGGAGACGAAGAAGGAGACGAAGTCTGGACCGAGGACTGGTGGAGTCCATCGGAGGAGGCTGGAGGGCGGCCGTAACTCGGACGAGAGTTACGGCGGGGCGGGTGAGTAACGAACGCTTGCTGGAGAGCCTAGCCGTAGTTTTTAGAATAGTCACACCTCGCACCCCTCACTGTAGTGAACTTGTATATATATCACCTATCACTGTAGAGTTGTTGTATAGCACCATTGTTGTCCATCACAAGCACGCCTGTACTTTAGTCCCCGCCCTTACCAATCACACCGTCACCCTTCCGCCTTCCTACTCTTCCTCTTTCCCATTCTTGATCCCACCCTACCTACCTACCTCACGGTCCTTTTCCTCTCCAACCACACCTGGTGTCGGTAAAAGGCAACGCCTGCGTCCTGTCCACCGGACTAACTGCCCCCCTCTCTCTCTCTTTTTCCAAACCTCCGAGAGACCCCCATCCCGACCGGACAAACGACGAGAGACCATCAGAGGAGGACCAACACCCACCATCGTGTCAAGCAGCTCTTCGGACATCTCCTTCCAGTGTGTCTCCATATACATCCCTTGTGTTTCCTTGAACTCTTGTAACTGTATAATAAACCGGCTCAGACATAGCCCACTTCATCCGGCCTCCCCGCCTGTTATTCCGGTCTGTCTACCCCCCACGACCACAAGTCTGAAATACAACCATGAAGGAGAAGTCCAAGACTGAAAAGGCAGAATAATAAATTCATAGGCCCTGAATGGACTTACCTTGTTCTTGAAGATTTTGAAAATCTAGAAATAAGTGATGGAAGTGATGACGAATTGATTTCTGATCAGACAGACGAAGAAGTGAGACCCACTTGAAACTTGTACAGGGTAAAAAGACTTTGTGAAAGCTACAAAGAGGGGTTAAATCTCCTAAGTCAGAAATGGCCGATCGTAATGTTAATGGAAGACCGAAAAGAAACTGCTTGAAAACATGCTGTAGAATATGCACATGTAGTATAGCGATAGTACTCATAGTATGGTTAGGACTGACAATAGCTATTCCTTACATAATGAGTAGAGACATAAAGAAAGATACTAATGAGCTACAAATGATAGATACACCTAGAAGCATAGGTACACAAGAGAAGGCACTTAGCATTAAACAACAGAAGTTAGATTTAGAAGCATCAGATGAGGAAGGACTACATTATGCTAGAATTAAGAACAGAACTCACTTAAATGTATTTACAAACTTACTAGTACACTATGTAGAAGCTATGGAAATAGAAGATTGCTATGTTTGTATGAAGTTACCTACTTCAGTAGCCGAAGGTGTTACTTAACACCATTTACCACTAACATATGGAATTTCATGTAGTGTTTTAGCTAGATTATTCTATAAGAAAGGACCTTTACAGTATTACTATTCAAATTCAGATGTGATATTTTCAGAACTTGCTATACATAGTAACCTGAATCCTGTACATACTAAGAGTGATGAACACGTTATATGGGTGAATACTTTTTAACTATAGGTACAATAGATATAGCTGAAGCACACAAGAATAATTTAACATGCTCATTACGTGAAAAAGAGAAAATATTTTTGAATATGGTTGAGAAAAGGAGAGAGAATTTCCAAAGAAAAGCAAATGATGAGAATCATAAAATTCCTAAATGGGCCGAGAATATAGGGTTCACCCCAAATGGCAAGACTCATGCTGCTATGTTTCTGGATTTCGAAAAGAAAGGGAAGCTCTGTCTCTATAGGGAAAGAACTAGTTACTATAATAATATATTCATTGGTTCCAGTGAATGCGAACACAATTATAAGGTAATTGGGGGTTGGGGATTCAAAGATGGAACTGAACCTGTTTTTCCTGGAATTACTTTTTTATGTGGAAACAAGGCCTATTACAAATTGCCAGATCATTGGTATGGGAGTTGTTATTTTGGAATAGTCTTCCCAAAGATATATCATGTCAATAAAATCACTGGAAACAATGAAGAAACTAATGGATTAATACGTAACAAAAGAGCTAGTTTTGGAGAAATAGTAGGTGATATATTAGTGCATTGATACCTACAGTGGGAGTGGCTCTCAATACGCTTTGAATTTGCAAATTGTCAACAGTAGTGGATCGGTTATCAACTGACACTGCTGGAGGGTTCTTGATGGTCAATACCGAATTGGTTGCGATCAGATCAATGGTTTTACAAAATCGACTCGCTCTTGATACATTATTAGCAAAAGAGGGTGGAGTCTGTAGAATGTTGAAAGCACAACATTGTTGCACTTACATACCTGACAAGAGTGTTGAAATTAAAGGGTATGTAAGAAATATTACACATTTGGTAAAAGAGCTCAAACCACAGGAGGTTGATAGTGCATGGAAGAGACTGACTGATGGTCTCTCCTCAATAGGTAGTTGGATTTCTAACGTAGGGAAAAGTTTTGTAGGTAGAATACTGATGCCAATGGTGGGAATAGGCCTACTGATTTTAAGGTTAATAATTTGTTGCAAATGTCGTAAACATAGAAAGAGATACACAGTAAATGAAAGAGGGAAGAAAAGAAACTGCAATGAAATAGAACTTGAAGAATTAAATGGCAAAATTTACAAGAAAATGAAAACTTTCCATCTAAATAATGAGAAAAATCCTAGAAGAAAGATTGAAGCTATTGAGTTGGGTGAATGGTGAAAAGTTGGCATCTGTTTTATTAGTTGGTGATGATATAAAATATCATCAAAGAGCGGATTGATGGAGCAAGGATTCGCACGTAACGCAACTTGCTTGTACTCAACCCTCTCGACATAACGTTAATAAATTAATCAACATGTTCGTATTACTAATATTGCATTACATACCATACGAGGGAAGCTTGCGTATGTGCTTTTACTAACCGTAATCCGCTTGCATTAATATGGCCGCTGCTACGCGGGATTTTCTACTGCGCATGCGTCTGTCATACTCACGTGACATTACGTACTCTTTGCTTTGGAGGGAATCTATCGCTTCTGCGCACTAGAATTAAAATGGCTGCTATGTTTTACAGCATGCATGAAGCTTGCACTGCTGCTTTTGCTAAACTGTTTGCCCTGCTTAACCTTAACGCAATAGTTAAATATAAAGTAATGGGAATAGAATAGAGTTAAGTGGTATACAGTGCATTCAATTATTCTGTGTTCTAAAACTGTTTATTTTCTATTTTTAATGTATCGTAATCTTTGGGCCTGAGAGGTTCTATTATTCCATCTTGAAAAGCTACACTGCGCATGTCAACTCCAAAAGGAGCTATGTCATTTGTGACTGAAACCCGGCCAAGGCACGACTTGCTAGAGGATGTTCCTGGGAAAGTCAACTCCTGACCCCTGTGAAGGAAGCTGAACTAAAATATGGACTACATTGTAATCATTATTGATACATTCACTGCCAGGTGGAATAAAACATATGTGAGAAAAATTAAATGATGGGCGGGGACGTTAATAGAATATTCAAAAGAAAAGTGTCATTTTGGTATGGTGTGATGACCTCTCCTCATTCCTTGTCCAATCAAATGAAATGAAAATAAATGTTATAAAGCGCTGCAGTTGCCCTCAGGCGTCCAGGCGCTGTGACTAAACAAAAATGCCCTCAGATGAACAGGAGGTTTCTGGTTACTGAAACAAAAAGGTTTTAAGCTGTTTCCGGAAACTGGTTAAGTTGGAGTTGCTTCTCATGTGCAGAGGGAGGGTGTTCCACAATCTTGACACATTATAGGAGAAGGAACGTCCTCCTGCTCTGGCTCTAAAGATTCTAGGAATCTTGGCCAGTGATGCAGACAAGGATCGAAGCACCTTGGTGGGCAGGTAAGGGGAAATCAAGGAACAGTTGATTTCTGGGCCCATTTTCCAAAGAGCCTGGTGAGCAATGCACGGGAGCTTTAAACTTAACTCTGTCCCTGACAGGCAGGTTCTTCGTGGGACTCCAAGTAGCGCACGGGCAGCACAGTTTTGAGTGCGCTGAAGTTTTTGCAAGGTATAGTCTGGTGCTCCAAGATAAAGGGCATTATTGAAGTCCAGGCGGGATTGGACGAGGCCCTGTATAATTATCTGTCTGGCCTCAAATGGAAGAAGGGGAAGAATTTTTTTGATCACCCTAAGGAGGCCAAAGCAGGTGGCTGCCACCTTGGTGGCCTGTGTATTGAAGCTCAGCGACTTATCTAGCCATACCCCCAGACTTTTGATGTTGTCTCTGGGGGCAGGGGCCGCCCCCATGCTCGCGGGCCATAGCAGCTCCAAAGTAGAGGGGGCCGCCGGGCCCAGGAGCATGAGCTCGGTCTTGTCGTCGTTGAGCTTCAGACATGAGCTCATCATCCAACTCATCACCTCCTCTAGGCACGCCGCTAAATTGGGCGGCGATTGGAGGCCACTCTTCTGCACAAGGGAGACCACCAGCTGGGTGTCATCCGCATAGGAAATGATGTTAATACCATGCGGACGAACAATCCCAGCCAGCGGCCTCATGTATGCATTGAAGAGCGTAGGGCTCAAAGATGAGCCCTGAGGGACTCCACACCCCAAAGGTCTGCTCGATGACACGGAGGTGCCATCAAAGACCTGGAAGGTTCTATCCGATAGAAAAGACTCGAACCAGACCAGGGCTTCTCCGGACACTCCTAGGTCGGCAAGACGGTTCATCAGAATATTTATGATGTACCGTGTCAAAAGCGGCACTCAGATCGAGGAGGATCACTGCCACTGACCCCCCCCGATCCAAGATCCGTCTTGCCTCCTCAGTCACAGCCAATAGAGCAGTCTCTGTCCCATGTCCCAAATTTGGGGATCCTAACACTTGCAACATTGGGGGTGGTACACTGACCTGAAAATTGTATAACTAGGGTAGGCTTAGCTAGTTAATTTGTCCGACTTGTCCGAATAGCTGACCTGTCACTGACCCAACGCACTCAATAGGTGACCAAGAGCAGAGGGCTGCGGGGCACTCTGTCAGAAGATTCGATAACCCAATCGGGGTTCTGGGAGCTGAAGTGCTGGCGAAGCTCTTTGTCAGGGAAATCGATAACCCAATCGGGGTTCTGGCTGTTAGCTGCAGAGAGGGAGTAGCCCAGGCGTTGCAACTTAACTGCGGGTGCCAGTCTTTACTTTTGGTGGTCCTGTCCTGATCCAATTTGGCTTTACCTGTCCTGACTCTGATTCGCACCTGCTAGCCTACTTGCGACTGCAACTTTCGGAGTTCTGTCCTTTAAACTGACCTGTGGCCAGGGTTAGTTCTTCACACCATTCTAGGTAAATATAAAATCTATGTGGGTTCGTAATTGATTTGTTCCCTCTCTTACCCTTCCTAATCGCTACATGTTTTAATTGATGCATGTTTTGCATATCATGTTCCTTCTCTTTACCCTTCTTACTGTTAAAGTTTAACATGTTCCCTTTTTACCCTCCCTTTTGTTAAATGCCTAAAAGTTTGATTGTATTACATGTTCCTTTTCTTAACCCTCCCTATTGCTAAATGATCAAAACTAGTTTAATACATCTTTTGCATAGTTACATTTTGATTCTGATCTTCATAATCGAAAGTCTTTTAGTGTTTAATCTTTGGATCATGACCATTTAAGAATCTTAGATAAAGAGTTTAAAACTTTCCCGAGTTTGTGGTCATTATATGAGTGCAAATGTTATTATCCTAATATTCTAACACCCTTGATCCCTTAGGAATTTAGGTACCGGTGACGTGGATTGGTAAGTCAGGGTGTAGATAGGTCAAAGTCCTAAATGTATAAAATACACTGATAGTAGAGCGAAGGTTACCTGTGTTTTATTTATTTATGAGTTTATTGATTATGGGCCCAGGTGAATATTGATAAAAGACTAGTCGGGTGACCTGCGCGCTCTATCAACTGATCTCAGCAAACTTCAAGCCCATCTTTACTTATCTTTGCAGCTATAGGTGCTTGACCTAGAAGTAAGGAACAGGGTGGGCTCACTGACAGCAGATGCTTCGAGTTGGAAGTCTCACAGCACTGGATCCCTCAATTGTTTCACAGTCACTGTAATCTCCTCTGCTAAGGCCTATTTTCCAGCTTCTTTAGGAAGCATAACATAAAGCCAATGTGCACTTTTCAGGTACTAATTGTATGCAAAATTGCAGACGTTTTTTACACTTTTCTCAAAGTTTATGGGAATCTTTGCAGCTTCACAATAGTTGTAAACATTGCTGAGTTTTTAGCTTTTTGCATTTTTGTCATAATCATAACATATTACACATGCATCGAGCATTAACAAGATGCATGTGCATAATATACCGGATGCCAAATATCCATTTGACTATATCATTTTTCATAGCACTGAGACTCAAAAATTGGGTATGGTATCCAAATGAAAAAATGCCAAATCTTTCATTCTTCTTTGTTACTCAGTGCTGGAGTCTGAACTAGGTATCCCTAGCTGTATGAAAGCCGCAGACCACTACATTTGTGTATTTCATCTCTGAGTCTCTATGCCATAAAAATATAAGTCAGATGGTTATTTTCCGTCTGGCTGATTCTGCCACCATTTAGTACTGAGACTGTATAGATAATTTGCGAGAAAGGGTGCATCTCATGACCCATATTGCGTTTTTGTATTGAATTTAGGAAATGAAGAAAAGCTTAGACATATATTTGTTTGCTTTATGCTTGCACATATTACACTTGCAACAGAGCACTGTGCAGTCTGCAGTTTCGGGATTTGTTTTGTAATGTGTTGTCACTTGTCTTACAATGCTTTTGATATAGTCATAATATTTGTCGTTTTACTAATATTAGGTCCACTTATTAATTCATGGATTAATGTTCAGCGCATTAAGTGGATGTTAGATTATAGGTTTAGGTATATTTGCACCACAGATTAGAGATATTTGATGAATCAGTCCCTAGGAACCATTGGCAAAATTGTTACTGTTCACTGAGGTTCCTCTGGTAAATGGGTCACAAATTATTGCTTTAACCAATATTATGGACCAGGCCATGCGCTGACAGCATCTTTAGTAAAAAAAGCATCTAAACCTCGTAAAATGCATTCGAAGGCCCCTATATATAAGGGCTTGCACTGCCATTGCGTACATTTTTTGATGACGCTGTGGCGGCATAAACAATGCGCCGCACTGCACCATATTTACAAAGTGCCCCATCTAGGCAGATGCATCACATTGTAAAGCCCTGCGCTACGTTATACCTGCGTGTGGTATAATGAATGCAGGGTGGGCGTTCCCACATAGAAAAGCCTTGTAGAAGTGGAGCAGTGAAATCTTTACTGTAGGAGAGGGTTTGTCATTGTGAATACAATGATAGGAAACATTTTTTTTTATTTATTGGCATTTCAGAGAAAATGACAAAAAAAACAAAGGCATCAAATCAAGGCATTTGCACATACATACAGAGTATAAGATCAAAGGCAAACAACAGACAATGTTACATATCCATTAGCGCAATGAGAGTGTGGACCACAACAGTGTGACAGCGTAACTCTAATATAGTCCTGTATATATCAGCGTACCACCCAGGAACTTCCCGCTCCCCCAGTCAACAGTATACCCGTGTCTGTGACTCATCCTTCAATATCCCATGCATGCAGCCTGTCCGGAAAGTGTGCATGTCTCAGATATGTGACACTCCAATAGGACAATTATATGGTGTCTGCTAGGTGCTTCTTCCAAGTAAGCGGGACTGCATCCCCCTCATCTGTCGTATCATGTGTGGACCTCCTGTCCAGGAATAATGACCAGAAGTTCTTAGGCCTGTTACGTGGGGGAAACAATTTGCGATATAATTCTGTCTTTGTGCTGCAGTAAAGCATTTTGTTAGTTCACTGCGCTAGTGTCGGCGTAGGGCCCTGCATCTAGGAGAGAGCAACACATCTCCTGGCCAGGAGGAAAGCCATATCTTCCAGTCTTCTAAGGTCCTTATGAAGAGGTTTAGAGTAGCCCAGGATAGCCAGGAGTGGATCTGGTGTCAGTGTTAGGTCAGTGACCCGGTTCACTTCTTCATATACCCTGTGCCAGAAAAATGCAATCCTCGAACAAGACCAAGCCACATGGAGGAAATCGGCCACCATCACTCCGCATCTCTCACATTGGGGGTTCTCACGGAGTCTGTACCGATGAAGTCTTTTGGTGGTATAGTACACCCTATTCAGGAATTAAAAATAGATCAGCCTATGGCGTCCGTTAAGCGATATTCGCTTGGTGCTTGAGCAGCAGTACTGCCACCTCTCATCCGTCATTTTCACTTCTAGGTTCCTCTGCCATTCAAGCTGTGGTTTAGGATATTCAGTGTGTTTTTCCGAGAGGGCTATACGGTAAAAATTGAAGACCAGTTTAGCGGGCGATTTTGCCTTAATAATATAGGTTAAGGCAGTGACCTCCGGAGGGTCCGCCATATCCTCTCCTAAGGGGCCCCTGAGTGCATGTCGCACCCTGTGGAATTGGAAACGCGACATCAGCGAATAGGATTCTCCCTCCGTCGTGACCTCATCCCAGGTGCGGGCCGTGCCTTTAGCAAAGAAATCCCCCATGTTGTGTATTTCTAATGTTCTCAACACGGTAATTACCCCTTTTTACCTGCATGGGCCGAGCCGGGATCAAAAAGCGAGAGATGCCACCGGGGCATATAGTAAGCTGCAAGCTTGAACATCCATCACATGATGCCACGCGTGTGTAACCATATTGAGCGAGTCTGTGATACCTGTTCGGCGATCTCGGGGCACAAACAATAACGCAGGAAGAGGAACAGGGTCAGCGACAATAGTTTCTATACAAAGGTGTGGCACCTCTACAGGACCATGAATCCAGTGATAGGCGTGTGAGCTTTGTGCCGCCTTATAATAGAATTCCAGGTCAGGGGCGCCCAGGCCTCCCGCTGGATATGGTTGGGTGAGTATTTTCCACGCCACCCTTGGCTGCTTGCCCGCCCAGTCCAGGAGGATCATCAATGAGTGCAGCTGCTGAAAAAATGTATTGGACAACACCATGGGTATATTAGTGAATAGGAAGAGGAGACGAGGCAGTACCATCATTTTCATGAGGGAAACCCGCCCCATCAAGGACAATGGTAGGGCAATCCACCTTTCAATGTCGTCTTCCAATTTGGAGATGGCAATCCCGTAGTTCTCCTTCAGCACGACCTCTGAGTCCATATGAAGATGGATCCTTAGGTATCACACTACGTCTGTGGTCCATTGCAGTGGGTATTCCGAGGCCAAGCGCATCATGGCTGGCGTGAGGGGAAACATAATGGATTTATTCCAATTAATGTTAATGCCGGAGAGGGAGCTGAACAGCACCACATCGGGCAGAACTGGGGAAAGAGGTTCAGCCGTGAGAGCGTAAAGTATGGGGGAGAGAGGACAGCCCTGCCTCGTGCCCCTGCTAATTTGTATAGAGTTGGTAACCAAAAGTTCCAATCCAGATACGAGCTGTGGGGGCAGAATACAGTGTCGCCAAGAGTTGAAGGAAGAGCTCCCCCAACCCCATTCGGCTAAGCACCTGTCTCATGAAAGGCCACTCGACAGAGTCGAAGGCCTTTTCCATGTCCAAAAAGACTGCCACAGCGGGCACCTCTGGGCATGTGTGCTGCATGGCTGCAAACATTATAGGGATAATTATAGGTAAGATTGCGACTGGGCACAAAACCCGCTTGTTCCGGCACAACCAGCAAGGTTACCAAGGGGCTAAGGTGATTAGCTATCAACTTCGCAAATATCTTTGCATCGACATTCAGTTGCGACAAGGGCCTGTAGGAGGCGCATTCCTCAGGGGGCTTCCCCGGCTTTAGAATAGCTACCAGTATCGCCTTGCGCATAGTAGGCGGCATTACTCCGGAAGTGGCATGTCCTCAAACAGCGTAAGTAACTGCAGCAACAGTAGGTCTGAAAATGCCTTATAAAAGGCGACAGTTAGGCCGTCACTACCCGGCGCACTCCCAGCCTTCATAGCCGACAGCGCCCAGACGACCTCTTCCCGTTCGATCAGTCGCACCAAACATTCCCGGTGCAAGTTCGATAACCACGGCAATTTGATGTGGGTGAGATAATCTAGGATGCGTTCCTCCGCAGCAGGACCTCGGGAGGCGTACAAAGCCGCATAGTGCTCTCCGCCACCTGAGCTGAAGTATGCGACGGATCCCTCAGCAAAGCCTCATGTTCGGTTTCGCCATTCTGTTCCGATGCTGTCTGGCTAGCTGCGCAAGGACCGTCCCGGGGCGCTCCCCCTCACCATAAGTTCTAGCAGTGGTGTACCTCACCAGATGTTTTATTTCCGCATCCGCGTACTCGTTGTATTCACGCAGTGTCTGTGCCAGTTCTTGCGTGAGTGCTTCACTCCGGTCTGTTATACGCCGGGCCTCTAACTCTTAAAGTTTTTTCTCCAAAGCCTCTAGCCGGCCCAAATCGATTTAAGCACCCCCACGTGGTTTGCGATAGCGATCCCTCTGATGTACGCCTGAAAGGTCTCCCACACTGTCTGAAATGAGTCAACCGGTCCCACATTTGTTTAAAAAAACGACTCGATGGACGTGGCCAGTTCCTCCTCAAAGGAGTTGTCCAGTAGGTAATAGGGTGGAAAGCGCCACATAAACGGGGGATTCACCTCCTGGGTGAGGCAACAGCCAATAGGAGAGGCGAGTGATCCGAATAAGTGCGTGGCAATATCGTGCAAGCACGAACATCTTGGATTAAATGAGTGGGGGCCAGCCAGTAATCAATTCTAGTATGAATATCATGTGGAACAGAGTAATGTGTGTAGCCTCCCTGTGTTGAGTACCGTGTCTCCATACATCGCTCAGGCCCATTCACATCATTGATGTCTCTAGCACTCTGGCTGAGGCAGAGGGGCGTCTATCAGGGCCGTCCGATCTGACGATACCGGGTTGCCTTGTCAAATTGAAATCACCCTCCCATAGAACAGAACCCCGCGAGTGTGGCTGGACTTTAGATGTCAGAGAGGTATGGAAAGCAGGGTGATCATAGTTAGGGCCGTAAGTATTCAGTATGCAAATTTCCAGGCCTTTGCCACAGCATTTAGAAATAGTGTAACGTCCCTCCCTGTCCGTCTCGAGAGGCGTCAGTGTCAATGAGGCTTTCGGGTTAACCCACGTTTGTACTCCCCTAGCATGTGAGGTAATTCCCGCTGAGTGGACGTTACCCAGAAGACCCCTGGTGCGCAGTATAGGGCTGTCCGGGTGAAGGTGGGTCTCTTGCAGAAGCGAAACGTCTACCCTGTGTCTGGTAAGGTAGTGCAGCACCATCCTAACCTTGGGGTGATCGTTAAGACCTCTGACATTCCAAGTCAATAGGACCAGTGGTATAGGGGCTTCCCAGGTGGTGTCATCGAAGAGTTAGAAGCAAGTAAATGCACCATGGTGTGGTGACGTGTACGTATGTGGTCGTAACATGTATTGTCTCAGCTGTGCCATAAAGCCAACAAAAACCAAAGAATACAGCACAAATACCTCCTCCCAAATAGAACATGGATTCGCTTCCGCCCCCTCGCAGAGCCCTCTCATGATTGCCCAACCCCAACTTGGCCGCGACAACCCACCCTCCCCCACAATGACCGACTCCCTCCCCCCTACGTCCCTCAAAAACAAAAAACAAAACATTGTGCTAGTGTAATTCACACTGGGGTGGAGGTAGCTTGCAAGAAACAAAACTGTTCTCTGTCCGGTGATTACCCTTACCCCTGCCTCACTAAAAGAAAGAAACCTGTGCTGCACTGTTATACATTGTTATTCCTTTACCTGTGCCAACCTATGAACATTCCTATAGGGTGTCGTATTCTACAGGGCCCAACACCCCTCTCCAGGACTCCCCCCGCCACCCTCAGGGACCTGCATGTGCCACAATGGATCACAAAGCTACCCCTCGAGGGGGTCGCACCTCAAAGCATTAATGCAACAGGTGTGTCAGGTCAACAAACCATGAAAAGCCTAGTCTGGACCCCCCCCGCAAAATCTCCGACCAACATCACCAAGCTAGTCAAGGCAAACAATTGGGAGAGACCCCATAAATCCCAAAAAACAGCACTCAGTATCAATACTATCGCTCCAAGTCTCCCAACAGTCAAAACAGTTAAAACAGTTACTCAGCCATTTTGTGTCACAATCGGATCTAGTCCTGCTCATCCAGAGCGCCACCCGCTGCCTCATCCAGCAGCACACTTTCCGGCGAAGATCGTTGTTCCTAGCGCCATTCTTTAATGGCCTTCTGAAGTGCTTTAGGATCAGTAAAAATCCTTGATCGCCTCTGACAATTGACACGCAGTTTCGCAGGGTACAACATTGCGTAGTCAGTCCCCATATTGCGAAGTTGCCGCTTCATTGGTATGAACTGTCGTCTCGCCTCCTGTACTCTAGCCGTGAAGTCTGGGAACAGTGAGATCGTCGACTCTTCATATTGTAGTGGTTGTTCGTCTCTGGCAAGTTTGAGCGCAGTGTCTCGGTCCCTGTAGTTTAACAGTTTCGCAATTATAGGTCGGGGAGGCACTTCAGGCTTCGGTCTCGGGCCCAAGGACCGATGCGCCCTCTCGACCACGAACATTCCGGAGAAGGCTGTGTCCCCTAGCAAGGTCTGCAAAGGTTTTTTTTGGGTGGTTTCCGGAAGGCCAGTGATATGGAGATTGCACCTCCGAGAGCGGACTTCCAAGTCCTCTGTCTTGTCCTGTATGATTTGGAGGTCCCTACCCAACTGTTTGTGCTCTGAGTCCAGGGTGGTATGAGCCTCCTCCACCTCAGTCAGCCTCCGTTCGGACATGTCGATGTGTTCTGCGTGTTTATCGAGCCTCTCGGACATGCAGTCCATTCGATAGGTGAGCGCGTCCATCTTGGTTCCCAAGGAGGCAATCCCTCCCTGTAAACTCTTCCCCATGGCTTTCAGTAGTCCGCAAATGTCTTGCTGCTGACTCTCTCCGGTCGGATCCGAGTCGCTGGGCCCCCCTCCAATGTTGTCTCGTTAGGCTTGGGCCTCTTAGGGTCAAATTATAGTTTTGTTTGATTCCTGTCAACCCTCGCGGTATCGTTGTGTGTATCCTTTCTATGGGTGAGGCCGCACAGCCCAAGGGGCGACCCCAGTCGTCTGCACCACAGCACGGGCGTCACCACTACACCTACCACGAGGCTCAACACTCCGCCTCAGAGGAGTCTATCCTTCAAGTGACACACCGTTTGCTAGAACTGCCACCAGGGCCCTTCGGGGTGGTTGTTGCGGTTCTTCTGGGCCATTCCCTACCTTGCCGCAAGATAGGCTGGGTTGTGCACAGCCGGGGCAGCAATCAGTTCCTCAGCGACACATGACTCACCTTGCTCCCAAAGCCGCTCGTCCCAATCCCTTCACTCTCCTCTCAACAGAATCCCCACAACGCAGATCTCCGCTGTAGGGCAGCAAGACCTGGAACAAACAAAACCTAGTGCACGTGGGGAGAGGCGCTCAGCGCTGTGGTCAATAAGTCCACTTTATGAGCTCTTAGCCTTGACGCATGCCTAGTGGCAGCACCTCCGGCCGCTCCAGGTGGCGGCGCGGCCTGCAGATCCCACCTGTGGCTCCCAGGCCTGATAGTAAGCCGGGCTCCGAAATGTGAAAGTAGCGCTCTTCACCGTGCTAGCGGTTCCCCAGGGCAGCACCCATCTATCGTCGCTCCTCACC
This sequence comes from Lissotriton helveticus, assembly GCF_964261635.1. Lineage (NCBI taxonomy): Eukaryota > Metazoa > Chordata > Amphibia > Caudata > Salamandridae > Lissotriton > Lissotriton helveticus. The sequence continues at coordinate 572,069,896 of NC_136072.1, forward strand.
TCTGGGAAGCACTTCCTCTGCCGATAACCGCTGGGGGAGGTGGGACCGGGTCGCCCCTCTCAGGCCTAGTTGGTGCAGGCTCACCTCCGGGGCTCAGTCGCTGCCAGGCCACAGGTCAGCACCTTCTTCCGCCCTCGTCAGGCCAAGCTCACCATCTGTAATTCAGCGCTCTCGCTCCGAGAGTCGGGTCTCGCGGGGATCCGACCCATTGGCCCCGCTGGGGCCAGGCGCCACACCGTGCGGCGGTCTTCTAGCCCGGCAGACGCAATTGACCCTGCACTTCAGGCGGGGCACACAGCGATGCTTGATGCTGGGGGAAGCACTCTCCACACCCCTCCTCGATTACCAGTCCGGCACCAGAGTTCACCGGCCCACCAAGCCCGCGGCCGGAGCAACTCCCGGATCTCTGAGGGCCGCCGCGGCCCAGCCTCACTCTCCAGTCTAAGCACACACACCCTCCACAGCGCAGGCGGCGTGAAGAAGGCAGGTAAGAGGCCCGCTCCTGTAGTGATTCAGCTCAGCAACAGCCGGGGGGAACAATCCGCTGACACAGGACCAAATATTGTTACACAGCACACAGGATTATTGTCAGATTGTGTAGTGAAGCTCAGGAGCTCTCGGCTCAGGCGGCCATCTTGGTTGCGAGCTAGCTCCACCCCCCTCCAATGATAGGAAACATTATGAGGCTGCTCCGTTGTAAGCTGCTGTGGCAGTGTGAATTTAGTTCAACCATTCCCCCATGTTAACCTATGGGACGAGCAAACCTCATAGGTAGTGAAAACACACATGGGCATTTTTCACTATCTGAGCAAGGAACACACAGGTGTACCTGCCCTGCCTTTCACCTACCACTTACTTTACCCCTTAAGAGTTACCCAAGGGGTGCCTTAGTGGTAGTGAAAGGTCCCTTTAGGATTGGCCAGTGGTTTACAAAGGCCAAACTGAGCATATGTGTAACTGTGCACATACAGCTAAAAAATCATAGGTATTCCCTGGGTTGTTAATATTGATTATTTAAAGAGACAAAGTCCCTATCTTAGGAGAAGGATATCGTTATTCACGTATTCACACATTCTTACCCATATTTATGAGATTGCTAAAGTCTAGTAATAAAGCCACAAAGATATCTAATGATTCAACATAGGCCAGTAACTGAGGTTATATGGACTATTTATTTTGTTAAAAAAGGGCAATAGGATTTATACTGAAACAATTTAACTTGCAGATTCCACTTTTTAATACAATGCCTACTGCTCCATTACATTCATATTGCATTTTATACAATGTTAATGAATAAAAACATACAACAATACAATTCAATTAAAATATCATAGGTAAAAAACCCAATATGGGTGTCGACGCGTTTCGGTGGATAAGGAAATTAGCCCCACCTTCTTCAGGACAGTTAAAACAACATAAATCTGTGGATAAAAGAATCCAGAGTGAGGAAACATATTTTTATACAGTTGCACATTGATCTTAAATTTACATTGCAAAATACATCATCACCTTTCCTATTTGCCCATTGTGGTTATTACTAGACTCAAGTGGCATCATGCCCACCCCTTTAGGTTCACATTCATCTACTTATGCGGCTAACCCTTCATCTACACATCATACACATTCATAGATTTCATACCTGACAGAAATTCAGGTCCGTATTCATAGATTAATTTTGAATACGTTCTTATTCAGACCCTTTATGGGGTTCTCATCATGTGACTATTTTCAATTTTCAATCGACAAGGACCTATAGAGGAATTAATATTGTGGTTATCCTTGTCCTATTTATATGTGGTTTGTAAAAAATGATTTTACTTAAGACATACCTGTGTTTTCTATTCACAGTGTTTTATCAATTCTGGTAATTCACATCACACTTTCAGTTGGGATGATTTATCATTAGATCGCTTATTTTCAATTACGACCTGTGAGGGATTACAAGTCATCACTGTATCTTAGGGCATCATATTTACAAAAGGATATACCTTAGAGGGGATGTTATATTATTTTTATTTACCCCACCTGTAATTCCTTTTCTATTCGTCTGGACCGGTGTGTTCTTGATTATTGCCTTCTAGGTCTAGAGGGTACTCTCTTTCATTTGTTTACAATAAGAGTACGGCTTGTAAGCCGGAGAGAGGTGCATAACCAAGTGTCTAATTAAAATGGACACAATCAAAACATTTGGTTTTACAGAAGATCAATTCTCTAAAATCATTGGGAGTGCAAAGGGAACTAGTGCATCAATCATTTCTGATGGCAGCTCTGAGAAATGGAATACCTTTTGGAATTTAAAGAAAAAGGTAATACGTACCGAATTACATTCTGAATTTTTAATTGAATATTGCAGAAAGGGCATAATTCCGGTGGGCCTACAAGTAAGGAATGAACCTGGCCTATTCGTGAAAAATGAAAAATTCATTGAACATTGGACCCTTATAGCAAACAGATGTAGCAGAGACTGGATGCTTTTAATAATAGAGACGGCACAGGAATACATCATCATAAAAAAAAGAGATCTAGATAAAATGGAGGCCGAAATTAAAAGTAATTACAGCAATGCATTAGAAGAGGCAAAGAAAAAATTAAGTGAGATAGCAGAGGATGTAAATGGATATAGAGACTACCTAATCGGTAAGAAAACCAATAAGTTACAAAAAGACATAAATAGATATAACACTGAAACAGTATATCCATATACAAAAAAGGATTACTACGATACCCCAACACAAGAAACGAATCAATATCAAAGTAAAAATTGGTATCCTTATCGTCCAAGGGGACAAAAGAAAAATGTAAGTTTCTCAGACACCTCCTATGCGAGTACTGAATCTGAAGAAGACTCACACAATGAAAATAGAAATAGGAAAGAAGGGAACCAAGCACAAAATAGAGATCAGAGGCCTTTTTTAGGTCACAACCAACAAAGAGGGAATTATGTACCGCGTGGAAGGGGTCGTGGCAATTACCATCGACAAGCACCACAGGCCAGACCCCCATATATGAACACACGCAGCCAGAAAAGATGGGATTGTTAACAAATGAAAAAGCACCAATCATTAATCTATCCAAAAGGTGTTGACCGAGAATGAACAAAAAATTTTAAATTTAGGATTAGGATATGCACCCATCTCTAAACCCAATGCTTATGAAATCCTGAAAGATGTGAAAAGTCTATTTAGAAAAGTGAGGTTAAAAAAATTCTTTGAAGATAAAACAAGACCGGATAAAAGTAACCAATCAGGTCTGAAACCACCTTCTATTTGGACTCCAGCTAGAACTATGGTGAACAAAAGTGTGGAAATTTTTGAGACAGCTGTAGAGAGAGACATAGAAATCCCTCTACAAAAGGAGGTAAAACTGTATAATAACAACTTATCTAAAGAATGCAGGGATGCGCTGAATAATCTAGAAACATGTGACACCATAAAGATAAAGCCAGGAGATAAGGGAGGTAGCATTGTAGTAATGGAAACGGAAAACTACCGAGATAAGATGCTCTCCTTGTTAACAGTAAAAGAACATTATAGACCCTCATCACAAGAGGAGTGGCGCAGCCTACAGAGACATATTAAAGGGGTTCTGGATATGGCAAAAGAAGATGAAATTATTTGCCAGGATGAATATGGTTTTCTACTGAACACCCATCCGGTAATCCCTGCTATATATGGCCTCCCAAAAGTACATAAGTGTCTTTCGAATCCCCCAATGAGACCCATAGTTTCTAGTCTGAATTCCCTAACTGAACCTTTGAGCATATATGTGGACAAATTTCTGAGACCACTGGTAGCCCAACAAAAATCGTATATCAAAGATACAACCGAAATAATTAAAAAAGTGGAAGGGATTAAATTTAATGATCAAAAACAGTGGCTAGTGTCACTAGACATCGAAGCGTTATATAAGAATATACCGCAGGCAGCCACAGTAGAAACCATTAGTGACCTGTTGAAGGATGAGAATGGTGATCTGATGGAACGTTCCACTTTTTTAGTGGAATTAGTGGACATAATCTGGAGGAACAACATTTTCCTCTTTGAGGAAGATTTATATTGTCAGGTTAAGGGGACCAGCATGGGGGCTACCTGTGCTCCCAGCCTGGCATGCCTTTATGTTGGTGCTTTTGAAAACAAGCATATATACAACCAAGCAGCACCATTTTATGAAAATGTGACAAACTGGTCGCGATTCATCGACGACATATTCTTCATCTGGGAAGGCGGAGAAGATGAATTGTTGGAGTTCATTGCATGGCTCAACTGTGGGGACCCAAACCTGAAATTTACTCATACCATGAGCCAGCAGGAATGTGCCTTCCTTGACATCACTATAAAACCAAAAGAAGGGGAACTAATAGTGGATCTATACGTGAAACCGAGTGATCGGAATACAATGCTCCACTACAATAGTGACCACCCAAGATGCCAGAAGGATAACATACCGTTTGGACAATTTCTGCGGATCCGCAGAAATTGTACAAATAAAAAGGATTTTGAGATCCATGCTGATAAATTAAAAATTAAGTTGAAGGACAGGGGTTACCCTAAAAATATTATAAAGAAAGCTTATAAAAGAGCCAAATACTACAACCGTGATGCACTTTTTGAGGAAAAAAGTGGAGAAAGAGAAAAAATGGACAAAATAGTATTTGTCTCCAATTATTCTGTAATTAGCAATAAAGTAAAAAACATTATAAATAGAAATTGGAACTTTCTTCAAGAGAAAACCTCTGCGAGGATGGAGAAACCATTGTTCTCATATAGACGGAATAGGACAATTAGGAATAGACTGGTCAGGACATATAGAGACAGGAACGAGGCCCATCAAATCAGCATTACAACTAATAAGAAATTGGTAGGCACTTATCCATGCAGTACATGTGTAAATTGTAAATCGATAATCTCTGGCGAGAAGATCACACTAAATAAAAATACACATACTGCCAAAAATATGTTCAATTCTAAGACCCAAAATGTTGTTTATCTAATACTATGCCCATGCGGCTTAGGCTACATAGGGGAAACGAGTAGAGAAATGAGGACAAGACTGAATGAGCATAGGTCTGCGATCAGAACAAAAAAAAGGAATGCTCCTTTAACGGACCATTGGGCAGAATGCAACCACACAGTAGACGATCTTCGCTGGTGCATTCTAGAAAAAGTGATTATATCAAGGAGAGGTGGTAATGTAGATAAAAAAAGAAAAATGCGCGAGCAATAATATATGTGTATGTTTAAAACCTACACTGAAGGTCTTAATAATCGTGAGGAATGGGAGAGGATGTAAAGATGAAATACAACTTTCTTCTTCTGTACAATTAATATACATTCACAGTTTATGAATCAATACCTTTAAAAATTTATGAATTTATGAATGATTCATTAGGGTATTACAAGGTAAGTATAACCGACCGAACCTACCGGTATTTCACTAGTCGAGTAATGGAACGCTTAGTAGAAGATTACAAAATTTGCACAGAACAAATGTATGTAGATAACATGATCAACAACGTTACAAAAAACGAAAAATTATAATAAATATGGTTTATGTATAATATGAAATCCCTCACCTAACTGAACATACTCAATAATAAAATAATTACTTTAGCGGCAATAAATATAAAGAAACAAGGATATATGTTGTACTAGTTGATAAGAACAGAGGATTTAACCACATTGTAAAATGGCTGCCAAATTAGAAGGAGGTAACTACATGACCTGCACGTCATTGCTAGCTACGTAATTAGGAAGTGCACGACGTTGAGAGCGGAGAAACCCGGAAGTATAAAAGTCATGCGAAAGATGGTCTCTTTTCCTTAAGATCGTGGAGACCGGTGGCAGCACAACACGAACCTAACACGAGGTAAGCGAATGCAATGTATAGACCGAGGATATCTCCCCCATCCTATCACTACCATGTACCTGGATTTACGCTGTAGATAAAGGATATTTACTGCACGTTATTAATGCCAAAGTCGTGCGGAGTCACACTGAGACTTAAGTAGAGCTGGGACCTATCTAATTATTTAAACTCAAACAGGTATGCTATGTACCTTGATTTGTGCCGTAGATAAAGGGTATTCACTGCACGCTGTTAACGCCAAAGTCGTGCGGAGGAATACCAAGACTGAAGTAGAGCTGGGATCCATTTAACTATTTAAACTTAAACAGCTATGAAAAAAAAAAGGGATGCCCGAATACAGGTAACTAATGGTAAACACACAAGGGTAGACGAGGGGCGACAAACACACTTAAACATGGGCGCCCTGTTTGACTTTAAGTATATGTTGCCATAAAGGCAACCACAACCGAGAAGAGTAATTATTTTTGAATTTAGAACAAGATCTATAAAAGTAAAACATAGAAATAGATAAAGTTTAAATTAAGGCAACAGTCAAATTGATAATAGAAAATCTTACTCCAATACATGTACTTTGACCTATAGATAAAACGAAAACGAACTACGCCTAAGGAGGGAAAAGAACACCAAACCCGAGATCTGATTTCGCTCTGACACAGGTGAGAAATTGATCTATTAAGATGGACGATACTGCTAAAGAAAACAAGACAGAGTACTAAAAGGGGCTGTTTGTTTATTCCAGACAACAGGCAATATAAATTCAAAAGTATGCCTGGTGAGCCTGAAAATAGAAATAAGAGACAGAAACAGATCTGAAACATAATAATAAATCAAGGTGAGTGAGCACGATCTAAACACAATATAGACAATAATAGAAAATAAATAATGTGAGAACAACGGGCCCTATTTATAATTTTAGGAATTGCATCCCGACCTAGAAGGCAATAATCAAGAACACACCGGTCCAGACGAATAAAAAAGGAATTACAGGTGGGGTAAATAAAAATAATATAACATCCCCTCTAAGGTATATCCTTTTGTAAATATGATGCCCTAAGATACAGTGATGACTTGTAATCCCTCACAGGTCGTAATTGAAAATAAGCGATCTAATGATAAATCATCCCAACTGAAAGTGTGATGTGAATTACCAGAATTGATAAAACACTGTGAATAGAAAACACAGGTATGTCTTAAGTAAAATCATTTTTTACAAACCACATATAAATAGGACAAGGATAACCACAATATTAATTCCTCTATAGGTCCTTGTCGATTGAAAATTGAAAATAGTCACATGATGAGAACCCCATAAAGGGTCTGAATAAGAACGTATTCGAAATTAATCTTTGAATACGGACCTGAATTTCTGTCAGGTATGAAATCTATGAATGTGTATGATGTGTAGATGAAGGGTTAGCCGCATAAGTAGATGAATGTGAACCTAAAGGGGTGGGCATGATGCCACTTGAGTTTAGTAATAACCACAATGGGCAAATAGGAAAGGTGATGATGTATTTTGCAATGTAAATTTAAGATCAATGTGCAACTGTATAAAAATATGTTTCCTCACTCTGGATTCTTTTATCCACAGATTTATGTTGTTTTTACTGTCCTGAAGAAGGTGGGGCTAATTGCCTTATCCACCGAAACGCGTCGACACCCATATTGTTTTTTTTACCTATGATATTTTAATTGAATTGTATTGTTGTATGTTTTTATTCATTAAAATTGTATAAAATGTAATATGAATGTAATGGAGCAGTAGGCATTGTATTAAAAAGTGGAATCTGCAAGTTAAATTGTTTCAGTATAAATCCTATTGCCCTTTTTTAACAAAATAAATAGTCCATATAACCTCAGTTACTGGCCTATGTTGAATCATTAGATATCTTTGTGGCTTTATTACTAGACTTTAGCAATCTCATAAATATGGGTAAGAATGTGTGAATACGTGAATAACGATATCCTTCTCCTAAGATAGGGACTTTGTCTCTTTAAATAATCAATATTAACAACCCAGGGAATACCTATGATTTTTTAGCTTACTCTACCCAGTTCCCTTGGGTCTAGAGGGTACTCTCTTTCATTTGTTTACAAACTGTGCACATACAGGCCTGCAATGGAAGGCTTAACAAATGTTTAAAACTCTCATAGGTGCCACTGCGCATCCACAGGTCTGCAATGGCCAGTGATTGCACCACTAAAAGAGAATCAGCAAAACCCCTGAGGAAAAAGCTAAATGTTCAGGTAATCACTACCAAAAGCGTGCCAGGTCTAACAGTATCACTGCTAGTTTGATTTTGCCTTTGAAACCCAATGTCAACGCCTCCGCTTCGCTTGACAATTTATGTAAGTCTGCCCTAAGGAAGTGTTAACGCGGGATTACTGGTTACTAGTTACCTTACCAGATCCCAAACCAAGTCGACTGGATCGTTGGTACCTGTCATTGAGTAAAAGGTAATCTAACAATAGGTCAATCAATTAAGAACTTACACCACTCTAAATGACCACTGACCAGGATTAAGTTTCAAAGATTTAATATAAAGTCAACGATAACTGAAGATACAAACTCCTCAAGATGAGGTTCAAAAGATAAACTGGTATCACTATGAACATAAATTCTTTGAACAATCTGAGTCTACAAAACAGAATAATGAGTACAAGCTCGAATATCATGAGCGTTGCCAAAATGGATACAAGTTGCAACCTCAAAGTCATTACAGAAAAGAAAATTAAGATTAGTCTGTCCCTACACTATATTAAGTGACATCCCTACTTAACAAGATCTTTACCCCTCTAGGTGTCAGCCGTGGTGACTTCCTAAGAAGATCACGCACTTCTCTTTGTCTCTTCTCTGATAATGGGTCTCTCCTGATCAGCCTATCTGCCTACCCATCCGCTTCCTTAGGCTCCCAAAATCATCTGCTCTACTCTCCTCCCGGGTCGCTTTCCCTAATACCAAATCACATTTCCAATAGAAACGCCCTTTGGGACGCCCCTCACGTGGTACATCTTTGCGCGGTAAACTCCATGATGGTACTCTTTAAGACCCTCGTTAAAGTTGACCTTGGTTCCCAGGCTTCTTCTCCAGTGCGCCGATACCCCCTGAAATTCCTGGAAACTCCTACAGGCCTGCGCCAAGCGCCACTGAACAAAGCCCCTTTCATTCTAGCTGATTAGGACCCTCGCACCTGCATACAGTCCGTCCTGCAGTGGGCCTCAAATTCCAGACTCCACCATATCTATAGGTCGTAAAGCACACGCGAAGCTCTGTACTGGACGCCTCTCGACTTCTCTTCTAACGAGCACATGGCACATCAAAGGAGATGACATTATCAGTTCAGGCCTACTTGATTTACATGAAACGGGTCCCTGCACTCTAAAACATTTAACTTGATTTAAAAGCATTCTTAACTAGCATACGTTTCTAAAACAACACATCTATAAAGCATATATTTCAAACTAGATTCGATAATACATTTTGGAAGATCCATGTTAACCCCATCTCACATTATTTTAGCAGCACGTTTAGATTTGCTGTGAATTGCCATGAGGCCTACACAATATACTGGTTTTCAGAGTTCCATTCAACTCTTACATGATTCCTTTAACATGAGAACGTGAGGTTTTCATATTCATCCCAAACATTTCTACATTAATCTCACACAGTTATGACTATTGTTACTCTACTTAAACATCCTATACATTTCACTACTGAATATAAGACACTCTGTGTATTTCACTTCTAGATATAAAACACTCATGTGCAGCGCATGTTTAAACTAACTACGTGCTTGTAAATATGGTGCACTTATACATTTTTCAGACTTGTGCTCTCTCAATCCCCCCTTTGATGACCTTCAGGGATCATCACCATCAAGACATCATCACAAAAATGTGGAACCCTTCAAAGTGAAGTCGTGGCAGTGCCACCTCTTTTCATTGTCTCCAATGCTTTCAGACTCCTGTATTGAGTGTCCTGCATCGCTGTCAACTTTTTCTCCTGTTTCCTCATAGATCTCTGCAACCTATTTGCTCTATACCATTGATACAAACGCACCAGTCCCCATAAAGTGATTACACAAATCACAATTATGATGATGGGTTTCAGTATGTACCAAACGATACCCTTTCCTAGGTTGGCAAACCAACCTCCAACTTTACCCATTCCATGACCTACTTTTTCCCACACGTTTATCTTTGTCAGATCCTCAATTTCGTGGTGTATTGCAGTGATGTTTCGTATGTATTTTTCTAGAGGTTTTGAATTGTCCGGAATGTAAGTGCAGCATTCCTGGACCTTCAAAGCCTTACAGACTCCGCCCTCTTTGGCTAACAGAACATCTAAAGCAAGTCGGTTCTGAAGAACCATTGCCCTTATCGATTGCATCTCCCCCTCCACCAGCATTAATGATCTAGCAGTACTGGCAGATAACCTATCTACGACTGTAGCCAATCTCCTAATTTTGATGTCATTCAGTATCACTCCTAGGATTGGAAATGCAGCACCGAATACATCCCCAATTACTTCTGCTGCTCCTAGCCCTCTTTTCCCTCTAGTTGGTATTCCTTTCTTTGTCGTTTCTAAATTCTCAACATGATATATTTTAGGGAAGACAATAGCCAGATAGCATGATCCGTACCAATTATCTGGTAGCTTCACATAGGCATTTCTTCCGCATACAAAATATACATTTGGAATTGCTTGCATCTCTTTCAGGAAATCCTTGGAGTAGTACTCCAATTGAAAAGCATGTTCACAACTGACTTGACCTACATACAGATTCTCATAATAGGAGTAACTCCTGTGAATGCACAGTTTCCCCCATTTCTCCTTGTCTAAAGCAATCGGACCAAAGCTACCCTTTCTTTGATGTATCCTTTCCTCCTTGGTCCAATCTGTTTCCCATTGTCCTGAGGCCTTTAGAATCTTCTGCCTCCTGTATCTAGTATCTACCTGCCCTATAAACTTTTTCTCTATTTCTGACACTTGACAAGTCAAATTATTCCTTCGGGCATGTGAAGTATCTAACGTTTTCCATGGAATGAACCATTTGTGTAATCTATCTTCGCTCTTGTAATAGTCCCACTTGTTCAAATGCTTGTAATTTGGGACCTCTGGCAATGTCGAGTCGAAATTCGAGAAATAATACTCAAATCCTTCTCGTCCATAAAATATGCTCAACAACAAACTGCATGTGATTCCATATGTCAATGGAAGATGATGGTATCTGATACCCTCATCCACAGAAGCTGGTAACTGCATACAAACGTAGCAATTCTTCGCCTCCATGACATCAATGTACTCATAAAGCAATTTAGCATAAGCATTTGACCTGAAATTTCCCTGTGACTCATCTGTGTGTAACCTTTTTATTTCTGCATCTAACAACGCTTTGTCTTTATCATTGATGTTTCCCTTATCATTAACAGTAGTAGTTCTCGGTGTTGACACTCCCTTGACTTCTTTGACTGCCGTTACATCTCTCTCGTGTCCCACTATGTATGAGACAGTAACCACTAAAACTATCAGGGAAATCACCACTCCCAACAGTGTGCCAACTATACATTTTGCCCTGCGGTTCGGGTTGCCAGCCTCCATGTTCTCAAACAGTGCAGCTCTTGTCGTTCTTCCGGCATTCGCTTCTTCTTCTCTTTGAACAAAGTCTTTCTTTTAACAATGTCTCTCTCTCTCTCTCTTTGGACTCTGAGAAGCTGACAATTTTCTCCGCAAACAGTTTAAAGTCCTGTAGAAAACAGACAACCCTAGCCCTTCTCCATCCGCTAAAAGGAAACCCCTACCATTTTTCTTCTTCCACTCGGCGCTAGGTTATCTTGCAGTAATTTTTCAAAGTCCTTTCAAAAAGTCTTTTTACATCAAAGTGTTAGTCCAAAACAATGAGCATTCCAAGAACTTCCACTACTCGCTCAAGCATTTCTAACCGAAGGAGAGTTCCCTCCAACACTGGATATCGTGAACAGCAAACTGGAAATTCAACTGTTTCTAAAATCAATTTTCTTATTCCGCTTAGGAGAGGAGGATAGACGATGTTGAGTGTCAGCAACCTTTCGGTCTCCGCCCCCGGTAGCAGGAACAGTATTTGTACTGTGATTATCGGATCAGTTCTGATCAGGTTCACTTCCCTGACCCTCCCGGTTCTGTGCCCCACCGACATCTGCAACGAGGTAGGTCCAATCAGGAGTAGAGTATCTTCTACTAGGCACCGGCACCCTCCTTGACCTTCTAAGACCCTCCTCGGCCTGATCCTGGGTATCTTTTTCCTGATCCGAGTCTTCGGATATAGGAGCAAGTGTTTCTTCTTGGGCCGACCTCAAACTTAGCCTCCTGTTTCTTCCCGGCCAAGTGGCAGCCTCACACCTTATTCTCCTATGTCTCGTCCTCACACTCGGTTCTTGATCACTCTGGTACTGATCTGTGTCTGAATCGTATTCACTGCTGCTCTCTCCTTCAGTTGCGTCTTCAGTCTCACTGCCGTCCTGCCTTCGCTCTTCGTCTGGATCCGATGCGTTCCCAACTTCTTCCGACACCCCCTCAGCTGCTTCGATCCCTTCCTGCGACTCTTCTTCCACTTCTGGGCTTTCGTCTGGGATAGGAGCTGTTTCCTCTAGAGGTGCTGGAACTCTTCGAGTATGGGATGCATGGATCCAATTTGGCAGCCCCCCGCACTTCACCGCGGTGTTCGTGATCAGGATTACCTGAAAGGGCCCACGCCAGCGAACATCTAGGCAGTTCTTCCGGACGTGCTTTTTGACCAACACCCAGTCCCCTGGGTTCAGGTCATGACACAGGTTCCTCGATGCTGGAACTTCAGCCGCATGCACCTGAAGGGACACAGAATGGATGGCGTCAGACAGTCCTTTACAATAATCCAAGATCAGATCATCTGTAATATTCAATAGGGCAGCAGTTGGAACCGTGGGAAGTCTCATGGCCCTCCCCATCAGAATCTCGTGTGGAGAGAGACCTGTCCTCCTGTCAGGGGTGCTGCGCATGCTCATGAGCACTAAAGGAAGAGCATCTGGCCAACTCAAAGATGTGGATGCCACTACTTTAGCCAATCTATTCTTCAAAGTGCCGTTCACTTGTTCCACAATTCCTGAAGCTTCTGGTCGATAGCTACAATGCAGTTTTTGATCGATCTTTAATGTGGAGCACAACATCTTCACTATTTTGCTGTTAAAATGTTTTCCTCTGTCCGATTCCAGAGAGGCAGGCACCCCGAAGCGCGGTATCAACTCCCTGAGCAACAATTTAGCCACTGTGAGTGTATCGCACCTACGTGTAGGGTACGCTTCAACCCATCTGGAAAATACGCATACAATCACCAACACATACCGAAGGCGATTAACTCTTGGCATTTCGATGAAATCTAGTTGCATCCTATTGAAAGGCCCCCCCGACCTCCCAATGTGACTCAGTGTGACTGGTGTTCGTTTGCCTACGTTCAGTTGTTGGCAGGTAACACATCGCTTACATACTGATTCTGCTGCTATTCTAAATTTAGGGCAATACCAAGTTTGCCTAAACACTCTCATCATAGCATCCCTTCCTAGATGTACTGGACCATGTATTTCTCTCGCCATGGGATTTGCTAATTCTTCAGGTAACACAGCCCTCCCATCTGCTGAAACCCAAAAATCCATTTCACTTCGCACGCAACCTGCTATTTCCCATGCCTTTTTCTCTGTTTCAGGTGCGTTCTCCTGCATCATTCTTAAATCCTCCCAAGTGTCTACAGTTTCTAACATCATACTTAATTCTGTCTTTTCTTCAGCACCATCTATTTCCACTTTTGAAAAAGAATAATCTTGTTCCGCACAATAGCGTGCGACTTCATCAGCGTATCTGTTGCCTTGTGACACAAAATCTGTATTCTTAGTATGAGCTACACACTTTACTATTGCAATGTCAACTGGACCTTGTAGTGCTTCTAACAACAATCGCACAAATTCTCCATTTCGAATGGGCGAACCAGAGGAGGTCATGTAACCTCTCTGAGACCACAACTGCCCGAAATCATGAACCACACCGAAACCATATTGGCTGTCAGTGTATATGGTGACTCTCTTTCCGTTTCCTGCTATGCAGGCACGGGTTAGGGCAATGATTTCTGCTACCTGTGCGGAGTGTACTCCTTCCAGGCAAGCGGCTTCCACAACTCCAGTAATGGTACAAACAGCATAAGCTGCTCTCAACCGACCAGTATCGTCTCTTAAACATGAGCCATCAACAAAATAAATTTCATCGGGGTCAGACAACGGCTCATCCACAATATCTGGTCTGGGTTTCGTGCATAGTTCAGTCACATCAAGGCAATCGTGGTCTTCACATCCTTCGCCTTCTATTACAGTAGGTAATGGCATCAAAGTAGCAGGATTCAAGACAGAGCATCTCCTGAGTGTCACGTTCTCCGCGGCAAGAATAACTTGCTCGTAGCGCGTGAGCCTACTATTAGTCAGATGCTGCGTCTTCGTCCTGGTCATTAGCAACTCAACTGAATGCGGTACATACACCACCACTGGATGTCCCATCACAATACTCTCGCTCCTTTCAATGCTGACACCCGTTGCAGCAACGGATTTGAGACATCCGGGCAACGCTGCGGCTACTGGATCTAATGTAGCCAAAAAATATGCAACTGGTCTACGGGCATTTCCGTGGGTCTGTGCCAAGACTGACAAAGCACATCCCTCTCTCTCACAACAATAGAGTGAAAATGATTTCTCGTAATCAGGCATTCCCAGAGCCGGAGCACGACACAAATCGTCTCTCAGCTGCAAGAACGCCACCAAGCATTCTTCGTCCCATGGTACCGGATCACTCACCTCCTTGTGCGTCAGTTTCTGTAAGGGCTTTGCTTTCAGTGAAAAGTTAACTATCCACTGTCGGCAGTAACCCACCATTCCTAGGAACATTCTAACTTCCCTCTGTGTTGTAGGCGCATTCATCTTCATTATCGCCTCAATCCTCTCTGGTGACACCTTACCTTTTCCTTTCTCTAACCGGTGCCCTAGATACTGTACTTCTGTCAGACAATACTGCAACTTGCTCGGAGATACCTTATGTCCATTTTCGGCTAAATGGTTCAGTAAGGCAATTGAGTCCACTTTACAGGCTTCCTCTGTCTCTGACGCAACAAGTAGGTCATCTATGTACTGGACCAGAACCGAGTTCTGGGGCAGTACTAGATTTTCGAGATTCTTTTTCAACAACTGGTTGAAAATAGATGGACTGTCTGTGAATCCTTGTGGGATTCGACACCATGTTAAAACGCGATCTTCCATTTTAAAAGCGAAAAGATATCTGCTCTCTTCATCCAATGGGATTGAAAAGAAGGCCTGGCAAAGATCTATCACTGTGAACCATTCTGCTTGACATGGTATTTGAAACAGTATCACTGATGGATTCGGTACCACGGGACAACATGAAACGACTATGTTGTTAATTTTTCGTAAATCCTGCACTATCCTGAATTTCCCACTAGGTTTCTGCAAACCCATAATCGGGGAGTTACAAGGACTACCCACAATTTCTTCCAGTATTCCCTGCTGTATCATTGACTCGATCACAGGTTTTATCCCTGCAATCGTTTCCTGGGACAATTTGTATTGAGGCGTTCTTGGAAACTCGGCATTTGGTTTTACTAGTATTTTTACCGGTTCTACCCCTTTAATCAATCCTATTTCTTCTCCTGTGAAATCCCATACCTCTGACGCCACTGCATCTCTTAAGTCTTGGGGAAGATCTTCTACTGTCAGAGTAGGATATAATTCTACACAGGATTTTGAGTTTGCTACCTTGAAAGTAGCATCATCGTCTGTAGTCTGTACCTCCACTCCTTGCGGGGTGCAGAATATTGTGCAGTTCAATTTGCACAACAAATCCCTTCCTAACAGACATACAGGACTCGAATCACAAACCACAAACTGATGTTCGTTCATATGGTTTCCTATCTTCACAGACACTGGTTCTGTCAATGGACTAGTCAGCCTTTTATTTGCGACTCCTACCACCTGAATTGTTTCCCCTGACATCGGCAAGTCAGGAACCACCGCTGACCTCAGAGTTGATCGGGTAGCCCCAGTATCCA
This sequence comes from Lissotriton helveticus, assembly GCF_964261635.1. Classification (NCBI taxonomy): domain Eukaryota; kingdom Metazoa; phylum Chordata; class Amphibia; order Caudata; family Salamandridae; genus Lissotriton; species Lissotriton helveticus. Next base: position 572,085,873 of record NC_136072.1, read on the forward strand.
CTAAGAACGTTGTGGGACACCCTGCCACTTCTGTCTCAACAAATGGCCCTCTTTGATCCACTTCTAGAACTGCCCCGAGGGTACAGTCCTCTTCACTGCTCACACGTTGTCCTGTCAATGGATCAATGTAATAACACTTTTCTTCCTCGATGAAGAGAGGCATTTGTTTAAAGACCTTTCCCCCTGTCGCTACCTTCGGTGGCTGTGGGAACTGGGCCCGTGGGGCCGAAGTCCCCCCTTTGGCCACCTTGCTTCCTGGAACTGTCACCTTTGGAGTTGGGACTTCTTGAACCTGCTCTTCTACTTCTAGCTCTCCATTTTCAGGGTTAAAGGGACACTCGCGTCGCCAATGTCCCACCTGGTGACACAAATGGCACTTTGTCATTTTCTTTAAAGTGGCAAAGTCTACCCTAGGTCTCTGCCCTTCTTCATTATCTTTGTTCTGACCGTTTGGTTTTCGTCCCATCCCCTGCTTCTGCTGGCCACCCTTCCCAGCGGACTGCATTTGCACCACCATCAATTTCTCCTTTAGATTCTTGGCTTTAGAATCTATCTCGTCACTACAGTATCTTGCATAACGTAAGATCTCATCGAGTGGTTTGTTCTGCCAACAGATTAAATGTTGCTGTATCATCAAACAAATATCAGGTCTCAACCCCAAGACAAACTTTGACACAAACTGCCCTATATCTTTGGGATCCATTACATCGAGTCCACTGTATTGTTTGAATGTTTTCAATAATCTCTCATAAAACTCGTGAACTGTCTCCTTGGGTTCCTGCCTCGTTCGGTCTATTTTCACCCAATCTATATCCTGTGGTGGTACCTTATCTTTCAGCCATGCTATTACCCTTTCATACTTTCGCATGACAATCTCGGACGGTCCATTAGTCCGAGCATCCCTCACTGGTTCAGTATTTGGCCATTCAACACTAGTCTTGCACGGGGTCCACAAATCAGATGGGACCACGATGTCAAACAACGTGTTCAAATCAATCCACAATACTTTTGAGATTTTTACAAACCTTTCTACCTGCTTATACCACTCAACTGGATTGTCCCTTAACTTCGGAAATGAGTTGGTAAATGCAGCTAAGTCTCCTCTACTCCAGGGCACATGTACATAATTTCCGTTTGATATTTCTCGCAAAGGGAATGCCTCCATATGCATTACCCTTCCCTCGGGGGTCATCACATTTGTACTTCGTCTAACTGTGCCCTTTTTTGACCACCTCTCTTCCCATTTGTCCAGTTCCCTCCACACTCTTATCCCTGCTACCAGCTCTCTTATGTGTGTTTTTAATCCAGTAGTTCTCTTCTCCTCTAGGTCTTGGTCTGCGTACTGCAATCTGTGGTTACTCTGCAATGCCCTTGTCCTAGATAAATCCACGGCATACCTGTCTGCCAAATCAGTCAGTTTCTCATGAAACGCTCTAGCTTTCCTAGTAATATCCTTTGCCATGAACAATAACTCATCCTGTTCATACAATTCTATCCTTTCCAAAGGCAATGTTCCATCTATTATCTCATCAACATCTGATTTTAAACTAGTGACATCGAGTCTCTTTGCCTTAATTTCAGCTTTCAACACACTAAATTTAGTTGCTCCATCCGCATCTCTCCCATCCCAGCTCCGAGATCTACGTTTAGGTACTGGTGAGTTATAGGGAGTCCTCCCCTGTTCCCATCTCTCTAGGTCCCATGCCTTTCCATCTTCTCGGGGTGGATGGTGAAACACTCCTTCACGCCTCATAGCCCCTCTCTCCCCATCCTGGCTAGTTTCGCGGGATGCATGGTAAGATATTCCATTACTCCCTCTTTCTTCACTACTTCCCTGTGATTCCTGATTATTCGAGGCGTGGCGGGACCTATCACTGTTCTCCTTTCTCCAATGTTGAACGTCCTCTCCGAGTACATGATGAAGGCACCTAAACCTATTCTGAAAAGCATGTACCATTTGGTCTCCACCTTTCTCCCAAAGACGGGACATCTCCTCACACTCTACACTCCTACTATTTTGTTCCTGCTGTTCCCTCTCATCCGCAGGACGTGTAACTCCTCTATTCTCCTGACTTTGGCCTTCCCGCCCCTGACTGCTTTCGCTGGCCCCACAATGAGATACAGTCCCGTTACCTCTGCTTTCCCATTCTGGTTCTGTTCTTGACCTGTTACTCGGGGTTACTGCGGACCCATCCCATTCCCTCAAGTCAGCTCTTAATTCCGTATAGGACTTTGGCCGCGGTCCCCTTAGGTCCATCGGTCCTCTCTGACCTCCCTGTCCTGTGTTGGGACCTACAGATGTATCTAATGGGGTGTTCCACGTTACCGAACCTGGCAATTGCTTCCATGCATTTGTCACGTTATTCCTCTTTTCCATCTCGATCCTTTCTCTATCCAATTGCCTCTGTTCTTCCTCTCTATCCCTCTCTGGGTTATAGATCGATACTATAGGTCCTATGGTAACAGGCACTTGAAGAGCGTCTGGCAATCCAAAGGACTCAACCCTTTCGGTGGCTGGCGTTTTCTGCACCACAAACCTTCCCACTACACTCTGTACTGTACTAGGTTGAGGTGTCTCCCCACCTTTGATAGGTGTCCATTCCGATATAGGGAGTGGTGTATACCCCTCTATGGCATTCCCATCTTCCCTTGCGAGCCCCCTATCTTCTATCACCCCCACTCTCGGAGGTGGTCTATCCATTAACAATCTGTTTATCAGATTGTCTTCCGACTCGCTTTCCTCGTCTTCCTCCATGAGGTTTCCTCCTCCTGCCACCTCCCTCATCGGATACATTTTTTCCACCTCAATAGCCTGTACCCTCCACCGCTGTGCTTCCTCATCCCATTTAGAATCTCGCACTGCTCTTACCGATCGCGTCAGTCTTTGTTGACGCCTGTTCAAATTTCTGTCGTGTGCCGCCCTAATCCATGCATTAAGGGCCTCAAACTGTGTAGGTCTAGGTGAGGGTTTCAATGAGGACATAGTTGCTTTTAGCCGATGTAACACCTCTAACTTAAATGTCCCGCACCTCGGGAACTGCATTTCCTCATTCCCTTCCGTAAGCTTATTCCAAGCCCCAATCCATAATATGGTATGCAGCCCAACATTCGTTGCCATATAATGAGCTGGTGTACCCTCCGGCAGAGCCTCTTCCCCATAATAATGTTCACTTCGTTTTCGTTTAAAAATCCCTTTTAAACACTTAAAACACTTCATGATTTCTCTCTTTCTCCGCGTTTGTTTACTTCCTGATGATATTCCACCAATCTCAGCCCAGTTCTCACTAACTGGCCTATCCGTACGCGACTTTCCTCCGACGTCACTCTAGCCGCCCAACCAGAGCGCGGCTCTAGCTAACGTCACACCAACCGCTCAATCACAGCGCGGCTCTAGCCGACGTCACCCGTCCCCCTTCGCAGCAGTTCCCCTCCTTTCTCAGCTCGTCTCCTCGGTCATGCACGCGTCCCATTCATACTCTGAAAAATGATTACTTCCGTCCAAGCGATCACCTTTCTTGACTGTACGCCCACAGTCTTTCTGTAGTTGTCACCTTAACTTGACGAAATGTCTTTCCGTTTACTTCCAGACAATCGCCTTCACTGATAGGTTACTCACACACAGTAACTTCCGACCAGCGTCCGTTACTCATACGCTCACTCTTACACTCCCCCTATCTCGGTTCCACGGCGGTCAATGGTACCTCGTGACCTCCGTACTATGGTCGACAACTACTCTGGATGTTCGATACACCCAAAACCACTTAAGCTCTGGCCTGAACTTAAGATTTCACCAGTTCACCCGTTTACCAGGTAACCAGTTTACCAGGTTGCGCGCGCTCACAACCTTCTCTCATTCACACTACAGGCATTCAACTCCGCAAGACATTACAATACAAATACAACACAAAACACCGCAATCTGTTCACGCATGACCCTTGTTATACTCACTCTCCTCCGATACTGCTGCTTTTCTCGCACCGTCTGCACCTTTCGGCACACGATTCTTCCGCTGCTCGTCTCTCGACGTCTAGGGGCCTTGGGGTAAACTAACCTCTCTAGATTACCTTCCTCAAGAAGATAACCATCCTACTCTGCTACCAACTGTTAACGCGGGATTACTGGTTACTAGTTACCTTACCAGATCCCAAACCAAGTCGACTGGATCGTTGGTACCTGTCATTGAGTAAAAGGTAATCTAACAATAGGTCAATCAATTAAGAACTTACACCACTCTAAATGACCACTGACCAGGATTAAGTTTCAAAGATTTTATATAAAGTCAACGATAACTGAAGATACAAACTCCTCAAGATGAGGTTCAAAAGATAAACTGGTATCACTATGAACATAAATTCTTTGAACAATCTGAGTCTACAAAACAGAATAATGAGTACAAGCTCGAATATCATGAGCGTTGCCAAAATGGATACAAGTTGCAACCTCAAAGTCATTACAGAAAAGAAAATTAAGATTAGTCTGTCCCTACACTATATTAAGTGACATCCCTACTTAACAAGATCTTTACCCCTCTAGGTGTCAGCCGTGGTGACTTCCTAAGAAGATCACGCACTTCTCTTTGTCTCTTCTCTGATAATGGGTCTCTCCTGATCAGCCTATCTGCCTACCCATCCGCTTCCTTAAGCTCCCAAAATCATCTGCTCTACTCTCCTCCCGGGTCGCTTTCCCTAATACCAAATCACATTTCCAATAGAAACGCCCTTTGGGACGCCCCTCACGTGGTACATCTTTGCGCGGTAAACTCCATGATGGTACTCTTCAAGACCCTCGTTAAAGTTGACCTTGGTTCCCAGGCTTCTTCTCCAGTGCGCCGATACCCCCTGAAATTCCTGGAAACTCCTACAGGCCTGCGCCAAGCGCCACTGAACAAAGCCCCTTTCATTCTAGCTGATTAGGACCCTCGCACCTGCATACAGTCCGTCCTGCAGTGGGCCTCAAATTCCAGACTCCACCATATCTATAGGTCGTAAAGCACACGCGAAGCTCTGTACTGGACGCCTCTCGACTTCTCTTCTAACGAGCACATGGCACATCAAAGGAGATGACATTATCAGTTCAGGCCTACTTGATTTACATGAAACGGGTCCCTGCACTCGAAAACATTTAACTTGATTTAAACAGCATTCTTAACTAGCATACGTTTCTAAAACAACACATCTATAAAGCATATATTTCAAACTAGATTCGATAATACATTTTGGAAGATCCATGTTAACCCCATCTCACATTATTTTAGCAGCACGTTTAGATTTGCTGTGAATTGCCATGAGGCCTACACAATATACTGGTTTTCAGAGTTCCATTCAACTCTTACATGATTCCTTTAACATGAGAATGTGAGGTTTTCATATTCATCCCAAACATTTCTACATTAATCTCACACAGTTATGACTATTGTTACTCTACTTAAACATCCTATACATTTCACTACTGAATATAAGACACTCTGTGTATTTCACTTCTAGATATAAAACACTCGTGTGCAGCGCATGTTTAAACTAACTACGTGCTTGTAAATATGGTGCACTTATACATTTTTCAGACTTGTGCTCTCTCAGAAGGCAGCAGCATATTATTAAGTAGAACATGCATTTTATATATATGTACTGGCAGCAACATTTCCAAATTCGTGTTTGCTTTGGGAGAGTTAGTAGTCCCATTGGCTAACACAGAGTTACTGGCTGAGCACTCAGCCCGGCTAACTTCTTAATGAATTTTGAAAGTTGGCACTCTGTGATGGGGTTTGTTCAGTGGTCTCACACAGTCAGTGTCCACCAGACACCTTTCTGCCCTCCCCGGGAGTTGTGCAAATGGCTCCCAGGCTTAGCAACCATTACCTCCCTTTCGGAGGAAGCAACTCAGAGTGTTAACCCAAAAGGCGAGTTTTCAAAGCTGCCTTAGATGAGCAAATGGCAATCACCAGTGGCAGCCGGCACAGCTCGGAGGGCGGGCACGCAGGTGGGGGTGCCGGTCACAATGAAAAAAACCATTAATACTTACCTTGCCGCCAGGTCCCGCGTCTCTGCTCCTGCTCTGCTGTGTCTGAATCTAGGAACAGGAAGCAAAGCCAGGCTCCCCTGACCAATCACAAAGCTGCAATGCAGCGTTGTGATTGTTCTAAGCACCGTGACACGGTGCTAAGCCAGGGGCTGGAGGGGTGGGCATGTTCACCAGGCAGGCTGTAATACAGCCTGCATGGAAAACAAGGAAAGTGCGCATGACTGTTTTGGGTGAGCCGAGAGTGGCCGGCCAGTCATTGAACACTTAGGAGGGCTCTACCACTCCTCTCCTGCTCTGCAGCCCCGCCCCCGCATGCAAAGCTGCCGTAGCAGGAGGACAAAATGAAATGATAATAACATTACATTATTTTCCTTTTATATTTTCCTTTTTTTACTGCTGCGGAGTAGTGGGGCAATGCTTCTCCGCCTTAGCGGAGGAGCCACCACTGGCAATCACACTCTTGAGGGTCTGCCCTTTGTTAAGGTATACAGGTTGGAGTCAGGAACAGAGAGATGGGACCAGTGCCCAAGACTTGACACATGTTTTAAAACCTCATAGGTGCAAGTGCCTGCAATGGCAAGCATGTGTAAAAGCATTAAGTAAGAACCACTTCCCAACATGTGTAGGAAGGGCGTGCGCACTTTCACACTGCATTTACACTGGGAAAGCGCCCAGAGCGCTAAGGCCACCGAAAGGCAATGAGCATAACACAAGAGGAGAAAGTAAAAAGTTCAGCAAAATACTGCCTTTCAGTTCAGGTCTGAAAGTCATGGATAAAGCGAAATGACTAAACCAGCGCTGAACACCTCATAGCGCTACTCTTCAATTTGAAAGTACATTTTTCGACGAGACATTGCATGTGCTGTCTAGCAGAGACCTAGAAGAAGAGGGAAGTGGCTACGGCAGAGCTAATACAAAACAGGATCATAAATTATAAAAGCAATAGAATGTCATTCATGAATTCAACGGCATTAAAGAGTTGCAAGCTAAGACATGGTTAGTACTTGTTAGGAGAAAACACATATGCAGATGGCATGCAAAGTGTCAACACGGGCACGCAACACATTTAGGGGAAGTAATTTTGTAGACAGATGAGATAAAATGAGGCTGCAGGATAAAGCTAAAATATTTATTCAGGGGCTGAAGTGAAAATTAAGCAGCACAGTCTGAACACTTATGTAAACAGAAGACACTGGTTAATGGAAACCATTTAATCTTTGGCAGCCGAGATGAAAGTAGACAATGAAAATTGAGTTGTTTTCCCATGCAGTGAAAAGAAGAAGTGAGCAAGTCGAGGGAACTATCAGTCAGTCAGTCAAATTTGCTTTATTCGAGGTAAAAACTCATAAAAGCATGGTACATCTAAAACCATTAGATCCACAATAACGGGTATAAAATGTGATTACAACCTCCCAAAAATTTAAAATTTCAAAGAATAAAGCATCATGACTTCTCTGGTGTTAAGAACCAACAGTAAAACATCGAAATTCATGTAGTTATAAAACCAATATAAATCCAAAATACAAAGTCAAAAGCATTCCCTTTCACTGGTGGGAAGAACAGTCACAACCGACCTACTAATGCACAAGAAATTTCCTTCTAATAACCCATGCCCACCCCAAAAATTTGGCAGCCGCCACAGAAATGGTTGGCAGAGAGCTGCTGCAGATAATTCTTAAAGCCACCTTGCTTTCTCTCGTACCAAGCTATTTGCACATCGCCCTCAGCCAAACGCGTCGGGGGATTGAGTAGGCCCCACAAACAAAAAGAAGGTGGGCAATGGTCTCGGTGCAGATGTTACAAACTGGGCAAACATTAGAATTAGCTTCTGCCCATCTTCCTGTTAACGATCTAACTGGGAGCGACCCCACTCTAAGTTGGAAGTAAAGCTTCCTGTCCTGAGGCTTAGATATGATATCCCAATAGGGCTCCAGGAATGGGGAAGCTTTTACTTCCAAAAAACGTCCTTCCAAAGAGGAGGGATCTGCATCATTCCAGTTCCGGCGTTCTACCATATCCCAATACCATGTTTTTATGATGTCTTTGGCCGGGAACTGGGCCTGCTCTGGGTTCTCCCACAACTCCTTCATACCCATTATCCCTAGTGTTCTGCACAAATCCTTTAGCCAGCTTATCTTGTGAAATTTATCGGAATTGATTACATCCAGGAAGCCCCTCGCGTAATGGGCGAGTTCAGGGGTGACCCAAATACGCCTCCAATATAAAATGGGTCGTAATCTAGCCACATCTGATATGGCTTTCCTGCCTAGCTCACTGCGCAGTGGCTTCATTGGTGTACTTTTAGGGAGGCCTATGAGGTTTCGCAAGAATTTGTTTTCAGCAAGCGTTAAAGATGTCAAATGATCGAAGCCCCAAAGTTCTGCGCCATAAAGCGCCGAGCCGACAGCTTTGGCCTCATATACCTGGAGTGCTGGCAAGATTGGCTTGGTCAAAGACTTTTTGTGCTCAGCATTTATAGCACCAGAGTTTTTGCGGAGTTTGAGGGCCGCCGTTTCAGTATGTTTCCCCCATTTCACGCCCTTTGCTATATGGATTCCCAGGTACACAAAGTCCGAGACCATTTCCACCCTTTGACCATCCATAGAGAAGTTCCCTTTGAAACTGGCATGAGGGTTAAATGTCATGAGCTTCGTTTTGGCTACATTTACTTCAAGCCCACGATCAACACAGAAGCCCTCGAAGATCTTCAAAGCACGCTGCAGGCCGCTTGGGGTTTTAGATATTATGAGCGTGTCATCTGCAAATAGTAGGATTGGCGTTTTTACTCCAGCCAGGGTCGGAGTGTCTACAGAGCTAGACAACATACGCTCAACTACACCATTAATATACAATGAGAAGAGCGTGGGGGCCATGGCACAGCCTTGGCGTACACCCCGCTCTACCGCAAACTCAGCAGTGACTTGCCCATGCCTCCCCCACTGGATTTTTGCGTAATTTGACTCTTGCAGTCTCATTGCTAGCGATAGAATTTCCAATGGCATACCCATCTCGGCTAAGACTTTCCATAGCAAGGATCGAGGGACTAAGTCAAAAGCTGCACGTAGATCGATAAAGGCAGCATAAAAACTACCCTACCCCAACTGCACTACCTTCCAGTGCAGCAACGTAAACCGGAATATCTGGTCTAAGGTGCTGGTTGATTTGCGGAAACCGGCTTGGTAAGGAGATAGGACATTATTTTCTACCTATCACCTTTTGTACTGTGTCTATTAGGCTAATGGGCCTGTAATTCCCCGGTAACGATTTGTCAAGGGAACTATCAGCGGAAATGTAAGTAGAGAGACAGGAGCCCAATGTAAAGTGCTTCAATGCCCCTCTGGCAGAGTGCCTGGTACATATATTAAAACTTGTCATACATGATTTTTAATAGTCTCTGACAAATATTAATCTCTATTACTTTCCCCTAAAATAATCGTCCGGATGCAGACCTTGTTATCTTCGTCCATGTTCTCTTTTTTTTTTTTTTAACGCTTTTTAATATTTTCCAGTGTAACAAACTTACACGTTGACATTCAATACGACATTAGTTCTATGAAGACTTAAACATACATTTGTACACAATCATAGATCAAAATTACATTGTCGTGTGTGGTATCGCATCATGCATTGCACCGCGATAGGTAGCTCATCAGTATCACTCCCACTCCCCCTCTTCGTCGTCGTCTGAGCTGGCATCATCATCTTCCGGTAGCGGGACGCATATGTCCCCTCTATACACATTCCAACAAGTCCAAACTTTATTCCATTTATGAGGGCAGGCCCTAGCTGCATATACCGCTCATGTTCTCTTTTTATGTTACTCTGGGCGTTGGAATGTTAGAAATAGACTAGGGGCTGCACATTGCAAGGCCGATGGCTAACATAATATTCAAAAGCAGAACAAAGAAGCTGCAGAAGTGTGTGGCCTGATGCTGAACTCATTATGAAAACGCAACAGCGATCTTAAAAACGTGCTGGTGGTCAATAAGCACCATTGGAGACATACTTTTTTGCTCATTGTATGTAACACAATCTGCTTTTGTTTGGTTTGGGTTTCAAAATATCAATAACGTTCATTAGAGATACGTATTTTGGGTATTTAAAAAATAGTTTAGTACCCGATTTGAGTTGCTCTGGGTTTGAAAATGGCCTTGGTATGGCTGTTTTTTTTATTATAAATCCTGACAAAAATATAGCGCTTTTCGTGAGCAAGCATACTTATATCATCCCACTGCTCCTGTGAGATGGCCGCATTTCCACTTAGTACTGCTTGTGGTATCTGTTGTAATGCTGTTCTTGCTTGCTGTTTCTGAGGGTGCACCGCATTTTGCCTTCCCAACCAAGCAGCAACGGAAGGAAGGAGGTACGCAAAACAAAAAGCAGCAACAGTAGGAAAAGCAGTGATGGGGAGAGGGTGATCTGTGGATGGGCATGAGGAGCAGTAGCGTTTGTGATGAAATAAGAACAAGATTTACAGCGTAGTTTACAGAAACGGAGCAATGGAGCGCGCAGTGAGTGAAACAATGAGAGCTTGTGTAAAGTGCTCTAAATCAAAGAAAAGAGTAATTCAAAAAACATTTGCTAAATTGGGAGTTGGGGTTGGATAGGAGTAATTGGTCCAGGCTCTCAGGGATAGCAAAATACAGGAAGAGGCATGACACATGCATGCCATGAACAATTGGGGAGAAAGAATAGGAGAGCGACGAAGGAGCCAGCAAATGGGAAGCTTATGGGTAGGTTGAAACCCACAAAGTATACACAACATGTCTCTTCGAGACAGTGTATGTGCTGTCTAAAGCTGGGTCCTAAAAAACAAAAAAAAAGGCAGTACCAAATTAACAGTCTAAGCTGGCAGAAGCTGCTTTTGGATACTGATGAAATCTGACTGGCATTTTTTGGGGCAGAGATCATTTGAGTGCCTACATCTGTTAGTAAATTGGCAAGTGGAAAGGTCTCAGTTGTAGCTGATTTAAATTCATGACCGCTCGATGTCAGTCTCCAGTGAACAGTTTTTAGGGAAGATGATAGCTTATGGACAGTTATGTGAAGTCCCCCATTATCCTTGGTTCTTATTCAGGAATAATTTTATATCAACGTGCAAGGTTTTCGAACCTCAAAAATCCTTGCCTGAGCCACGCCCTCAAAATCAACTTAAAAACTTGAAGGTCTACGTCTGCAAACTAGTCCCCTGTATTGTTCCAGACACACTCCTTACTTTTAGACTCCCAGGATATAGAAGTTATAAAGATGGACTGTTACGAGAGAGGTGCCAATTGCCGGCATCACAAAATAGATTTTTAGGATGTTAACTGATCCAGAAATCTGTCTTTCCTCTGATTTGAGGTTTCCACAGAGAACAGCGTAAGTGTGGTGGGAGAGTCACACAATTATTTATAAAGTTGTATGTCTATTTGGAGCCTAACCTAAAGAGCTTTAATACTTAACATAACACTTTTACAACTATTCCTAAAATTGAGCTGTTGCTTCTGGGCTTAATGCGGCAGTGTAGACCTAATCCGGGTGAATAAATGATTCCTTCTGACCTCCTGCACCAACATAGCCCTTCAACACTCTGTCTGCAGCTGCAATGCTTCCATGTGATCATAGGAAGGTTAATGGTTTTGAGCTGCCATTTTCTAGTTCAAGAATGTCTCTAGGTGACATCCTGGACCAGGAAGTGGACATGCATCGGCGGGCTGTAGTTTGTACTATGCCTCGCATAGTCACTTCAAATCAGAAAACGCCAGTCTAGTCGTAAATAGGATGACATTTACAGATTTTGCACAACTACAACTACACAATGAAAAATGAGTACACCGTAGCTACACTCTTCAATTCAAATTGCCAAGCTCAATCCATCGGGATCTCTTACAAGACAAATGGCTCAAAATGACTGAAACAACCTGCACCCGACTTTCACCATGTCTCATCAGGGACAAACTCAGAAGGGACTGTCCCCACTCCTATACAATGTGCTGGGCATCAATACACGTTGAACCATTTTAATGCATCATAAAGGCTTTTGAAAGTGAGACAATAAGGCGGTAACACTAGAGATTAACCTCTTCTCCGCCCCGATGAAGCTGGTCTCTCCAAGTACAAACAGCAATTTAACTGTCTGTTCAACAGTGATTAAATCTGTCTCTATTCATTGGTTTTTTATCGAATTACAAATTCCTACCTCTGGTGAATGCTTTGATTGATATAGCCTTTATTTTGTAATTTTTGGGGGATTAGTACTTCTCAATCATCTCATCTAGCTTCTTTCTGATAAAAAATGTTTAAGTGAGGATCCCTTTTTATTTACATTTTTTGTACTCTTTTTATTCAATCAATCAGGGTTCTTGTAAAGCACAATAACTCACCCATGAGGGTCTCAAGGCACTAAGTGGGGTGCGGAGGGCGTGGATCTGAGGTTCAGATGAAGAGCCAAGTGGTGATTGCCTGAGGTGCAGAAGCAGGGAGTTCTAAGTCTATGCAGCGAGGTAAGAGAAGGATCTTCCTCCAGTCGTGATCTTGCGGATCTGTGGGATGGTGGCCAAGGCCAGTTGGGAGGAGCGGAGCTGTCTGGTAGGAGTGTAGCGGGAGAGGCAGTGGTTGAGATATGCAGGTCCGGTGTTGTGGAGGGCTTTGTAGGTGTGCGTGAGGAGCGTGTAGGTAATTCTTTTGTTGATAGGTAGCCAGTTAAGTTCTCTCAGGTGGCCGGCTATGTGGCTACGGCATGGGATATTCAGGATGAGTCTGGCAGAGGCATTCTGGAATTTCTGCTGTTTCTTTTTTAGTTTCTGGGTGGTGCCGGCGTAGAGTGTGTTGCCAAAGTCGAGTTTGCTGCTGACAAGCGCATGGGTGACTTTTTTCCTTGACTCTATGAGGATCTACTTGAAGATCTTATGAAGTAGGTGGAGCGTGTGGAAGCAGAAGGATGAAACAGCATTGATTTGGCAGTTCACTGAGAGTGAAGAGTCTAGGATAATGCTGAGGTTGTGTGTGTGGTCAGTGGGTGCATGGGGGATTTCTGAATTCTGAGTGCCACCATGAGGCATCCCAGGTGGAGGGGGTGGAGCCCAGGATGAGGACTTCAGTCTTGTCTGAGTTGAGCTTGAGGCAGCTGTCCTTCATCCAGGTGGCGACTGCCTTCATCCCTTTGTGGAAATTGCTCTTAGCAAGTGTGGGCTCGTCTGTGAGGGAAAGGATCAGCTGGATGTCATCAGCGTAGGAGACGATGTTTAGAGCATGTCTTCTGACGATGTTTGCAAGCAGGGCCATGTAAATGCTGAAGAGGGTGGGGCTCAGGGAGGATCCCTGAGGCACTCCGAAGCTGATCTCCATCGGTTCTGATTTGAACAGTGGAAGTCTGACTCCCTGTGTTCGGCCAGTGAGGAAGGAGTGGATCCATTGAAGGGCTTTGTCATGGATGCCAGTGTTGTAGAGTCTGGCACAGAGGATGTAGTGGGAGATGGTGTTGAACGTGGCTGTGATGTTCAAGAGGATGAGGGCAGCAGTTTTGCCTCGGTCCAGGAGGGTGCGGTTGTCATCTGTAGTGGCGAGGAGAAAAGTCTCATGCTGTGGTTGCGTCTGAAGCCCAATTGGGAGAGGTCCAGGATGTGATTTGTTTCAATGAACTCGAAGAGTTTAGCATTGATGGCTTTCTCAGTTACTTTGGCTGGGAAGGGGAGCAGAGAGATGGGTCTGTGGTTCTTGAGGCCCATCATGACAGCAGAGGGTTTCTTCAGCGGAGGGTTGATCTCTGCATGCGGAAGGTGGTATACTCGATGGAGCTGTTGATTGTGTGGCAGAGTTCAGGTGCAATAGAGGTGCCGGCTTCGTTGAAGATGTGGTGAGTGCATGGATTCACGGGGGTTCTGAAGTGGATGCTCTTCATGATTTTGAGGGTGCAGTCGAAGGTGAGGGCGGTCCAGTTGGACAAGGTCTGCTGGGGGTCTGGAGCCATTGGGTGCGGCGGTTGCGGGTGGGTCATGGATTGTGAAACTGTCGCAGATATCCTTGATCTTAATGTGGGAGAAAGTGGTAAGGTTGTCACGGAGGTCTCGAGGGGGAAATGTCTGCTGTGTCTATGCTGGATTTGGCAAATTCTTTGACCACGGTGAAGAGTTCTTTGCTGTTAATGCATTCCTGGGTGGCTGCTTTCTTTTTTTTTGTTCTGATGAGGTGGTGGTGTGTGGTGACTGTGGTTTTGATGGCTGCGTGGTCTGTCATGATATTGCTTCTCCTCTATCTTTTCCTGAACCTTCAGCAGGTACTCCCGGACTCTTGGAGGGAGGGAGAGAACCAGCTGGTGTTCTTGGAGGGCTGCTTGCTTGATGGTATCCTGAGGGAGATCCAGCTGTGGGGGTTGCGTGCTGAGGTGTTGGTGTCCATGGGTATTGGTGGTGGGGCTTTGCTTAGGGCAGAGGTGAGCTGGTCAGGATTAATAAAAACAAAAATGTCACAATGTATGCTACAGTTCAAGGAAGGACATGTTTTATCACTCAAAGAAGAAAATCAATTTCTTGGAGTGAGTTATGGAAATCAATAAATCCAAGACAGCCAACGTACCCATTGATGTGTGGTTCTAGCATTTTCCCCAGTCTAAGGATTCAACAAGGGGTGCGCATCTTAGAACATCTGTGCACTTAACCTGAGGTTTTCCAGCAGGAAGTATCTTGTTCAGTTTTCGCCATCGTTTTTAGTCAGGGTAGAGCCTTTGAGTTTGTCGGGTTAGTTCAGTTCGTGTAGCTTCCGACATCCTGTCCCGGAGCTGTCATTTCATGGAGTCAGCGCAGAATCTCGAACAGCCAGGAAATGTCACTTCATTGAGTCTGCGCAGGATATCATTTCCACACCCCAATTCCTCTCAATAGTGAAGAGAGCGCATCGCGCCTAATGTACATGCGCAGATAATGTCTCCGAGAACGAAAGGGCTACAGGAGTCTAATTAGTGAATCCTTTCCTAGCATCAGAGCGCTATCCATTGTTAGTAGAGAGGAAAATTAATCTGAGGAGCTAAGTACAATTTATTTATTGTTTAAAGACTGACAGTTCTAGTATGTTTAATAAAAAAAGAAAGTGCATTGTTTATTTGAACATAAGTTACTTTTCTGATTTGAACGGTACATATTTAAATCTGGAGGAAGCAAAAAACAGACTTAGCTGATGTAGGAAAGTTCCCCAATATTCTTCCTGTGAATAGAAAAAAGAAAAGACAGCAGTTAAACACCTGTAAAGAAAAGATAAGTCATTATTATTGGAAGAGGAGTTAACACCTAAGGTTATTAGAGTACGTATTAGAATTACTAGAAATTGGAACAATTAGAGTTACATATATATAAGATAGAGTAGTAAGTGAATTGATGTTGTTTTCCTTTTTTTCTGGAATTCGACATTCCCAAGCAGAAATAAACGCAGAGCAGAGTGCTGAGGGTACAGAGAACCGATAAACGGAGGCAGTCTCTTCTTGTTGTTGTTATTTTCTCCAGCTCCCCTTGCCCCTTTTGGGGATAACTTTCAGATGCCTTACTATTAAGGGGTATCGGAGGTGTTTCCCGGAAGGGGCATTGGGAACTGTTCATCATTCTGGTCCTGCGCAAGTAAAATATAATGGCCTTCTGACACATTGATCCAGCTTATGCAAGGACCGCGGTGGGTGTGGTGGCATACGGTTGGTTTGATGAAGCAGAAGTGGGTGCAGTGGTGGTTGGTCCAATGTGGCTCAGAGGTGTTGCTTGCGGAGAAGATGGGTTCGAGCGTCTGACCTTCTGAGTGGGTTGGTGTTGCGACCAGTTGTTTGAGTCCGATGGTGGGAAGGTTGTCCAGTAGGGATGTGGAGTTGCGGTCCTCGAGGTTGTCCAGGTGGAAATTGAGGTCGCCAAGGAGGAGGTAGTCTGCTCCCCATTAAACCTTTGCAGACCATACAGCATATACAGCAAGTGATCAGCAAGTGATCTCAGATTATTATGCATCACACAATACAATGAAAAGTTACATTTTCAAAGGCAAACTTGGACATATTGCAATAATGGAACTTTTACTGTCTATATTCATGAGACTTGCACCACTGCCTGCTCAGCCAGTGTATTCTACCCGCTCCACCCCCCAATGACATTTCCCCCCCTCAGTATCCCAATAATTTACATCAGGCCACCCAAACTTATTCCCATTTCTTGGGTCACCCCCTATTCTAGCCCACCACTTGCTCCGCCATTTGACACCAATATAGATCTGATTCTCCTTCTTCAATTTTTGGGGGAGCTACCCTGCACAAGGCTCATGCTATATTTCGTTTAACTACCCCTGCCTCCATCACCAGCCAAATCTTCTGGTACTTGGGCCAGACACCTTCTCTAGAAATGGTAAGGAAAAGACATTTTGGATCTACAAAACTGCCACCAACAACACTTGGGACATTACTTCAGTTACTTTTTTCCAATGCTTTGTACCCTCAGGCTTTCCCATAGCATATGAAAAAACGTGCCCTCCTAATTGCACCCCCACAGGCAGAGAGGTGTAGCCGCTTTACCAATATTATGTAGTACCATTCTTGAGTAGTAGGACCTATGCAAGATCCCAAGTTGGCCTAATCTGAATCGGGCCCAAAAAGCTATCTCCCTTGGGCTCTGTATGGCATCAGCCCAGTCTTCATCGTAAATGTCGCCTAGGTCTGCAGTCCAAATGTCATGTAACTTCTCAAATGGACCTGAGGAGTTGCTCATCAGTTTTCTATAGGTATTGGAAATCCCTTTGCATAGGATCTACAATTAATCGATCTTTCAGAGGGGATGCCTCAGGTAGCTGTTTCCCTTCTACTGTATGTCTCTTTATGGCATGGCTGAGCTGTATGTACCTGTGTTGCTCCTACTCCATCAGCTCATACCTTTGGTGGAGGACCACAAACTGCACCAGAACCTGTCCCCTCCAAATGTCTCCTAGGTGTTCTATGCCTAGTGACTCCCATCTTGAGAAGTATGTGCATTGACATTGGCTTGGGTGATGATCCAGCCATAGGTCTGTTAACCCAATTGCTGCTGTGAAGGATTGCAATGGGCCTATTCCTTCCCGTGCTGTAGCACCACTCATCCTGTCGGCCTCCGACTCCATTGCAGCATTCATATCACCTCCCAATAATAGTGTCTGGGTTGGCAATGTTAATAGAAGAGCACCTATGTCTGGGAGAGTGGTGGGATGAAGATGTGGTGGAATGTAGAGAGAGCAGTTGGCCAGTGTATGGCCCTCCCATGTCCCAGATAAGGCCACGTGTCGACCCTGCAGATCATGCCATGTGCGATGTGTGGTAAAGGGCAAGGTGGACCTCTTGATTAGCATGTCTCCCCTCGATAGTCTGTGGTGTAGCTTGCATGCGTCAAAAGCGTGTACCCAAATCTGTTGAGGGCCTTATAATGATTGCACCGAAGAAGTGTTTCCTGGCTTACAACTATAATTGGGTCATGCCGCCTCGGGAATTGTAGTACTAAAGTGCTTTTAATTTTGATTCCCAGCCCATTCACATTCCATGACCATATGTTCAGGTCCTGTTGTGTGTGCTGTGGCATTGGGGTTGTGATGCTTTGTGGATAGGTTCCTACCTCCTATGTGCAGCACTTATTAAGCATACCCTTGGTGAGCCCAGTGGTGCAACCCCTTACTGCCCGAGAACCTTGTAGATGCTATGTCGTCATGACACATCAACTTACTAAAGAGCAAAAACTCTTGAATTGAACCCGCTAAGTCCCCTCACCCTGCTGCCCTGCATCGTGAGTCTAGAACAGCCGACTGCACCAACTTTCAGAATGCCTGTCGCCCCTTGGATAACATCTAATAACGAGGATGGGCTACTCTTGTCACCTTACTGTAAGTATGGTTAAGTGCTCTAACCATGAGATCCCTGCACATTTACCTCAAGAAAAAGGCTAATTACAAGTGCCTTATTCAGATAGTTCCTTTGCAGCAGGTTAGCTGCTCCCACCTGACTGTGCCTAGTCCCCTTTAGATTTCCAATAGTTGACCCTGCCCCTGTACTCCCACACAGTATTGCTGCATGTCCCAGTGTCTCAGAGTCCATAGGGGCATTTGCTCACATGTCTGCGAGAGTGTCGAGGAGCGACGTCATCCAGGGAGGTAGGTCCTCACAGTTTCTTCTCCGCACCTGGGCGCGGGTTGTTGTTGTACTGTGCCCCTCTCTGGCCCAAGTCCACCAGCCCTCCATCCAGCTCCATGCCTCCTCCGGGGGTGGCAAAGTTTTACATCTTGGCCTGTGCAGCCATTCGTAACTTATCTGGATACATCAATTTGTATTTAATCTCATTGACTTTTAGTGCTTTTTTGACTTCTTCAAAGCTCCGTCTCTGCTTTGCACTTGTAGGGTGACGCCAGGGAAGAATTGAATGACCTTGTTTTTAAAGTTCAGGTCACCATGAGTGAGAGCCTTCTGGAGGATTTGGTCCTGTATCCTGTAGTTAAGTATTGTGGCTATTATAGTGCATGGAGGGGCGCCCAGCTTCAGCAGGGGGCCCGACGGCCTGTGTGCCCTCTCAATTGAGAAGAAATTGGATAGTCTCTTTGGACAGAGTGTTTTCAGGGTCAGGTCCTCCAAGAAAAGATCCACACTGGGCCCCTCCGCCGATTCAGGACCCCCACCACTCTGATGTTGTTTCTTCTGGCCCATCCCTCTTGATCGTCTAGACTGGCATTAATTATTACATTTTGCCTCGTCAGAGTTTGGAACTCCTCCTCCTCCAGTCTCTTAGCCGTTAAGTTTAGGCTCTTTATTTTGGAAATTTTTGGCACATTTTCACTTTCTCAGATATGTTGTGAAAGTCAGCCAGCAGGAGATTAACATCTACCAGGAATGCATCAACTTTCGACTCCATCGTGCCACACAGCTCTTGGACTGTAGCCATGATTTCCCTCAAGGAGGGTTCGTCTGCGGGTCGAGGCACTTGCCTAACGCCACCATCAACACCCCGAGTTGCTTCTCATGGGGCGGCCATCACTATGGTGTACTTCTCGAGGTCTTCTTTATTTCAATGTTTACAGGTTATCATGTTCTAGCCAACATGTTTCATCATGGGAGCGTACACCTTTGACTTCATCAGGGCTTGTTATGGTTTTTGGTGAATATACATCTTCAAATAGAAGGTTTGAATTGTTCCTGCTTACGGAAATCAATGTTCCTATGTATAATCCAGTGGTGGACATTAATGATTGCATGGGTTTGGGTCCACAACTCCTAACCATGATCCCACACCTCTAAGCAGTGGAAGCCACTGTCCTAATGTTTCCACTTGTCCAGATGTCTGCAGGGGCTTCTCTGGGGCTGCAATTGTTGTCTGTGGGTGCATTGCACAAAGACACCCCATGGTGTAAGTACTCTCTGCTTTTACCCAACCAGGACCTTCCCGGACCCAGGCATGCAACAGCTCCATATGGGTCCCTTGATTTATGTGGTAAGGAAGTCTTCAGGTTGTGTCCCCTTCCCCCTCTGACCTCGACAAATGTTCGTAGGACCACCCTCCTCATGGTCCATGTCTCTCACCTCTGCGATTGGCTTCACGGGCAAGAGCAGAGTGAGAGATCCCTTGCTTATGTTGATGTGGGGAGTCACAAGACTCACAGTCGTGCTGTGCAGGACGTTACTGTTACTGGGGGTTTTGTAAAGCGCTCAGCTGCTCCGAAGAGCGTCCCGGCGCTGCAGATCAAAAACAGATACCAGCAACTAACAGAAATACCACCAGCGACGCCAGGTGCTCAGAGGAAACATAATTATTGGGCAAAGAGAAGAGTCTTAAGCTCCTTTCTAAAAGTGAGCAGGTTGGAACTGGCGCGTAAGGTCAGAGGTAATGTGTTCCAAAGACGAGGGGCAAGGTAGCTAAAGGAACGACCTCCACATCGTGCACGTCGCACTGCCGGCACGATTGCCCTGGCCTGGGCAGCGGACCTCAAGGGTCTAGATGGAAGGTAGAAATTGACTCTTTTTTGTAGATACACTGCACCGAAGTTATGCAGAGCCTTGAACGCTATTGTTAAGGTCTTGAAGGTGATGCGTTTGCGGATCGGGAGCCAGTGCAGAGCTTTAAGAAGGTCGCTGGCCCTGGTTCTTCTGGTTAGACCGAATATGGCTCTGGCGGCCGAATTCTGGACGACCTGCAGGCGGGTCAGGAGATACTTGGGAAGACCCAAGTAAAGGATGTTAGAGTAGTCCAAGCGTGGACCTATCAGAGCCTGCACCGTGATCTTTCTGTGCTCCAAGGATAGGAACGGCAAAAACTTTCTCAACATCCTTAAGATGGCAAAGCACTTCCCCGTCAGACCTGCTACTTGGGCCTTAAAGGAAAGAGTATTATCCACCTGAATGCCCAGATTCCTAGCTGTTACAGAATCGCTGGCTGGCGGGAACATGTCCGAAGGCCACCAGTGCTTCCATCTCGGGTCGGCGGGACACCCAAAGAACAGGATCTCGGACTTGTCCGAGTTGCATTTGAGGCCGCTTTTCCCGAACCAGTCAAACACAGCCTCAAGATACCTCAAGATGGCGGCTCCGTTGAAATCACAGCCCCTGTCACATGTGAACAGGAGCTGTGTGT
This sequence comes from Lissotriton helveticus, assembly GCF_964261635.1. NCBI lineage: Eukaryota > Metazoa > Chordata > Amphibia > Caudata > Salamandridae > Lissotriton > Lissotriton helveticus. The sequence continues at coordinate 572,106,467 of NC_136072.1, forward strand.
CATCCGCATAGGAGACGATCTGGGCCCCATGCTCCTCCACTAGCGCCGCTAAGGGTGTCATAAAGATGTTAAAAAGAGAGGGGCTGAGTATAGATCCCTGCGGGACCCCTACCTCAAGCTGCGGCATTGCGGCGGAGAAAGGGGGAGCCCAGATCGTTTGTCTGCGGTCGGCCAGAAAAGATTGAAACCATTTGAGCACCGTTCCCCTAAGACCAATCTCCCAGAGTCTAGTAAGGAGAAGGTCATGGGGAACGGTGTCAAAGGCCGCCGACAGATCTAGCATGATAAGCATGGCCTTTCCACCACTGTCCAGAGTTTCCTTCACAGCCTCGGTCACCTTGAGTAAAGCGGTTTCTGTACTCAGGTTGGATCTGAACCCGGACTGTGATTGGAATTCGACTCTACAAAGTGGGATAGGGTGGTGTGCACATGCTTCTCCGCTATTTTCGCCAGAGCAGGCAACAGCGAGATTGGCCTGTAATTGGAGTGTAGCTTAGGATCCACATTGGGCTTTTTAATAAGAGGAAGGACGAGGGCCTGTTTCCAAGAAGTGGAAACCTTGCCGGTGCTCAGGGACAGATTAATGATGGGATTAATGATAGGGTTAAGAACGGGAGCCAAGGTTGCAAGGCATTTGGCGGGGCAAGGGTCAAGCGGAGAGCCTGATTTCAGTTTGGCCAAGAGGTCCAGCGAAGTATGGAGCTCTAGGACAGGGAAACAGTCAAGAATGGGACCGGTTATAACTTTATCCAGATCGGATTGGTGTAACCAGGGAACAAGAGGGTCATCAACCTCAGGGCTGGAAACAGAGACATTATATGTTCCTTGCAAGGCTGCTTGGATCGTGAGAATTTTGTTGGTGAAAAATTCTGCTAGATCAGTTATCCACGGTTCCGAAAAGGAGGACGCGGGAATACAGCAGGTGGGAGCGATAAACTTTTTGACAATCTTGAAAATCTCTTTACAGGAGCTATCTGCTTCCTCAATCCTTCTGGCTAGAAAGGACTTCTTTTCTGCTGTAATGTCCCGGTGATATTCTTTCACCGCTTCTCTATAAGACTGTTTAGAGGTCGCATCATACTGCCTCCGCCAGTCTCTTTCGAGCTTCTTGCAATGCCTTCTTTTGCCCGCCAAGGCAGCGGAAAACCAGGGGGCAGAAGCTTTTACCAGCTGTGATCTGACCTGGCGAGGTGGCGCAAGGGCTGCCAGGCGTGCAGTGAGCCAATCCTGAAAGCACTTAACATCGTCCTCTAGCCTGCCTGTGAGTACACACGGATATGTCTCTAAAGCCAGAGTGAGCATGGCTGGAGAGATTTTGTGGAAGGCTCTGGAAGTACGTGCTTCGTGCATCTGACCATTGCGTGGGGTCACTGTGTGATGTGCTATCTGGAAGTCAGCTAAGAAATGGTCCGACCAGAGGACTGGGGCGAGGGAGGATAGGGTCACTGGGGCAGTAGAGAAGATTTGATCTAAAATGTGCCCTTTCTCATGTGTAGGTGCCTGTAGGTACATGTTGAAATTTTTGCACTTCCGGGTCCTCTGCCTTGTCCATGTGGATGTTAAAGTCCCCTAGGACAAGGCAGTGTCTTGCCCTAAGGCTAAGTGTGGAAATGATCGAGAAAAGGTCCTCGGTAAATGAACCGAGAGGGCCTGGGGGTCTATAAAGTAAAAGCCCAAAGCAGGATTGTTGGGGAGAGAGGGCCAGGGAGAAAGCTGGGATTTCACAGCCCGGTAGATTGTCCACAGGCAGGATCGTGCAGGGGATGTGTTTATTAATAATGAGAGCCACACCGCCCCCCCCTGCCCTTGCTTCTGTCTCTACGGAAAATCGCATGGCTCGGAGGAATGGCTATGGCCAGATCAGGCTCAGAGCCCTCGCCAAGCCAGGTTTCCGTGAGGAAGAGACAGTCCATTTTCTCATGAGCAAGGAGGCTATAGATGTTGAGGGCGTGTTGGGGCAGTGACCTGGTGTTCAGTAGTGCGCATCTGCTGCTTATAGGGCTGGGGTTGCAAGGGGGAGTACCGGTGGAGCCAGGGCACCACCCACATATGGAACACTTAACCAGGTCCCCTGCAGAGTTAGGAATGACTCGCTGACAGGGAGCAGTATATTTGTTGTAGGAAGTAAGCTCCTCTTTAGAGTAAGTCTGCATCGTTACGTTGATAACCCACTGGCGCGCGACCCAAGCGCCTCCTGGATGCTGACGGGCGCAGACGGGCTGACTCAGGCTAGACTCTGGCGCTGACGAGGCGTGTCCACAAACGCGTCCGCTAGCGCGGAGGGTAACCGTGTCCTTTTATGCGGGAGACTAGAGCGCTCTCACCGCTCTCGCCCCCACTCGAGATGGCCGCCGTTGGGGATGTTAACCCTGCTACTCGGTTCCTTGCCCTGAAATCGGCAGGGACCGTGAGAATGCGGCGGAAGTGAGTGTAAGTGAGTCAATTGAAATGCTGAATGCACACAGAGTGAAAAAAACACAATTTAAAAATATGGCGATTAAAAGTTAAAGTTGCACGCAAATAGCTCCAATGACTAGTCGCGTGATCAGCGCCTTAGAGGCAGAATGTAGTGCTGGCACCCCCTAAACCATTCAACGGTTGTGCCCCTATGGGGGTGAGTGGCTGCTACCATTGAATTCTCCAGCCCCTCCTATGCTGGATACCTGCCTAGGTCACATTGGGCCAGGGACATGCCATGTCTGAGGTCTCTCACTGTGTTCTTCAGGCGGCGGAGGGTCTCAGCGCCACTGTACCACTGCTGCTGGCTCTCCTGCAACCTACCTCAGGTAATTGCACTTTCAGCACCCCAGCTTCTTCGCTGCAAGTCAGCCTGTGTTGCGCCGCCTGAGTGTGTATTACTCCTTGCCCCCTTCTCCACTGGAGTCGTCCTGTCCCAGCACAAGGAATCATAGTCTTTCCGCCGCTGTCACCACCAGGCTAATTGCCCATGTTGAAATGCAAACAGCTTCTTCCCACTGTTCTCTCTCACCTCTAATTCATTGCAGGCATCAGAGGGGGTGCATAGCTTTCAATGAGTAGCCCCAGGCTTCCCCACCACAGGTTAGGCATCAGCTCTGCCTTCTGCCATTTTCTGCCCTCCAGGAGGCTCCCTGGGCACCAGTCGTTTTCCACCACTCACCGGCACCGTAGACGGTTGGGATTTTCACCGCAACACGTTGGGGATATCTGGACTCTAGGCAAACTTTAAATATGCTTGCGCTGGTCTGAATGTGAACAGATGGTTAGGAAATCAAACACTGGCAGCTACAGAGCCATCTCAGTGTGCGGCCATCTTGGTTGGTGGTTGGTCACGCCCCCTATTTAAATTAATTTTGAGCCGTGAAGTTCATTATATCTTTTGACTGTATTTATGTCACTGTTTTTGAAACATGCCGCCATCCATGTCTTTTCCTCCAGTCTCTCCCTACTTCCCAAGCACCATTTCTAAAGGTGAGGCAAGAATACCTTAGAGGGGAAACAGTTTGTCTTCATAGCATTGCATTATGGGACGTGCCCAACTAGGTTCCCTCTTTACACTCTATAAGTAAACCACTGCGCCAATTATTAATTAGATTCTGCAGGGCATGCCTGTAAGAACCACTCGACAAGTAGTGAAGACATTTTTTCAAAAAGATGTTCTCACATTCTTTTCTCGCCTCCGGGCAGCATCTCTTCTCTTAAGAAGATTTATAACTGGATACTGACAGCAACGACTGGAAATAAGCGACAAGGGCAAACATACCTATGCTCGCCCTTTCTAAAAGGATTGGCAGACATGAGCCACTTTCCACTTTAAATCTGTAAGCAGCGATAGTGCGATGCTGATGGTTTTCAGCAGTTGTGAGATAGATGGAGCTCCTCTCACGTCTCAGACAACCTTCCTTAATGTGAAATATATCAAAGCCATATATTTCCCCGGACTGAATTGCCGCACACTTGCATAATATGTCTACTCTTCAATCTTTTATACTGTGTGTTTTGTCGTGAAATTCAGCGGGGATATTTATGGAGTTTGGGAAGCAATCGCACTTGAATTTACTCTGAAGGAGATAGCAGAAAATGTTTCAGGCGTCTCGACGTTGCAGCCTGTGGGAGCTGAAAACTGATATGTTGATACGTTTTCTTTTATTAAATCATCTCTAGTGATTTTATTTGTTCGTGTTTGTTCTTTCCCATTTCTTTTAAATCGAGAACCCCTCCCTCTCCCTTTATCGTTCTAACGTGTTTTCTTCTATTGTTTCCTCTCTTATGTCATTCTCTCTTTCTCATGCTCCATTACCCTAACTTTGATCTCACACACTCCTGTTTCTTCCCTCTTTCCAACTCATGCCGTGTCTCTCACAAACTATCTATATCTTGTTCGTTACTATTTTACCCAATCATCTTACTCTCTTTACTTGCCTCCGTATTGATTAACCCTCTCTCATCTGTTGCTGAAATGTTCCTCTGTGAATCTTCCTATATTGGGTTTGGGTACTCCTGCCATTCCTGCAAACGTCAGTCGAGACACATATAACGCACTCAGTCACTCACTTTGCCTCTCATTCACTGTCTCTATTTCACTCACCGTTCCACGAACTCAAGCAGCAATTGACTATTTAGAGGCATCACTGGCCAGTATAAAGAATTGTTATCTCAGGTAATTCACTTTAATCCGTTGTGTGCTTATGACGGAACCATGTCGTCATGAGTCATGGGTGGCGTGTGTTCATGACGGCGTGGTTCCGTCATGTGGCCGCCGCTCCACCCGCGCGACATTAATTCCCCGCCTGTGCGGGAGAATTAATGAGTGGGCGGGGCCATGACGGAACCACGCTGTCATGAGCACACGCCGCCTGTGGCTCATGACTGTGTGGTTCCGACATGATTACCGCAGCACCGCGCTCACCCCCTAGCACCCCACGCCACGGCAAAATTTGAGCCGCGGCAAAGGGTTTAAACCCCAGTGTCCACTTTGCTCACCAGGCACCCTAATACAGATTGTGCCCTGGGCGCGCAAGGTGTGCTTGCGCCTGCTTTGCATGCTTCGGGGCACTTTGGTAAGCCAGACGAGCCGCAGACGCTTTTTGAGCCTCTTCTGTAATACAGACAGCACTGGTGCATGTGAGGCACCAGCATTATCAAGACAAGGTATTCCTTCATTTGGAGGGGCGCTAGGTGGCGCACTTGCAAATGGCAGCATGTGAGTGAGGCTCTTGCCGCCCGGCAAACTTAATCCTGCAATTATCCTATTTATTGGCCTCATCTGCGGTATTTACAACTGCTGATCGATAGAGCTGCCTCACCTGTTGCTGCACGGCAAAATTCGTGAAGATCGGCTTTCTCCTGCCCCCGCGAGACACTGCCAGAGATCGGCCCAGAGGAACCAGTGACGCTGTGGGCAGTCGGACGCCGGCCTCAGTGACTACGCCAGCCTGCGGCTGCACACGCGGCGTCTAGGCCGCGCGGGCAAATTCCTTCGGAGGCGGCGGCGGCTGAACCCCGGGCCCCCGCTGAGTACGATCACCTGCGGCAGGGCTCATTGCGGGAGACACGCCTTCTGTGGCAACTGCACTGTGGAGGAGATCGGGGCGGAGCCGGTGAGTGTGGAGATCTGTATGGGCTGGCACAACATAACAGCCCCTGATATCCGGCAGAGGGTGGAGGACGTTGCGGAGCTGTAATGAGGCACGGGAGATTACAGGACACGTATACTCCCCCGATGAGCACACATTGTTGGCTGACGTGGCCTGCGGACTGCTTGGCGGGATGCCTGCGCTGTCCTGGGCTAGCTAAATAATTGCAGCTGACACACCCAGGGGACAAGATGTCCTGTATTGGCAAGGGACCGGGAAGACAGACCGAAGGGTACCCTAGCACCGGATGATATGTACAGACGGTGGTGATCGCGGCGGCTGGGTGATATCCGGGGTGTAAACAGAGGGAGCTGCCCCTGTGCGGTTGGTGCTGCCGGGACACTAAACGGCCATGCTGTGCGACTGAAACAACTGTGACCCTAGGACATCTACACCCATATATGAGGAGGAATTCTTTACCCGAGAACGCATAGACTGCACAGAGATACCGGAATCGTGTAGGTGCCTCCGTGTTGCCCTGAGACGCGGGGGGAGCCACAGCAAGAGAACATAAGGAATAAGGCAGAGCCCTGGCTCAGGGGGACTCATCGAAGCATCGCTGGGTGGGGTACTTGTATATTGCTATTGAGTCTCCGCAGCTCAGTTTCTTTTCAAAGCACCACTGACGCAGCAGTTGAACCGCGGGTCACAGTAAGAGTCAGGAAGTCCACCACAGTGCAGCGGTACTTGCGGACCCAGCGACAAAATGGGAAAGCCAGACACAAGGCAACCGAAAATCAATTTTGACACCGTTAAGAGAAACAACCGCGCTGTGCAGGAACGTAGGGGGCAGGCTGGGAGAAGCGGATCTCAGGAAGACTCTACTGGACAGTCTACTGATGTAAAAGACATCCTTCGTGAAGTCCGACAAGGGTTTGCCACAATAGTGGATAAGGTAGACCGGATGTCGTCGTGGATGGATGTCATTGCTCACAAATTAGATGGGCATGACGAGAGGCTCAAGTAAAACAGAAAGGCGCATCTCTGACTCAGAAGACACGACCGCTAGACACACGTTGCAGCTTACCCGCATGGATAACTTTATTGAGGGTCATTGCAGTGAAGAACGAAGATTTAGAAGCACGCAGTAGACGCAATAACATTGACATTTTAGGTAGACCAGAAATGACCAACACTGGACGAATGGAAGACTATGTGGAGAAAATGCTCCTGGAGGCAATTGGCTCGGAAGCCTTTTCCACCCAATTTATTGTGGAGCGTGCTAATAGATCGCTGGGCCCTAGGCCCAAGCCTGGAGACACCCGAGGCCCATAGTAGCAAGGCTCCTAAAATACAGAGACCAAGATGTGGCGCTGAGAGCTGCGCGAAGTAAACAAACCTTGTCGTATGATGGCAATTCCTTCTCTATTTATCCTGACTTCACGCCTATGGTCCAAGAAGAGAGACGTAAATTCATAGATGTTAAGAGTAAATTGCGGAAAGCCCAAATTGACAATGCACTCTTATATCCGGCACGGTTGAGGGTTACGCATCAAGGCAAGCAAGGGTTCTTCACAAAGCAAGCAACTTAAAAAAATTAAGAGAGCTGGTGCAGACGCAGTGGACCCCCGACAGTCCCCAATGGTAGGAGCGGAAGATGAGGCACAATGAAGGGTCTCTTGAATGTCGTGGAACTGGTAACGAATTGTTATACCTGAGATCCGCACTATGCTTGCTGGGAGGCGGCTATAATAGAAGTTATGTGTTTCAGTTGGGTAATGTACCATGATGTGCCTAATAACTGCTCGCCGGGCACCCTTTGCCCGATAGAGCTGTGGCTCCGGCTGCGGATTGCTCTGTGGGCGCAGGGTCGATGTGTTGCCACCTAGAGATGGCCCCTGAAGGGAATTACACCAGGCTAGTCTGCCGCATACTTTTTGTGGGGACTACACTGTTTTTCTTGTTGGGAGAGGGGCGGAATGGGGTGGGCAGTTGTATAATGCTGGCATGTTGGGGATGCTTCAGTGGGGGGACTAGAGGGAGAGGGAGATGGACAGGAGTTGGGTACTGTAGGGGGATGATGAACAAGACATAGAGATCACTGAATACACAGTTAATACACAAGTAGTTGGTGAAATGGGCGACACTGCACTCAGCATTGTTCACATATGGTTTCAGAGCCAAAGCGCAACAAAGATATGGCTGGGCCGTTTTACAGTGTGTACATATGACTAGCAATGAGGGGACACACCTGCATATTGTCACATGGAACGTCAGAGGGCTAGGTGACCCAAGAAAAAAGTGGTAAATACTAGCTTATCTGGAGAGACACCAGGCGCATATAGCACTGTTACAAGAAACCCATTTTATGCCCCAGAGGGCCTCTACATTTGCATCTAGATGGGCTGCACACATAGTTTTCTCCTCACATTCAAATTATGCCAGGAGAACTGCCATATTGGTTAAGAGACAAGTGCCCTGCCATCTCGCTGGAACCTCCAACGATGATCAGGGGAGGTATTGCCTAGTTTGGGGGCGCCTTGGGTTGGAATCAGTAACTTTAGTGTGCTGTTATGGACCAAATGTGGATGCTCCAGAATTATTTACCTCTTTATGGGTGGCGATAAGAGAGATAGGCTCGAATCACATCATATGGGGTGGAGACTTCAATGTTACCTACGCTCCGAGCCTGGATAGGTCACACCCTGCCCCGCACCATCGCACTAAGGCAAGCGTCATACTACAGGATATCATCGTAGACAACCACTTGCTAGATGCGTGGAGGCACATCAATCCCCAAAAACGTGAAGGGACACATTTCACAGCACACGCCACATCCTGGGCGCGACTAGATTATTGGATTATATCCCGAGGGCTGAGGCCAGCGGTCTGTACGGTGCAGCACTTAGCTAGGACATACTCCAACCACGCACCGTTAAACTCACGCTCTCCTCTGTGGATTTTAACTCCCCGCGCGGTGCTTGGTGGCTTAATGAGCGTATGCTTTTAGACACAGTTTTCCAAGATGAACTACGTGAAGAGATTCAGGACTTTTTTAAGGCACGGTACAAAGCGTTGAGACCATCTGGGAGGCATTTAAAGTCACACTGAGAGGGTTTTGCATATCTAAAGGATGGGCGTGTTAAAAGATATTACCAACACACATTGCAGTTTGGAACGGAAGGTCAAGGCATTAGAGGCAACATTAACGCTCACACCAGACGGGGATACACAGCTGGAATTTAGGACCAAACTTACAGAATACATGGAGGAGGCGCACAGGAAGGCACGTTTCAGGGGCAAACACTGGATAGCACGCAAGTATGGGGAGGCGGAGCGACCGGGTAAAGTTTTAGGGGACATGGTTAGACGACCGCGCTACTCTAACTACGAGGTAGAATTGGAGAGGCCGGATGGAAAGCGTTGTTGGGACACTGCAAGCATACTTGAGGATTTCACTTGTCACTACACCGCTCTATATACCACTGCCGGGAGGCATGACCTAGACTTGGACGCCTACCTTGGGGATGTTACCTTGGGCTGGCTGAGCGGCGTACACCGAGAATTTCTGTGTGCTCCATTTGAGCTAGACGAGTTTCAAGATGCCATCATGAGTATGCAGTCCGTGAAGGCCGCTGGCTTGGATGGCATTACAATAGAATTTTACAAAACCTATACAGATCTGATGGCTCCAATTCTACGGGAGGTCTACGAGGAGTCTTTGGAGGTTGGCTCCCTCCCTCCGTCTATGAGGGAAGCCCTCATTATTTCACTTTTGAAGCCCGACAAGCCAGCTCACCTGTGCAGGTCTTATCGACCGCTTTCCCTTCTCAATTGTGATGCCAAGATTCTGGCAAAACGTATTGCTACTCGATTAAGCTTGTTGTTAGAGCACTTGATTCTTCCAGACCAGTCTGGGTTTGTCCCAGGAAGGGCCACTTCCCATAACTTGAGGACTCTCTTTACAATTTTGCATAACGTCTCCCCAGAATTACCCTTGGCAGCAATCTTTATAGATGCCACTAAGGCTTTCGATTCTATTGACTGGAATTACATCTTTGGGATAGTGCTCCGGATGGTATTCCCGCCACTGTTTCTATCTTGGATACGGCTATTGTATCATCGACCGTGGGCCAAGGTGCTTATCAATGGGCATATGTCTCAAAGATTCTCGATTACTAGGGGTACTCGACAGGGGTGCCCTCTGTTCCCATTGCTGTTTGCCTTGGCAACAGAACCATTGGCGGCACGGTTGTGACAGCATCATAATGACATGGCCTTGCGATGCAACATGAGACAATTACTGATTTCCATGTATGCTGATGATATTACTTTATATGTGAAAAACCCCCAAAACAACTTGAATACACTCCTTCGAGAATTCATTGTATTTGGACACCTATCTGGAATCCAGATAAATTGGGGGAAGTCCTGCCAATTTCCATTGACAGATTCCGTTGTGCGCCTTCCTTTAGACTACCCGTTGGAATGGTGCAATGACGAGCTGCGATACCTGGATATTGGCATTACTAGAAATAAGGAAGAGCTTATGAGGCTCAACTACGGGGTGGCGCTTACCCGTATTACAGACAATGTGAACCGTTGGATAACACTCCCACTCTCTATGGCAGGAAGAGCGTCACTGATCAAAATGGTGATACTACCCCAATTGCTTTATCTATTCTTGAATATCCCGTACTATCCAGGTCGGCATTTTTTTAAATCACTCAAAACGGAACTGAGCAGAATGGTTTGGGGGGAAAACAGGCTAGACAGAAGTGGACTGTCTTAACAAGGCCTTACTTATCAGGAGGGCTTGGTATTCCAGATTTTGAACTCTATTATATAAGTGCTCAAGCCCATTAGTTATATTTCTGGATCCGGCAGCCCAAATACATGCCACCACTAGCAGCTGAACACTGGCTTGTGCATCCGATTCCGATAGAGGGAGTCCTGTATGCTGCTCTGAATGCCTGGGAGCGTACGCAGAATACCGTCTATGCCACGATCACGGCATGGAGGCGCATTGTGCACCTCCTGGCGGCCCCCATGATCTACTCCCCGCTACTACCGCTGGCATATCACCCAAACATGCCCCTCCTACAAGAAACACTTCTTCATAAATTTCAGGACTGCACAGCCCTTAGAACCTGGGGTGACTTATATGAGAATGGACAATTCCGAGATTCGGAGAATGTATTCTCTGATGTACAGCGCACTCCGCTGGATACCTTTCTGTATATACGACTTAAGCAGTGGGTCCGGTCTTTAAATTCAGACTTTCCGGATGAACCTCAGGCACTTGCACCATTACATTTGCTTCTACAGCAAGAAGTGCCTAAACTCCTAGTTTCATTGTTTTATCGAGTAGTCCACACACAGCGAGAGGTAGAGGCTCCACTGTCCCGCACACGTTGGGGGGAAGAATTAGGATTTGAACTAACGGATGACCAATGGGAGTACTGTTGCTTGCAGACTGAGCGGATATCGGCCAGCAGCAGGCTGCGAATCATACATTATAAATATCTACACAGATTGTACTACACGCCGGTTAGAAGGCATAGACACCAGCTACGTGACACAGATAGATGACCATTTATAAAGACCCATATGCATGATATTCTGAGTCAGCAGTATTCACTGACGCACACACAGGCTTGTGTCACTGCTGGGACTGTCTAGTTAATACAGTTTAAAGAGTGTAGAGATGGGAGAGGATTTGATGGGTACAGGTTCACCCTCTGATGTTTCTACAATGATCGATAATGTCGTATGTAACGTATTATAATGCAATAAATGATATGCAGCGCTGAACTATAAGCAGGAGCCGATTGCACCAATGTGATTAAAACTGTAATCTCTATTGTTGTTTCTATTTATAATTTCATGAAAACCAACACAGATATCTTCCAGTCTAATTGTTTCATTTAACGCGGCCGGCCCGATGCGGTTGTAGGCGGCTTGCTGTGTATGCATATACTGCTCATAACGAGCTTATTGACTACTAAATACGCTGCCGGCCGTGATATGGTTGTAGGCAACAAGCCGTGTTTAATGTTGTATACAAATAATAAAGGTTTTTGAAAACTTAAAAAAAAGGTGTTCCTTCATTTGCATGGGGGCGTGGCCCCATGCAAATGAGGAAATCACTTTGCCTTTGCACCTGTGTCATATTACCAACGTGCAGCAGAGACAAACATGCCCTTAGGAGTTGAACTGACAGTGTGCCACACAACAATCACTCACTGTCAAAGCACCCTCTGAGGGCAGGCCTCTTGGGGGAGAAAGGGGGTCCCATTGACCCCTCCCCACAGACATTCCCTTGCAGGCAGGTGCAGTCACTCACTGCACCCTCTTGAAAGGGGATCTAAAATACCTCCGGACAATGCAGGTGGTGTTCTGCCTGCACAGAGAAACACAGAGCAGCTTTGAAATATCTGCTCCATATTTCACTTAATTGCACTGCCCTAGGGCAGCGCATTCCTCATAATAGGGTGCACTTTCCCTGTTTTCACCCAGCGCACCTGATTAAAGTTGCACTATGATGCAAAAAGGGAAAGGTCACCCTTTTAGTAATACGGGCGCTGCTACCTTATGTTAGCAGATGGCAGCAATTAAAAGATGCTAACAGAATATCCAATGGATTTATAGATGATTGACCTCACAAGCGCACCAAAAGAACTAAAAAATTTCCTTATTTTGACATTCGTCAGACTTAGGTCTTCTTTGTTTTGATGTTTACAAGTTGCCTTATTCTAGCCAACACGTTTCATTAGGAGAGAGCACACCTATGACTTCATCAGGGCTTGTTACGGCACTTGGTGTATGTATATCTTTAAATATAACGTTTGTGCTGTTCCTGCGTAAGGAAATCAATTTTCTTATGTATAACCCAGAGGTGGGAATGAATGGTTCCTAGTGTTAGGTAATAATCCTAGTGTAAAGTAGCACTGCGCTATGGTGTCCATGAAGTGCCTTCATATATCTTTTGCGTGTAGTGTTAGGATTCACCTGCCCACTAGGGAACATGGGTGTGACTGCTCTTCCCCCTTCTTAAACACCCTATATTGATTTTACCTGAAGTGACCTTTTAAATAAGTACTTTTTTGGATGAAGTGTGCGCTAACATAGCTCTTATCACTGCAGCAGTCGGGGCTGCTACCAGAAACCCGTGGGGGAGGCAGGGCAGCAGCAGCGGTGTTAGCGTGGGGGTTTTGAATGAAGAAAAAAAACAAAAAAACATACCTGATCTGGTGGCCGACACGTGCTCTGGTGCAGCTCTGACTCGCCTGCTGCTCCCGACAGTTCCTAAGACAGACTCCTCAACCAATCCAGACTCTGCTCTCATACTATGAGAGCATCGCCCGGGATTTGCCTGAGCAAACTGCTTAGATGCTTTGCTCAGGCAAAGGAAGTCTGGCACATTTCTTCTACAGGTGGGTTAGAGAAACCTCTCTGTGCATGTCTTTCTGGTAGGCCTGAGACAGACGGTCAAACAGACATGCCCAGTTAGACGTTCACAGCCACTCCTCCTTGTGACCCCAGCCCCGCCCTCCATACACATGCTGGCGCGGGCAGCAACTGAAAAAATAAAACAATAGTAACATATCATTTTATTTTTTAGCTGCTGGTTCTGAGCCAGTGAGGCAATGCTCCTCCTCCATTGCGGAGGAGCCGCCCCTGCACTGCAGCCAATAGGGCTAGTTTGTGCAAACAATTACAATAGATGTTTAGGACCTGCTTTAGGAAGTCCATAACCCCCACAGCATTTTTGGCAAATACATACGCTCTCCCACAGGAATTTAAAGTAGATAGGCAAATACAACTTCAGGGATTGGCGTTCATGGAAGTTTCAGACTGGCACTGATTTTAGTTAGTTAAGTCCTTCAGCTGTCCTAGCTAATTCTTCAAAACAAGAATTGGGCCTTCATGGGCTAGGATTTGAGCAAGGGTTGTGTTGTACTCTGCACATAGAGACACTGGAAACCATGTTGTATATTTCAAGTCTTCTTTATTGGTTCCAGTTCAGGGTAGTATCAATCATAGTACAGACAGCTCCGGCCAGGTATTAGCCATGTACCAGCCCTACCAGAAGCAGCCTGCCTAGCTGCTCAGCCCATCTCTAACTGTCACCACTCATCCACACAGGCACCCAGGCATTCCACGCATCACAGTCACACCAACATTCTGTTACCATCTCTGATTCTGGCTGAGCAGCTAGGAGGACCCAGGCTGATTACATATAAATGTAATACTTAGGATATAACAGGTTGTCCACTGTCAGCTCCCGTGTCCAGCTTCCTTTTTACCCAGCAGGTTAAGTCAGCGGGACTTATGTGTAAACTGAGTGAGATAGCTCAAACAGACGGAGTAGTAAGCTGCACAGGAGCTTTACCACTTGCTTCTAGCCTGCTTCTAAGCACTTCTAATTGTCGTAATTATAGAAATGTAAATACAGGCTGCAGTCTAGTCTATTGGACTAGCGCATAATGCTCGCTCCTGAGGGATTTAACCCCACTAATTGGAAAACTCCATCACTTGATCAGAGCCTCTAATTTTTCACCATCTGACTTGTGGGCTAGTGTTCTGAAGTGTGAAGTGGCTTTAGAACTTGGAATGTTTTACAACATACCCCAAATGAAGAGAGAAATATAGCATGACACTTTACAATTGTAAATAGTTCAATTGCCATGTAATGTGGTAATTGAAGTAAAGGGAACAGCGACATGCCCAAGAGCACACATATAAAGTTGGTAAACTGAGATTTTTTTTCTCCAGACCCTTGCAGGCACATGCATCATTGTTGGCTTTTGCGATTTCTTAATTGCGATTTTTAAGAAATCGCAATTAAGAAATCACAAAAGCCTATGCATGAAGAAATCGCTGAAAATGTTGCGATTTCTAAACATTCCTTAATTGCGAGTCGCAAATTGCGAGTCGCAATTAAGGAATACCTCCCCATTCATTCCTATGGGCCTAAAGGCCCATAGGAATGAATGGGGAGGTATTCTCAATTTGCGATTAGCAATTAGCGAATCGCAAATTGAGAATGCGATTTCAAGGGTGCAGGGGTGTCCAAAGGACACCCTGTTGCACCCCTGAAATCAATCTGTGCACATATGTTGTGCACACACATTCCCTAAGGGCATGTGTGTGCACAACATGAAACTTTGAAAAATGCACAAAAGTGAATTTTTCAAAGTTTTCGCAAATTACCATGAGGTTCAACTTTCATGCATTGCATTTAAGGAATCGCAAAACGCGATTCCTTAAATGCAATTGCAATTTGAGAATTCACAAATATTTGCGAATTCTCAAATTGCGAGGCCCTTCACCCTTCATGCATCCCAAAAGCTGATTTTGCGATCGCAAACGGCCGATTTTTGCGATTCGCACCGTTTGCGATCGCAAAAAGCTTTGATGCATGTGCCTGTTGGATCCTACGGGTGCAACTTAATCAATATTCATATACATGATTATGTTATTTTGTATGTGCATAGTGCACACTTGCCACTAGATTGGAATTGTAGTGATGTAGAATAATCTGGGTTCTCAGTTCATAAGTTTCCTTAATCAACAGCTTGCTTTCAATGTTACAGTGTCTAAGGGCCAGATGTACGACCATAGAATTTTGAAAGTCGCAAATTGCAATAAACTGCAAGTCGCAATTCGCAAGTCGCAAAATGCTATGTACAAGAGTGTCTGAGACACTGTTTGCGATTCCCAATGGGGTCGCAAATTGCAAACCTCATGAATATAATTGAGGCTTGCTCAATTTGTGACCCCATTGGGAATGGCTAGCACTCCCAGGAATGGTGGCCTACTGGGGTCAGATGACCACCATGACTGTGACTGCTTTTAAATAAAGCAGCTTTTTTTTTATGCAGCCCTTTTTCCTTAAAGGAAAATGGGATGCATTTAAAAAAATAAAAATGAAACTTTTCAGTTTTATTTTTGAAGGGCAGGCAGTGGTTCCTGGGACCACTGCCTGCTCTTAAAAAATATTTGCGCATGCATTCCCAAAGGGGAAGGGGTCCCCTGGGGACTCCTTCTCATTTGCGATTATCTTACCACCCTACTGAGAAGGGTGGTAAACTGCGAGTGTTTTGCGACCACAATTGCAGTCCCAAACAATTCATACATGGGTTCGGGACTCGCTATTAGGAAGGGACACCCTTGGCACGCCCCTTCCTAATAGCAAGTCACTAACCCTATTTTACGGGTCGCTAATTGATTAGCGACCCGCAAAACAGGGTTGGTACATTGGCCACATTTTTGCGGTTGCAAACGGGCCTAAAACTTCTTTGGGACCGCAGAAAACGGTCTTACATCTGGCCCTGCGTGTCTTATGTAGTAGAATATGCAGGTCACAGCAGCCTGCATTGCTGTTTGTAGTGGTGTGCGGTGTAAGTTCTCTTTCTCATGTTGATGTGAAGCAGGAGGGTGTGACCGGTGCTATGAGTCAGTCACCACTTATGTGTAGAGGCTAATTGGGCAACCTAACATCTAAAACAAAGGGAGGACCTAGATAATGGCATCGCCTTTTGGGCCTTTTTGGACCAGGAAGGATATAGGGCAAAATGAATGCTATACTGCAACTACAGCAACACAACAGGAAAATTAATCTGCACCATGTACATCACCCACACTACTAATGCCCATATCACACCAAGACCCAAACCAAAACAGCAATCTCAGAAAATCCATACAAAACGTATATTCAACCTTGTACACATCCCACTAATCATCACATATCCACAAACCACCACCAGCACATGCTCATAATTGCACGTTCAACAATACTCCCAGCTCCAGACAGTGTAGACTTTACCATGACTCACAGCCTTGATGCACTTTTAACCACAGAAATCAGGATCACCCCTTCATCTTCATACATCTTAGATGTCCTTGTCACCAAAAGCTAAAGCATTTGGATTGCAGATGATGAACACTTAGGCACTCATTACGAGTACCTGGCTACAAAGGTAATCATTATTGTGCCTTTTGAAATCCGATACCATGGGGAACGGAATTTAAAAGGTGCGATAATTATCGCCTATTACAATTTGTACCCATTAAAATGAGGCGCAACATGCAACATTGGTATTTAACAACCCGAGTTCCATATGTTTCGGCTTTATTGCTGGCCTTTTTCCCTGATAAATTTGAGCAGGCTTGATCTGCCAGAATTTATCAGGGTAAAACTCCGATGAAGTGATAATTATTGCACAACTCATAAATCCGATTCCTGTGTAAACATATGTTTAAATAGGAATTTGAATTTAGCCCTGTACTTGTAAACTGGGCCTGGAAAGATGAAGGAATTATCTTGCACACAATGGCGTTAACAAAAAAAAGAATTTAAGGGAGGGAAGTAAAGAGATGCTGCATTGGTAGGTGGCCTAAGAGAAGGTGATAAATTTGTGCAGCCAATCAAAACTTTTCAGAAATGAAAAAGGAGTCAATCCTGCAAAAATACACACATTGTTTGGAAATGGTGAATTAGGAAATTTGTCATGGATATTGGTGGGTTTCTGAAATCTTAATATGCACTCAACATGCCATAACGACCCACTACCAAAAGTATCCCACAGACACCTGGGGCCTGATTTATCAAGGACTTTCTTTGCCCATGCGTCTCGCAGGGTGTCACAAGGTCACCGCAGTCAGATTTAACAAGCAACGCTAGACCAAATTGAATGGCGCTGCACTGCTTGGTAAATCTGGATTAACGCAAGGCTGTGTAAGTTCCTGGCTTGACCTGGCTTGAGTTACTTTGCCTTGGGAAGACGATAAATGGGTTGAGCATTGGTTTTCCAATGAATCTAGCCATGGATTTTGGCACATTCCCTGATTTACCAACATTGGCAAATCTTGGAATGCATGAAAATGCTACAACTTCCATGGGGACGTGCAACGAGGGAAAAGGTCTTTATTCCTCTTCTTTGTTTCCTCTATGTGTGCTGAATTCTGCAGCACATTTAGAAAGAGGAAATGACTGAGGATTGTTTTTGTGCAGGAAGGTATTCCTTCCTGAACAAAAACAATCCTGCCTGCAATGCAGGCACATGTGCAACTTGTGCAAGGATGCCTGCGTTTGTGTTAGGTAAACCAAAGTGCACCAGCACTAGGAAAGGACAGAAATGCACCGTATAATGCATTCCTGCCTTTTCCTTTTCACAAAGCACAGCGAAGGAAGGTGGCTACCTATGTTGCATTGTGCCAATGTTTTATAATTATGGCCTATGGTGCTGGATTGCTCACTTGTTCACTCACTTCACCAAACAGTACTATATTCTCTGAGCACAGAAAATATTAGTAAAAGGAATGAAACTGATCTAGAGCCCCAGCATGCTTGATTGTTAGCTTGCTGCCCTCAAGGTTGGACAGGCTATGCAATGAGCAGTGCCCGATGAGCTGGTCTAACAGGTCATTGTGAGGACTGTTATTTGAGTGTTTGTGGCCCTGATTTATAGTCTTCTGTGTCAGTATTTAGTATTGATTTCCATGATATTAAAATAAGCTATGCATACATCAGGTTCTAATCCATGCGTTCTTCCATACCTTGCTAAACACCTACATAGCATGTCATTAGAAGTTCAAAACTGCCTGAATTTGCAACCATGGGCCATGTTATAAGCTATCCATTTCACTAATGCAGCCCACTTTTATTTTGTTGTCCGGGCCTATTTTCTGTGCCAGTGTGAGCCTGGCTACCCTCTTACAGCCAAAGGCAGCACTTGCAGAATGCTGACAGGAGTCAACAGGGCTCCCTTATGTAATAATGGCCATATTAGTTTGAAAACAGCGGAGTTGATCCCTAACTCCGACTGTGCTCCATAATCTCTCCACTATGAATTTAAAGGACTCCGGTGAACCCTCTCTGAGGGCTCGACATTAATAGAACTTTCAGCAGTGGTGGCTAGCCTACCGCCAAGCAAAGCTAGTAGGGCGGCGGGGGGACGAAGAGGAGGGGTTGAGAAATAATAATTAAAAAATGATTTAAATCACTTAGCTGCTGCACCACTTTGCTTCCGCTACCGGCTGCCTCATTGTTCCTGCTCCATCTCCAGAAGTGGATGGGCCTGGAAGCACAGGCTCCCATCTCCAATCCAAACGCTGCTGTCGTAGCATGAGAGCAACATCTGGATTGGTCTGAGAGGCCTCATTTGCCACTCAGATGATACCTGGGAGCCTGTGGGGTTTCTCCAACCCGGCTGTGGAACACAGCTGGGTTGCAGAAACATAAGTACGCATGTCTGTTTAGTCGGCCTTAGAAACCCGGCCAAACTGACATGCGCACTTAGAAGTGTACAGTACTCCTCCCTGCCATGGCCTGCCTGGCCCCATCCCTCCTGTCGGATGTATGCAGGCCAGACAGAGATAAATAAAACAATAATAACAATGCTGGCAGTGGGGCGATGCTCCTCCGTCATTGCGGAGGAGCCACCCCTGACTTTCAGATTAAAAATGCTTACATTTAGTAGCCGCTATTTCCCCATTTGACTAACCCTTAACCTGAAACTGGGCATTCAGAACAGACTTGGTTGAAATTTCAGTTATGCATGCGAAATTCACAACATTTCCTGAAGTTTTTCATTACGTTATTTTTGGTAATTGTCAGGCAAGGAAAACTGGTTTACATCCAAATTGTCTTGCTTGAGAACCAATTTTATCAAATAATTGCCCTCCATGCATCTCACACAGCATTCTGTACATGAGGTTGTCCCCTTGTGTGAAATATTCATTTGAGATACCAGTAAACCAAACTTTTCGTAATTTCGTCTAATATAACTGAAACTGTGTGAAATAGTCACAAAAATTATGCATTTCACACAGCCCTAATTCGAGGCTATGAACTGACAAGGGGGTGCTCACTATTTAAAACAGCAAGCCATTAAGCCATTTTTTCCTTTTCACCCTTCAGATAAATCACACAAGGAATTTTAGACAGGTCAGTGAAATAACTAGCTCTAGCTGCTTGGGCTGAAAGCTCGAACAGAGCTCTTCGGAGAAGTAGGGAACAGAACCTGAACAAGTAAGGTTCAACACTGCTTTGTATGGGCACTTTGACAGTATAACAAAGTTTAATTCCAATGTGTACTTCATATTGGGATCTTTGCTTGCATCTAGTCACTTCTAGCTTCTGATACTGGATTTTCGACACAGTTTGCATCTCTTAGTTGATTACCCCAAGACCAAAAACTCTCTGTTGTTGGTCTACTCCAGTACTCCACTTCTCAATAGTAGCCCTTGGGACATATGAATTAGCCCCTATCGACACCACAGGGTCACTTTTACCAACGTTGTGGTCGGGATAGGGGCAACGCTGCCTTGTACATAAGGCCCCCTTTCAGTGTATGCTTACTGTAAAAGGGGTGGACAGTGGGCGTTGCAGTGGGCATTCCTAGGCAACACCCATTCATTTTGATGCTGCCCCTATCTACAAGGGTGGCAATTGCAAAAAACAACAAGTGATGGACTGAATGTGGATCAATGTCACACACTCCCCCAGTCAAAAGATCTGGGCTCAAATCCATCGTTTTTTTGCACTCCACACCACCCTGGGTCAGATAATGGCTTTATGCAAATCAGCTCTGACCCTGTTGCCCCATGGGAACAGTCCAGTCCGAACTACAACAGCCATATCTTTCCCAGACCGGAATCAAGCATCCGAGGACCGGACCGGTTTCGAGGTAACACCTCTCTTCAGCCCGGCTAGCTTGACTCCAAGTGGTGTGGAGTGCCTGGGACCCACGTCTGGGCATCCCCAGCGCACTTAGGGCGGCAATTGCAAAAAACAACAAGTGATGGACTGAATGTGGATCAATGTCACACACTCCCCCAGTCAAAAGATCTGGGCTCAAATCCATCGTTTTTTTGCACTCCACACCACCCTGGGTCAGATAATGGCTTTATGCAAATCAGCTCTGACCCTGTTGCCCCATGGGAACAGTCCAGTCCGAACTACAACAGCCATATCTTTCCCAGACCGGAATCAAGCATCCGAGGACCGGACCGGTTTCGAGGTAACACCTCTCTTCAGCCCGGCTAGCTTGACTCCAAGTGGTGTGGAGTGCCTGGGACCCACGTCTGGGCATCCCCAGCGCACTTAGGGCGGCAATTGCAAAAAACAACAAGTGATGGACTGAATGTGGATCAATGTCACACACTCCCCCAGTCAAAAGATCTGGGCTCAAATCCATCGTTTTTTTGCACTCCACACCACCCTGGGTCAGATAATGGCTTTATGCAAATCAGCTCTGACCCTGTTGCCCCATGGGAACAGTCCAGTCCGAACTACAACAGCCATATCTTTCCCAGACCGGAATCAAGCATCCGAGGACCGGACCGGTTTCGAGGTAACACCTCTCTTCAGCCCGGCTAGCTTGACTCCAAGTGGTGTGGAGTGCCTGGGACCCACGTCTGGGCATCCCCAGCGCACTTAGGGCGGCAATTGCAAAAAACAACAAGTGATGGACTGAATGTGGATCAATGTCACACACTCCCCCAGTCAAAAGATCTGGGCTCAAATCCATCGTTTTTTTGCACTCCACACCACCCTGGGTCAGATAATGGCTTTATGCAAATCAGCTCTGACCCTGTTGCCCCATGGGAACAGTCCAGTCCGAACTACAACAGCCATATCTTTCCCAGACCGGAATCAAGCATCCGAGGACCGGACCGGTTTCGAGGTAACACCTCTCTTCAGCCCGGCTAGCTTGACTCCAAGTGGTGTGGAGTGCCTGGGACCCACGTCTGGGCATCCCCAGCGCACTTAGGGCGGCAATTGCAAAAAACAACAAGTGATGGACTGAATGTGGATCAATGTCACACACTCCCCCAGTCAAAAGATCTGGGCTCAAATCCATCGTTTTTTTGCACTCCACACCACCCTGGGTCAGATAATGGCTTTATGCAAATCAGCTCTGACCCTGTTGCCCCATGGGAACAGTCCAGTCCGAACTACAACAGCCATATCTTTCCCAGACCGGAATCAAGCATCCGAGGACCGGACCGGTTTCGAGGTAACACCTCTCTTCAGCCCGGCTAGCTTGACTCCAAGTGGTGTGGAGTGCCTGGGACCCACGTCTGGGCATCCCCAGCGCACTTAGGGCGGCAATTGCAAAAAACAACAAGTGATGGACTGAATGTGGATCAATGTCACACACTCCCCCAGTCAAAAGATCTGGGCTCAAATCCATCGTTTTTTTGCACTCCACACCACCCTGGGTCAGATAATGGCTTTATGCAAATCAGCTCTGACCCTGTTGCCCCATGGGAACAGTCCAGTCCGAACTACAACAGCCATATCTTTCCCAGACCGGAATCAAGCATCCGAGGACCGGACCGGTTTCGAGGTAACACCTCTCTTCAGCCCGGCTAGCTTGACTCCAAGTGGTGTGGAGTGCCTGGGACCCACGTCTGGGCATCCCCAGCGCACTTAGGGCGGCAATTGCAAAAAACAACAAGTGATGGACTGAATGTGGATCAATGTCACACACTCCCCCAGTCAAAAGATCTGGGCTCAAATCCATCGTTTTTTTGCACTCCACACCACCCTGGGTCAGATAATGGCTTTATGCAAATCAGCTCTGACCCTGTTGCCCCATGGGAACAGTCCAGTCCGAACTACAACAGCCATATCTTTCCCAGACCGGAATCAAGCATCCGAGGACCGGACCGGTTTCGAGGTAACACCTCTCTTCAGCCCGGCTAGCTTGACTCCAAGTGGTGTGGAGTGCCTGGGACCCACGTCTGGGCATCCCCAGCGCACTTAGGGCGGCAATTGCAAAAAACAACAAGTGATGGACTGAATGTGGATCAATGTCACACACTCCCCCAGTCAAAAGATCTGGGCTCAAATCCATCGTTTTTTTGCACTCCACACCACCCTGGGTCAGATAATGGCTTTATGCAAATCAGCTCTGACCCTGTTGCCCCATGGGAACAGTCCAGTCCGAACTACAACAGCCATATCTTTCCCAGACCGGAATCAAGCATCCGAGGACCGGACCGGTTTCGAGGTAACACCTCTCTTCAGCCCGGCTAGCTTGACTCCAAGTGGTGTGGAGTGCCTGGGACCCACGTCTGGGCATCCCCAGCGCACTTAGGGCGGCAATTGCAAAAAACAACAAGTGATGGACTGAATGTGGATCAATGTCACACACTCCCCCAGTCAAAAGATCTGGGCTCAAATCCATCGTTTTTTTGCACTCCACACCACCCTGGGTCAGATAATGGCTTTATGCAAATCAGCTCTGACCCTGTTGCCCCATGGGAACAGTCCAGTCCGAACTACAACAGCCATATCTTTCCCAGACCGGAATCAAGCATCCGAGGACCGGACCGGTTTCGAGGTAACACCTCTCTTCAGCCCGGCTAGCTTGACTCCAAGTGGTGTGGAGTGCCTGGGACCCACGTCTGGGCATCCCCAGCGCACTTAGGGCGGCAATTGCAAAAAACAACAAGTGATGGACTGAATGTGGATCAATGTCACACACTCCCCCAGTCAAAAGATCTGGGCTCAAATCCATCGTTTTTTTGCACTCCACACCACCCTGGGTCAGATAATGGCTTTATGCAAATCAGCTCTGACCCTGTTGCCCCATGGGAACAGTCCAGTCCGAACTACAACAGCCATATCTTTCCCAGACCGGAATCAAGCATCCGAGGACCGGACCGGTTTCGAGGTAACACCTCTCTTCAGCCCGGCTAGCTTGACTCCAAGTGGTGTGGAGTGCCTGGGACCCACGTCTGGGCATCCCCAGCGCACTTAGGGCGGCAATTGCAAAAAACAACAAGTGATGGACTGAATGTGGATCAATGTCACACACTCCCCCAGTCAAAAGATCTGGGCTCAAATCCATCGTTTTTTTGCACTCCACACCACCCTGGGTCAGATAATGGCTTTATGCAAATCAGCTCTGACCCTGTTGCCCCATGGGAACAGTCCAGTCCGAACTACAACAGCCATATCTTTCCCAGACCGGAATCAAGCATCCGAGGACCGGACCGGTTTCGAGGTAACACCTCTCTTCAGCCCGGCTAGCTTGACTCCAAGTGGTGTGGAGTGCCTGGGACCCACGTCTGGGCATCCCCAGCGCACTTAGGGCGGCAATTGCAAAAAACAACAAGTGATGGACTGAATGTGGATCAATGTCACACACTCCCCCAGTCAAAAGATCTGGGCTCAAATCCATCGTTTTTTTGCACTCCACACCACCCTGGGTCAGATAATGGCTTTATGCAAATCAGCTCTGACCCTGTTGCCCCATGGGAACAGTCCAGTCCGAACTACAACAGCCATATCTTTCCCAGACCGGAATCAAGCATCCGAGGACCGGACCGGTTTCGAGGTAACACCTCTCTTCAGCCCGGCTAGCTTGACTCCAAGTGGTGTGGAGTGCCTGGGACCCACGTCTGGGCATCCCCAGCGCACTTAGGGCGGCAATTGCAAAAAACAACAAGTGATGGACTGAATGTGGATCAATGTCACACACTCCCCCAGTCAAAAGATCTGGGCTCAAATCCATCGTTTTTTTGCACTCCACACCACCCTGGGTCAGATAATGGCTTTATGCAAATCAGCTCTGACCCTGTTGCCCCATGGGAACAGTCCAGTCCGAACTACAACAGCCATATCTTTCCCAGACCGGAATCAAGCATCCGAGGACCGGACCGGTTTCGAGGTAACACCTCTCTTCAGCCCGGCTAGCTTGACTCCAAGTGGTGTGGAGTGCCTGGGACCCACGTCTGGGCATCCCCAGCGCACTTAGGGCGGCAATTGCAAAAAACAACAAGTGATGGACTGAATGTGGATCAATGTCACACACTCCCCCAGTCAAAAGATCTGGGCTCAAATCCATCGTTTTTTTGCACTCCACACCACCCTGGGTCAGATAATGGCTTTATGCAAATCAGCTCTGACCCTGTTGCCCCATGGGAACAGTCCAGTCCGAACTACAACAGCCATATCTTTCCCAGACCGGAATCAAGCATCCGAGGACCGGACCGGTTTCGAGGTAACACCTCTCTTCAGCCCGGCTAGCTTGACTCCAAGTGGTGTGGAGTGCCTGGGACCCACGTCTGGGCATCCCCAGCGCACTTAGGGCGGCAATTGCAAAAAACAACAAGTGATGGACTGAATGTGGATCAATGTCACACACTCCCCCAGTCAAAAGATCTGGGCTCAAATCCATCGTTTTTTTGCACTCCACACCACCCTGGGTCAGATAATGGCTTTATGCAAATCAGCTCTGACCCTGTTGCCCCATGGGAACAGTCCAGTCCGAACTACAACAGCCATATCTTTCCCAGACCGGAATCAAGCATCCGAGGACCGGACCGGTTTCGAGGTAACACCTCTCTTCAGCCCGGCTAGCTTGACTCCAAGTGGTGTGGAGTGCCTGGGACCCACGTCTGGGCATCCCCAGCGCACTTAGGGCGGCAATTGCAAAAAACAACAAGTGATGGACTGAATGTGGATCAATGTCACACACTCCCCCAGTCAAAAGATCTGGGCTCAAATCCATCGTTTTTTTGCACTCCACACCACCCTGGGTCAGATAATGGCTTTATGCAAATCAGCTCTGACCCTGTTGCCCCATGGGAACAGTCCAGTCCGAACTACAACAGCCATATCTTTCCCAGACCGGAATCAAGCATCCGAGGACCGGACCGGTTTCGAGGTAACACCTCTCTTCAGCCCGGCTAGCTTGACTCCAAGTGGTGTGGAGTGCCTGGGACCCACGTCTGGGCATCCCCAGCGCACTTAGGGCGGCAATTGCAAAAAACAACAAGTGATGGACTGAATGTGGATCAATGTCACACACTCCCCCAGTCAAAAGATCTGGGCTCAAATCCATCGTTTTTTTGCACTCCACACCACCCTGGGTCAGATAATGGCTTTATGCAAATCAGCTCTGACCCTGTTGCCCCATGGGAACAGTCCAGTCCGAACTACAACAGCCATATCTTTCCCAGACCGGAATCAAGCATCCGAGGACCGGACCGGTTTCGAGGTAACACCTCTCTTCAGCCCGGCTAGCTTGACTCCAAGTGGTGTGGAGTGCCTGGGACCCACGTCTGGGCATCCCCAGCGCACTTAGGGCGGCAATTGCAAAAAACAACAAGTGATGGACTGAATGTGGATCAATGTCACACACTCCCCCAGTCAAAAGATCTGGGCTCAAATCCATCGTTTTTTTGCACTCCACACCACCCTGGGTCAGATAATGGCTTTATGCAAATCAGCTCTGACCCTGTTGCCCCATGGGAACAGTCCAGTCCGAACTACAACAGCCATATCTTTCCCAGACCGGAATCAAGCATCCGAGGACCGGACCGGTTTCGAGGTAACACCTCTCTTCAGCCCGGCTAGCTTGACTCCAAGTGGTGTGGAGTGCCTGGGACCCACGTCTGGGCATCCCCAGCGCACTTAGGGCGGCAATTGCAAAAAACAACAAGTGATGGACTGAATGTGGATCAATGTCACACACTCCCCCAGTCAAAAGATCTGGGCTCAAATCCATCGTTTTTTTGCACTCCACACCACCCTGGGTCAGATAATGGCTTTATGCAAATCAGCTCTGACCCTGTTGCCCCATGGGAACAGTCCAGTCCGAACTACAACAGCCATATCTTTCCCAGACCGGAATCAAGCATATCTACAAGGGTGGCATACATAGGAGGCAGTGCCAAAATTAAGTCCAAGTAAATCCTGGTCTTTAGTTGGCGAAAAGAGGATAAATGCATTATTTCTCCTTGTTTTGCTGTTTCCATGTGTGCTGCCTTGTGCAACACAAATGGCAAAAAGCAAAATGCCATAGTTTGTTTAGGTACAGGAAGGTGTCCCCTCCTGTACATAAATAATCTTTTATTTTTTTTATGCCATTTTGTCACTTTTATGTGTGCTGCATGAAGCTGCACAAATTAAAGTGACAGCATGGCATTTTAGGATTGTTTATGTGCAGGAAGGGACACCTTCCTACACATAAACAATGCTCCCCTGCACGCAGACACCCTTACACTATGGTGCAAGGGTGCCTGCATTGGTGCTAAGTTCTAAACTTAGCACCATCGTAGTGGGAAACGCAAGGCTGCACCACATTCTTGTAAATATGGTGCAGCCTTGTGTTTAAGATGGGCGTTAAGCCAAGGAAGCTAACGCCCGCTCTGCCACTTCCTTGTACATATCCCCCGGTATGTTTTTACTCCCCATCTAGCGGGACAGCATTCTGAAGCGGCCGCAAAGGCAACATTTGAGCGCTCTACATACTCACTGAAAGTAAATAATATTTTACACTCTCCATTTCAATCTGTCTCTCTCTCTCTCCCTCTTTCACACACATTCTCACGTATATTCTCTCTTTATATAAATGGGTTTCTCTATTTCACAGTTACTTTACCATCTTTATTCTATAATTCCTCAGCAGGCTAGACAAAGTAATGTCCAACCCCCGAGACATGAGAACACCCTCTATGGCTATAATGACCTTGTATTCGCCTTGCAAAGCACCAGATCTCTAAGTTCCCTGGAACATATAGCACAGACTCAGGCCTCGGGTGGCAGATCAGATACTTAAGCCAGAAAACTGGTTCTGAATAGGGCAAAATGGCAATTTTGGTCAGAGCAGTGGTTGTTCGTGTCTGAATCCACATATGCGAGGGTGCATGTAGGTCCCCCCCAGCATGGCGAGAAGCCAGCCCAAACAACATAAGCCCTCCGTCATGCAACTATCTACTCCAACACTATTGAGCTGTGATCTCCGTCAAACAGTACATGGCCCGAGAAACTGAAGAATATGTGCTCCTGTTGGTTGACAGCATGAGGCCCAAACCATTTTCAATATCAGAAGTCATCCAACTGTCCCAAGGGAATGTTTTCAACTTATAAAGCATGCCACCAGCACCAACAACTAGTGGCATACAATGAAGGAACTGTTGAACTGGGCACTATAAATCAAAAGACAGATCCAAGCCATGTAGCTTTGACAAAAAACCTGACTCACAATTTGTACACACAAGCCAAACAGACAGTATCTGACTGTCTCAAATGTCAGGCCATAGAACAACCTGATCCACATGCACCTATGATATCATAGAAAGACCAAAGTCACCTTCGACCCAACTGAGCGCAGACTTTGGGACACTATTGGGGGGATAACATCTCTTAGCGGTTATTGCCGATGTTAGCAAATATTCTGATATAGAGGTGATATGCTCTAACACAGCAGAAGAGATTATTCTGAAGCTGGAAAAGATATTTGCCACCCATGGCATAACTCTGGAAGTTAAAATGTATAATAAACCACCTTTCCAAAGTCATACATAGCTACATACTTTTAATCACTAGGCTTAAGCCATCGGAAAATCACTCCCAAAAGGTCTCAAGCAAATGGGGAGATTGAAAGATTCCTGCGGACCCTTGAAAAATGAATCTTCATTGCAGAAATCGGATACGACTTTGTAGAGTGTGCCATATACCAGTTCTTACGAGACTACAGAAACCTCTACACTCCTGTCCAAGGCATCCCTAAAAGTTCTGTTAGTTGGGAGACAATCAAAAGAAAATGACCACAGTAACTCTTCCTGGGTTCTCCCAGTCGAGGATCACAAATCTATCCAAGACTGAAGGCGCCTGAGTAATGATGAGGCCAGCCATCACCTACACACCAGAACAACAACCCTCCAACTGGGTGTCCCAGTACTACTGCGCAACCGCAGAGGCAGTGGTAAATTCCAACCCCCGTTTGAACCACAACTGTGGTATGTCACCCACTTCGAAGGCACCATGGTGGCAGCCTCGCAAGGGGGTGCAAGAATAATTAGGATTGTCTCATACTTCAAAAAGATCTCTAACTGTGCTGCATTCTATAGTTGCACCAGCTCAACCTAAATGACATTGCTCTTTCCCAGAAGAGACAATGATCACCTCAGCTGAAGGAACAACTCCTCCAAATAGGGCCCCAAAACAATGATCACTTACCGAAATACACTAAGCAGCCACAAGTGAGTCAGTGCTAGGATAGAGAAGAAATGCACTATATCTTTGAAAACATGGCACAGTTCTGCTCTCGATGTTTTAAGCACTGCAGTGCAACAAGTTAGTAAATATACCCCTAAGTGATATAGTATATGGTAGTTACCAGGACTCCAACTCCCTTACTCTGTATTTTGGTATAAATCCTCTGGGGGGATATTCTCAAAAACGTGTGTTAACCATCTCAAATTTAGCTTAACACAACTTTCCATATCGCAGTCCATCGCAAGAAAATAACACTGTCTTAACGTCCGATTACCAACCCCATGCGATAGTAGTAGGACAAGTCAAATGACCATGTAAAAATCCATTCCACACACAAAAAAATCGAAACACAAACAACAAAACCAAAAAAGTTGCGATTCCCCAAAGAGCGATACCAGAATCAGCAAAAACCAGCGATCTGCCTGCAATTCCCATGCGTAGTGCTCGAAAACACACTATAAAAGCCAAAAAAACACCACACCAAAACCACCGAGTGCAGAGGACAAGTCAAACCCCACAAGCCCCACGGAGGACCAGCATGGAACCCCGTTTTCGGGGAAGGGCAAGGAGAAGAGGAAGAGGAAGACGGGGTTACGTTCGCTGAAAGACCGGATCATCATCACAGAGGTGATGGAACAGTATCGACAACTGTTCGTCACCTCCACTGCGGCACTGGCAACCCAAACGGAAATATGGCAGACCATCGACACCAACGTCAATGCAGTCGAAGTGTCGAGGAGGTCAATGGAGGGGGTGAAGAGGTGCCGGCATGATGTGCAATGCCAGACCAAACAGAAACTTGTCGCCAACAGGAAGGCAGCAACAGTGACTGGAGGTGGGAGTCCTGCGCCACAGGAGGAGCTGGATGAGCTAGAGGAAATGGTGGCCACAGTCACCAGTTTGGAGAAGGTGGCAGGAGTTGGGGGTCTGGACAACTCGATATGACCTGACCCAATAGCAACAGGGTGAGTAACGACCAGGGACTGGGGGGACGGGGGGAGATGGGCACTATGGCACACATGCACAATCATGTGTAGCACACACACAATCACTGTGGGACATGTCCCTGATACGGGAAACAACCTTTACTTTGCAGCTTTTACTTCGCAGGTATGTTACTTAGCAGTTTTTAGTTAGCAATGTCTTTTACTTCGCATGTTTTTACTTAGCATGCCTTTACTTCGCATATGCCGTTACTTTGCAGGAGAAGAGTGGATCACGGGCAGAGAGAGGTAAGTGGGGCAGTGTAGTTAGGGTAGTGTAGTAGTGTATGTGTAGTGTAGGGTGTAGTGTTTTAGGGTTTAGGGTTAGTATTGTAGTGTATGTGTAGTGTAGGGTTTAGTGTTTTAGGGTTTAGGGTAGTGTAGTAGTGTATGTGTAGTGTAGGGGGTAGTGTTTTAGGGTTTAGGGTAGTGTTGTAGTGTATGTGTAGTGTAGGGGGTAGTGTTTTAGGGTTTAGGGTGGTGTTGTAGTGTATGTGTAGTGTAGGGGGTAGTGTTTTAGGGTTTAGGGTAGTGTTGTAGTGTATGTGTAGTATAGGAGGTAGTGTTTTAGGGTTTATGGTGGTGTTGTAGTGTATGTGTAGTGTACGGTGTAGTGTTTTAGGGTTTAGGGTGGTGTTGTAGTGTATGTGTAGTGTAGGGGGTAGTGTTTTAGGGTTTGGGGTAGTGTTGTAGTGTATGTGTAGTGTAGGGGGTAGTGTTGTAGTGTATGTGTAGTGTAGGGGAGTGTTTTAGGGTTTAGGGTAGAGTTGTAGTGTATGTGTAGTGTAGGGGAAGTGTTTTAGGGTGTAGGGTAGTGTTGTAATGTATGTGTAGTGTAGGGAAGTGTTTTAGGGTTTAGGGTAGTGTTGTATTGTATGTGTAGTGTTGGTAGTGTTTTTAGGGTTTAGGGTAGTGTTGTAGTGTATGTGTAGTGTAGGGTAGTGTTTTAGGGTTCACGGTAGTGTTGCAGTGTATGTGTAGTGTAGGGGATAGTGTTTTAGGGTTTAGAGTAGAGTTGTAGTGTATGTAGTGTAGGGTAGTGTTTTAGGGTTTAGGGTAGTGTTGTAGTGTATATGTAGTGTAGGGGGTAGTGTTTTAGGGTTTAGGGTAGTGTTGTAGTGTATGTGTAGTGTAGGGTAGTGTTTTTGGGTTTAGGGAAATTTTGTAGTGTATGTGTAGTGTAGGGTAGTGTTTTAGGGTTTAGGGTAGTGGTGTAGTGTATGTGTAGTGAAGTGTAGTGTTTTAGTGTTTTGGGAAGTTTAGGGGGCGTGGAGGGTAGTGTTGCTGTGTAGGGAAAAAAAATTAAAAAACAATATTTATGCTTAGTAAAATCCTGCGAAGTAAAGTACAGCTAAGTAATGCCTATTTAATGCATTTTAATGATTTTGCGAAGTAAAGGTATGCTAAATAAAAACTGCTATGTAAAGGTTTTTGAGAAGTAAAAACGTCATAGTAAAGGCATGCTAAGTATTAGCATGCTAAGTAACGTCATACATTCCCTGATACCCTTGGCACACTGCAGCACACATACAAACACCAAGTAGGACCCCGTCCACCATGTGCACAGATGGGCCCCCTCCAAATCACCAATGACATAACCTATCTATGCACATGTGATGAATTCAGAAAAGCAGCTGCTATGTGAGCCACACTGATTATGCAAGTGACACTGCATGACCGATAGCATGGCAGCAGCCAAAATACATGACATGATGCACAAATCGACATGAAGGTGGCCCAGTGTGGATCACATCCGTAAAGAAGTAGGTCTGTCATATCTACGTGCACCCACAACCCAGGCCGTCCAATACACGCAGCAGACAAACAATGCACAAGGCCACAAAATCTGCCCAAGAGCACAAATGACCCAAGTCGCAAACATTTCAGCCCCCGAAAAGCGCACAATTCAAAGGCACACCGCCTCAAAGGGATATGGGTCCACAAAATCAGAGCTGCAGGGGCGACTCCCCCATAATGCAGCACACACACATAGCAATCACAGAACATCAGCAATTACGGCAATGTGGTACAAAGTGCAACACCTACACCATTGGACAGAGGACACAACAGGTTCCCCTTGTGCGTCGTAACTGGCTACTCACATCTGGCATTGCCTGACACTGTGAGATGATAATGTACGGGTACTACCACACATCCATCATGTAGTCAAAAATCTCACTGTCGGCCATCAAATAGCTAGTTCCACCAAAACAGTCACAATGTGCATTGTCATGCAGTCTGTATGTAAACATCTTCAAAGCAGCAACATACATGGGAAACTCTGTTAACCTGCATCTCCACTTAACATTGTAGAGGGACAAACAACACTTACTGCACAGCAGACCACAAATCCCATCAGTGATGATGAAGAGGACAACCTGCACATATGTTCAGACACTCTCCAATGGATAATGGACAGCCTCCATACCCCACCCCCAGAGCAGGGCAGCCCAGCTGCCTTGAGGGGACTCCACGACCTGCACAGACCACACAGCAGGAAACTCACAACACCACGTCTGTCTCCCAGGACCCCACGAACAACACATGGAATTTCAACGCCGTGTGTTGGATTGCCAGGTGGAGTTGGGTGATCAACTGTGGGTGGGTTTCGAGCTCGTGGCAGCCAAACTCGATGCCATTCGTGGGTGTCTGAGTCCCATCAGGGACCACTTATAGTCCCTAACAGACACACACTGTCTGCACCATGCTCCATGACAATCCTTGGCTGACATTGCTGGGACCATTACTCAGATGCAAGAACTGTCTAGTCAGACAGGCACCAGCGTTGACAGCACAGAGTTGGCACAAAGGCGCAGGACAATTGAGACCATGGAGCAGATGCAGGCTGGAAGTATGGCTTCCACGGCTGAACACCAGCAAGATGTAGCTGGGATCTTCCATGCCATTCAGTTCATTATCTTACCATTGCTGCCACTGAGCCGGTCTCAGATAAGTGCAGTGTGAACTTTGACACACACATCTCCGAGCCCTGATGTGTCAGTAGCACACAGTGATGCAGCCCTATCACCATCACACCTTGATGTATCAGTGGCACACAGTGATGCATCTGTTACATCGCCACACACACCGGACACACTGGATACAGAAAAAGTATCAGAGGACTAAGATGTGGATGGTAATTACTGTGTGAGGAAGGAGGTAGTAGCATCCATCACCACCAATTAGCCTGTCCCTGCCTGGTTCTGCCCTATGCATCATTCCCTGGGACAACACCTTCCACTGACCCCCGGAACACTCTGTGACATTCACTTGGACCCTGACATGGACTGCCATATCTTCACTGGTTGACAATTACATAGCAATCCTGCTGCGGACTGCACTCTCCCACTTCCAAATCACTTTTCAATCCCCAAAGGACTCTGGTTGGCCCACCACTGGGCTTCAATGTAATGTGGGCTTGGCATGGCCGTGTACAGCTCCAGCTCCGGCATAGACCACAATGTGAATGGAACATTCGAAATCACACAGATGTGTCATGACTATGTTCACCCAAGTATGAAAGTATTGATGGATGTAGGGACAATGATTGCACAAGAAGGTACAACCTGGTAAATGCCATCAATGTGCATGTTTAACCCTGAGCCACATGGCCAATTGGATGACTGTGAAGGTGAGCACTAGCTTTGACCTCATTGCACATTAACAACAATCTCACAACCCCCCCAATGTAGGCACACGTCCATGTATTGAATAGGGCTGTGTGTAGGAATGACCAAATCGGTAGCAGGCCAGAAGTGGTGCCCTACATCACATGTGACAACAGTACTTCACTTCACATACCTACTCACACACATCCGTGTGGACACATTCTGTTTAGATTTATAGCATTACTCAACATGGTCAGAGGTTGGACACCATGCTCACATTGATAAAGACATGTAAGTGCACAGGCCTGCCAGTAACTATCCAAACACAATGTTTGGCTCACAGAGGCGGAACTGTCAAAAGTGACCCACCCCCATTGTACATGCGTCAGTCAATCCCTCCCTGTGTAGGGACGATGCTCATTGTGGCACACAATTTGACAATCTAATCAACACTCATCACAGTTGGACAGTAGTGAAGTTGCGTAGACTTTATTGGCATGTGTTAGTACGGACAAGGCAACGGCCACAACATGCAGGGACATACTTAAGACACTTATACGCAGCATGGGAACATGTCGAGGTGCAAGACATGGGAGGCAAAAATGTCCACAAAATCATTACGGATGGCAACGGTCTCAGCCCACCTTGCCATGCTGGATGAGTCATGTGATGTTTTGCTTCTGCCCATTGCCATGTGTGAGGGGACATGACTCACAGACCATGAGGTCGGCATAGTGCTCTGACACCGGACTTCGCCGACTGTCTTCTCTGCTGATAGTGATCAGTGAAAGAGTCCGACAAGGTCACATGTCGTGTGCTACATTGCCATATGTGTTCTGTCCCCCCAGCAGTATGTCTGAATTGGTAATGTTGCCAAACGACGCTGTGTTGCTCCTACCATGGAAATGCAACACTTTGCACAGGTGTGTGTACACATGCGTAGTTCCACGCACATGCACTCAGAGTCCAGATGAAGGCAGACATGTCGACTGTTGTGGTGAGATATGTGACCATTCCCCACGATGCAACAAGGTGTTGGGACCTGTGCTGTGGGTGGCAATCCGATGTGGCTGTAGGAACTTAGTTACTCGTCCATGAATGCCAGCGCAGATTCATGGGCAATGTGTTCCAATAGTACGTTGTTTTCAGGTTCAAGAAACACCAGGGTGACCCAATCCACTAACTGGTCCGGACAGATGTGCTCAGTCCACGCCATTTCCCCAATCCGCAACACAGCCCAATAGGGGAGGGCCTTGATGTGGTTACTGTACACGAGGAGTTGTGCAATCTCCCAAGCACAACTGCCAGCACATACGCCAAAGATCAGTGCATCCCATGCACGGGTATCCCTGTGACACTCCTGTTTGTGGGCCAACAGGGGGTGCACTGTCAGGTCATAATCCAATTCAGCTACCATTGAGTTGGATAGGCAGACCTCAATGGGCTACTTTAATATGCATGATCGACAGGGGAACCAGGGCTGGACGCAGGTGACGTAGGCAAGACGTAAACTCAGACGGAAACTGATTCGCAACACTGCCATTGGCAGGGATCCCAACAGATGCAGCATTCGTGCACGGTACAGTTCCACGTGACAGGGGTTGTGCAAGTGCCCAGGAATACCTGCCATTGTGTTTGTTGATCTCGTAGTACCGGCACCCTCAGACCGGCAGTAGTTCTGTGGGTGATATGCCACAGCTCAGGGCAATAAGTTGTATGTGTGTGCAACGTTTGGACGTATGGGTAGTTTTTAACCAATGTGTCAAGGGCATCCCTTGCAGGTGTAGGTCGTGCAGGGACAAGTGTGTGTGGGGTGTGGGCACGTTGTTTTTTCATTTCCGCAGTTCGTGATGTGGGAGTCCTTGGGGGCTGGTATGGTATCTCACACAGGGTATACCTGCCGCATTCAGGACCAAGGTCAGGGGTACGGTTGGCCTTCTGTCTTGTGTGTTGAGACAAAGAAGCTTTCATACCTAATTTTAGCCTGACCACTGCTTGCATTTCTGAAATGTGATGTGGCCTTTGTGCTGCCTTTGATACCAGGCCTGTGATTTGGGGTGCACAAATTTCGAGACACATGCAGTTGTTGGCATGTTTGCAAGAGCCAAGGGCCAGATTGGTCTTGCACTCCTTGTTCAGTCTCTCTCTTTCTCTCTCTTTCTTTCCCTCTCTCTCTTTCTCTCTCTCCCTGTCCTTTGATGAGTGCCTGACACACCTTCTTATCTTGGATATTGTCTTGCAGGCTGTGAGTCACAGATTGTCCAGGAATGCCCCGGCATGACTCTTCACAATAGTTGTTTGGAGACAAATTAGAATGTGACATTTTGTTTGGTCTTTCAATGGTGAATGGATTAATCAGGATTTCAGTACTCACATGTATGTTGATTGTTGCAATTGTGGGACATCAGGCGGGTGCTTTTCTTCATGTTTTCGAGCCGTTTATGTGCAGTGTCTTGGTCTGGGAGAGGTGGGTGTGCAAGGGTGGGGCCCTTGGGGTGGGATGTGGTCCTGGGGGTGGTGGTGGTGGGTGTTTTGGCCCTCTTGGGTGTCCGACCTGCATGTTCAGTGGCTCCATGGCATCTGTTGTTCTTCAGGTGTGGCTCTAGGCTGGGCTCCCTTTTGTGGTGCAGGCTGTCGTCCTACTATGCACCAGGTCAGAGCAGGTGTTAGTTTCCTGCTGCTAACTCCCCTCATCGCATGTTTTGTGATCTTTTTGCCGATCTGGCTGGTCGTTGAGAATGTTGCGGAGTGGTGTCGCGGCTTTTGGCACGGAAACGCCTACTCTGCATCTCATTAACGATAGTTGCCGGGGTCGTCTGTGGCAATGTTTTTTGCGGCTGCTATTGCGGGTAAACTGGTGATGTCGGCTGTTAGCACCTGCTTGTGAATGGGGAGATAAATTTATCGTGAGTTTGGCTGCGATAAACTGCCGATAACTCTGCGATAGTTCCTTGAGAATACGCCCCTCTATGTTTTTCTTTGAGCACTCTGGGGTAACTGAGGTGGGATGGAGCACACAACTCATAAATAAACAAAACAGCAATCCAAAACAAATGTAGCCGGTGCCTTCCATAGCACAAGTATCCCATAGATTATGAGTTGAGTGTTATATAGACTTCGGCTGAAATTTCTTCATTTTGTTGAATTTTTCATCTCGTTGTAAGAAATTTACGGGATAACATAGTAGATGCAGGTTCCCCTCCCACCTTAATGCTTAAGCAGCATCTGAGAAGCCTTCCGGTGCAGCCTGCAGCAGGGGTTACATCCTTCTCAATCTGCTGTTATTTAGCTGATTTCGCGGCTCACCTAAACATGGGTGATTAAAAAGCAATTCAAAAAATGCAATTGCAAACACAAAAAAAATTACCCATATGGGAAGCTCTGCTTTTATTGCTCCGAAAATCACAATAACGAAATTATAGCACGTCGCCGGAATATTTTCCAGCTGAGATGACTTTGCGTCTAGCAAGACGCACGGAAATCTTTGGATTTCTTAAAATGGAAATAAGAGGATCTGTTCTTTCTTTTAATTCTTGCGAGCCTAGTGGCACCATGCGAAGCTTTGAAACCCTACCTCCCCGTCTTTCATGGACGGAGTGGCAGACTACAGCGGCCTTGCCGTGGGGGACGCATTTCAAAAGGTAAACAACAGGCACAAGCTCGGAGAGGAAGAGATGCGTTCCTCTGATGTCCGCGCGCCCGGGGCCTGCCTGTTGTGAAAAAGAAAGATGAAATGGGCGGGAGGCGTCGAAGAGGGGTTTGCACGAGCGCGCCTCACGTTAGGTGACTGCGAGAGAGCCACGGGAGGCTGGGAACGAAGAAGAGACAGGGCAATTATCTCTCAAGGTAAAATTTCCTTTGCATTCCATCTCGGTGCCACGATATTCGTGTTATTCCTTACAACTCTCGCAAATCCAAGAATACCAGGCGGAGAGCAGCTAAGGCCGCTGGTCAAATTAGACAGCACAACGGTGTGAAGGAAATATTATCCATCAAATCGAGGAGGGGAACTAGACATGGGCAGCGTGGGTAGTTATCCTGGAGCCCGCGATCGCTTACTACCAGAGGGCCCTGTGCCAAGCCTGCAGCTTCTTACAGACCCCCGTGTAAGGATCCAGGAGATTCTACAGTGCTTCAAATGGGCCGGTACTGTCCGGTACTGCGTACCAGCAGTTGTTCATTTTGAGAAGGAGAGTACCTGCAATTCTCAAGAGAGGGGCAATACTTTTTATTGGAGAGTTCCAAAACTTCTCGGAATCAAGCAAGTACCCTGGGTCAGGGTACCTGCACTTCTATGTTCCCATTTTAAGCACTGCAGGAGAGTACCCCCCTTGGTTCTCTCAGCCATGGTGGCACACTCCGAGGAACAGGGGAGGGAGTCACCCTACACAGGGCTTTGCAGTTGTGGTCCAGAGTTTCAAGGCCCAAGGGAGGGTGCCCTCTATCCTGTCTCTTGCAGATGTGGTATCGCACTGCGGGGCTCAGTGAGTGGCGGACTGGCTGAATTGAGCATACTGTGTGTCCCCCGGAGGCTAGAAGGATGGGGGACGTTTTTTCAGAGGTGGGGGCCAGTTATTTTACAGGGGGGCGGTTTTGCAGTGAAGTAAGCTTTGGTGCCATTGTTTTTAGGTTGAGAAATGATGAAGGGTCTCATTGCATGGCTATCCTGAAGAAGGAGGCAGTTGTTCGCTGAAACGTGCATATATTTTCAATATATGAAAGACCCACACAATCTAGTGGATGCATACAAAATGTTAACAATGATGGCATTGTATCAATTTATAAGAAGAGTATCTGTTATGTGAATCATAGATCCTTGACAGGACAGAATACTTGCAAATGAACAGAGATATTGATGAAGATGTATGTTTGCATGATATGATGTACACATCAATATACAAACTGAGTGCTGTTTTGAAGACCCAAGTCTATTTCTAGTTTTATTGTTGAAATGCAGTTCATAAGTGTCAATATGATGTCTGAGTATGAATGTCTGAGTATATGATTAACCCTGGGCGTCCGATTCGGCTACGCCCACGGAGTAGGCGTAGTGTTGCCTTCTACGCATTTTGCGTAGACAGCGTAGCCGGCAACACTACGCCCACTCCGTGTGTGTAGCCGAGTCGGCCGCCACCCGCCTCCCTCCCGCCCTACCCTAGATACATTATTTAAGCAACTACACTGAATAAAACAATTTTAAAGCACTTACCTTGTCCGGGGCTCGTCCGGGGCTCCCTCTTTGAATAGCGTCCTTTCCTGGAAACAAATGCGCATGCGCGGGCGGCCGCGCATGCGCATTTCTCGGGAGAAATGCGCATGCGCGGCCGCCCGCGCATGCGCATTTGTTTCCAGGAAAGGACGCTATTCAAAGAGGGAGCCTCGGACGAGCTGCGGACAAGGTAAGTGCTTTAAAATTGTTTTATTCAGTGTAGTTGCTTAAATAATGCATGTTGGGGAGAGCGGGAGGGAGGTGCGTAGTGGGGCTACGCGGAGTGCGGGAGTGGGCGTAGCTTCTCGCCCACTCCGCGTAGCTCCGCGAAGCCCCACTACGCCCACTACGCCCAGGGTTATATGATCAGTGAGATATTTATATAACGAACCAGCATACTTCTCATGATTTAATAATTAAAAAGATATGGTAAAAATGGGTTGCTTATGGTTTTCACAATTTTGGCAGGGAATACAAGATGTTTATTGGAATTAGAAATTTCTATGTATTATACGAAACATTTTATGAAAATAAATGAATAATCAATAAAGAAATTTGATGCTAGAGTGTGTTATATTTAGTTTTCTGTGCCTCATATGCACCTTTCTGAGTGATTGCTGATGTGAACAGTTAGGTAGCCCGGGGAGTTTTTCTGATTACACTTTACCACCTGTTAGAAATGGGGGTCTATAGTTGGCAATGGTTTGCACCGTTGTCCAAGTAAGGACCCTTCTTCTTAGTCAGGATAAAGGGGATAAACTTCTAAAATAACCCCTGCTCACCCCCTTGGTAGCTTGAACTAGCAGACAGGCTTATCTCAGAGGCAGTTTGTAAAGCATTTGTGCACACATACAGTAAAACACTACAAATGGACACCTCACCACTTTAGAAAAATAAGTAATCTTTATCTAAACCAAACAAGACCAAAATGACAAAAATCCATAATACAGTAATAAAAATATGACTAATAAAGGGTAGAAACAGTTCTGTCCATACCAACTATAGATGCAACACTTTCAGCACAAAGTACCTTGGATGTGTCTAAATCAAAAGCACAGGGAAGGTGATGCGTTGGGTCCTTACTCCAGGGCAGGTGATGCGTCAATTCCATACTCCCAGGCAGGGGAGGTGATGTGTCCGTTCCTTACCAAAGGGGAGGAGATGCATCGGTTTCTGCGTCAGGATCAGTGGGGTGATCTCAGACTTCGTAGATCGGTGTACTCGATGTGGCATGCAGCGATTTCTCCCGCCGCTGGCAGGCGCTGCGTCGGTTTCTACAGCAATGCATTGGAAACAGGTGAGGATGCATCATGCTTCTCGTTGTTGCATTACTTTTCCAGATCCCAACAGCAGGAACAGCCTCCAGAGGCCCAGAACAGCAGCAGCAGGCACCTCTTGGCAGGTCAGAACTCACAGCAAGGATGTTCAGGGGAGCTGGGGGTGAAGACTTTGTGTCCCTGAGACTTCAGAACAGGAGGCAAGCTCTACTTCAAGCCCTAGGAGATCTTCCTCCAGCAGGTAGACACAGCACACAGCAAAGTCCTTGTCATTTTCTTGGCAGAAACAGCCTCTGCAGGCCAACCCCAGACAGCACACCAAGTGGCTGTCTGAACAGGATGTACAGCCCAGCCCCTGTCACTCCAAAGCCAGAATGGCATTACACAAGCCCAGCAGAGGCACACAGGATGGCTAAGCAAGAAAATACCTACTTTCTAAAAGTTGTATTTTCAAACGCAGAATGTAAAAATCATCTTCACTAAAAGATGCATCTTTATATTCTGAGTTCAGACATACTAATCTTTAACTTCCTTTCTTGTCCCAATAGGAAGGTACAGTTATAGGATGTTATAAATAAACTCCCTTTCCATCCTATGGGACAGATAGCCTTTCAATAGTGAAAAAGCAAATTTCACTGTAGTTCACTATCAGGACATTTTACACACATCACAACATATCCTACTTTTCACAGACATTGCACCATGTCCACAGGGGTACCTTGGGCCTACCTTAGGGCTGACTCGCATGTAAGAAAAAGGAAGGCTAAGGCCTGGCAAATGGGTGCACTTGCTAGAGCGCAATGGCAGTATCAAACTGCGAACAGACGTTGCAGTGGCAGGTCTGAGTTAGATTTACAGGCTGCTCAGGTGGGTGGCACAATCAAGGCTGCATGCTCACTAGCAGCATTTCGTTTCCAGGCCCTGGACACACAGAGTGCACTGTACTAGGGACTTACCAGTAAATCAATTATGGCAATCATGGAAACACCATTCCATAAACACAAGTTACAGAGAGTGCATATGCACTTTAGCACTGATCAGCAGTGTTAAAAGTGCCCAGAGTCATAAATCCAACAAAAACAGGTCAAAATAGGAGGCCAAAAAGAAAATAATCTGGGGATAAACCCCCTGGACAAGCCAGGTCTAACACCACCTATTACATTCTTTTTTGACTAGACAATGAGCCTGAGCACTGCTGAAACCCCCAGTCCCCAAGGAAATAGCTAGTCCAGTGTTTTTTGTTTAACCACACACCTACTAGAACTTAAATTCTCCAAGTACGGCCTGGGGCAGCATGCAGCACTTCTGGCCTTTACATGAATCCCTCTGGTGAACAGCAGCACTGGGCTACTGTTTACTTGATGGGGCACAAACATTCAGAAATCTGGCAAGCATTTATTTAAATTTCAAATGAAATAACGGTAAGGAAATAAGAAGGTGTCCTGCACTAGGGGTGTAACAAAGGCCCGCAGTCCCCGCGGGCCTGATGGTGGCCCGAGCTGCAGGGGGCCCCCTCAGTACAGTACTCAGGCCTGAGAGCTCCATATTAAATACAGAGTTGGAGCCCCTTCATATACCTTGAAGGGGGGCCCTCTCAACTTTTGTTACGCCAGTGTCCTGCACAACTTCACATTGAGAGGAATTTATTAGAAGTGATAATTGTCAAACTTGAACTTTGTAACATTAATACTGCCCCCATCCTGACAACAATGTTATTAGTGAATTAAGAGACAAGTAATTTTCCAGGTACACCTCTGTGTGGCCTAGGTTGTTTTTATAACTGAAACAACAATAACGTTTATTAAAATTAAACACAAGAGGTTTTGTACAGCACACATCCTAAACGTGTGTATTTCAAGGTACTCCCATATGAGGGAATGAGGAAAAGGAAAGCAACGTGAAATAAAACAACTGCCTTGGATCACACAATCAGGTCAAGTGATGCAGCCAGGATTGATCCCAGGATTTCTGGTTTTACAATGTGCAATTCAACCACTAGATGAGTATCGCACATTTTACATAAAAAGTTAATGTTCTGTCTTTCATTCTTGGAGCATGACGTTATAGCTTGGGTGGCAGACAGAAGCCATGTGAAGGCTTGGCTCTCCACACCATGTGCATGCTTTGCTTCACCCATGCACATACCTTACACCATTCCAACCTTCGCAATGCCACCCTCAGGTATACGAAAGACCATACTGTTTGGCCCCCAGCGAAATGTTGTGAGCACCCATGTATGATAAGCTCTTATATTACTATTAAAGGTACCCATTAGTGGCACAAAATGGGAGTAGAAGAATAATATCAAAAAATGGTTGCAGAGAGCACATCATCTAGCCAAATGGAAAGGGGGATATTTGAATCCTTGCCTCTGATGGAGCAAGATTTCATAAGTACAGAAACTTGCTTGTATTTAGCCCTCTCGAAATAACCTGTAACTAATTAATCAACATGTTTCGTTTACTAATACTTGCATTTCACAACATCTCTAGTAAGAAGGGGAAGCTTGTCTATGTGCTTTTACTAACAGTAACCAGAGTGTCCTAAAATGGCCGCCAAAAACGTGGGAAACTTTCTGCGCATGCGTCTGCCACATCTACGTGGTGTGACGCATCTTTCGCTTTTGGTGCAAACTTTTTGCATCGGCGCACTAGCGCCAAGATGGCCCCTTCATGTCTCACACATTAATGCACCCGCTACTGCTATAACTAAACTTTGTTTGTTCTGCTTAACTGTTAACACTATAGCCAAAATAGTGTAATGGGGTTAGAGTAGAAATAAGTGGTATACAGTGCATTCATTTATTTGTGTATTCTAATGTGTCTCTCTTTGACTTTATCAATAGCTCGTATTTGGGCCTGAGGGTGACATGAGCAGCCATATTGAATCTGCTCTGCGCATGTGCTAAGAACTCTGGGAGACCTCGAGCAGTGGCATTGAACTGCTATCAGTACCTGTCTTTCCAGCAACGCGCTTGGGAACCACAACCCATAACCTGGGAAAGGAAGACAACTTGCAATTTTATTAAACTTTGTATATTAAAATGAAATATAATTGATGGGCGGAATAAAAACAGGGGAAAATAAATTACGGGCGGGAAAATTTATCAACTATATTGAATTAAAATGATCTCATCTTATTATGGTGTGATGACCTCTCCTCGTCTTTCTGACCAAATGAAGGGAACACATAAAATGTACAACATTTAGGGGCGGTACATTGTCCAGAAAATGGTATAACTAAGGTAGGCTTAGATAACTGTTTTGTCCGACTTGTCACAGACCTGTCACTGACCCAACGTATGCTGAAGGAGAATCGAGAGCAGAGGTGCTGGTGGAGCACTCTGTCAGAAGAATCGGGTTGTGCAGAGGAAGAAGTATCAATTACCCAGTCGGGGTACCAAATTGCCGTAGAGAGGGGTGTGACACTGATGTTGCACTAGTGGAGGTTACCTGTACTGATCTGCACCTGTCCTGTCCTGTTGGCACCTAGTCGGGAGCCTTTCTTTTGTCCCAGCCCATGGCTAGGATTGGTCCTCACACCATTCTAGGTAAATATAATCCATCTGGTATGTCCTTGTGCTATTTCCCTTTCTCACCCTTTCCAAGTACCAATGTATAAAGGTGTTACTATAATTTCTTGCAAACTCTATGTCTTATTAATTATATTCTTACTTGTAAAATTTCTGGTCACTCTGTTGTGGCCCCTGACTCTTCAAAATGTTGCATAGATACAGTGTTAAAAACTTCTCCTGAGTCTGTGGTTATTACAGGAAAAGTACATTATTTTATTGCTACCTATTATGCTTACTCCCTTTTCGATCCCTAGGACTTATAGCATAGGTGACAAAGGTTTGGTAAGTCATGGTGTACAGGTATAAGTCCTAAGAAAATAAAATCCTGATAGGCAGTAGGTAGAAGCAGGATTACCGATTCAAAGGTGTGAATGTTTATGGGCCCAAGTGAGTATGATTAATTGAGCTTGTAATCCCGTGCCCCATCACCTCCTTGACCACAATTCGTGTGGAAGTAACTCTGATGGCAAGGTCAAGAGACTACCCTTCCTGGAAATGTCATCATCTTCTAAGCTCTGCCCAGATTGATAATACAGCTTTATTTCCAAGTGGTAAAGTGGTAAAGCCAGGATTATATGCATGCTCCCCTAATTCCATGGCCATAGCTACCATTGGACCACATCCAGTGGTTGTATTTACTGTAGGAAACTGGTTCTGTATATGCTATACCAAAGTAAGGTATACTGTGTACAGAGTCTAGGGAGTCTCCAGAGGTATAGCAGAGGCCAAGTTAGACAAGTACTAACAGCTCTCTTTGTGATAGTGTGGGCGAGCAGTTAGGTTTATCAGAGGGTGTGTTAAGCATTTATTGTATTCACTCAATCAAGGCTGATGGCACACACTCAGAGACAGAATCCAGACCAATTAGGTAAGCATAAAAAGGTATAGTTATGGTTTATTTTGTAGAGCCAAGCAGGTCTTGGCAAAGGCAAGTAAGAAATACTTTAAAATGCAAAGCTTTACACAGAAATGGAATTGCGGGTTGTATTGGAATTGTTTACAGGTTTGTATAATTTAAAAAACAGTTCTAAATACAGTTGGATTACTTTTGATTACTATTGGATTACTTTTCTGTTACTTTGAGTACTTGAGGTGATATGCCAAGATATCATACACTAGAGTTGGTCACTTACAGGTAAGTATGACAATTCTTAAGTTAAAACATAGTTAATTTCTTTCCATACAAAATAGAAGGTCAACAATTGAAAATTTTTCAGGTAAAAAAACTCATAACATTGGTTCCTATGGGAAAGAGAATGTTTACAGTTTACAGATAAGAAAACGACTCAAGTATGGCTTTTGCAGGTTAGGTCCAAGGTTCCCCAAAGTCCAGTTAGGCACCCAAATTGCACCACCAGCAGCACTGGGGCAGCCGGGTGCAGAGTGCAGGGG
Source organism: Lissotriton helveticus (assembly GCF_964261635.1). Lineage (NCBI taxonomy): Eukaryota > Metazoa > Chordata > Amphibia > Caudata > Salamandridae > Lissotriton > Lissotriton helveticus. The sequence goes on from NC_136072.1 coordinate 572,151,094, forward strand.
CCCAGTGTTAGCCAATGGGGCTAGGGAGCAATTTGGTTGGGGGCTGCTCACAGGCAGGCCACTTAGTCTTGGGAGCCACGCTCCTAGGGTTAAGGTCTGGGCAAAGGGGTCTCAGATTGGCACCAAGCCCACACCACCAGCCACGAGGGGGGCTTGGTGCAGGGTGCTGAATAGAGGTCTGTAATGCAATCCTATGGAGGTTGCTGGTTTTGGCTGCAGTCTCAGTCCAGGAAGTCTTTAGGGAGGAACCATCAGCTGAACAGGTAAGTTGGAGGGCTCAGGGGCATAGGTGCACCGTAGGTCCTCTTCTCAAGGGTGCAGTGCGGCCAGATGCAGGGGTGCCATTTGAGGTCATATTTCACCTTACAGTGCCACTCCCGGTTGTTGGGGTCTCCGTGCAGAGACTGCAGGCGATGTCAGAGACTCCTGGAGGGATCAACCCAAGGTGGACTCGGACTCTAGAGTGTGGGAGGGCTTCACTGAGACTGGTGGGCCACTTGGATTTGGGCCGTAGGCGACGGCTGCAGTGGTGGTTCCAGGCATCGACTTTCTACATCCTCAGCAGGCTCAGAGTCTGTCTTGGGAGTTTCTTTTGGACAAGGCTAATGTTTGCAGGAGATCTGGAGTTTGTTGAAAGCAGTCAGTCCTCCCAGGGGTTCTGGAGGTCACTGGCGGCAGGACAAATTGACTTTTGGAGCAGGATCTCTAAAAACTGCAGATGGAGTCAATTCAGTTCTTTACAGTCTCCTATGCTGTGCGACTTTTTCCGTGCTTCTTCGTAGTTTACAGGAATCTAGGGAGGCAAGGTTCAGGGTCCACCTAAACACTAAATTTAGGGTTATTACAGGGGGGTGCAGGTTGGGAACAATAGGTCCCTTCCTTGGAGAGAGTACACTCCCTATTATGCCACCCTCCAGTGGGAGGGGGCATGAGCCTTTCTCTAATTGGCTGGATCCCCTCATCTTCAAGATGGAGGGGACTGGGATGTGTGCTTCACCTCTCCTCCCCACCTGATGTGCGGGGTTGGCACAGGTGGGCACACCTCTCCTCCTAACTTGGTTTTCCCACCAATTATCCAGCCCAAAGTGGGGGTCAGACCGATGGGAGCCAGTTGCTGGGGGCAGCAAAAGGCAGTGACAGCTTACAAAGGCAGCAGGCTTTGAATCCTCCCCTTTGAGGACACAGACCATCCTGGGGGAGGAGACATGACACCTTTGCCCAGGATGGCTTTGTTTCTGGAAACAGAGAGCGGAGGCCCTCTACACAAGGGTCCAGAAACCTGTCTGGTTGTAGCAAATGGTGAGCAGCCATTCAGGAACCACACTAGGGCTTGTCGTTTTTCAGGGGGTATCTCTAAGATTCCCTCTGAGTGCATTTTACATTAAATCCCACACTGGCATCAGTGTGGGTTTAATTTGCTGAGAGGTTTGTTACCAAACTTCCCAATTTTCAGTAAAGCCATTACGGAGCTGTGGAGTTCGTAATGACTAATTCCCAGACCGTATACTCTTTATGGCTTTACCGCACTTACAATGTCTAAGAATGGACTTTGACACTGTAGGGGTGCTTATGCAACTGTAACCTCACCTGGGGGGGCTAGTGCACCCTGCTAGAAGGATGAATTACCTAGGGCCTAGGCAGTGGGTTGCAAGCATGACACACAAGGATGTTTAATATCAAAGAGAGAGGAACAGGAATTTGCTAGTTCAGTTCCGCGTGTGAGATAATCAAAAAGAGCTAGCTGTTCTATAAAGACTCATTTGGTGTGTGTCAGAAAAACAAATGAAGGCCCTCACCGACCAACCTAGTTAGTGGCATGCTTCATCATCGGACCCCTCCCAGGGCACCGAATGTGCCTCGGTGTGCTTGATGCAACGTCTGTTTACAGCGGAGCAGATAGTGTTAAGTGAGTGTGCAGTGATGGTGTTAAGGGTGCAGGTTTAAAAACTGTCCTAAGGGTCCCAAGGTCCACAAGGGTAATTTATTTGTGGGCCCTTGGCAGTATTAAAAGCAAGGCTTGTGGATGTGATTGGAGAAAACTATGGGCTCCCACATCCAGTGTGGTTGACTAGTTTCAGCCAGGCCTTGTTTTAAATCTGGCTTTCATCAGGTCCTATGTGTGAATGGTGAGTTAAAATAGGGGCTTACAGAGTATGTAAAGGCTCCTAAGTGATGCACTTGCTAAGGTGCGGTAAGTGTAAGAGGATGGTTTTCTCTAAGTTTGTACTTGTGAAGGTAAAAAAGACAAACATACAGAAAGACACACATAGATGAGTTATCAGGCTAGACACTGTTATCTTAAGTGACTTCATTTCATCGTGCCTTAGTGATTAGCGGAATAATTGCGGTGGTGTACAGCAGTACGGGTAGGCTTGTGATTCTGAAGTGCCGACATGATAGATATGCGGTACCATGCTAAATATTTAGATAGCGGAATTTACAGTACATTTGTGTCCAAAGTGCTGAGGGAGACATTAATAAATAATAAGTTCTTACTCTCATATTCAAAGAGACAAGCTTCACGAGACCCTGGAGTGGGTCCAGCTTTTTTGTACCACTCTGGCAGTAATAAGAAAAAGGAAAATGAGACATGGCCATGTTGAAGTCATGGGCGCCATTCACACGGTAATTAAAAGGAAAGGTAAATGGCAATTCACATAGCCTCAGGAATGATCCAGGTATCCCCCCAGTTCCCCACTTACTTCATTACTGCTCAGGACCCGCGTCTCAACCTACTATGGCCAATACAGGAACTCCGTTGACGTTTGAAATACTTTTCGCCGGGCGTTTATGTATCTTCCTGATGCCAGAGCTGTTATGGATTCCTTGTTCAGTGCGTGTAGCATCTCTGGAGCGCGTGTAGCGTCTGTGGGAGGAAAGATTAAAACAGACGACATATTGCACTATTTCCTTAGGGAGTATGTAATCAAACTTCCTAGTTACATCAGGGACACCAAGGATATTTTGGGCAAACTAGAAACCATTAAGTGGGAGGCAGATTTTCTTCTTATTACATTAGACGTTCATTAGTTACATACCATCAATGACCACCAACAGGGTCTGGCTGCCTGCACACAATATTTATAGAACAGATACTGGGAACATAATCTCATGATCATTGAAATGACAGAATATTGCCTCACTAATAACATCTTTGTCTTTGATGGCATTTTGTACGAGCAAGAGGTCGGAACCGCGATGGGTTCATGTTTCGCTCCATCTTTCACGAATCTGTTTATGGGCCTATGGGAAGAGGAAATCTTCTCTGGGAAAACAGTCATCAGTAACCTGAGCAAGGTCCAACTGTGGCTCAGGTATATTGATGATTTGTTTATCATCTGGAAAGGCAGTGAAACCGAGGCCCAGGAATTCATTGGGGAACTCAATGAGAATGATCGCAATATACAACTCACTGGCAGCATCAGCAGCCATAGCGTGGAATATCTGGATGTCAGGGTGGAGATTAAAAAGAACCAGAAACACACTTCCCTGTTCCGTAAGACCACTGCAGGCAACAGCATCCTCCATGCCCTTAGCAGCCATCCTGAGACTCTCAAATGGAGTATCCCATATGGAGAGCTGCTGAGGGCAAAAAGGAATTGCAGTAGCACTGAGGCGTATGACAGAGAGAGTGCACTTATGATCGAAAGATTCAAACTGAGGGATTACCCTAATTAGCTCCTCAAGAAAGCCCTCGACAGAGCAGAAGGAGTCAGTAGAAGTGACACACTCAAAGAGAGAACATTGAATGTAGATAGTGAAGAGGCTAATGATATGAGGATGATCATGATGTTTAGTTCAGAGTCGTACAACATCAGACATATCCTGTCTCGTAATTGGGATACACTTTAGAAGGATAACATCATAGGCCATACTATCAAGGAAAGACCTAGCATTACCTACAGACGAGGGAAAAGCCTTAAGGATAGGCTGGTACATAGCTATATCACACAAGAGAGAGAAAGGAGTGACCATAACCTCAAAGGGTTTTTTCCTTGTGGACACTGTAAAGCGTGCTCCACTAGCACTTTCCGCGAGGAATTCTCACATGGCACAGGTAGCAAAAAGATAACACAATTCCTTACTTGTAGCACCACGTGTCTGAATATATGTGATTGAATGTCCTTGTCAGTTACACTATATAGGAAGTACCACTCACATGGCCAAGAAAAGAATTTTGGAACATAAACGTCTTGAAAAACACTTTTCGGATTCCTCTCTGATGAAATATTTTATCTGGGAACAGATCCGGCTGGATCATAGAGGGGCAATACAGAGGGAATCTAGGTATATTGTAGACCTCCAAATGAGGGCACCGTTTGGCCTGAACCTGGACGAGGATCTCTCAATTCATCTGAAAAAAGAGTAGACAGGGGGGACTTAAGTCTTCTGTTCAGGTGTTCTATCATTTGTGTTTCATTCGAATTAAGTAGAGCTTCCTCCTCTAGATATTGTTGCATTAGAAACTGTAAACTTTCTATTTCAAGTTTTAATTTTTCTTGTCTGTTTCTTTTGTAGGAGGGAAGGAAAGCACCCATCCACTTGCATGGGTGGCCCAACCTTTTCTTCGATTGTCACTTTTGGGAGTCACTTTTATGTATTATTCACATCGGGTTGTGATCATTATTACCTTAGACAGTAACTTTGGGTCTGGCTAGGTTTGGAGAGTAGTGATCCTTGTGCTAGTTGAACAGGATATTAGTTGAGCAGCCTCCCTGCACTTTGCCTCTTCGGTTCCATTGGTACTCTGATTAGGGCACCAGGCCAATCATTGCTCCAATAAAATTGGAACATTAATGTGTGTGGGTTAAGTACTGTGCACAAGCAGCACTCGATTTAAAGAGGACATCCCCCGATTTAGGGACTTTTTGATTATACGAGAGGGGACGTTCAGTACCACTGTATCATGAGTGAGCACCAGGCCAATCATTATTCTAATAATCTGCACACTAATTCGGTGCATACATAGCGCCTTAGAGGCAATTCATTGTACGCACGCGCAGGTTCTTTCATGCATACATAGTGTTTTTAGGATATTGATGGAGTGCATGTGCAGATCGTAGTTTGATGGTGCACATATGTTTACCGATGGGCATTTGGTGCAATCGCACGGGTAACCAAGACACTTGTCTATTTAGTAACAATTGTTGTAATTAGGGGAGCGCGCCAGAGAGAGTTTTTACTCTGATATTGCCTGATTTATAGTCCGTGCCACCGTTTTACATCTCCATTAATTACGGATTTTCTGTTTGATTCACATTCATGTTTATTGTATTTATGAGAGACGTTAACATTCAAAGTTTATTATTCGAGGTTCACATCAGTACATATGCATTGATTTTCAACACTCCAATATGGCGGCCGCATTTGCATAATACTGTCCTAGTACTATTTTGGGTATTTGTGATACAAAATCTGATGTTATAACATGGCGTTCTTTGTTTGTGCACTTATTCACGTGAACAAGGCTGCGGATGCAGTTGAAACGCTTTGTGGTGAAATAAACCCAGTTGCAAATCAATTTGGATGGTGTTTACTTTAATCTGAGAGCACACAGGCTTGATTACTTTTGTTTATATATATATATATATATATATATATATGGACTAACTTGTAGCAATGGCCATTACTGCTGCATGTTTAAGCCTAGTTTTCACGTCCAGTAGGTTGGGAAGTATGGGTGAGAAAAAAGAGAACAGACTTTCAGGTAGCATTTCAGAGCGTATTAACATGAACTATTGTGGTATCTGAGTGCCAAGTATACAGGTGTATTCTTTCTTCACATGAAAATTGTCAAATTGTGTTTCCCTGGGCATATGTTCCAAATGTAGCATATACAGCGTGGCAGTAGAGGCCGGGTTTCGCTGTTAAGTGTGTTCACGTGTTAGGTAGGGCAATGTAATTTCCTAGGTGCTAGGCAGGGAGATGTTAACAAGTGCCAATCTGAGGTGCAGTATCTGTGGTGTGGTTATGTCACAATCCGGTCAGTTCCTGGTAGTTCAGCTGTTTTAGATTATGAGCTTCAGTAACTGAGGCTATTCCAAGGGATATTGTCATTTAATCCGTGGGTATGGGTTGAAAGGCGATATATCCAATGTTGTTCTTTAGCAAGAAGAAATTTATCATTGTTGGTGTTGTGATATGGTATGTGTTCATTCACTGCCCAGGACATATCATTTGGGGTGTGCCCTTCCTGTAGATAGTGGTCCATTATTTACTGTTGGTCTTTTTGCACCGAATGGTGCTGCGCTGCTCCACAATTCTCGTCCTCACTTTCCGTGTTGTCATGCCGACATAACTGAGTTTGCATGGGCATTCAATGAGGTATATGATATTGGTCGAATTACAGTTTGTGTGTTTGAGTTGGTGCCATGCCTTGCCCGGTTCTAGATTTAGTGTCTTGCTGGGCTGTGTCAGATGACAGACACTGCAGTCGCCGCAAGGATAATGGCCGACCACATTGGATAAACCCCACGCATTCAGGACTGTGTTGGCAGTGGGTTTTAGAATTGTCTGTGGGCGGGTGGAGACCAGTCGATCTTTAAGGCTACTTGTTTTTTTGTATGCAAACAATGGTTGCTCCCAATTTCAGGGATGTGTGCCATGACAATTTTTATTTTCACTTTTCTCTGCACCAAAACATGCAGCCTGCAATGGCAGTGTATGGGTGTTAGGGTACAGGGTCGCTAGGTTTGGCACAATAGGTGCTGCAGCCCTTTGAGGCCTTTACAAGGGGTTTACTTGTGACAAGAGATGTGCCAATTGTGGGTACAAAAGTACTGTTTGGGGAAAGAACATGAAGTACATTGTGAGAAGTTTAATTTGGGTCCTGGGACAGTAGTAGCTTAAATGGCAGCATCTGTGATGGAAAAGTTTGTTTAGATTGGTGTTTTTTATCTTAAGACTATTTTATTTCATTTGGATGAGCGTTAATAATTTTGGAAACGTGTCTTTCCATCGGTGACAATTGCAATCAGTCAAGGCTCACTCCAGGAGGCGGTAAAGGTTTTGGAACTCAAATACTGTATGCCTTTTGGAACTCAAATACTGTATGCCTCATTAATCAAACCTGACAAGCACCTCATCCAGCCACTGTAGTTTTCTTCTTTTAAAAAGGTCTGGTTTATAGGAAGTGATTATGGAATGAAATAAGGCAAATGCACACCTTGCCTAATAGTCCCTCAATTCCTAACAAAGAACAACTGAAGTATCTGTATGCATAGTTTCCTGTGAAGTTATAATGGAAAGTAGACCATCCTACAAAACTTTAGTGCTGAAAAGCATAGAAAAGGAGGCCAGGCTCATATTGCAAGGCAGAGAATCCAGGGCCTCATTTATAAACAAAATGACACACCATGGTGCCGCAAGCCATTTTTCTGTGCCGAGCTGTGTCATTTTAAAAGCACAGTGATGCGTCATATTAACAGCAATACAACGCATCCATGTGCTTTCTCCTGTGCTGTCGCACAATTGGCTGCCATGCCCCAGTGCAGGCACCCATGAGTCATGTTGTATGATTGTTTTTGTGCACCTTCCTGCACAAAAATAATCATTGATGGTAATTCCCTCTTTCTATGCATGCTGGAGAAATAAAATATTTCTCGTAGCGCCACTCCTACGCCCCCCTGGGGAGGTGTAGGATTCTGACGCATTCTCATCTTTACAAAACATTGTAAATCTGGGAAAGTGTCAGGTTAGATGGATGTTGCATGGAAATACCCACTGCACCACCCACAGAACCCCCTTTCATGCAGAGTAATGGGTGAAAGGGGCCCATATTTACAATTTACATGCAGGGTGACTTTACGTGGCGATGTATATATGGGCAGCCACACTGCGCCACCGGTGAGTCAAAAAGATGTGTTTCACCGGCGGTGCAATGGCCTTGTTAAATGAGGCACCCAGTGATTACCGAGAGCCCTATGACCGAGGCCAGTTGATAGGACAATATTTTTCTTGCTGTAGATAAAATGGATCCCATTGCCTAGAGTGTCTTGTTGATGGGTGGGCAACCGGAAAAAGCTGCTGCAGCCTTAGGGTTGGTGTGCACACAGTCAGTATGACCACAACACCAAGTCAGCTGCCTCATTGTTTTGTGCAAAATGACAGTCTGCTTATTGATCATTATAATGTAAATGTAAATGTAGCCGTACTTGTAAAGCGCACTGATACTCCTGAGTGTCCTGGCGCTGTACTCATACCGCTAGGGAACCCTTCCTGGTTTTTCCCCATGAAATGTCAACTCCTGGGCATCCCCAGGGTGCAACCAGGCATCCCTAGCGCTGTAGCGGGCCGTTGTGGAGACTAAGCAAGCTATTGCCCAGAGTTGCAGCGTGGGACCCATGCTTAGAGTAGGCACCGAGGCGAGAAATCAGGTCCGAGTAATTATGAGCCCAAGATCCGCCGAGACCAGCCAAGGCGGGAATTGAACCCTGGTCCCGGGCCAGACCTCTGCATCAGGGTCTGCCGCTCTAACCATTGAGCCACACTTCTCCACTACAAATGATTCCATGTATCAGGTAGTAACAGCGAGGGATGCTTATGAGCAGCACAATTAGAACTGTTCTCACATAGGAGATGTGGGGTCCCACAAATCCCAAAGGCTGCACTGGTCAAAACTCATCATTTCTACACATGACCTTCTACTAATTTAAAACCCTCTGACAACTTGACAAAGGTTACACAGCACAATCCTCGAACTGGTTGGAAATTAAAGAACACTGCCAATTATATTCACCCCACCCCCACATGAAAGAGGCCACCAATAGAATAGAGAAATGGTGGCATAGGTGGTTCATGACAGCCCATCCAGCTCTGCAAGCAGACCCATAGCATGCAGCTTAAAGGGGAAGTTCCAGAATGGCAAAATGACCAGTCCCGCCCTAGTGATGCCTCCTTGCCAGTCTGTAGCAGAACTCTTCTTTATGTGGCACCACTATTCCCAAATCTTCACAGCAACTGCCAGATCACAACCTTACAATTTGCTGCTATTTGGATTACCATGGTAACCATGATTTTCATTAATTGATGCAAGTAAGATTTGCTTCTTTGACTTTGTACAAGTGTAATCATGATTGACATTTACATATCGATGCTACCATGATCTGAAGCTGTGCATCAAAGCAACTAAATTTACAGATATGTTTTCTCTGGAAAAACTAACAAGAGGAAAGACAAAAAAACAATCTGACAGAATTTAGACGGATGTTTCAGTGTTAAAAAACTCACCTCAGCAAGCGTTTTTGTTTCTAGCATTTATAGTGAATGTTGGACCTGTACAATATTCCCTCTTTTTTCCTGACCCTCTTCCCTTCGTTTGGCCTTCATGATTCTAATTTTACCCTCTTCACTCTCTATCTTAGTGGCGGCTCTTCCGCTAAGGCAAAAGGGTGTCGCTCCACAGCTTTTAAGCAGTACAAAGAAAAAATAATGGAAGGTAATAATCTTTTTATTTTTAGTATTGCAGTTGCAGCCAGGTTAGATTATTTTGGGGCAGGGTTGGGCTTGCGGGATGTCAAAGGAGGTGGAGTGGTTGCTGCACATTAAGCGTGCATGATGGTTAGGCCGGCCGTCTCTGGCCAGCCAAACCGTCATGCGCACTTTGCATGTTCTCGACCGGCTGTAATCCACAGCCATGATGAGAAACATGCACAGCCTCCCAGTCCCTCTCTGAGCGCAGAACCACAGCGCTCAGAGCAATCACAATGCTGCTGTAAAGCAGCGTCATGATTGGTCAGGGGAGTCTGGGAGCCTGGGTGCTTCCTGTGTCAGAGGAGAGGCGGCAGCTGGCGGCGGCGACCAGCAGGTAAGTTTTCTTCTTTCTTTTCTTTTTCTTTTTTCTAACCCTTCTCTTTTTCCGCCACTGTTCCCTACCAGCTTCCATCTCCTTACCCATGTCTCACAACGCAACAAGACAGCACAGTTTATTTTGGAATTGTTTCTATTTGCCAGCTTCAAGATCCATCCCACTTTTATCCATTGCTCAGCATTCCCTTTAAAAAAAAACAATTTTCGTTTTTTGTGGACACCCCATCTTCTCTTTCTGCCTTCTTTTCCCTGTTCCTATTCTGCATGACGGCCTCACACTCTTTGCAATTCTAGAAAGACAACTGCAACAGAAATAGAAAGAAGACTTCCATTTATTGCTCCTTCTTCTCAGTGCAGCTATTTTATCAAAAAGTGTATCTATGTTCCTTTTTTATGTCTGGGTTCTCAACAAAACTGTTTGCATGAACTATTGTTACTAATTCTTACAAATATAGGTAGACTGAGCATTGTTCCATCCTGAGAATATTTCTCTCTCACCTCATGCTGCAGGCTGCTTGATGCATTATTTCACCTCCAATTGAGTGCTTGCATTGCAAAGTACGGGGTACTATTCTAATCAAACGCAGCCATTTGGCTCTATATCCCATGATTTTGGGCAAATCGCGTATTCACTTTGTGGCTAAAAAATAGAAAAAACAAGTTTATTGTAAACTGGTACAATTGTAATACCCTTGGTCCAGGCTCATGCTATAAAAAACGGCAAACAATGCTTCAAGTATGTTCTAAAGCATCTGACCTTTATTTTTGTATTACTGTCCCTGGATACAAGAGGGAACAACTAAGCAGCTCTGAGCCAGATAAATGTGAATCTGCCAAAAGTGCTATAATGTGCAAATATACTATAAACACCCAAACTCCAACACTCCAAAGCGAAGACAGATTAATTTGACATCCACAGAAAAATAATGGTTTGGAAAACAAAAATGTTGGTTCAGGTCAAGTTACCCATGGGACTACCAACGTTTCCATTGGTCCATGATGAAAGGCACTCAACACCGTTCAACAGAAGACTATTCAGCTAATTAATGGCTACTTCAATCTCGTTTTTGGCAGCAAAGTCAACCACATGAAATGTAATACCAAATGAATAAATGTTTGCCGCCTGTAAATGAGATGATAGAATTTAGAGTTAGGTAACATTTGCACTTTTCATCTGGGATATCTCTGAATCTATTAGTGCTAGAGTCCTTGATCAAACAACTCTCAAATCAAGGCAACTGACCCAAGCCAATGGAGGACTACTTTATGACTTATGGTGTAAGGAATTGCCTCTTTTTGTATGTTCACACCCACATTTTTAGACTGATATTGCTGATTTTCCGACTCTGAGAGTGCTCTGAGGCCTGCTAACCAGACCACAGGGTCACAGCTCTAATCCCTTACAAAATGTATGTTGAATTGGCAACCTCCAGTTGGCAGAGACTGGCCTAGCAATAAACCACAAGAAAGGGAAAGTGTAAACTCAGGGCTGCAGCACTGTTTGTGCCAACCTTGTGTGACGAAGCACATAATGGCCCCTACCCTGACACTGCAGATTGGCAGGGCAGTGGTAACATAGCTAGTTCAAATTTTTCATTCACACCAATGGCAAGGTCCCCACATCCTTTGAAAATATGAAAGTCTCCCCTAAGAAAGGCATATCAAGGCAGGCAGCTGTCTATTATTAAGTAGGACATGCATTGTTATAAATAGATGTACTGGCAGCAACACTTCTAAATTCTAGTTTGCTGTGGGAGAGTAAATAGCCCCACTGGCTAATTTTTTACACAAGGTCAAGGTGCACCACTTCAATGTTTGCAGAAGATGTTAACTTTGATAGAGTTAACAACAAAAATTACATCAGATATTACTTGTGTTCTTTAAGAATAGCTCCTGTATATACCTGTCACTTTCAACAGAACTGAATAAAAGAATTCTTAAAGAACACAAGTAATATCTGATGTGATTTTTGTTGTTAACTCTATCAAAGTTAACATCTTCTGCAAACATTGAAGTGGTGCACCTTGACCTTGTGTAAAATATTTCATAGTTCATGTTTTGAACCAACACTGTTACGGTGGGTGTTTTTTGAAGTGTGCACACACATTGTCCCATGTATTATAGTGTGGGTCTAAAGTAATTTTGGGAGAATACTTGACTAGGTGCTGTTCTGTTGGGAATCCTCCACCGTTTCCCTTTTTCTAAGCCCCACTGGCTAACACAGAGTTACCGGCTGACCATTCAACCCTGCTAACTTCTGAATAGGACTACTTAGATGGGTACTGTCAGGTATCAATTAATTGTGGCATTAAACCCAGCTTGATTCCAAAGTAAGATTTAATGTCACTATTAAAGAAACGCAACTTTTAGAAAGGGGGTAGCTCTTTGATCCAGGCTGTTAACCCAAAAGGTGAGTTTCAAAAGCAAAGCCACCTTTCATGGGCAAAAGGTGATCAGGCTCTTGAGGGACTGCCCTTTGTTAAAGTAGGCAGGCTTGCGGTGGGAATAGAGAGGGGGGACCAGTGGCCAAACTGGTTTTCCCTAGGGGAGATAGCCTACAGGTAGCCACCGCCTCTTGGGTTGGCTACCACGCTCCTAAACATCCAAGGAAGGGCCCTGACATCTTGAAAGTGGGCAGAATGGTGCACTCTGGTTTGCTTGATGCCACACTTAGCAGGAAAGGCATCACCAAGAAGGAGGGAACCTGGTAGCTCATTGGCTAGTGACCATATCATCCTCCCAGGACACTTTCTGGGAATAAATATGGCACCCCTGGCACCCTGAACCTCAGATCATGCTGGAACTGGAAAAGTGACCGAAGGAGATCTGCACCTGCCACACCATGGGCTAGCAAAGAGAACGCTCTGCCTGTGGCTCCTGGCATGGGAAAAGGCCATTCCCAAGCCCCAGAACAAATAAATTACTCTAAGGGTCAGATGGCTGACCCATTGGAAGGGCCTACAAAGCTGAATTACCCAATTTGGCAAATCAGTAGCCACTTCGGAAGAATCACCACTGACTGCTGCCGGGCGCCCACAAGATACCGATCCTCGATGGCCAAAAGTTGTACCCAAGTAAGCCAGACCTGAGAGTGTTATGATGGTCACTTCAGGATTGTCAGGTTGGCCCCTAGCATTAAAATTGATGCATGTGCCCTTCCATGAGCACCGTTACTAGAAGCACAGGAATTTAAATCCACGTGATTACAGTTTCATAGAACATATACTAATAGGTGGACCCTGATGACCGTATAGTATTTGTTATCTCTATGGCCATCATATAGGATGCTCTTGCCTTACGATATACTAACACGTATGATTGACAGGTGTAGGAGAGTAGGGTCTGCTATCCTATGGTCACCCCAAATTTTTGCTTTTTGCTTCACTGGTTTTCGACTACTGAGGCTGTGGGCCTGCTAATCAGACCCCCAGCCTGCTGTTCTCTCTCTAAATTAATAATACATGTGCTATAGGTACATACCACAATTGGAAATGGACTCCTTGTCAGCCCCTGTACCATGCACTATAGGTGCTCAGGGCATAGGTGCCACCAAGGCCTACCAGGGGCTGCAGCATATCTTTTGCCACCCCAGGCTGGTTCTTAAATTGACACAACTGGCTGATCACTCAGCTGGGGCAAGGTGGTGTAATCACCCCTTGCTTAGATATAGTATACCTATATCTAAACCTATATCTGGACACATATAAACCTGTGAGTCACTCCTATGGAAGGCCTTATCAATTCTGGAGGCAGAGTGCGTGGTTTAATGTGAGATGGAGCTCTAGCATGAGCTGAGCCTGTCTGCAGCCGTCGGGAACAAATCCCTAAGCTGTTTCAGGATAATGCCATACCATATACTATTAAGTGCATTATAATCCTCGCGGTTATATAGCAACTTTGGTTTGGCTTTATCAAAACATGTCGTGTAAGGTGTCATACAATTTGGAATACTATACTGGATAAATACTGGATAGCATTCCACCCCTCTAGAGGGGTAAGACATGTTACTTTACTGAAATGCGGTTAATTTCTAAAAGAGCCTCAGATCCACTAAATGGATGCTTCTGCCACAGACACAAGTCTGACCCCCTGTAGCTGACCGAAACTCAGCCAAGGGGGCCTGGACAAACGGTTTCCTGTCGCAGGGAGGTGTCACACCACCCCAGTCACAAAGAAAGTCCCTGTTATAGTTGCAGCAGACTGGGATCGCTGATTGAAAACTAAGAGGAGGTGTTGAGAAGTATCTTCCTTATCTAGTGGGGTTTTTTGGGCAAAACTTTCTAACTCGATAGAGTCTGTCTATTATTAGAAAAGTAACTGGCACTGCTCACAACAATTCATAAAAGTACACAAAAATGTATAAAAGTACACACAAATTTATTATTAGCCTCCCAACTGGGTCACATTCTAAAACGGAATTCAAACATTTAAAATACCACCTCAAGTGGCAACATAATAAAAAGAATATAATCAAAAATGTACAGACAAAGTTTAAAAAGGTCGACGCGGCGTTTCGGTGCTATTCAATCTTGACACCTTCCTCAGGACATTAAGACATTTGACTCCATATCTACAAATGAATAACAGTATTTTAGTATCATTGTGTACTACATTTTCTACATGCCCTACTTTTTTTTCCCGGTTGTTCACATTATGCTTACCCCATTCGTACACCTCCCCCGCTTTATACACTTATGTATGTGAGCAACTGAATGTTGCTACTGGTGCCAAAGTTCCTTACATTGACTTTAAAAATGGCTAAGTGTACCTGTATCATAGGTTAAGGGAGCTTTTCAATTGCTATCCACTTTGATAAGAGCTTGTTGATTCGTTATCTCCGTTGTTTATTATAACAGAGATCGAGTCTGTGAAAGATACATAAACAAAATCGGACTTTTATTTTTTGCTAATTCCGAGTCTAACCCACATATATTTACCGAGGTTAGTCTCTTTACCTTGATAATAGAACCCAAATTTATTTATATGCACGGAGGAACCACCGTTGATAGTAGAAGTGGATTACCTTTCAGACAGCTTTAATATATTCGTGACCTAAGTATAAAGAGATCACGTGTCATTAGTCTCATGTTCGTTGTGACTGACAATAAGATCTAAAGTTCTCCTATTTTTGCTGAATATCCCATAGTCTGTTACTCACCAGCTTGGTCTGAATGTAGTCTATAGATGCGGTTCAATTAATCTTTCCCGCCTTTCCAGGACTTGTGCATAGATCGAGTATGTAGGTAGCTTTGGATATAGATGTAGAAAACCTGGAATTATAATTTGTATGGGGTCCAATATTGCACAGAGTTCTACTGAAATTGATTGCTGTTTATTTCAGTTTTGTATTAATAATCAAAAAAACAAAAAAAACAGCTGATATGCTAAATCAATCTGGTCATGTAGCGCAATGGTGTTAATTATTGGGAACGTTATCTGCGAATCCCCCGATATCTGAGATTAAATAGCCGCCTCCACTCTAGTTAGTAGTACAACTGGGAGTCCCATATATTACCCAGTTGCAAGCATCCGAAGTCCGGAGTTCAAGGTTTTACATAAGGATGCAGGGTCTGATTTCTTATAGAAAACGAACAGAGTGTGCCCATCCTCAATCTATAGATCATGGTCGATAGGGCGCGCTGTGTCACATACCTTATATTCTATAGTCGGCCTCCCTGTTCCTCCGTGCTGTTCCCTTCGATTCGGTGCGAGGTAAAACGACTAGTGAGAGGATGGCGTATTTATGCTGCCCCTTCCTGGATTGACCCGGAAGTCCCCTTGCTTACAAAATGTAAAATTCGAAATAATTTTTTGTTATCGGTAATATATATTATTTACTCACTACGATCAAGACCAATGTTGTGCACGAACGTACTCACTATGTCGTTACGGTGTTTAAAGTTACCTAACTACAACCGGGCTGAGATATTGAGTTCGGTGAACCGGAAGAGTTAGTCACTCACTCGATTAAGGGAGATCGTAATCGTTTTTATCACCTAATCCTATTTTTAATGTGTATTGTTGCTTGCACCTCAATCTCATATGTCCATTATTATCGATTTATGTTTCCGCGGTACATAATTGTTTTTATCACAATATATATATATACAACATCCATACAATGGCGGCCATCTTAGTTTGGGGACAAAAACATTGTGCCAGGATTTTTGGATTATACCGATTTACATAATATTTACGTATTCGACATCTAAGCAAAATACTCTTTTTTGTAAAATGAGAGAAAATATGGAAAACAATAAACAAAAATTATTTTACATTTGCATGTATTGACCAATAAGAAAAATCCTTTGCAATTTATTCGATTGATTTCCATAATTCTGATTGACAATGTGAACAATCCGACTGTGTCCAGCTGTCGATTCTGTTGACCATTATATAACATAAATCACCAGTTCGGTCATTTATACAATAGACCATGATTCAACTCCAATTAGTCTATCTACATATTATATGTCATTCTAAACTTCTATCTGTTATTACAAGCCTGCAATTAATTGACCGGTCTACATGTTTCTCA
Organism: Lissotriton helveticus; assembly: GCF_964261635.1. Classification (NCBI taxonomy): domain Eukaryota; kingdom Metazoa; phylum Chordata; class Amphibia; order Caudata; family Salamandridae; genus Lissotriton; species Lissotriton helveticus. The sequence goes on from NC_136072.1 coordinate 572,167,439, forward strand.
TGTTTGGATGTCAAGCATAAGCCATCTTAGTATCAGAACATCAGTAAAGAAATATTTGTGGAAAAACAAAATGCATTCATAGTCTCATAGAATCAATCTTTCCCATTCCTCTCTATTGTTGAGTCCTGTTCTGAAGGTATTAAATAATGACATGTAAAACTGTTCCCTTTTCTTTCTTTTGGTAATGTCATTACCGCCTCTGATACTGTGGGATATGGCTTCTACACCTCCCCACTCCAGATCTTCTAATTTGTGATTATGGTTTATCCAGTGTTCCACTAGGGGCGCAGTCAGCTTCTTGGTTCTAATAGCAGATTTGTGCTCTGTTATCCTTGTTCTAACCTCTCTTGCCATTTCACCTATGTAGGCCTTATTGCATGGACATTTTATTATGTAGATCAAATTTTTGGTTTTACAGTTGATAAAATTTTTGATCTTGTGATTAATCCCATTGTAGGCGATTGTATTGCCCTTCATCTGTGTTGTACAGTTGGAGCACATATTGCATCTAAAATTTCCAGTAGGAAGTGGGTTTTTGTCAATAGTACCTTGGGTTTCTCGACTGTTCTCTTTATAGGTATGTACTAGGCAGTTTCTTATCGTCCTGTTTCTTCGGAAGCTAAACATGGGTTTTGGTATATTGACATTCTGTCTATCGTTCAATAGTGACCAATTCCGGTTGATAATATTTTTGATTTTATTACTAACTGTACTATAATTTGTGACAAAAATTAATTTGTCCTTAGAACTGTCTTTTTTCTGTTTATCTTTTTCAAACAGTGCATTTCTATTGTAGTATTTGGCGCGTTTATACGCTTTTTTAATCAGACTTTTGGGATATCCCCGATTTCTCAATTTGTCTGACAGGACGTCTGCATGTTTATTAAAATCTTGTATATTGGAACAGTTGCGCCTAATTCTTAGATATTGGCCAAACGGTATGTTATCTTTTTGACTTCTTGGGTGGTGACTTGTATAATGTAATAGAGTATTCCTATCCGTAGGTTTCGTGTAAAGGTCAACGACTAAGGATGCATTTTCCACTCGGATCTTAATGTCTAGGAATTCAATTATTTCTTTATTGTGGTTTGTAGTGAATTTGAGATTTTTGTCTCCTAAATTTAACCAAAGAATAAACTCAGATAATGTCTCAAGATTGCCTGGCCAAATAAAGAAAATGTTGTCGATATACCTCGACCAACACGTTATATTTTCACTAAATGGCGCTGTCTCATTAAATATGTGCTTGTCCTCGAAAGCCGCTACATATAGGCACGCCAGACTTGGGGCGCAAGTAGCCCCCATGCTGGTACCTTTTATTTGTTTAAAAAAATAATTTTTAAATAAAAAAATATTACTTTTTAAAATTATTTTTGCGCATTCCAAAATGAATATTGCGTGGTCACTGAGATCTTCATCTCCTGTTTTTAAGAGGCCCTCCAACATTTTGTTGGTATCATCCTGTGGGATATTTGTATAGAGGGCCTCTATATCAAGGGTGACTAACCATTGGTTGTTAACGTCATATGGGAGGCCCTCAATTTTGTCAATCATACAGGTAGTGTCCTTTATGTATGCTTTCTGACTTGTTACTATAGGTTGAAGAAATTTGTCTATATATTTACTCAATGGCTCTGTAATTGAGTCAATACTAGAAACAATCGGGCGCATAGGGGGGTCGGCTATATTCTTGTGAACTTTAGGAAGCCCATATAGGGCTGGAATAATTGGTGCCTCATTTTTAAAAAATTTGTATTCGTCTGGGCAAATTATTTCATCTTCTCTTGCGAAATTAAGTAGGGTATTCACTTTTAAAATCAATTCATTCCACTCTTGTCTGGTAAAGCGACAGTAGTGCTCCGGGTTATTTAAAGGGTGCATCATCCTGTTGTTGTAATCATCCGTTTTCATAAGGACAATACTACCCCCCTCCAATAAAATCGGGCCGAGATTTTCAAGATTTAAATATGTGCAAATAGCAAGTTGGGCTCAGACCTTTCAAGGACAGTCCACACGGAGTAGAAATCTACCTATAGGAGCTGTAAGTGAGTTAGAGGCGGGTCTGGTCAATAAACCCCCTGCAAAAAAGGAGATCTCACTCTGGTATAAAATAATCTTAGAGGAAACCGACGGAAAGTTCTGTCTCCCATCACAACTATGGGGCGAGTTGATGTGGAGGAACTGTGGGGAGCCTCGTGCGGGGTGCTCTGGGACTTGGTCAAACCAGCTTGGCTGCGAAGAAATCATTTATTCACCATGCATAGGGCCTACTATTCCCCGCAGAGGCTGTCGAAGTTTTCCTTGACGGGACCGGTCTCCTGCACAAGATATGGCTTGGAGGCGGCATCTGATGTGCATATGTTTTTTGAATGCCCGCAAATCGCTGCTTTCTGGAACTCTATAGGCGAAAAACTGTCCTCATGTCTGGGTCGTCCAATATCTATAGATTTGGGTCTTGTTATTTTTGGCCTGAGTGAAAAATCCCGCTCTGCTGCCTCGAACCTATTGTTTTTCTCTGTGTTGGTGGCCCGCAGGGAAATCTGTAGGCATTGGAAGGATGCCTTGCCTCCCTCTTTTTATGAATGGCGCTCCGCAATGCTCCGAATATCTAAATTAGACCTGGCAAGGGGAGGAAATCAGGAAAGGAGAGCTTTCTGGTACCAGCTGGACTGGTGTCGTTGAGCCTGGGGTTGTTTTTTTTTTTTTCCCAGGTCCAATGATTACGCATTCATGGTTCACCCTTGGGTTGGTCCAGAACGAAGATATATTCAAGGGAGCCTAAATAGGCCAGACACTATCTTTTGGCGGTCTTAGCCCGGAGGTCGAAGGATTGTGGCCTGCCAGTAGGTGTTGTTGGGATATTGTGGCGTTAATTCCACCAAATTATTCCTGCCAGCGGATGCTGAGACATCACCAGGCACTGCCTACCGTCTTGCTTTGTGGAGAGATTGCTAGTAGATGGATTGGAGCCATGGCGCGAATGAGGATTAAAAATAAAAATAAAAAAAATACTACCACCCTTGTCCCCAGGTTTGATAGTTATATTATTGTTATTTTCCAAGTTCTTAAGTGCTACTCTTTCCTCATTACTCATATTATTCACTCCTGAGGTTGGATGAGTTAATAAATCTGCAATGTTACTTCCCACTACCTTTTCAAAGAGGTCCACTTGTTTATGTACCAAATTTATATTGGGAGTCCATTCTGATTTGGGTTTTAGACCAGATTTATTACTTGGGCCTTCTCTTAGGGGTTTATCTCTGAAGTAGTCCTGAAGCCTAATTTTCCTAAAGAATCCCTGTAGGTCCCTTTCTAAATTATACTTGTCTACTCTCTCACTTATGGCGAAGCCTAAACCCTTTTCCAGAACATATTTTTCTGTTTTAGTTAGAGAGATGTCTGAAAGGTTTATAATTGCAGCTTTTTGATTTAATCCCACTTGGGTTGACTCCTTGTGTAGTATCTCCTCTGTTGTTGAGGTTGAGGGTAAAACTTCCCTCTCCCATTGCCTCTCGATTGATTTTGGTGGGTCTGATGGTTCCCTCGTCCCCTTTGTCCTAAAAAAGATAATGATTCTCTGTTGGGAGTTGAGGTCGATTCTCCTGTTTTATTTTTCTCACTCATATTTTCATTTTCAGAATACGTACTTGTATAAGACGAATCTGTAAACGTCACTCTCTTTTTAGGGTACGTGCGCCGTGGTTGTTGCCATTGGTTTCTATTATGGAAGCTTTCTTGAGGGCGATCGAAAAAGTCTTTTTGTGTGTATGGATAAACTATCTCAGTGTTATAGTTGGACACATCTTTATTAAACTTGTTGCTTTTTTTACCAAAAAGGTAGTCTCTGTACCCAGAGACGTCCTTTTGGATTTCATCAAGTTTCCTCTTGGCGTCTTCGTAAGCCGTGGTGTCTAATTTAGCTTCTAACTCTTCTATCTCTCTTTTTTCAATTATTAGGATGGCGTTGGCAGTCTCTATTATTAGCAACATCCAGTCCCTGCTGCATCTATTAGCAATCAGGGTCCAGTTCTCTATAAACTTGTCATGTCGTATGAAAACACCAGGTTCGTTTTTAACCTGCAAACCCCTAGGGATTATGCCATTCTTCAAATATTCAATTAAAAAATCGGCATGTAATTCTGTACGAACTAGTTTCTTTTTATTGTTCCATAATTCTCTCCACTTATCTTCGTCATTATGTGTGTTTGTTATGGATGTAAAAAATTTTGAGGTACCATTCACAATTTTGTTGAATTCCTCTTCCGAAAACCCATAGGTTTTTAGAGCGTCCATTATTAATTTGGACCGCCTTGTGGGTAAATAGCCCGAACAGATTTGTTCTCATGTATGCCTCCCAGCTAACAAGCTGTACAGTTAATCCTCAAAAAAGGGGAGGTTCCCCTGTCATATATATCAGGGAAGGGGATATTCAGTCACAAAGAAAGTCCCTGTTATAGTTGCAGCAGACTGGGATCGCTGATTGAAAACTAAGAGGAGGTGTTGAGAAGTATCTTCCTTATCTAGTGGGGTTTTTTTGGGCAAAACTTTCTAACTCGATAGAGTCTGTCTATTATTAGAAAAGTAACTGCCACTGCTCACAACAATTTATAAAAGTACACAAAAATTTATAAAAGTACACAAAAATTTAATATTAGCCTCCCAACTGGGTCACATTCTAAAACGGAATTCAAACATTTAAAATACCACCTCAAGTGGCAACATAATAAAAAGAATATAATCAAAAATGTACAGTCAAAGTTTAAAAAGGTCAACGCGGCGTTTCGGTGCTATTCAATCTTGACACCTTCCTCAGGACATTAAGACATTTGACTCCATATCTACAAATGAATAACAGTATTTTAGTATCATTGTGTACTACATTTTCTACATGCCCTACTTTTTTTTCCCGGTTGTTCACATTATGCTTACCCCATTCGTACACCTCCCCCGCTTTATACACTTATTTATGTGAGCAACTGAATGTTGCTACTGGTGCCAAATTTCCTTACATTGACTTTAAAAATGGCTAAGTGTACCTGTATCATAGGTTAAGGGAGCTTTTCAATTGCTATCCACTTTGATAAGAGCTTGTTGATTCGTTATCCTGTTGTTTATTATAACAGAGATCGAGTCTGTGAAAGATACATAAACAAAATCGGACTTTTATTTTTTGCTAATTCCGAGTCTAACCCACATATAATTACCGAGGTTAGTCTCTTTACCTTGATAATAGAACCCGAATTTATTTATATGCACGGAGGAACCACCGTTGATAGTAGAAGTGGATTACCTTTCAGACAGCTTTAATATATTCGTGACCTAAGTATAAAGAGATCACGTGTCATTAGTCTCATGTTCGTTGTGACTGACAATAAGATCTAAAGTTCTCCTATTTTTGCTGAATATATCCCATAGTCTGTTACTCACCAGCTTGGACTGAATGTAGTCTATAGATGCGGTTCAATTAATCTTTCCCGCCTTTCCAGGACTTGTGCATAGATCGAGTATTTAGGTAGCTATGGATATAGATGTAGAAAACCTGGAATTATAATTTGTATGGGGTCCAATATTGCACAGATTTCTACTGAAATTGATTGCTGTTTATTTCAGTTTTGTATTAATAATAAAAAAAACAGCTGATATGCTAAATCAATCTGGTCATGTAGCGCAATGAAAACGAAACTCTGGATCCTTCGACATCCTACTCAACGTAGAAGACTGAAGAATCTCCCTTGTGGTCAAGGAGTGACCACCCTGTGCAAACAGGCACCATCCAGCACCTCGACATCTGCTTTGTTGCAGTTCCCGCCAGAACTCGAGCAACAGAGATCAACGAGATCAAGCTTGCCTGCCTTCTAACAGCCCGATCCACAGTCCCTGCTGAGCTGAGACCCGTGGAGGTGACCGGAAGCGTGGGGCACGCCATCTTGAAAAGACCACGAGACGCTGACCGTGCAGCCCACGAGTGACCCTCGAAGCTGTACACCGGGGTTTGATTAGCCCCAACCCTGAGCCACTCTTGCACTGAAGTTCAGCCCTCCACACTCAACGAGTGCTGCGTGGGGCCCTTCTGCTTCTTTTGGCTCAATGCGTTGGCCCGGTCACTTGCCAGCCGGCTTGTGGCCCCTGTGTCGACGAAACTTGAAATACGACTTGTGATTCTGGTTGATCAAGATTTACACCAGCTCTCCTGAAAAGGAGCCCACACTCTGACCTTCCTGGTCTGAGTGAGAAGCAATCTCCCAGTTCTGCGTGGATTGCTTTTGCCAAGTGTTGTTTGCTCCAATCTTGAAGCCGACAGCGCCAACGGCGAGAGCCTTTGTGGGACAGATCGTGACCTGCTCCTGGACTTCGTAGATGCCCCAGAGCCCACGTGACAGCGGAGAGAAGCTCCTCGACAACCACCTGATTGCGCCCGACATTGCCTGGTTCCATCCTGGTTCCACCCTGGTCACTGCTGAGTGACCCAGACTCTGTCCCCTCTGCTTTCAGGTACTTTTCGACTTTGATGCACCCTTGGATCCCACCGGGAACTTCTCCTTCACAGTGCCTGCAGCTTCTTCAGCTTCAAGCACCAAGAACCAGCGTGACGAAACCCGACACTACTTCAACCCTGTGCACCCGCTTCCTGTGGGTGAGGTAACATTGCAACGCCGGTCTTCCCACACTGGTACACACCTCTAGGGCCTGTGTCTTAAGTTTTGTCTTTCTAGGTTCAGCGGAAGTGTCCTAAAACTCTATTTGCTTAACTTTTATGCACCATTGACTTGCATTGGTGCATGCGTGTGCTTTCAGCACTGCACCCGAATCCCGCGGGCTTTTCCCGACTTCAGCATTGCTTGTCCCGACTGCTCCCAGCGATTCCCTAGGCCCTAGGTCTAACCACTGTTCGATTGGTATCTCTTATACCACTTTCTTAATATATGGTCTGAGTGGCCCCTCACACTCATCCATAATTGTGCAACTTTGTATGTTATACTGTGCTTTTGATTTAACGCTTGTGCCCCTTTGTTCATAAAGAATACTGGGGATTATTTTAAGTAATAAATACATATATTTTTATAATATATACTTGTGTGGTGTCCTTTCATTTGATATTACAGGACTGTGATTGGTAAAACAGCTCGCTTAACACGACCTCTTGCGTTTAGCCTTTAAGGCTGCTTAGTCTATGCTACCATTAAGATAGCTTGTCTACAAGGTTGACTTACAACCAGACACCATAAGGGTTTGCTTGGACTGATACAAGGTGGTTCCAGAATTGGAAACATCATATATCAGGCCAACTTCTCACATTGGTGCGCAGCGGTGCGGATGTGAGCTTGCTGTTGTTTTACCATTGATGTCTTTTTATCAAATTGAAAGATCACATCAAGTACCTTAGGTACATATAAATCAAAAACTTAGCATATTAAGTTCTACTGAATTTAGTAGTTGTAGATTAAAGGGATTAGCACACCCTGACTACAACTCACTAGCAAGGTACAGTAGGAAAACACTTAGTGTAGGTAAGTGCACCACTTACACCTCACTAGCAGTCATGTCTGGCACAGGTGAGACTCCCAGCTCTCTGCCTGTGATAGTTGACCTTACCAAGGCAACTTCCAGCTATGACAAACTTAGCCACAAAGACTTGTGTGCTTTGTGCATATCAAGAGGGCTAAAAAGGGGCAGAGGTCCCACCATTCCTACCCTGATAGCCATTCTAGAACAGGATGACTTAGCTAAGGCGAGTGCAGCTCCCCTAGAGTCAGGAGATGGAGTGAACCCCCCTGTAACTGATACCACACCAGAGGAGGAAGAAGATGAGGAGGTGGAGGAGGAGTATGATTCAGAAGTAGAGGATCTAGACAATCAGGATCAGAGGGGTAACCAGGTTGTAGTTGCCAGGCTTAACCAGGCCAACTTAGACCTACTGGGGAATGGAGAGGGCCAGCACCTCCGCAGAGCCCAACATATAATTCTCCCAGGCAACAGAAGAGTGAGATCTCCATCAGTGGACTCTCATATTTCTAGTGCCTCAAGAGAATCTCAGAGAGGAATGACTTCTTCTCAGAAGATAGAACATAGGGCCAGGATGAGGGCTTTCAAACTCCAGATAGAGAGGGAGGAGGTAGCCCTGGCTCAAGCTAGACTTGCCTTGGCAAGAGAGCAAACATTGTGTGGCTTAGATGCCGCTGGTGGCAGCATAATTCCTAGAGAGAAAGACAGGAGCTATGATAATAGAAACCTGACAAAAATTGTGCCCCCCTACAAGGAAGGGGATGACATCCACAAATGGATGACTGCACTTGAGAGAGCCTGCATGGTACAGCAGGTTCCTCAGGATCAGTGGGCTGCAATTTTATGGTACTCTTTTTCTGAGAAAGGGAGGGATAGGCTCCTCACAGTTAGACCTGAGGATGCCAAAAACTACTCTGTCCTGAAGAGTGCTCTTATTGAAGGGTTTGGCCTAACCACTGAGCAATACAGGTTGTTGTTCAGAGACACCCAAAAAGCACAGGCTCAGGACTGGACTGATTTTGTTGATTGTGCCACGAAGGCTCTGGAGGGTTGGTTGCAGGGAAGTAAAGTTTCAGACTATACAGGATTTTACAATCTTATCATGAGAGAACATATCCTTAATAACTGTACAAACCAGCTGTTGCATCAATACCTTATTGACTCTGATCTGACCTCTCCCCAAGAATTGGGAAAGAAGGCAGACAAATGGGTCAGAACAAGGATTAAGCAGAAACCCCAGAACCAAGGTGGTGACCAGAAGAAAGCAGACCAGAAGGGTGGGAATCAGAAAGATAAAGAAAAGGACCAGAAGTCTTCAGGCCCCCAAACTAGTAATAAGGAGGGTGGTTCCCAAAATGGCAACAAGAAAAAGAAGAACGATGGCCCAAAGAAACCTTGGTGTAATACCTGAAAATCAGTTTCACACTGGGGCAGTGACTGCACCAAGAAAAATCCAGTCCCCACCACTGTAGCTCCTAAAGCACCTGCACCCCCTAATACAGTTAACAGTGGTGGTACACAACCTAAGGGTATAGTGGGGTTAACCTTGGGTACTGAGATGGAATCTGGCCTAGTCAGAATCCCTACTCAGGTAGTTCTCCTATATGATGTGGACCTAGCTTTGTCCACTACAGTGAGTCCCAGTAACCTGGGCAAATATAGGCAGACGCCTTTGATAAATGAGAAACTGGCTCAGGCCTACAGGGACACATGTGCCAGTGTCACAATGGTGACACCTGACTTTGTGGACCCTGGACAGATTGTACTAGGTGAAAGTTACCTAGTGACCAATGCAAGCAACTCCACTACTTCACATAGTGTGGCTGTTGTGAACTTATCCTGGGGAGGGGTAGATGGCCTAAAGAAAGTTGTTGTGAGTGCAGACCTCCCAGTAGACTGTCTGTTAGGCAATGATCTTGAACGCTCAGTTTGGTCAGAAGTGGAGTACAGGACGCATGCAGAAATGCTAGGGATTTCAGCACATGTCCTTGCAGTGACAAGGACTCAGGCTAAGAAGTGCCTTCCTGAACCAGTGGTGGATCTTGGAACAATAGACCAACCACAACCCAAGAGAAGGAGCAAGAGGGTTAAGGCTATGTCTTCCCCCTTGCCCCAGGTTGAGGATCAGATTTAACAGGAGACTGATTCTGCAGTCCAAGAGGAGACTGTCTCAGAGGAACTGGAGCCTGATCAGGTTGAGTTTCTGGGGACAGGGGGACCCTCAAGGGCAGACCTGGGGCAGGCTCAATTAGATTGCCCTTCACTTGAACCCCTCAGACAGCAAGCTGCTGATGAGGCTGCAGGGAGTGCTCAAGGTGCCCATAACGTTTATTGGGATGATGGACTCCTTTACTCAGAGGCTAGAGACCCCAAGCCTGGTACAACCAGGAGGTTGGTTATACCTTTGAAGTTTAGGGGTTTCCTTCTCACCTTGGCCCATGATATTCCCCTTGCAGGACACTTAGGCCAGAACAAGACTTGGGACAGGCTTGTTCCACACTTTCACTGGCCTCATATGTCAGAAAATGTCAAGGAGTTTTGTCGCTCCTGTGTCACTTGCCAAGCCAGTGGTAAGTCAGGAGGCACAACAAAGGCCCCCCTCATACCACTACCTGTGGTGGGGGTTCCCTTTGAACGTGTTGGAATAGACATTGTGGGTCCCATGGATCCTCAAACAGCATCTGGGCACAGATTTATACTGGTGGGAGTGGATCATGCCACCAGGTACTCAGAGGCAATTCCCCTAAGGACCACCACAGCACCTGTGGTGGCAAAAGCCCTCATTGCAGTTTTCTCAAGAGTGGGCTTCCCAAAGGAGGTACTATCAGACAGAGGCACTAACTTCATGTCTGGTTATCTAAAAGCAATGTGGAAGGAGTGTGGAGTAAACTACAAGTTTATCACACCCTATCACCCACAGTGCAATGGGCTTGTGGAGAGATTCAACAAGACCCTCAAGGGAATGATAAAAGGTTTACCAGAGAAGCTCAGGCGGAAATGGGACATCCTTTTACCCTGCTTGCTCTTTGCTTACAGAGAGGTCCCACAGAAGGGGGTTGGCTACAACCCTTTTGAACTTTTGTTTGGCCATCCTGTGAGGGGTCCACTATGTTTGGTGAAGGAAGGATGGGAGTTACCTCTCAAAAAGCCTAAACTAGATGTTGTGGACTATGTACTTGGTCTCCGCTCCCGGATGGCTGAGTATATGGAGAGAGCATCCAAAAACCTGGAGGCCAGCCAAGAATTACAAAAAGCTTGGCATGACCAAAAGGCTGTTCTGGTTGAGTTCCAGCCAGGGCAGAAGGTGTGGGTGTTGGAGCCAGTGGCCCCAGCAGCACTCCAGGACAAATGGACTGGACCCTACCCTATCATTGAGAAAAAGGGAGAAGTCACCTACTTGGTTGACTTTGGAACCCCTAGGAGCCCCCACAGGGTGCTTCATGTAAATCGTTTGAAAGCATTTGTTGACAGGGAGGACATGAGCTTGCTCATGGCCACAGATGGGGAACAGGAGGAAGAGAGTGACCCTCTCCCAGACCTGCTTTCTCAGAACCCTGATGATGGTTCAGTTGATGGAGTAGCCTTGGCAGGCAGCCTCACTGACCAGCAGCAGATGGACTGCAGACAAGTTCTGCAAGCCCACAGACATTTGTTTTCACTCACACCCAGTCAAACTAACTGGTGCACCCATGAGGTGGACACCGGTGACAGTCTGCCTGTGAAGAATAAGATCTACAGGCAACCTGACCATGTCAGGGATTGTATAAAGGCTGAGATGCAAAAGATGTTGGAGCTTGGAGTGATTGAGCCATCAGAGAGCCCATGGGCTAGCCCAGTGGTCCTTGTGCCAAAACCTCATACCCAAGATGGAAAGAGAGAAATGAGATTTTGTGTGGACTACAGAGGTCTCAATGCTGTCACTAGGACAGATGCACATCCCATTCCAAGAGCAGATGGGCTCATTGATAAATTGGCTGCTGCCAAGTTTCTGAGCACATTTGATTTGACAGCTGGCTACTGGCAGATCAGACTAGCTGAAGAGTCAAAAGCCAAGACAGCATTCTCTACCCCTAGTGGACATTATCAGTTTGTGGTAATGCCCTTTGGTTTGAAGAATGCACCTGCCACTTTCCAAAGGTTGGTGAACCAAGTCCTTGCTGGGTTGGATGACTTTTGTGCAGCATATCTAGATGATATTGCTGTCTTTAGCTCCACCTGGGAGGATCACCTGATCCACCTGAAGAAAGTTCTGGAGGCCCTGCAAAAGGCAGGCCTGACTATCAAGGCTACCAAGTGCCAGATAGGGCAGAGCAAGGTTGTATACCTGGGCCACCTAGTAGGTGGAGGTCAGGTTCAGCCACTGGAGAGCAAGATCCAGACCATACAGGACTGGGCTCCTCCAACTACCCAGACACAAGTCAGAGCCTTCTTGGGCCTGACTGGGTATTACAGAAAGTTTGTGAAGGACTATGGGTTCATTGTGACACCATTAAATGACTTGACATCCAAGAAGATGGCAAAAAAGGTTCAGTGGACAGTTAGCTGTCAAAAGGCATTTGATGACCTGAAGAAGGCCATGTGCTCTGCACCTATCCTGAAGACTCCTGACTACTCCAAACAGTTCATTGTACAGACAGATGCTTCTGAGTTGGGGGTGGGAGCTGTGCTTTCACAACTTAATCAAGATGGTCAAGACCAGCCCATTGCTTTTATTAGCAGAAGGCTGACCCCCAGGGAGAAACGTTGGTCAGCCATTGAGAGGGAGGCCTTTGCTGTGGTTTGGGCCCTGAAGAAGTTGAGGCCATACTTGTTTGGTACTCACTTCCTAGTTCAGACAGACCATGAGCCCCTCTTGTGGCTAAATCAGATGAAGGGTGAAAATCCCAAACTGCTCAGGTGGTCCATTTCCCTACAGGGGATGGACTTTACAGTGGAGCACCGCCCAGGGACTGACCATGGTAATGCAGATGGTCTCTCCAGGTACTTCCACTTAGAACATGAAGACTTATCTGGTCAAGGTTAGTTTAATGTCCCTGCGTTTGGGGGGGGGGGGGTTGTGTAGGAGAGTAGGGTCTGCTATCCTATGGTCACCCCAAATTTTTGCTTTTTGCTTCACTGGTTTTCGACTACTGAGGCTGTGGGCCTGCTAATCAGACCCCCAGCCTGCTGTTCTCTCTCTAAATTAATAATACATGTGCTATAGGTGCATACCACAATTGGAAATGGACTCCTTGTCAGCCCCTGTACCATGCACTGTAGGTGCTCAGGGCATAGGTGCCACCAAGGCCTACCAGGGGCTGCAGCATATCTTTTGCCACCCCTGGCTGGTTCTTAAATTGACACAACTGGCTGATCACTCAGCTGGGGCAAGGTGGTGTAATCACCCCTTGCCTAGACATAGTATACCTATATCTAAACCTATATCTGGACACATATAAACCTGTGAGTCACTCCTATGGAAGGCCTTATCAATTCTGGAGGCAGAGTGCGTGGTTTAATGTGAGATGGAGCTCTAGCATGAGCTGAGCTGTCTGCAGCCGTCGGGAACAAATCCCTAAGCTGTTTCAGGATAATGCCATACCATATACTATTAAGTGCATTATAATCCTCGCGGTTATATAGCAACTTTGGTTTGGCTTTATCAAAACATGTCGTGTAAGGTGTCATACGATTTGGAATACTATCCCCTCGCCAGTTCTGGCGACGGGGATAGCATTCCACCCCTCTAGAGGGGTAAGACATGTTACTTTACTGAAATGCGGTTAATTTCTAAAAGAGCCTCAGATCCACAAAATGGATGCTTCTGCCACAGACACAAGTCTGACCCCCTGTAGCTGACCGAAACTCAGCCAAGGGGGCCTGGACAAAGGGTTTCCTGTCGCAGGGAGGTGTCACACCACCCCAGACAGGAGTTAGTGGATTGTAGCAGGGAGGTTTGAAAAAAACAAGACACTGCATGGGGAGCACAAGGCTGCCCCTTGCATAATCCGGTCAAACCGGTTCTGGGGCACACCAGCCCCAGTCCCAGCACGGCCTGGATCAAAGGAAAGAGGTGTATCCACCCCCTTCCTGGTTCCCACCCATAGGTGGGGACCTAGCAGGTAATCCAGCCCCCCAGATTCGAATAAGAGTGGGAGCAGTGCCAATGCACTTCAGATTATCCTGATGAAACATTTGAAACAAAACTCTGGACCCTTCGACATCCTACTCAACGTAGAAGACTGAAGAATCTCTCTTGTGGTCAAGGAGTGACCACCCTGTGCAAACAGGCACCATCCAGCACCTCGACGTCTGCTTTGTTGCAGTTCCCGCCGGAACTCGAGCGACAGAGATCAACGAGATCAAGCTTGCCTGCCTTCTAACAGCCCGATCCACAGTCCCTACAGAGCTGAGACCCATGGAGGCGACCGGAAGCGTGGGGCACGCCATCTTGAAAAGACCACGAGACACTGACCGTGCAGCCCACGAGTGACCCTCGAAGCTGTACACCGGGGTTTGAGAATCCCCAACCCTGAGCCACTCTTGCACCGAAGTTTAGCCCCCCACACTCAACGAGTGCTGCGTGGGGCCCTTCTGCTTCTTTTGGCTCAATGCATTGGCCCAGTCACTTGCCAGCCGGCTTGTGGCCCCTGTGTCGACGAAACTTGAAATACGACTTGTGATTCTGGTTGATCCAGATTTACGCCAGCTCCCCTGAAAAGGAGCCCCCACTCTGACCTTCCTGGTCCGAGTGAGAAGCAATCTCCCAGTTCCGCGTGGATTGCTGTTGCCAAGTGTTGTTTGCTCCAATCTTGAAGCCGACAGCGCCGACGGCGAGAGCCTTTGTGGGACAGATTGTGACCTGCTCCTGGACTTCGTAGATGCCCCAGTGCCCACGTGACAGCGGAGAGAAGCTCCTCAACAACCACCTGATTGCGCCCGACATTGCCTGGTTCCATCCTGGTTCCACCCTGGTCACTGCTGAGTGACCCAGACTCTGTCCCCTCTGCTTTCAGGTACTTTTCGACTTCGATCCACCCTTGGATCCCACCGGACACTTCTCCTTCACAGTGCCTGCAGCTTCTTCAGCTTCAAGCACCAAGAACCAGCGTGACGAAACCCGACACTACTTCGACCCTGTGCACCCGCTTCCTGTGGGTGAGGTAACATTGCAACACCGGTGTATCCACACTGGTACACACCTCTAGGGCCTGTGTCCTAAGTTTTGTCTTTCTAGGTTCAGCGGAAGTGCCCTAAAACTCTATTTGCTTAACTTTTACGCACCATTGACTTGCATTGGTGCATGCGTGTGCTTTCAGCACTGCACCCGAATCCTGCGGGCTTTTCCCGACTTCAGCATTGCTTGTCCCGACTGCTCGCAGCGATTCCCTAGGCCCTAGGCCTAACCACTGTTCGATTGGTATCTCTTATACCACTTCCTAATATATGGTCTGAGTGGCCGCTCGCCCTCATCCATAATTGTGCATCTTTGTATGTTATACTGTGCTTTTGATTTAACGCTTGTGCCCCTTTGTTCATAAAGAATACTGGGGATTATTTTAAGTAATAAATACATATATTTTTATAATATATACTTGTGTGGTGTCCTTTCATTTGATATTACAGGACTGTGATTGGTAAAACAGCTCGCTTAACACGACCTCTTGAGTTTAGCTTTTAAGGCTGCTTAGTCTATGCTACCATTAAGATAGCTTGTCTACAAGGTTGACTTACAACCAGACACCATAAGGGTTTGCTTGGACTGATACAAGATGGTTCCAGAATTGGAAACATCATATATCAGGCCAACTTCTCACAACAGGATATTTGCCCGGTGACAAAACGGCCTCCATGGAGCGTGCAGGTTATTTATTGTGTATCTCGACTGGATATGCTGATGTTATGGATATGGTTGCAGCTATCATACCCAATTGTATCTCCATGTGTTCTGTATTATCATGGCCACCACGGAATGTGTAGATTGGACTTTAATTTTATGTCAGTGTTTATTATATATATGAGCACCATCATTATGTACACAGACAGTCGCAAACGCTTTGATTATTGCTACAAAGGAAATACACAAATGGGCATGTCACTCATAATTGATCGGTTTATTTTCGACACTATGACCTTTATGTTGGAGAATTGTAATTGTGTTTCAACATGGGAATGTGCGTTGTTGACAGGACATCCACTAAATTCAAATATGGTCGCCATGGAATGCTGATATTGCCATTTTATATCTGGGCGAAATGTACCGTTTCTATGGATGCAATCGCTGTGAATGCAGTTTTCACAATTCCATTCAGTGGCCTTCTTATAAATGGGTGCACTTCTATAGGCCTTGAGAAATTAAACAAAAGAAGAACTTTTCTAAAAACAGACTGGAAGATTTGTTGATCTTTTCTGTGGGTGCACCATTCCACTTTCAGTTTGAACCAGGTAGTGTTGTCTGAATCCAGATTGGTCCCCAAGAAGGACACCAGCCTCCTTCAAAGGATATCGCTGGGACCGCTGCATACAGAGTCTGGTAGCCCAGCCGCAGATGGCCTTCTGCTGTCTTAAAGAGGACTTAGAGGGACTCTGACCTCTGTGGACAAAGTTGCCCCACCTTGACCCCTGGCCAAAGAATAGCCACAAAGGCACCCCCGTCGCCCACACAGTACACAGAACATCCTTCAACAGCTTCCCTCTCCTGCATCCCCAGCATCATGACCACTCCATTGAAGTCTATGGTGATCATGCTATAAAGCATGGAACTGTATTCAAAAGTGCTTTAGTGGCCAGCTAACTGTCCAAATACTCCTTAATTGCCCCCCCAGACCTTCTTCCTGTTGGATTTGGTCACCCAAGCTGGGCAGGAGTAGTCAAACTCAACTCATACTTACTTCTTAATAGTTTACAACTTTCCGGTTACCAGTGCTTGTTTGCTGTTAAACTGAAACTCAGATAAAAATGTTTTTACTCCCCATGTTACCACTTTAAACGAAAACCCACCCACAAAATAAAAATAAACAATTACCATAAATATTTATCCAATTAATATATTAATAATCAACCAATTAATAATTAATGAAACATAAATCACTTCCCACCTTCCACACCAATAAACACTGCAACCCACACCTAAAAATCATTACACAATTTCCATAACTCATTTTACATTAACAAATTTATATCAATTAACAACTTATTAATCAATTTAAAAGAGTTTACTTCCCACCCTTTACCACCATAAACCCCACAACTTACATCTAAAATTAATTACACAATTGCCAAATTTAAATGTGAATAAATTAATTAGCATTAATTAATAAATAAGTATTAATGAATTATAATTAAATTACTTCCTACCCTATTCCCCTATAAACCCACAACCCACTCCTACAAAAATGACACAATTAACATAATTGCCAATTAATTAATCAATAATAATTAACATCCAATTAATAAATAATTGGTAATAAACTATTTCCCACAATTAACACTATAAAATATAAATGAAATATTGATAAATAAGTAATAATAATACATTTATTATAATTCAATACTTCCCACCTTATTCCCCTATAAACCCACAACTTGCTCCTAAAAAATGACATAATTAACATAATTAACAATGAATTAATTAATAATAATTATCAACCAATTAATAATTAATTAATAATAAAATGCTCCCCAATTTACACTGCAAGATCTAAAATTATTCAAAATAATAATTAATGTATTATATTTAAATTACTTCCCACCCTATCTATTCCCTATAAACCCACAACCCACTACAGAACTAAAAAACGCAATATTTAATTACAATGAAATTAAAAACTACTAAAAATGTAACACATATATTAAAAAACAAAAGCACTACTTGTACCAAAAAATAGCTCACTTACTAAAATACATAACACTAATTAAAACATCAATATTTTAAACAACTATATTTTTGCAAATGATATTAATGACTTTGATATTTTCAAAATTGATATTTCGTACCTGTAAGTCGGTATTCTTGACTATGATATTCTTGCTGTCGATATTCCTGTATCACAATATTTCCAACATGATATTTGTGTATGTCGGCATTTCAAACTCGATATTCTGTCTGTGCACTGTTCTCTGGATGCCACTTTAATGCTCAGTCCAGTCTGTGGGATAGGGACACTACATAGTCTCGCCCTAAAACCGGGTCTGATCCGTTCTCCCCTCTTCCCAGGTTTGGCTCAAGCCTGGCTAATGACACAAAAGGATGGTATGAGCTTTCTTTGTGTGTGCTGTGGAAAATCCTTTTGAAGTACAATCAGGGCAGGACATACATCTTTCCCAGCCATACTGTCAGGAAGATCCACTCCTCTCTACACCCAGGTCCTTTTGTGTACTTTCTGGAGAACCATCACTGACCCAGAAAGCTGTAAACATCCAGAAAGGCCATTGAAACTTTTGGCAGGAAAATGCCACTTTCAAAAAGTGGGGTTTCAAAAATAATAATTTTACCATTAAAGAGGATTTCTCTAGCTGCTACCAATCTGAACTTAGGAATTAATACACGTAACAATTTAGCCCAACTGTAGGTAAATGTTCAACCTTAATTTCTACATGCCCTACTTTTAAATAGCATGCACCCTGCCCTTATGGGCAATATAACTAAACAGGGGTGGCATTAATATTTAAAAGGAAGGTTTAGGCCTATCAAAAAGGGTATTTTGACAGGATGCATCTGCAGTTCAAAACTGCCACAGGCAGGTGCCTGTATGCAACTACCAGGCTGTGCATGACTACATTTGTTCATATGCAGCCTGCTTATGTTCCCATGTAACCAGCCAAGTGCCCCTAGCTCTAGCTGTGTTTCAGCAGCCATATCTTAAAAGACAGATACTAGAGGTAAACACACCCAGTCCAATTTACCATAAAATTATGGCGAGTGAGACTCAGGTGGGGGAACTCATCCACAATGAAGGTCCAAAAACCGAGTGATCTAAAGAGAAAAAATCCTGATGTATTTAAATGGGTGAAACCCATTTACATCAGTAATAACAAGTGCCAAGGACACAAAATGCCACTCAAAATACCCCAAAACACCAGGAGACATCTCATATCATTCAGCAAAATCAATCTTTTTTTTACAATGTGGGTAGCTGCGGAATATGGGCCAAGTTCAGCCTCCACCCAGGAAAGCCTACCAAAGCCCAACATTTCTGAAAACCTAACACCAAGGGCCGATTCCGATCTCGCTAGGAAAGCCCTTCCTACGACTCAGATCTGGAGGGCTTTCCAAGCAAGATGTGCTCCAGGATTCCAAACGAGCGAGTACGATGCTGGTGTATGCTTACACACTTGTTTTGCTCAGACTCCCATTGAACTCTATGGTAACCCGTGTACAGATGCGTACACAGGCTCCAATAGCAGAAAAGGGGTGGGTGGGGGCAAGCGTACACCCTGTGGCGGGCACCCCATGGTGCCCGCCACACTGTGCATGCCTGGATCCAGGGACCCATGGGTACACCCCGTGATAGATTTGGAGAGCCCCAGGTGAAGGGGGACCTGCTACGGCCCCCCGAAGTAAGTTTCCGACAGCTATTTCATCTAGCTGAGACTGAGGCAACTCAGCCGTTCCGATCGTGCACCGTACTCACTTGGTCGGAATCGGGCTGCATTGCGCGGCACATTTTGTCTACGTACTAGCCGTACGGACAGGTTCAGGTCCCAGAAATGATTTGGTCGGTGCGTACGTGAACTTCGCATTGTACTTGGACGTTCAGACCTGTATACGATTCGGTCGTAAACATCGGCTACGAAAAGGATCCGGTAAAGAAAATCCTATTTGAAGGCCTTTCGAGCGAGATCGGAATTGACCCCTGAATGTTGCATTTGTTTCCCAAGATTTTTTTTCAAAAAGCTCTTGTAAACCTAAACTTTTGGCTACAAAATTAATTTTTATCATATTTCTGTTCTGGAATCTGCAGGGATCTACAAATGTCCTACCACCCAGCATCTGATGTCACCAATAAAAACAGTATCCCATTTGAGTGAGTGAGGTAGTGTCTGCAACAGGAATGGGCCCAAAACTCAACAAAAACATTTGACATTTTTCCACTCAAAACCAAACCATTTTTTGCTCCAGAGGTAATTTATTGGCATTTCACAGAAGGACAAACATTTCCCATACTCTTGACCCTCTCCTCCTGCCCCCTTTCACAAACATTAGGTGAAATACGTTAAATAATGAGTGCAGAACCCACTGTAAGGACCTGCACCTCTTAAAATTACTGTTTTACAAAGAGCTGATACTTTTTATGGACGAAGTTTAGGTTTCATTTGCTGGTCAGCCTCAAGCACTGCTTAATTTGAGCTCGGGGTTTTCTGTGGTCGGCACCGGCACTTAGAACAACAGTGCTTATAGCCAGAACTCGACCCAAAGATTTTTGAGCATTTTCATGAGCACCAGTTAAGGACACGTTCATTTGTGGTAGGCACAGAGAGATTAAGTGATTTGCCCAGAACCACAGGATTTTGAGCCTACGCCGATACTCAAACCTGGTGCCCCAGCTCTGAAGAAGGCAGCTCTGACCCTAAGCCATATCCTCTCCTCTCCTGTAGGGTTTTGTGGTTAGACGTTAGCTTTGTTATAGGCTGCGCTAATAGGAGCAAAGGGCTGGTGCATGCTGCCTTCTGATGAAAGCCCCATCACTTATTTTTTCACAAATTAACCACTGGCTCAAGGATCACATTGTTCGGGTGTACTGTAGGAACATAGGGGCTCATTATGATGGCGGAAGGACCGCCACCGTTGTGCCGTCGATGGTGGACCTTCCGCCATCACTGAGCAATTCACCCACTGCCAAATTAGGATGGCAGTGGATATCTCGGCGGACGCAAAGTCCATCCGATGCTTTTCCACCGGTGGCAATCACACCGATTGCCTGGCAGACAGAAAAGGGCCACTAATATGGTGGCGGTGCCTAGCAGACCCCATCTGGCATATTAGGATGTGACCTGGGAGATGCCTGTCCATGGCGGCGCTGCTGCCATGGAAAGGCTGGCAGGGACTGGGTTAGGGGGCCCGTTGCGGGCCCCCTCAGTGTGGGGGGAGGGTGTAGGTGCACTGGAGGTGTACCCATGGTACCCCCTACATTCCAATGCACCGCGTGGTGCCTGCCACGTTGTGCATGGAAATGCACTTTGTGGCATTTTGGCATTGCAAACGGTGCTGCAGCCAGCAGCACCGTCCGCAAAGTCAAAAGGCCAGCATGCGCCCGCCATACTGGTGGGCGCATCCTAATCCGACTGGTGGGACTGCCGCTCATCTGGCGGGTGGTCCCAGCATTGTTTTGATGGCGGGCGGACTGATGTCCGCCCGCCATTATAATGAGCCCCATAGATCCCTCTGCAAAATATCCCACAAATGGGTCAACATTGCTTTGTATTTACTGCCCAACTTGTTCAAGTCCCACATTATCTTTTCCAAGGCTAGTAATATAACATTGTTTAGGAGCCCACTCCTTTATTGGTATGCTCTTTGGTTTCAATTTAAGGACTATGCGTTGTTTAGTGGCCAATGTCATGTACTTGATTATTCTCCAGTCTCATGTGGGGAGGGATTTAATTTCAGTGGGGTGAATCCCCCCAGTGATGACTGCTAGGTCTAATAGGATATCCCAACATCCTTTTTTACGTGACTTAAGACCTCCTTTCAGAACATTTGTAGCCAGGGGCATGACCACCAGATTTTGATTACATATAAATCCTTGGGGATAGGGACTAGCTATCTAGTCCTCTCTCTCTTACTTGATACGCAAACACCAGATAGGAATATCATCCATTACATACCACAGTTTCTCAAGCATAGACGGTGGGCATCCCAATACATGTGTTTCACCTTCACCTGGGTAAGACCACAAAATATCACGTTCTTGTACGTAGCTTCAAGACTTTGTACACCTTTAAATAGACATCGCATCGGACATTGAGTCACAAGTGGTGCCACTGGCCATTGGTGGTAGTTAAATTTATTGCCTATTGTCACTGCATCATGTATGGCCAACTAATGGCCAGGGGATTAAGTGACCAAGGCTGCACAGATTTTAGATGTCTACATGCTGCTTCCCTATTTGCGATATGCATGACCGGTATTGGAAATGAAAAAAATGTAAGCGCTAGGTTTCCTGTAGGTGGAAGTCTCTCTTACACTGGTAGAACATTTTAATATTTTTCCCCCTTAAGCAGGTCCTTTAGCATTCTACCGCCTCCCAACCAGTTCTTAAACTTGTGTTTAAAGAGTCCCGGGGTGAAGCCAAGGTTTCAAGAGAGGGGTGTATAAGGGAATGGGAAGGTCAGCTATTTTCCACCCAATGTGGGAAGGTTACAGATAGCCAGGATTGGTCACCGAATCTCAAAGACTTAGAAGGCTGGTTGTAATGCTGCTTTATGGAGCAATAGAATAGCCGAAGGGGCCTGTCCAGCTGCGACACTTGCAGGTAAGAGTGGTGTGTCAGTGGGGCCGGGCTGGGAGGGATTTTGACAGATGATGATGAAGGAAAATTTGTTATTTAATTTTCCCTTGTAGTCGTCTGTCGAATCCCCCCAACATGGCCCCACCTCCCCACCGCTCTTACCTGCATGAGCTGCAGTAGGCCTGTCCCACTACCGCTGCATCTACGTGGATCAAAAGTCTTTTGTTTTCAATCATGGTCCATTTAGAGCTGGGAGGCTCGATATTAGTTCTTTATATCAGGCAGATCCAGTCCACCAGAGCTTTTATTTGCTTTAAACACCCACCTTGACATTAGGGATGCTCACCTCCTGAATCTGTCAATACAATTTTATAAAGCCCTCTGATATTGGGAGTAATGTAATTTCCCAAATATTTGATTTTGTCTTTGGCCCAGTGGAAGGAGGTCCCCCTTACTTTGTGGCCCTTCTTTGCGTGATCAAATCCTAAACTTAATAGTTCCGATTTCCTAATGTTAACCTTGAATCTTGAACAACAGCCAGAATGTTCAATAACCTCAAAATGCATGTGGGATAGAAGGCTCGGGGTCCAATATAATTATTAAAATGTCATTGGAAAACCGGTGAATACTATTCTGATCCCCTCCAAAGGGCATATCTTTAATCCCTGAATGCTGTCAGTCCTTGCAGCATTAGGCTCTATGGCCATTGCAGACAAGCGTGGAAAGTGGAAACAAACCTGCCTTGTTCATCTGACCAAGTGAATTGAATATGTTCTTATGACATTGATCAATATCCGGACTTGGGTCGCACATAGTTGGCCTCTGTCCAATTCCTCATTCGAAGGCCTATCCGAAGTGCCACCAGGACCCGCTTCAGGAACAGTCATTATAACCTATCAAATGCTTTCTCAGAGTCTAGAGAGAGTACAGCTAGCGGAAGTTTCTTTAGGTAAGGTTCAATAAGGTAGAGGACTCGTCGGATGTTATCGTCATCCTGCCTATTAAGGGTGAACCCTGAGGTTCAGGGTGTATGAAGTAGAGGGGTTGGGGTGCCAACTTGTTCGCCAGTACCTTAGTAAATATTTTAGCATCAGTGCTCGACAGGGCTATTGGCCTATGCGAACTACACTGATCCTCCATTTTGCCCTCCTTGTGTATAAGTGTATTGTCAGTCTCCATTATTGAGGGAGTAAGCTCTTTTGAATCTAGGAATTAATTATAAAGGGCCAGTTGTTTATGTGCCAACTCGGCCTGGTAGTATTTTTAAAACCCATTGGTCACACCATCTGGGTCCACAAGCTTGTTGAGGCACAGGTTAGCTATAAACGTAGACACTTCTTCTGCCACAATAGGGGTTTCCAGGCCTTCCCTATTTGCCATTTACAAAACTGGGAGGTCTGCTGCCCTGATAAATGTGCAGTGGCGGCTTTTCTGCTATGGCGGAGGAGCTTCGCCCTCCCTGCTTGAGTGCCAGGCGGCAGACAAAAATGGGAAAAATAGAATGATAATAAAACCATTTTATTATCATTATATTTTTCTTCATGCTGCAGGCAGCTATGTCTGGGTAGGGTAGGGCCATGAGGAGATCAGGGGGAGGAGTAGTGCACATGTACAGTGCGCATGACGGTTTGTCTGTCTGTTTAATGCTGTCCAAACCGTCATGGGCACTTTGATCTCTCTCCACCTGAGGTGTGTTGTACAGCTGAGTGGCATAGAGGCACAGGCTCCTAGGCTCTGTGCGAGCATTAAACAAGCCCGCTCAGGCCAATCATGGCGCTGTTTTCTTGGAGCCTGCAGAGTGTGCAGGGACCCCGAGGAGAAGATTCCTGAGATGGCGGCCGGCAGTGCAGCAGCAGGTTAGTGTTTTTGATTTATTTATTATACTTCCGCTAACCCCCGCACCTGGCCCTCTTCCTCCGCCTCACCACTTGTTAAGAAAGCGAGCCGCTACTGTAAATGTGTCCACCTCTTCCTGAGGAGTTGGGTAGACCTCATACAGGGAGGAATAGTAAGGCCGATCTTTCTCATGTTTGCTACTAAAAGGTGTGGCATTCATACTCCTAAACGCGGGCCTGCATTTGGTAGCACAGATTGCCTCAGTCTCCTGGCTAAGAGGAATTCAGATTTACTTGCATTCTCACAAATTCTTAACTTCAAACATAAAAGGGACTTTTTGGGATTTTTCAGTGGTCATCAACCCTATTTCTCAGTTAAATGTAGGATCTTTCTCAGTGTCCCTAGTGTGCCTTTCTTTCTGTGTTCCACTTCAACTACCAGGAGTCTGGATTCTAAAGAAACTTTGGCTGCTTGTCTCATGTATCTCCAGTTAACTGACTACACTAAAAATTGCCCTCTAATGCATACCTTAAATGCATTCCCCAGGTGTCCCAAGGTTAAGATCCCCCTTGTTATTCTCAACAATATAGTTATTTATAGTATCCCTCAGGAATTTACAGATCAATTTATCTCTGAGTAAGGCTCTGTCGAACTTACAAGAGGCTTTATCTCATGGGCGCTCCATGCAGCCCACATCCCATGTTACCATTGCTTGATCAAAACGGACATGGTTCCATGGGTTATTATTTGTGTGGATGATGCCAGTCTCTGAATTCCTCACACCATGTCGATACAGGAGTGAGATCTGTGTACTTGGGAACCTATCTCTCTATATTATATTACTATAAACCCCAACCTGCTATTTCAGATCTATGCGCTTTAGACATGCCTCTTTGTAGGTACCTATCTTGGGGGTGCCTATCTAATGAAGTATCCGGTACAATAGTAAAATCTCCCACCCAAAGTAAGTCCTCTGGATTCCAAGTCTTAATTTTAGCTAGGAGGGTCTGTAGAAAGTAAACCTAACCCATGTTGGGGGTGTAAACATTTAAAATGTCACGGGTTAGGACCCAACACTTCCCCTCCCAGTGGATATAGCACCCATCTTGTTTGTCTTGAATGACCCTAGCCGCTTCAAACCATAGATCTTTATGTAGTCTAATCATCTCCTTTGGATTGAGAGGTAGAAAAATACTAGGTGAGATATAATCTGTGCTTCATATATTTAGTATTGGGATCCCTTAGATGGGTCTCTGGAGACACACCATATCAGACGGCCCTTAGATCACCTCCTGCCATATCTTGTGCCACTTCACTGGAGAGTTGAGACCTCTAATGTTTCAATAGACTATCTTTACAATTTATGTGCATAATCAGAAAGTAGCAGCCCTTGTCATCAAACCCTGCACAGCAGAGCATTTAACCCATTCGGTTTTGAGGACGGGCCCCGGACGTCCCACGTGACGGTGGGTGTGTGCGGAGGATGACCGGTGGCCGTCCAAATCCCACCTACTGATTAAAATGCCCGCACCACGGCAGAATTTGCGCTGCGGTCAACGGGTTAAATCCATAGTAAACAGATCTGTCAA
Organism: Lissotriton helveticus; assembly: GCF_964261635.1. Taxonomy (NCBI): domain Eukaryota; kingdom Metazoa; phylum Chordata; class Amphibia; order Caudata; family Salamandridae; genus Lissotriton; species Lissotriton helveticus. The sequence goes on from NC_136072.1 coordinate 572,192,796, forward strand.
GTAATCACCAGTTCTATGCACACTTGTACACTTATAAAATAAAACTCCTTCCTCCTACAATACTCTTCTCCCACACCTCCCCAAACTCGAACCCCAACTGCCCCAGAGGTGGAATCAGATTCATCCAAACACGGTGGTGAATGGGTTGCAGTCTGCAATCTACTCCCCCCCACTCCCCACCCCTCAAGCTCCCCTTGGCAATTCAAACTCTCTACCTTTCTGTAGTAACTGGAAAACACCATGTTTGTATGGGCACCCATTTCTCTTCACAGCACCATTCTGTAATTTCTCCCTTGGAGCACTCAAACCCATTTGGCATGTTCCAGAATGAGACTGCAAGTTGGTCATGTGCCAGAGGGGAACAGTCAGATCCCCTCTGCGATCAAACAGATAGCATCTACTCAGACCCAGGATATTGGACTAAGCCAGAGCTGTCCACACCCTTAACAAAAGGGCTGGCATGAGGAAGTCATTTGCGGGTATTCTGTTGGGTTGGTTTCACTATTTACCATCTTACCATAAGGTGCCCCCCAACTCAGACCTGCCCCCATCCACTTTCATATGCAGAGGAATGAGGGCTTTCTTTTTGCCAGGCCCAGAATCTCGAGATCTTCTTCCGTTGTGTGGTCTACGTGAGTTTCCCACTCGTTGGAACACAGTCCGAAAGGGAATATCCACCTTTAGCGAATTTGCCACCATCTCATTTCTGCTATAACCGAATACAGGTGTCATTTTCTATTTAGTGTCATTTGTGATATATCCTGTAAGAGCTCACTGTTCATCTCTGAATGCAAGAGGTTTGGTCTTTCATCCATCCTTAATTATTCTGTATTTAAGAGGAGAGCAACCAAACTTTGCAATAACGTCTGTTGGGTGTGCTTCATGTGGCACCCAAGTCTAAGGGTTATGACAATTGGAATATCTGTGATCAGGTCGCCCTCCAAGACAGGGGCAAAACAGACTTTGACAATGGACAGTTATATCCATCTTTTCCTACTTTTTCCGGACTTGGAGCATTCTGATAATATCCCTATAGCCAAGATTCACTTCCATATGTATGCAGATGACACCCAAATCTATATCAAGATCCAACCACTTGATGACACCAAATCACTCAAATCCGCTCTACAAAAAACCCAAACATGGCTGGCCGAAAACCATTTGAAACTAAACTCCCTCAAAACGGAATTCCTCTTAATCGTTCCCCTTAACAAAACTCCGACTATCCTAGATTGGCTGAAGCACTTAACAGCTCTCAAAGGACAACCTCAGATCATCGACTCAGCGAAATTGCTAGGGATAACGCTTGACAGCAACTTAAAAATGCAGAAGCATATCAGCGCTTCCACAAAAGGAGCCAACTTCCACCTGAAGACCCTGCAAAAACTGAAACCCTTTCTGCCAGCCTTCAATTTCAAACTAGCAGTTCAATCCCTAGTAATACCTAGAGTGGAATATGGGGGCGGTAACCTTATGCGGCCTCCCAAGGTCATCGACTGAGCCACTATCAACTCAGCTGCGAGACTCATCACGGGTTCAAAGAGAAACTCTCACATATCCCCTGACCTGAGAGCCCTCAACTGGCTACCATTTGAAGCTAGAATTAATCTTAAAATCGCTTGTTTGACGCACAAGGCCCTACACCACAATTCCCCGCACTACCTAGCTCAAAAACTGGAGCTCTCTGCAGGCAGCAGAGACTCCAGGAGTGCCAAGACACTTCTTCTAAAACCACAACAATGTGCCAAGAAAAAACCTAAATCTGTTCATTCTCTGGTATGGCTCCTAGGATCTGGAACGCATTGCCCACTGAAACAAGAACAAACCTGTCATCTGCCTCCTTCAAAAAAGAAAGCAAAGCAATCCTCATGGCTAAATTCACGTGAACTCTGTCCTTTTGCTAGCTTTAATGTATATTATTACTATCTATGTCTTTGTGCTCAATAGTTGTCATTTTGTCTTTCACGATAGCTGATGAGTACATGTATAAGCTATGTATAGTTGTTTCATCTATATTTGTTTGCTACATCTTGTTTTCTACATTTGACCTGTAAAGTGCTCTGATACTCGCAAGGGTCTTGTTCGCGCTATATAAAACCCTCAAAATAATTCAAGTAAAAATAAACATCTTCGAGGTTCGCACATTTGTCACACAGAGCCTTTTTGTCTTCCTCCATCTTGGCTTTGATGTCCTGAGCCTTCCCCTGCTCCTTACTTGGTGATACTATGTGGTCCTCATTTGTTGCAACTCAAGGTCGGCACCCCATCAACTGTAAGTCCTTACATATCTGCTAGGGCGGAGGCCATATCCTATTTTAGAGCTTCCCTCTGGGTGGTGACCATATTTTTTAGTTTGTCGTGACTATCCCCTAAGGATCTGCAGATCCTTCTTCACTAGGAGTGAGGCCGCTTACCCTTTCTCTTTTGTCGAGTAAAGGACCAGGGGGAGTGGTGGTGATGGTCATGTGGTAGCCTCCTTGCTCAGTTCCCCAGCAGTTTATTTTTCCCCTTTGGGACCGCTCCTTCTTCTGCAAGGGTATAAAGAACCAAGAGGGAGGTATTCTCATTGTAAGATGAAGCCCTGTGTAAGCAAAAAATAAACAAACAGATGTCACCTGCAGGGCCGGCCAAATCACCCTCGCCTTGGCTACCATCACTGAGTCTCAGAGGGTTTCTTCCAGACCACCTTCGGCTCTTATACCTGATGCAGGGCAGGGGATCTGAGTGCAGCCCAAATCAGTTGTAGCTGGGGTTGATCACCTTTTCCATGATCAGCACTATGTCACTCAAAGGACATCATGCACATTCAGTTGTAGGCCACATTCCCAGACCCTTTTTTTGCAAAGTGGGCAGCTGTGGATTTTAGGCCAGTGCTTGTCCGTAACCCATGGAAACCTGCAAAAAACTGAGATTTTCTGAAAACTAGACACTCAGGGGAGGCCAAGGTCATAAACCTTGCGGAAATCTTACATTTTGCAAAACATAAATCCATGTAAGCCTCAAACTAAGGCTTAAAACATATTTTCCTGACATTTCTGTGAGGGAAAATTCCTTAATCTGTGGGAATCCACAAGTTTCCTACAACCTAGCGTTTTACATATCTCCTGATGAAAACATTACTCACTTGTGTGGGTGGGCCTATGCCCATGACAGGAAGCGACCCAAATGCAATATGAACAGCTCTACGGTTTTCTCTCGAAACAGACACCTTCATCTTGCAATGTGTATTTTTGGCCTGGGCTCAGCCGACAGCAAGGAAAGCTTTCAAATCAAGATATATCTGAAAACTAGGCACACAGGGAAGTCCAAGAGGGTGTGACTTGAGTGGATCTCACATGTTTTTATTTCCCAGTAGCCTTTGCAATTCTCAAACTTTGGTAACAATAAATAATGAGGGAATCTTCCAGAATCTGCTGGGATCGACACATTTTCTACCACCCAGAATTCCCACGTATCTCCAGATAAAAATGATACCCCACTTGTGTAGGTGGGCTTAGCGCATCCAACAGAAAAATGCCTACAACGCAACATAAACAGGTCACATTTATTTCAATTAAAACCAACCCTTTTTGTGTAATGTGGGTAACTGTGTATTTTTGGGCCTGGGCTCGACATACAACCAGAAATAATCTACCAGACCCAGACATTTCTGAAAACTAGACATCCAGGTGAGTACGTGGTGGTGTGAGTTGTGTGGCTCACACATATTTTTCCCTAGAAACCCTTGCAAACCTCAAACTTTGGCTAAAAACACAAATGTTCCTCACATTTCTGAGAGGGAAAGTTCTGGAATCTGAGGGGACCCACAACATTCCTACCACCCACATTCCCAATAAAATGCTGCTCCACTTGAGTGGGTGAACCTTGTGACCGCGACACAACAGGATCCAAAATACAATGTGGAGAGATCAACATATCCTGGAAAAAAATACTAATTTGGCAATGAAAGTAGCTGCAGTATTTGGACCCCAGCTCAAGTGCCACTCAGGGAAACCTACCCAACTCAAACATTTTGAAAACCAGACATTCAGGGTCATCGGCCTTGCAAAGCTCCCACAGTGTTTTCTTATCCACAGTGCCCAGCAAACCTTAAAAGCTGCCAATAATCATGCATTTTCCTTGCATTCTTGTGTCACAAACTTCTGGACTTTGCAGTGATCTACAAAATTCCTATCTCCCAATCTTCCCCCCACTTGCCCCAATAAAAATATTACCTCACTTGTGTGGCTGGGCGACTGCCAGGGTGGGCCATCCCATCCTTTTATTTGGTTTAATGCCATTTTGAAAATCCTGATGTGTAGCTGAGCTTTCTGCCCCCTAAGGGGCAGACCCTGCATCGGCTCCAAAGGCAGAAAATTGGTACTGTCCCTTTTGACATGGGGGTGGCCCATTGCTTGAGTGTCATGCCCTCCCCACCTTTCTTTTTGCTTCTGTGAAAAATCCCTTATGTCTATTCTGCTTTCTACCCATCTGGTGGCAGATTACTGGCAAATCTCCAATTGTAGCAAACCTCCTATCTTCCTATTCCCCACCCCCCTACCCCCCGGGCAGCAGAAAAACTTTATTGACCCTTGTGGGGCGGAGAGTTGGCCCTATGCCAGGGTGAGTCACCCCTTCCTTTTTTTTGTTTTGACACCATTTTGAAATCCCTGGGGTCGAGTTGGCTTTCTGCCCCAACAAGGGTCACATCCTTTATCTGGCCTATGGGGTCGAAGAAAGACCATGTTACCCCTTATGGGGTGGATTTATGGCCCTAAACCTGTGTAGGCCTTCTCCACCCATTTGGTTTTTATGCTTTCCCTGCTGTCTAGTGGGTTTTCTGCCAACCCCACGTTTTGGGTAGGGAAGCGGGAGCAGATTGGGCAAACACACAATCTGCATCCCTAGGAGGCAAAAAACTGTATTGCCCCTTTTTGGGATGGAGACGTGGCCATATCCAAGGGTTGGTCACCCCACCTCTTAGTGTTTTTTATTATTTTCCTGGGGTTTAGTGATTTTTTAACCCTCATCCTGGAAGGAGTGGTGCAGATTGGGCTCAGACCATTCAATCTGCCTCCAAAGGGGGCCTGAAAGACTGAATTGACCCGTTCGAGATGGTGCATGGCTCTAGGATCACCGGAGCCACCCTCACCCCTTTGTTATTTTCTTAGCAAATAAATTCATGGTTTCTAGCAGGTCTTTTACCCTCCTTCCCTCTCCACGCAGGGAAAGACCCATAACAGAGAGGTATGCCTCATTTTGAGATTGTGGCATCACCTATGCATGGAGAGCTGGCCTCACAACTTTCCTTTTTTTCAAGACTTTTTCTGCCAACCCCAGTGGTGGTGGAGATTGGGGATAAACATCCCAACCAGCCCCCAGAGGAGGCAGAAAAACTGAAAATACTGTGGGCTACTGGGGAGCAGAGGCTCCTGTCCAAGGGTTAGTCCCTCTACATAGAAATCTCTGGAGTCCAGTGCCAGCAGCAGGCGATCTCATTCCATTGTGATCACCTGATGTTTTGGATGGTAAGAAAGGAAGCACTGTAAATCTGAGTTTTTCAGCTTTCCAGAAATAAGTCTCTTTTTTACACAATATCCTGTGTGCAAGTAGAAAGGGATGTTTTTGCCTCCCTCCAGTCTCCAGCGGGGAAGGGCATTCCAGTGCCTGGTCGTTGTCACAGAGAACGCTCTATATATCCCCATATTGCCTTTCGAAATTTCGGGATAGTCATCCAGTTATGGCTTGAAGACCAGAGCTGTCTGGAGGGAGTGTACCATTGAAGCATGGTTTTACGAACTAAGGGCCCAATACTGTGCAATGCCTTGTGAACAATGTATAGAGCTTTAAAGACAATGTGTTTGTTCAAAAATAGCTGGATTGATATTTGGGATTATCGAGAATCAGTCTTGTGCCACAGTTTGTACCAGTTGTAACTTGGCAACATCAGACTTGTTAACATCCAAGCAGAACACATTGCAGTAGTCCAACCTTAATGAGATCAGCACAAGGCCACTTGCTTGCCTGATGAAAGGGGATGTGGGGAAACATCTTCCTGAGAGTTGTGATGATCCAAGAGCAGATTGAGACCATCCAATAGTTCTGCAGGTCAAACAACAGACTGATGTCGACCAATACTCCAAGACTGATTACGGAAACAGAGGGCCTGGATAGTCTGCCCAGCTTTTCCAGACACCAGGAATTACTCCAAATGGATGGTTGGCTCCTAAAGATCAAAACCTCAGGTCTGATCTCCATTGAGTCTGAAATAGTTTATGCTCATCTAGATGGATACTGCTTGCATGCAGTTTCTGCAATTGGTGGAAATGGCCTCCATATCTTTGGGAATTGACACAATGATTTGCGTGTCATTGGCATACAAGAGAGTCTGATGTTAGGAATAATAACATGTCGGCCTCCTTACACCACGACTCCCATAATGCCATACCAGAGAGGTAGAATGTGCTGTCTCATCCTGACTTATCCCCCCTGCACTACATATCCCAGAATGCATTGCATTGGGCAGCAAAAGGTGTGCAGTCTTGTGACGCATGGATACCAATCACAGACATGAGGGGAGGTTCATAAACCCCTCCTACCAAGATGGCAACGCTTGGTTTTCTCGCCTGTCCCTCCTTGTGATTCCCCGTTTCCTGAATATTGTTCCTCTGCTGCTCCGCACCGATTGTTCCGTTTTATGCAGGTTGCAGGACCTTTGCCCTTCGTCCTCGGATCCTCCACTCCCCCCGCTAACCACCAGACTCTAGTACCTGTTTTTCCGATCTGCAGCCGCCTTTCTCACGGAATAACCCGTTCCATGTTCAAACAAAAGCTTTATTGGCAAAGACTGGCAAACCGCAAAACTACACCCGTAGTAAGCCAGCGAACAGAAGTCCTTTTTGATTCCCACCCTGTTGTTTCCCTTCTTGGAACCTCCGTGGCTCACCACTTCAGTGGCGTTGTGCACGCCGCCTTTTTGTTATCGCGACGACGCGTTTAGTTTGGTGTTTTTTACTTGCCGATATCAGAAAGACGCGAGGAAGCGTTTTTTCCAGGCCATTTGATACAATGAGGCCCGGAAGCGTTTTTGGTGCCATAAAGACTCTTTGAAGAACTCATTGATTATTTCAAGACGCGAGACTGCGTTCTTCATTTCTTTTCTTTTGCAAGTGGATTTAAGTCCTCGCAACTGTTTACGATAGACACAGGACGTGTCTTTTTGTCAGGATACTTGGATGAATGGTTTCCCCGTTTTCTGGAGCCTGAAGTACAAAGGATATTCCAGGGGATATTTGCCTAAAAATAACTTTGCTGCATTCTGAGAGACTAAACAAATTTCCTTTATCTGTTTGTTTAAGTTTTCTGGAACTATTTGGATCCTTTTGAGGTATCGTGAGTCTACAGGTCTGGTGAGTTTGAGACAGCACATTATTGCGTAGAAGTTAAAAGAAACTTTGTTATTAACCCTTCCACTAATAGCTATTATGTTGTGTTTGTGTTTTTCCACACTGCAGTGAGCTGCGCTGACTTGAAGCCCGGTCTCCACTACCCCTTCCCTGCTGGATAGCCCTGTTGGTTTGGTCTCTCTCTTTTGGTGAGATAGTTACCTTCTCTTTGGTGTTCTTTAAGTCACCTAGGGAGTGGTATCTTATCAAAGGAGAGTGACACTATCTTCACTTCCGAGGAACTTGGGATTCTGCCTGGATACAAGTCCACCCCGACAGAAAACCAAGCCCACGTTTTACTATTCCTCCCGAGTGAAGATAGTTATGGAGGAAAACGTCATAATAGGCGAATCCGATCAAAGTACCTTAAGAGAATTAGCTACTGCAGTAGTGAACCTACAGACAGAATTAAAACTGATTAAGAATGAGAATCAGAGATTAGTATCAGAAAACACAATGTTGAGAGCAGAGAGTAAGGCTGCTGAAGCACATCCTAGACACAAGCGTAGCTACATACACCCGGCACATTTTCAGGTTCCCCCTGTTAGTGTTCCCTCTGGTACTGCCCCTAGTTCCTCTCATACTCCTCCCACTCCTGTCAACGTCACTCTGGTTACTCCACCACAGACACCTCTTGCTATGCCTGAAAGGTTTAACGGAGACAGCCAAAGATATCGCGTTTTTATGAATCAGTGTCATCTGACCTTCTTATGCAGAGCTGCCTCTTTTCCTGACGATGCTGCCAAAATAGCATTCATTATATCCTACTTGAGTGGTAATGCAGCCTCCTGGGCCGTCACGCTAGTAGAGAACGATGACCCTGTGTAGTATAACCTAGGATTATTCAAAGAAAGAATGAGAAGCCTATTCGCTCGCCACACATGCAGGCCAGTGATAATGAGCTATTGAATCTAAAACAAGGCTCCAAGGATTTATTGTCGTATATCACAACCTTTAACCGACTGGTTACCGAAACCCAGTGGCCCCAAGAAAAGCACACTTCGCTATTTTATAGAGGCCCTAAAGACGAGCTTAAAGACATCCTGTCACAAATAGTCAACCCTCCTGAATTATGCTCAGCATTCATGGATTTAGTTGTAAAACTCGATCACCGTCTCACGGAACGGAAAGGAGAGAAGACAAAGGGAGATTTTCCGAAACTCTTGCTTTCTAGGACAGAAAAGAAAGATACTAGTGAGCCTATGCAAATAGGTGGAATCCGTGGCCCTTTGTCCCCCGAAGAAAAAGAAAAACGCAGAAAGCTTAATATCTGCCTTTACTGTGGTAAAGGAGGGCATTCCGCGAAAGAATGTCCAGCCAGGCCTAAAACACCTGTCCGGGATACACAGAGTAAGATTGCAAGAAGCACGCCTTCGGGAAACTGAAATACTTGGGGAGTAGTGAGGTTGCTCTTCCAAGTCCTTCCATTGTACAGACCTCTCAATATCTAGCTAATGTATGGTCCCCTATTCCCCAGCCGTTCACTATCAATGTTGTCTTTGTATTGCCTTCTCAATTTAGGCACACCATGGCTATACTTTTGGATTTGGGGGCGACAGGTAATTTTTTGGACATAACCTTGGCTAAAGCTTTGGGGTTAGAATTTATAACCAAAAAAAACCCCGAAAAGGTTAGAGCCGTAGATGGGTCGGAACTGTCGTCCGGGATGATAGTGTATCATACCCCTGAAATCATAGTCAGGTGTGACAATGGCCACGCTGAGAGCCTATCTTTTTGATCTTAATGATACACCGAACTTTGGAGCCATATTGGGAGTTCCATGGCTCCAAAAACATAATCCCCACATAGACTAGGTAGCTAGAACTGTCACCTTGCGTTCCCCGCATTGCTTGACCCACTGTTACCAGGATATCTCACATTGGCATTCACCGGTGTATTGTGCCTCAACCACTATTGATGGTGCCTCCCTACCTAGGGAGTATCAACAATATGCAGACTTCTTCGATGAGGTGAAAGCTGTTGCCTTACCTCCCCACAGAACCTACGATTGTAGGATAGACTTGGTCCCGGGTGCAGAGTTACCTGTAAGTCGCATATATACCCTCACTGAGATGGAAACCTATTATCTTCGTGACTATCTGCTAGACATGCTAAAAAAAGGGGTTTATTAGACATTCTACATCTCCTGTCTCATCCCCCATTTTTTTTATTCCTAAATGGGAGGGAGGACTCAGGGCGTGTCTGGACTATCGCGCCTTGAATAAAGTGACAGTCAAAAACAAGTACCCTCTTCCACTTATCTCTTCCCTGTTGGATCAGGTGAGAAAGGCCACCATATTCACCAAATTAGACTTAAGAGGGGCCTACCACCTGATCCGCATCAGGAGAGGAGATGAGTGGAAGACGGCTTTTAGAACCAAGTTCGGCCTCTACGAATACACTGTGATGCCATTCGGCTTGTGCAATGCTCCCGCAGCATTCCAATTCTTCATTAATGAAATCTTAAAGGAATATTTGGATATATTTGTCATAGTATATATAGACGATATACTGATATACTCCTGGAATGAGAAGGAACACGTGACTCATGTACAAACCATCTTGAGCAAACTACATGAACATCATTTGTTTGCGAAATTAGATAAGTGCATCTTCCACACTCAAAGTGTAGCATTCTTGGGTTTTATCATCTCACCCAACGGAATCCATATGGATCCTGCAAAGATATCTGCCATTGTCGAGTGGGCTAGTCCTAATTCCATAAAAGAGATCCAATCCTTCTTAGGATTTGCTAATTTCTACAGGAGGTTTGTCCATCACTTCTCAGACCTTGTTTCCCCCATAACCCGGTTGCTAAAGAAGGGGGTGGAGTTCAAATGGGATAGTGAGGCTGAAAAAGCCTTTCAGACACGGAAGAACAGTTTTACTTGTGCTCCTGTAATCAAACATGCTGACGAAACTCAACCATACTTTCTAGAAGTAGATGCGTCTCAATATGCAGTGGGAGGGGTTCTCTCTCAACATGATAGTGACAAGGGAACACTCCATCCCATTGGCTACTATTCTAAGACTCTGTCCCAGGCTCAACAAAACTACACAATAGGAGAGAGAGAATTGCTAGCAATAAAAATGGCCTTTTCTGAGTGGCGTCATTATTTATTGGGATCACCCCATTTGATCACTGTTTATTCAGACCATCAGAATCTACAATATTTCCGTACGGCCAAAGCCTTTAAAACACATCAACTAAGATGGGTCTCGTTCTTCAGCGAGTATGCTTTCCAAATACATTTTCATCCTGGAATTAGACAGGGAAAGGCTGATGCCTTATCGAGATTGGGTAAAGAACAAAAATATGCCATTGACGAACCTTTACCTATCATTCCTGAGCATAAAATCATTGCTGTCGGAGATGCTGAAGTAGATGCCCACACTTTCCTAGTACATCTTGAACAATCCTATGCTGATATTGATCGTGAACAATGGTTACAGGATACCAGCAATACGATACTAGACAATCTATTGTTCCATAACCATAAACTGTTTTTGCCCACCAAAGAAACACAGCAGCTTATCACACAATGGTGCCATAACTTACCTTTAGCGGGGCATCCTGGGGAAGTCAAGGCTAAACTACTATATCAGAGATGGTTCTAGTGGCAGGGAATGTCTCAGGACATAACCAACTATGTTAAAAAATGTCCTACCTGTGCCCGCCAAAAGTCATCACATGCTGTACCTGCTGGGTTACTACAACCCCTCCCTGTGCCCAATAGTCCATGGACCTCTATCAGCATGGACTTCATTACTGACTTACCGATGACAAGAGGATACACCGCTATAATGGTGGTGGTTGATCTACTATCAAAAATGGCCCATTTTATACCCCTTAAAAAGACGCCTACGGCATTGGAACTAGCGGAAGCTTTTATTCAAAACATTGTGCGCCTTCATTGGCTACCGTCCATGATCATTTCGGACAGAGGTCCGCAATTCATCTCTAAATTCTGGCAGGGACTGTGTCAAGCTCTTCACATAGACCACCGACTGTCCTCCGCATATCATCCCCAAACAGATGGGCAAACTGAGAGGACCAATCAAACGTTAGAGCAATACCTACGATGTTTGATCAGTACCACCTGTCAAGACTGGGTACAAGCTCTGCCCCTCGCCGAGTTTGCCTACAACAACTCCACACACTCGGCCTCCAAGTCCTCTCCATTTTATTTCCTGAATGGTTACCATCCCAAATTCCTCCCACTAGAACTACCTCCCTCTGTCACACACACCCCAGCTGCAGTAGACCACCATAAACATCTCCTAAACATCTGGGAACAAGCTAGGAGAGAGTTACTACAGGCCAAAGAAGACATGAAGACACAGGCTGATAAGCATAGGCGTCCCGCTCCCGAATATCAAGTAGGGGATAAAGTATGGTTATCGTCCAAAAACCTGAAGTTAGAAGCCCCTCGTAAGCTACAACCACGATTCCTAGGACCTTTGGCAGTCAAGAAAGTACTATCCCCAGTAGCCATCAAATTGAGTTTCCCCCCTGAAATACTGATACATCCTGCCTTCCACACCTCCTTGCTAAAGCCCTATTTAGATCCTGTTCACCCTGAGCCACCACCACCTCCTGTGAATGTAGAGGGAGAAATGGAATACGAAGTAAAAAGAGTATTGGACTCAAGACGATACAGAGGGAAGCTGCAATACTTGATTGATTTGGTAGGTTACCCTCCAGAAGACAGAACCAGGGAGCCGGCTGAAAACGTAAACGCCCCCAGGTTAGTTCGGAGGTTTCATGCTTTAAACCCCTCCAAACCCAGACCAGTTAGAAGGCCTTTAGGGGGGGTACTGTTAGGAATAAGAATGTGTAGACCTCCTTACACCACGACTCCCATAATGACATACCAGAGAGGTAGAATGTGCTGTCTCATCCTGACTTATCCCCCCTGCACTACATATCCCAGAATGCATTGCGTTGGGCAGCTAAAGGTGTGCAGTCTTGTGATGCATGGATACCAATCACAGACATGAGGGGAGGTTCATAAACCCCTCCTACCAAGATGGCAACGCTTGGTTTTTTTCACCTGTCCCTCCTTGTGATTCCCCGTTTCCTGAATATTGTTCCTCTGCTGCTCCGCACCGATTGTTCCGTTTTATGCAGGTTACAGGACCTTTGCCCTTCGTCCTCGGATCCTCCACTTCCCCCGCTAACCCCTGGACTCTAGTACCCGTTTTTCCGATCTGCAGCCGCCTTTCTCACGGAACAACCCGTTCCCTGTTCAAACAAAAACTTTATTGGCAAAGACTGGCAAACCGCAAAACTACAGCCGTAGTGAGCCGGGCGAATGGAAGTCCTTTTTGGTTCCCACCCTGTTGTTTCCCTTCTTGGAACCTCCGTGGCTCAGCACTTCAGCGGAGTTGTGCACGCCGCCTTTTTGTTAACGCGAGGACGTGTTTAGTTTGGGGTTTTTTAGTTGCCGATATCAGAAAGACGTGAGGAAGCGTTTTTGTAAGATATTTGATACAATGACGCCCGGAAGCGTTTTTTGTGCCATAAAGACTCTTTGAAGACCTCATTGATTATTTCAAGACGCGAGATTGCGTTCTTCATTTCTTTTCTTTTGCAAGTGGATTTAAGTCCTCGCAACTGCTTACGATAGACACAGAACGTGTCTTATTGTCAGGATACTTGGATGAATGGTTTCCCCGTTTTCTGGAGCCTGAAGTACAAAGGATATTCCAGGGGATATCCGCCTAAAAATAACTTTGCTGCATTCTGAGAGACTAAACAAATTTCCTTTATCTGTTTGTTTAAGTGTTCTGGAACTATTTGGATCCTTTTGAGGTATCTTGAGTCTACAGGTCTGGTGAGTTTGAGACAGCACATTATTGCGTAGAAGTTAAAAGAAACTTTGTTTATTAACCCTTCCACTAATAGATATTATGTTGTGTTTGTGTTTTTCCACACTGCAGTGAGCTGCGCTGACTTGAAGCCCGGTCTCCACTACCCCTTCCCTGCTGGATAGACCTGTTGGTTTGGTCTCTCTCTTTTGGGGAGATAGTTACCTTCTCTTTGGTGTTCTTTGAGTCACCTAGGGAGTGGTATCTTATCGAAGGAGAGTGACACTATCTTCACTTCCGAGGAACTTGGGATTCTGCCTGGATACAAGTCCATGCCCGACATCTGAAGCACAAAAGACCTTATAGGCTCAGTCAGTGGGGAGACATATAGATTATATAATTCGGGCTCAGGGGGAACCCTGAGGAACCCCACATGGCGGTATGATAGGTTCAAAGAACAATTGATCTAATATTGCTGTCTGCGACCTGTCACTGAGAAAGGAGGTTAACGCTTGAGTGCTGAGTCTGTGAGCCCCGGTTCCTTCACCAGTCTCATGCTCAGGGTCAGGGAGATGGTGTTGAAAGCTGCAGAGAGATCCAAAAGAATCAATACCGCAGCCTGCCCTTCATCAACCATGGTTCGAATGTTGTTAACTGCTGAAACCAGTGCAGTTTCGGTCCCATCGTTTCTCCTGAACCCAAACTGTGAGTTCATGTTGTTCCAGATATGCCATCAGCTTGGAATTCAGGTATTTTTCAGGATTTTGGAAGATGTGTGCAACAGGGAGATGGGACGGTAATTTTTTTTATCTGAGGGGTCTAAATTGTTTTTTTTTTTTCAAAAGAGGCTTCTCTGCAGCTTTTTTCCATAACTGTTGGTAATATCCTGAAAATATGGCTTTTTTCAGTGTTGCTGTCAGATGAGGGACAATGGTTTGGGCTGCCAGCTGCCAAATCTTTGAAGGATAATGTTCAAAGGGGGAACCTGACTTCATACTGGGTGGATAAGTCTGCGTCTGCTAAGGTCAACAGGATAAAACAAGAAAGGGATGCTATCAGACTATCTACTGTGCAGAGAACCACCATCTAGTGATTTATGAAAAACATATCACTACTGAGAGCATGTTCAGAATCAATGCACATTGCACATAAACCATAACACAGAAGAGATACTGATGAGTAAGAGAGGGCTATGAGATATGGGTAACTGAATGGCTTTTACGCAGTGAAGAGTAATTGTACTCCTTTATATGAGGTGCATGTAAAATGGACTCTTCCCCTTTCTAGAATCTTAGCTACCTTCAGACATCACTGTAACCCTCGTCTGGGTAGGCAGCTCCTTTGACTTTTTATTAGGTTAGGGTGTACTTGGTTGCACTATCTGCCCATCAAAGCCTTGTGCTCTGCTGATGAACAGCACAAAAACCGCATGGAACACTTCCCATGAAATTATTTTTGTGCTGTCCACAGGAGAAAATACAGTTGTACAGGCAGGAAAGTCAAATGAAAGGGCACAATGACACAACTGTCAATGCAATGCATTGGATATTGTTCTTACAGAGACAGAAGAAAGGAGAAAAGAGCAGGTGCAAGGGATGCTGTGTCATCTAGAGCATGGCATATTAACCTTTCTCCCTTACACAGATCTGCTACGCATTCCTAACATTTTACTCACCATTTAGTAGGATACTGTCTTGTCTACACAATGGTGCAGGAACCCCACTGGAAGCTGCTTAAACTGTGGTCCAGCATGCAAGACGGTAAATCCAAAATCAAGACATTAAGGGCCCTATTAAATTCTTGGTGGAGAGGGAACTCCAGCACAATGGCAAAGGATTTCCCTCCCTGCCAAGACTATGGTCCTTCTCCCGATTTTGATTTCGGCGGACCATAAGCTGAGGACGCCGGAGACTACTCCATCTTCACCCTGGTCAAACTTCTGAAATGGCCCTACGGAATAAGGGCTGTCAGAGAATTTGCTATATGTAGGCCCACTTAATTTAGATCAGTGGACTTATGCTGTTTTCAATGACCGTCACAGCCAGGAAAAAACTGGTAGTAAAAGGCACTGAAAAGTGCTCAATGCCCCACTAGCCACTGAAGGAAACTCAGATGGCAAGGGGGCATTGTTTTAAAAAATACATATTTTTTAATAACGAAATTTAACTCTGAGATTTTCTTTTTGAATATTTTTTTAAAAGTAGCTTTGACATACGGCTCCATCATATTTGATTGAGCCATCGATCAAACGTACAATGCATTGACAAGAACTGCTTTGATGGCGGGTACCGTCAATGCATAAAATGTCCTCCAGGCTGATGGAAATTTCTAAATGTGGTGGTTGGCACCTCTGTCAGGGTGACAGAATAATTTACTCCATATGTGGGCATGAGCCTTTTCAGGGGCTCACTGGTGCAGGGGTTCGCCCTTCTGTGTACTTGAGTCCTCGGACTAACAAATAGACATTGTCATGGAAGCTGTAATATTAAACAAATATTTTATTTTCGTTACTCATGAGTGGGGACTACATTGATACAGAACCCTCAGGCAATGTATGAGGCAGTACATGGAGTACAGAAACCATGGTGCTTATATACTGTGATAGTTGCAGTGTAAGCATGGAGGTTCAAAAAGAGGCGGTACAAGTGTACACACGAATAGCTACTTTACATATAAGGGTACATGAGAATCACTTAGTCAACAGAGTGGGAGGAGTTACATAGTTGTTGACATTAGTTAAAATAGCCTGACAGTTAAGTTTGTAACAGGTGCATTTCTAGCAGCTACAGCCATTTCTAAACATGCGCAGTGCTCAAGCTCAGTGCTGAAAGAGTTATCTATAGATGATGACTCCGGCGTAATAGAGAAGCAGGCAACAGCGAAGATGGGGATGCATATGGCAAACACGTGGCTAACTAAAATGGTTGCCACAAACAAAATGGCTTCAGCTCATGCTAACAGCGATGTCTGTTAGTTTTCAAACATAGCCCTGGAATAATTTACTCCGTTGCCCTGGCTGAGGACTGACTGACCGACAGCAAAAATATAAGTAGGCCCCTAAATGAGGAAATGTGGTTTACATGAAAATAATTGGCAGAAAAGATGCTGAAAGTAAAAAACCATTGTGCAACTGAAAATAGTTGTAAATATAGCCATATCTTAGAAGAAAATCACAGGCTGTGCCAGATTTAGGAACAGGACTAACAGGAGAAAAAATATCAGATTTGCGGTGGTATCCCCACATCATAATTGAGTAATTATAGGTTTTGTTCAGGAGTGGAGAATAACTGGCTGGAGCGCCAAATATTTAATCCTTTTTTACAGTGGCGTCACTAGACCTTTTGCCGCTTATAGCTGCCCCTGCTTTTGGTGCCTGGCGGCCGCGTGTCAACAGCTGGGGGTGCTGGTGAATTCCCCTTTATTCGTTTGCTGCCCTGCGACGGCCGCAGGCAAGTGTGTGTGGGGGGCTGCCACCACAAAAACTTGTGCAGTACAGGGTGGACCTTCCCCACCCACCCTCACCACCCCTTGGTACGCCACTGCTTTCCCTTTTACATTGTTTATTTTCTCGGTTCTGGGACATATTAGTTTACGTTTTGCTCTGGTATGGAGCAGGTGGAAGATGTAAGTAGGGGAGCTCTATTGACATGCTGTCTTTTTTTCTACAGACTTTAGGAGTGTCACTCTTCCAGCGTATGCTCAAAGGTGTTATAAACATGTTTTCTAGACACTTAAAAAAATAAAACAGGAAACTGTACAACATTTTTTGCATCAATATTGTATCAATCTCTGGAGGAGCCCCATCACATTTTTTAGTGAATCGCCGTGTGTCATGCGTACACACTTGCACTTTTTGTGTTTTTGTTATGCTTTAGTGAATTTTATTAAACATACAAGTTTGTAGCTTGCTTGTAAATAAGACCACCCACCTCTCTCTCACCTTCACACCTTCTTGGATATACTAATCGTAATACAAGGCAATTATGTCGCAAACCCAGATTATGAGTTAAGTGGAGCAGAATTCCCATATGGAATGCCACTTCACTGGATTAGAAAATGACTATTTCCACACTCGAATTTACCAGGTGGGTAAACAACTGACTCAATTTTACTGGCCAGAAAATCTGCCTGATAAGATCACTTTGGAACAGGCTGCTTTGCATCTCCCCTGCCATCCCCACCCTCTCCCCTATGCACCTTCCTTCCCCATGCACACTGCAGTCCCTCCTTTCGCATTTACTCAGTGCTTGATATGAAAAAATAGAAGTGCAAGTAGTAAACATGAGAGATCATCCCCATTGAAACGGGACTATCTAGCCCGCAGGATTCCGCCTGATAAAACCCGGTCTGTTCATGGCCAGACTGGCCGTAGCGGGGACCGGGCGTTTCCCCAGTTGGCCGCTAGGGTGAGTGCCGCTTTTAGGCCTCTGGTGGCTGTTTTTGTTACCGGGGGTGGCAAGATCGGCCCGGTAACAAAATCGGCCGAACCCGGCCCTAACAAACAGCTCGGCCCTGCCCCCTCTTCCACCCAGGGGGCCGGGCGAGCAGTTTGCCAGGGCTTGTTTTGATTCCCAGTCCGGCCCTGGGTCTGCCTGGTTATTCACTATTCCACAGTGGTAATCTTGTAAAAAGATAATGACAGCTTTTAAGGTACAGATTTACTATCCCGCCTGTACCCTACAACTTGTAATCCAGGCCATAGGATGAGTCACTAAGCATTTATTTTGCTTGATTTAAATTGTGCCTCATGCCTGGTAGTTCCTAGGAGAGGACAGCCATAATAAGCATGTTGCATTGAGAGATCCAGGTGAGACCGATGCCATAACATATCTTGCACAGTGTAATTTTTTTCTGTTGAACACATTTCACAAAATACTCTAGGTTTCTAACATCAACCAGACACAATAGAGCAAGATTTCATGGCAAATATCAGTTAGTTGCCAAAAAACTAGACATTTAAGTGATATTGAGGGTAATAGGTTGCAACTGAGAAGGCCATGATGGAAGTTAAATGGGGGAAGGGGGTTTTTGTTATTCAGGAAGAGTCTAGTTTTTAATGTATTACAGTCAATGGTTAGTGTTATTGACGATAAAGGAGTGGTGCTGTATGGATTAGCGTTACTGTTGCTTGAGAGTGAAAAGCAGTTGGGGGTCATATTTATTAAAATGTTACGCAGCGCAGCGAGTCACCTTGCTACGCTGCATTACAGGGAAAGGGCAGGAATGCGTTGTATGTATCACATACCTGCCTTTTCCCAGCAATGGCACACAATGTGCTGTCTAGTGCCAACACAGGCACTTTTGCTCCATGGTGCTAGAGTGCCTGCTTTGCAAGCAGGACTGTTGTTTGCAGGAAGGAACACATTCCAGCCCAAAACCAATCCCCTGAGGCATTTTCCTCTTTCTATGTGTGCTGCAGAATGCAGTACGCATAGAAAGAGGGAAAAACAAAGAGAAATAAAGATATTTCTCCTCATTACGCCTCCCCAGGGAAGGCGTAGCATTTTTGCGCATTCCCAGGTCTACCAGTAATAGTAAATCTGGAAATGCATCAAAATCCATGGACCACCCATGCAATGCCTCCCTGGGGAAGGGTAATGCAACATAGCAATCTGCTCTGCCTTGCGTTACTCTGGATTTATCAAGCCATTTAGAGCCATGCAAGGAGCCCTTGCAAGGTTTAATAAATCACATCTGAGGGATTGTGTCACTTTTCCACCACGCAATGTGGTAGCATCGACAAACCCCTTGATAAATGTAGCCCTAGGGCTATAGTAAACTTTTGTAAAGTTATTTTGGAAAACATATATAATAACTTTTTGTTTTTACCATAATGGTTTGACTGAAGCCAGAGTTACATTAAGTGGAATCACTTATATTTTTAAAGATGGTGAAGGGCATGTTCTTGTTAGTAATAAGATGGGACAAGAGAAAATGGTGGCTGCTGGGGAGAACGGGGTTTTAATGGTAGTTCAGTATCTTACATAGTTGGACTGAGGAGTGAACAGTAGTAGCTTCAGAGATGAGTCGTACTGCAAGTTATTACTTTTTGGCTAAAAAGAAAACAGTAGCACATTTATGGATACTCCCTTATATACGATTTTACTAGTGAAGGCAGCAAGAGTGATGAGTAAAGAGGGCTCAAAGTTTTACTCAGAAGCCTATGGCCAGCATTATTTATTGTCAGCAGGTCAAGTACCAAGGCTCCATGGTTTTAATTGTACCTCATGCCACTTTGATCCAATACTTGACCCACCCTGACTCTTTACCTCACTATTGCAGGCACCTGCTTTCTCCCTTTGTCACTTTATTCTCTGTCTTTCTCTTCCTCCTTCTTTCACCCCGTTTCTGTTTTACCCTCTTTTACTCTTGGTCAAAGTTTGAGGAGGATAAATACCCGAAAAAATGAGTACTGGCCCGTCCTATCAGCAACCACCGGCTCAAATTAAGCACAGAGTATGGAATGCTATTAGGTGGAAGGTTTCTACGTATGGGGGGGCGGGGTCTCGAATTGTAGGTTTTCCTTCGGTCTGACTGTTTTCCCTGTAAAAATGGAATGATCCAGATAATTGCTATAGGAATTTAAACAAGGAAAATCCACGAGGCAGGGCAACATTTGCACACACTTAAGAATCTGGAATCTTGAGCAGATGACCAGTTGCGCCCAATCGCAGAATTACTGAATTTTGTTAAATGGGCACAATTTCACCGTGAGTCGCACTCAAAACCTGGGCAGTGCCACTCACTCTTTTAGGAAATGTTCTCAGCTTCTGTTTCATGGAAGAGTTTTTCAATTTCGCTTCGACCTGAAGTGACCAATAGTCCAGACTTTCTCCCCGTCACATAAGGCTCTCCAACAGAAATGGAATGCAGTAAAATCCTACAAAGACCGTTAAACGGGATTGTAAATAGTTGAGCGTTAGACAATGGAGTATGTGACATGAATGTTAGTTATTTCAGTAAAGAAACACCTAGCACTGTGCCTAGCAACCATTTAGAGGCATGAATCTAATTAGCATGATGGCCTTTGTGTCTCGCGCGCCGGGTGAGTTTTGTGATAAAACATTCATTGAAAACAAAAAATATTTCAAGGAGAAAAAACCAAATATTATACAGAACTGGGGGGTTTGCGAGAAGAGCGTCGCTGATCACGGAGTGCTAACGAATCTTGCAGAGCGCGCCCCCCACGGGAATGTCTTATCGCCAGGACAGGTTAATCCCATTACAGAAACTGACGGGCATCCGTCCACAAGGGAATCGGGGACTCGGGATTGAATTAACGACGGACGAGGAGCAGATCTCACAGCTCGCGCTGCTTCTGTAGATAAATTCACCCTTTAACAGTGCTGGAGATGAATCCCGCATTGTACCATCCGGACTGTTCTTTTTAATAAAATTTGGCATTGAAAAATGGATTCGGCGACAAAATCAAACACATCTGTCAACCAGTGTCTGACTTGAAAAATGAGTTGTGTGCACCATTCACATTAAAACCTCATTTTCATGACCAGTTTGGCAGGCAAAGTGCAACTCCAGAAGGGATTAGGCGGAGTTCAGGGGTCCTACTTCCAAGGGAGGGCCGAGTAAAGGGACTCCATTGCTACTACCAAGCATATGCTGAGTTCTTACTTGTCACTTGTATTTAAAAAATGAGAGAGAACGAGACCACTTTTTTTCTATGCCTGACCAAAAGAATGCCTTATTACTGGTTGAGTTCCACTCTGCGGAATTCTGTGGAAATACCTAAAAACTCTGCACGATTCCTTGTAGTCCCATGAGAGGAATTCGGCATGTTGCGCCATTCGCACTGATACAAACAGCCTTATTCATCAACGGGCCGTTTTGCGAGCCCCTAATAGCGATTCATAGCGAATCGCTATTAAGGACTCGCAAAACGGTATTCATGTAGGAATTGCTAAATAAATAGCGATTCCTACACATTCCTTATTTGCGAGTAGCAAATTGCTAATCGCAAATAAGGAATAACTCCTCATTCATTCCTATGGGCCAAAAGGCCCATAGGAATGAATGGGGAGTATTCCTTATTAGCGATTAGCAATTTGCTACTCGCAAATAAGATAGCGATTTAAAGGGTGCCAGGGGTGTCCAAAGGACACCCTGTAGCACCCCTTAAATGCAAATTGAAACAGGTGTTGCGCACACACATGTCCAAAGGACATGTGTGTGTGCAACATGCAACTTAGAAAAATGCTTTTAAAAGCATTTTTCTAAGTTTTTGCTATTTACCGAGAGGTCTGACCTCTCGGTAAATAGCGGCCCAAAATTGCATTTTCGCAATTTTAAAATGCTTCATGAATTGCATTTAAGGAATCTCAAATAGAGATTCCTTAAATTCAATTCTTCGCAAATGTGCGAATTCTTAAATAGAGAATTTTGCATTTGGGATGATGAATCCCAAATGCAAAAATTGCACTTGCAAAAGGCAAGATTCTGAGAATCTTGCCCTTTGCGAGTGCAATTTAGCTTGATGAATCAGGCGGTTAGTGCCGGGAGCTTGTTCTGTGTGGTAAAATCAGCGCGAACTGCACGACGTGGCGCTGCTTCTTTCTGCCGCTCGAGTAGATTTTCTACTTGAGTGGCAGTTTTCTCAACATCAATGGTCACGACCTGCTTTGACCTCCCGCATTGATATATCTCGGCGGGAGGCATTCTAGTGCCGAAAATTATGCTAGGTAATGCAAATTCTTTCTAGCGCTCGCCAACCTAATGTTGGGCTGCATGTGAGAAAAAACTCCGCCACACGTCGGTTGGCAGAGTTTTGCCGGAACTCCTAATTCCAAGTGGAATGCGGAATGGACAAAATTCTGTGAACTCTGCCAGCAAAGTGAAATTTGTTGCCCACCCGTAAATGCCTCTTTCTTTGCATCCCAATCCCACGAGAAGGATATAGAATTTGATACACCTAAAGAATGTTGCTTTTAACATATCAGGGGATGGTTCTAGGTCATATAATTTTCAAATGTATCCTGTTGCAGGATATTATTTGAGTGCATAGTATGTCCAAAATGTTCTGCTGTAGCAAATAGGTCTGAGGATCAAGATAGCTGTTCATCCACGTCAACAAGCGCTGGTTCTGAGAGATGATAAATATTCTTATATTACCAGAATATGTGAACGGAGCCCTACATATATAACCACATCTGCCAGTAATAGATGATACTAGGGCTTAACATGTACAGACAACCTACAACAAATTTCCAAAGAACATCAACCACAAAGATAATAGGAAATGGAATTGTGGCCTATGCTATGCTAAATTTTATTAGTAGACCGCGCAAACACCTTAGGAGATTTCAAGCATTTTGCAAAAAGCAAAAGATGAGGATGATTGAAGTTCCTTGACAGTAGTAAATAGGACATGGGCTTCAGGGATCCATGACCATCCTGTAGCAGGAAATACGTTACTTTGTTGACTTACCAGATGATGTCTGCCAGCAGAATATAGGTCCAGAGTGATCACCTCCAGTAGCAGGAGATAGGTCATTGTCTAAAGAGGGCTAAACAACTCGCCCTGTAGGTGATGGTTGCAGGCATACATATTCCAACAGGACTCTAATGGCTTACCATGAGTTTTGGCTCAAACTATTGTAAATCCTCAACCAGAAGGGGGAGGGTCAATATCTTAATATATTCAAAATGCTCCACCTGCAAAATAATAGTCAGCTGATTAACATATCCAAATGAAGTAAAGTCCTTAAGGACCATCTCCATTTTATATAGGCCCCCACTCCATCTTGGCAAAGAGAAGTCAGCTTCTTCTTCATCTTAAACAATGTACACCGCCATATTCCCTGATTAATGCAGAATCATTGCCATGTCTACTTTTCAGCGCAGATGTTGACAGATCTTATCTTTCTAAAAACTGTGATTTCATCAATTCCTTTGTTTAATGACACATACAACCTCTAATGTGACATTAGTCCATGTAAAATGGCTCATCGTGTGAAGGTTACTAAGCACACATAGAGACATAGTCTGAAATGACATGTTTTAGCCTTATATGTTCATAAGGAAATGTCAGGGGCGCCTACCTTGATGCACATAATCTATGTCAGACATTCCTAAACTTATGTCTGAAATTCCAATTTCTTATAGGATTTAAGACATAAGGACTGCCACTTGACACTTGTCAGGAGGGGTTCTTTGCCCAGCTATCGTCCGTGATTCTGCCAGAGACGGTTACACCTGCTGCCAGTGTACTTCGCACTTCAAAGATGATACATTGTGGGGGCACTTTCCAGCAGTGACCTTACCTGCTGACATCAGGACTCGGACCCGCAGCTTTGCTTCGCTCTTCCCTGCCGCCGCAGTAGTCCACGCGGCCGCAGAGAGGGGAGAGCGCGCCCACGCCTACAATTCCCAGCGTCCCTTGCTCCATCCTGAGGACGCCGGTGGCAGCGTCAGCTTCCTGCGCCCGGAGGCGCATAAGACCAAGCCTTTCCTGCTGGGGAGCGGGGGTGAGACATTGTGGGGGCACTTTCCAGCAGTGACCTTACCTGCTGACATCAGGACTCGGACCCGCAGCTTTGCTTCGCTCTTCCCCGCCGCCGCAGTAGTCCACGCGGCCGCAGAGAGGGGAGAGCACGCCCACGCCTACAATTCCCTGCGTCCCTTGCTCCATCCTGAGGACGCCGGTGGCAGCGTCAGCTTCCTGCGCCCGGAGGCGCATAAGACCAAGCCTTTCCTGCTGGGGAGCGGGGGTGAGACATTGTGGGGGCACTTTCCAGCAGTGACCTTACCTGCTGACATCAGGACTCGGACCCGCAGCTTTGCTTCGCTCTTCCCCGCCGCCGCAGTAGTCCACGCGGCCGCAGAGAGGGGAGAGCGCGCCCACGCCTACAAATCCCAGTGTCCCTTGCTCCATCCTGAGGACGCCGGTGGCAGCGTCAGCTTCCTGCGCCCGGAGGCGCATAAGACCAAGCCTTTCCTCCCGCGTCGCGGGACGCGCGTGGGCGAAGCCCGGGCAGAGGGCGGGCCCTCTAAGGCCCTCAGAGGCCCGAGAAGGACGGGACGGGCCACCCCCCTTGGCCTCTACTAAAGAAGGTATAGTGTGCCTTTGACCTACACTTCTACAACCACTGCAGAGTCACCAGGACTCCTATTGACTCCCACTGACTCTATGCGGGGCCTTGCCTGCTGCACTGTCGCAAAGTCTCATAAGGGGGCTCTCAATCCTTGTACTTTCCCAAGTGATCCTAGTAGGGGGAGGTTTGACTGCTACGTAGAAAGGATAGACAGGGCATTATTACCTGTTATTCGTGAGTTGGAAGACCTAGAAACTCGCTTGCCCTCTCACAGCGTAGACTGCAAACAACCCGAGGTGCAGCTAGTCAACACTACATCTAGTGTGTCCTGGTTGGAGGAATTGAACGCCCTCTGTCATATTCAATATGTACCAGTTGAGAGTATAGTCGACCCACCTCAAGCCCTACCTAGCTCTGCACTTCCCGTACATCTGCCGACCAATTCGTTATTGAACGCAAATGATAATATCTTGGTTGCCCCACTCTTATCCCCGTTGGTAGAAGTAAACATTAAACAACTAGGGCTCCCTAATTCTCCTATGGTCACAAGAAAGCGCCCCGGGGATAACAGCATGGGGAGGGAAGCTAAACTACTCAAGCCTTGTACAAATCCCGTACCGTCCTTCAGCATGTCACCTATAGTACCCCAGGTCAGTGATAGTATTGAATCCTTTGCACCTCCCCAACAGGCAGCCCTTCTGGCCCTGATTGAGCGAGTGGTCTCCTCTCTACTATCCCCCTTGTCTACAAGAATTAACGCCTTAGGGGATAGACTAAGCGATATTGAGACCTCATTGAGGGCACCGACTCTACCTAATAAGAACCTGAAAGGAGTGGGTCCATCACAGCCCTTATCCGCTACCAAGGTTTCCAAGTTAACACCTCAAAGAGGAAGTATCTCTCCAAATAGACCTATGGTCCCACAGAACTGCCCACGTATCTCCTCGCCACCCGTCACCGAATCCATTACCACGAAGAGTATCTTCGCTGATGTAGGGGTGCCAAATGTCCACCCTCTATATGAGGAGAAAACTAGCACTAACCCAGTTTACACTAAGCATATACATCTGCCCCCAATTGCCGCCCCCTTTGTTTGCGTCCTCACTGGTGTTTTACCAATTACAAAGGGAAAAACCGAGAGACCGGAGGATTTAAAACACAAGGTCATCTATTGGCTGTCTAGGAATCGACCCTTGCCAGCGAACATTGATGGTGCTATTCGAAGTGTTAGAAGGGTGGGATGGCTCGGCCCCCTTCCAAAGGCCCTTTCAGGTGACCTGGTGCTAGTTAGATTCTGGAGCGATCGGGTGGTGCCTTATTTACAATCTTGGCTTCCACAATTAAGGGATGGCCCGATCTCTGTCTGGGGTCTTCAAGATTTTTACCCCAGGTTCCGCTATCCTCGGCCCTTAAAGACAAGACCAGAGAGAAAACACTACTTCCCAGAAAGTATTAACTTAGAGAATAATTATCCGCTGGATCGGAGTGTGTATGTACCGAATGGCTCCAACATCCCCACCCGAAATTAATTCTTATGAAGTGTCTTCTAGTAGTGATCTCCTGTGTTTAGTTAATCATTTGAATCGATTTATTTCATCAACTATTGTATTGACCTATGATTAATGATTATGTAATTCATGTATTATTTTGGTTTTGATTACAATTGGAGAATAGGGATGTGATACCTATTAACTTATTATGATGAATTTGTATATTTAGTGATTGCTTTTTGAACCTTTTTTAATTGTTTGTATGGAAAATGTTAACTCATCTGTTCCCTGTGAAGATATGTTTTTCTTCTGGCATTTTTTATTTGGATTTTAATTATAAATTGATTATTGTAATGTACGCTTTTATGATATCCTTGTGATAATTGAATAAAGCTCTTTGATTTGATTTGATACATCTCACCTGAAGACTAAAGCTGATAATGCCAAGTCCCAGAGGAAGACTGACTGACTGCTACCTTAGTGGGTGTTTGACATTCGCAAGGAACACTGTCTTCACGCCCTCGCCGATTAAGACAGCCTTTGCTGTCAACAAGTTATGTAGTACGTCTCTTCTCCCTAAGAAACACTAGACTGCAAGATGCTATGCCTTTTTATGCTCTCATAGTATAGCACACATAAATAAGCATTAGGGTGTTAAGTTCTAGATGAAACTTAAATGACATTTTAACAGCGCTAGAAATGTTCATTTTATCCCCGTTACTTATAACGTGTCTAGTTGCTGTTTTAATAATATTCTGTGTAGTTGTCTTAGATGTACTGAGAAACAGATTGTTCCTGTAGTAATAGATACTTTTAACTTTAATGTGTTCATTCGTGTTATTACCGTGTGTGTGATACTGTGAATACTGAAATACGGTTTCCACTATGGCCCTGATCCCTTTGTGGAACTGTTAGCACCACAAAAGCAATGCCTCTATATCAATTACACATTGATTCGTGTTTGCCGGGCTACAATAACATTTCTTTCACATTCATCACTGGTATAATAAACCAAGTTCACACGAGGCCCCCTTGGGTTGGAAAGTACCCCTTGTAGAGTTACATCAAAGTCGTAACTGAGGCAACACAAAGAAATCCAGAAGCAGGGTATGGGTCAAAGACTGTATACATACAAAAACATCTACTAATAAGGATAATGTCCCAACACTAGGCTTTCCAAATCCATCCTCCCAAACAGATGCATGTCAACTGGTAGACAAAGTATATAGGAAATCAATTATTCTCACCCCATTGAGGATTCAAGACAGACATGTCCATACCAGTGTTAAGGCTTCAGCTTATATATGTTCACAAAGAGTCTCATACAACAGGTGTTTGTTATGGTGCAGTGGTGTTCACCAAATGAGGGAATGGCACAACGAAAGACCCAAATGACATTAACTGCAACAATTAGGGGCCCCAAATGTCATCCTTGATTCAAGAGGGTACATCTCCTGGTGAGTACCATAATGATGGGACTGGTTCTGGGGCAGCTGTACTTGTTAATTCCTGTCTGAGCTCCAAGCACATTACCTTGTGATTAACCCAAAACCTCTTACAGGGACTTGGAGTCAATAAGACATTGATCCTGTAGTCAGTTTTAACACTAGTGTTCATTTGCTTAATGAATCCTTTTTCTATTTAATTCATTTGTCTCTCTGTGCATCCACTGGCTGCCTAAACCTATTTTGTCAACTAACCAGCAAAAAAAGCAGACAATGAAAGCATAAATCAAGGCTTACAATCCTAGCATCAAATTCCTGGCTCCACTATACTCTTGGACTATATTTCATGATTTGTGCTACCGTGCTTCTAAGGTTAAGGAAACATACATTTACCTAATTTGTTTTGTTTACAGCAGGAGCCCTAGAAAGATCAGGCCTCAGGATCCCAGGGCAGTACCCATCTAATCAGCATTAAATGTCTTGCAGATGGATCCACCAAATGTTAGTCTTGTCCATCAGTTGCCATGCCCTTGAAGGTCAATTTAATTTCAATGCACTTTAATTAAAAACGTACAAATGTTTTGGTCAAATGCTTTTACTCTATTAACATACTACATTATTTTTAGATAGTAATTTTAAAAGCAATTACACATTGACATCACAATTGAAATATTATACCAGTGAAAACATAGGGAATGGAATTACACGTTTGAAATGCAACTGAGGATAGACTTCCCAAAAAAAGGTAATTTACTGAAAAGTTCGGAAATGGGGCTTTAATGGGGACACAAACTTCCCTAATATTTGTGTTGGCTATGGCACAAGGTAAACCCAACAAAGGAGTTGTACTTCTTTTATGTCCCATTATGAGCTGCTAGAGAGTCTAGGGTCCTGCTCTTCACCTCTTTATTGCATTAGACTTCCTTCTTCTGTATTGAACATGCTATGCTACAGTAGGCAGCTAGAAAAAATCCTCACCTCTGTGTATAGCAGTGTCAACAGTTTTTTTTGCTTCCATCTCTTTCTTATTTTTTGGGGGGGATAAACAGGATGAAATGCTCACGCTTTCCCGTGTTTTTGTGGAATGCTCTTCGCTGTCCTAATTGGGTCTTTGCTTGCAGGTTGTTGTTTTTTGCTGTTTTAAAGAGAGACTTGTCTTCTGGGGAGTGCAGAGAGATCATTTATGTTTGTGGGTGCCTGCTTGAGACTTGCGGTCTGGAAAAAAAAACATCCAGCAATTTATCCATTTGGACGTATACCAGTCGTTTTTATTTCAAAATGTAACAGTAAAATATGGAAGAGCACCCCCACCGGGGAAATCATCAACACGTGCTAGAACCACGGAGAAAACAGACAAGGAACTTTAGGTGACCAATAGCAATGTACACAATAAAGGTCACTATTCATAGGACAGAGCACTACTGCCCCCAAAAATCATATATACATATTTATAGGGTCAGAGTCAAAACACTCTGACCATATAAATATATAGATATGATTTTCGGGTGCAGTAGGCAAGGTTTAAGTTTCATGATGTAATATTGGAATATAGAGATATGATTAGTATATTTATGTGTCCTTTGCAAAATTTTGGGTGAATGATTCAACTTATTTCATAACCTTAGGCTGAATAGTACTATGAAATTTGTATAACCCTTTATAATCGAGCTAAAAAGACCTACTTTTTGCCAATACGATCTTTCATGTGCATCTTGTCCTGAAAGAACCCAAAATAGTGTGAAAGCAAGTTTCCTTTTACAAAGAATTGTTTACCTCGCTAACCTTTTTTTTACTGCTCACAAAAAATATTCAATTAGGCATTCACAGGCATCATTTATTTAGAAAACAAAATGCATTAATTAGGCATGAGATAAAAAGGCAGGAAATAACAGAACTGCAAAGGTGTTTCATTAGGAAGTGATTATCAGAGACAACAGTTGCTTTGTAATTTCTTTTACTTTGGGGAAATCTCCATTTTCTTTCTCAGAGTTATACTGATTGGCCAGAAAAGTCCTCTGTGCGCTAAAGACGTATACCCCTGCCCTGAGTGCCCAACTGTACTGTTGTCTTCTGGTGCCCTGAGTGCCCTACTGTACTGTTGTCTGGTTCTCTAATACTTATTTTTTGTCATAGATGAATTGGGAATATGTGTGTGCAGCATGACATAGGCCAGTTTTACAGATTATGGTTTTGCTGGCCTGGAAGGGGCACCCAAAGTGCTACTCTGATAGTGGTGGAAGGCTACCACCTTCTCCAGGAGTTAAGCAGAACAAGCACAGAGATGGCAGTATCCTGTGTAGTGATCAGTTGGTGTGAACAGGACCTTTTTACTCTCTGTCACTGGAGTGAGGCTCAGTCAACTTTTTAAAATCCTTGTTACTGTGTGCTTAACTTACTGTTGGCCTACATCAGGTAGATGAGGGGTGCTGCACAGCTCAGGAGCAGTGAATTTTTGTTGGTTTCGGGGAAAGGTAAAGTACAGGGATAGAGCAGTACTGTGTAGTACATGCTAGATTAATGCATGTGCTGAGTGCATGTATTCATGGAAGAAGTACACGACATGAGAGATGCAATGTGGTGCAATGCAATCAAGCAATCAATCAATCAATCAATCAGGGGATTTATAAAGTGCGCTACTCACCCGTGAGGGTCTCAATGCACTGGAGGAGGGCTGCAGCTCCGGTTCCACTGAAGAGCCAGGTCTTGAGGTTATTCCTGAAGGTGTGGTGGGTGGGAGAGCGGCTGATGTTCACAGGGAGCTTGTTCCAGGCTTTGGCTGGGACGTAGGAGAAGGCTCTTCCTCCCGCTCTGGTTCTGCGGATGCGGGGGGTCTCTGCGAGGTCTGCGGAGCAAAGGTTCCTCTTGGGTACGTGGAAGAAGACTCTCTCATTAAGTTATTTGGGTCCTATGTTGTGTAGGGATTTGTAGGCATGGGTAAGCAGTTTGAAGTGAACTCTCTTCTCGACGGGGAGCCAGTGGAGGTCATGTAGGTGTTGGGTCAAGTGTTCATGCCGTGGGGTTCCGAGGACGAGTCTGGCTGCAGTGCTCTGGATGGTCTTTAGCATGTGTAGGAGGGTTCTGTTGATTCCGGCGTAGAGGGCATTGCCGTAGTCCAATCTGCTGGTTATGAGTACCTGGGTGACGGTTTTTCTGCATTCTTGGGGAATCCATTTGAAGGTCTTGTGGAGGATCTGAAGGCAGTTGAAGCTGGTGGAGGAGATGGAGTTGATCTGGTGGGCCATGGTGAGGGAGGAGTCGAGGATGATGCAGAGGTTCCGTGCATGGTCTGTCGGGCTGAGCAGACTCCCGAGGGCGGAGGGCCACCAGGTGGTGTCCCAGGCAGAGGTGGAGGGTCCAAAGATGAGGACCTCCGTTTTCTCCGAGTTGAACTTCAAGCAGCTGCTTTTCATCCAGGCGGCTACGTCTTTCATTCCTACCTAGAAACAGAGTCTGGTGTCTTCGAGGTTCTTCATGAGGGAGAGGATGAGCTGGGTGTCGTCAGCATATGATACTATGCTGAGCCCGTGTTGTCTGACGATGGCGGTGAGGGGGGCCATGTAGATGTTGAAGAGCATCATGGGGCTAAGCAATGATTCTTGGGGAACTCCGCGGTTGATCTGTGTGGGTTCGGAGAGGAAGGAGGGAATCTGATTCTTTGGGTTCTGCCCGAGAGAAAGGATCGAATCCAGGAGAGGGCGGTTCCTCGTATCCCTGCGTTGTGGAGTCTGGCTGCGAGAGTGTGATGTGACATGGTGTCAAAAGCTGCGGAGAGGTCTAGTAGAATGAGGGATGCGGTGTGTCCTTGGTCTAGTAGCATGCGGATGTTGTCGGTGGCAGTGAGGAGGGCTGTCTCAGTGCTGTGGTTGCTGCGAAATCCAGACTGGGAGGTATCAAGGATGGAGTTTTCTTCGATGAAGGCGGTGGGTGTTTACGAGTCTCTCTGTAACTTTGGCAGCAAAGAGGAGGAGAGAGATGGGACGGTAGTTTTTCAGGTCTGTCGGATTGGACATGGGCTTCTTGAGGAGAGGTTTGACCTCCGCCCACTTCCTGTCGTTTGGGAAGATGCCGGATTCGAAAGAGGCGTTGATGGTGCGTCCTAGTTTGGGTGCGATGGCAGCAGCGGCCCTGTGGTAGATTTGTGGTGGCAGGGGTCCGTGGGGGCTCCTGAGTGGGTGTTTTTCATGGTCACAGTGGTGTGTTTGATGGTGGCAGGATTCCACGTAGCGATGATTGGCTCTTTGTCGATAGTGGTGGAGCATGGGGTGGTGTCCGGCGTCTGTTCACTGAAGTTGTCTTGGAGGGCCTTGATTTTCAGATGGAAGTAGGAGCTGAGCTTGTAGCACAGTTCCTGAGATGGTGAGAAGTCCTTGGCTTTGCTGGGGGGTTTGGTGAATTGCTGTATGACGTTGAAGAGTTCTTTAGCGTTGTTTGCGTTGGTATGGATTTTATCCCTGATTAAAGTCCGCTTGGTGTCGCTTAAGCGCTGGTGGTATTCCTTCAGGGCATTCTGGTAGCTGTTCAGGTCTTGTGTGGTTTTCTGGTTTCACTAGGTTTTCTTGAGGCGTTTGCAGGACTGCCTGGCTGCTTGGAGGTCAGTGGTGAACCATGCTGCTTTCAGGGGGCGTTGTTTGCCGAGGGTGGCAGAGGGGTGCGAGTTTGTCGGCACAGCTGGAGATCCAGTGGTGAAGTTCCTGGGCTGCGGAGTTGGCGTTGGTTGTGGCACAGGGTGGGTCTAGGAGGAGAGTGGCGTTGAGGTGCTCCCCGGTGATCTTGCTACAGTTCGTTCTGGGCAGGCGTGGGGGGGTTTGGGTCCGGTGGATGTGTTGAAGGTAAAATGTAAGCAGTGCTTTTCTGTCCAGGGGGGCTGCAAAGTGTGGCTGAAATTAATGTTCGTCCCTCCTGAGAAGATGCGGTCAAGGGTGTGTCCAGCTCTGTGCGTGGGGGTAGTGACACGCTGCTTCAGTCTGAGTTTGGAGAGGTTGCTCAGGAGGATGAAGGAGTCGGGGTCGGTGCGGTTGTTGAGGTGGAAATTGAGGTCTCAGAGTAGAATGTAGTCCCTGGAAGCGATGGCGTGAGTTGTGAC
The DNA here is from genome assembly GCF_964261635.1 of Lissotriton helveticus. Lineage (NCBI taxonomy): Eukaryota > Metazoa > Chordata > Amphibia > Caudata > Salamandridae > Lissotriton > Lissotriton helveticus. The sequence continues at coordinate 572,225,094 of NC_136072.1, forward strand.
GAAGTCGGGGATGGTGGTTGTGGACTGGGTGCGTGGTCCGCGGGGGTCTGTATGCGAGGGAGCCCCATAGCATGGTCCTGGGGTTGGTCTGGATCTGGAAGTGGAGGTTTACTGTGTTGGAGTGGGGGTCGCTCATGTTGGAGGTGAAGAGTCGAATGGAGTTCTTGTGAGCGATGGCGAGTCCTCCTCCTGGGCGGTGGGGGCGGTCCCTTCTCTGGATCTTGTATCCATCAGGGATGGCGGTGGCGATGTCGGGGCTGGAGGTGGCGTTATTCCAGGTTTCGTGAGGAAGGCGATGGCGGTCGAGAGGGTGTCGAGTAGGTCCTAGATCTCTATGGCGTGTCTGTGTAGGGAGCGTACATTGAGGAAGATGCATGTCAGGGCTCCAGTGGTGCGCGAGTCCAGAGAGTTTTCAGCAGTCTTGGGGGCGCAGTCCATGGTGAAGGATTGTCAGCAGTGTCTGCAGGAGAACTGTCCTTGGGTGCTGTTCAGTGTGGCTCTTTGGCGGCCATTGAGTTATGGGGTTGAGTGCGTGCAGGGTGGTGGAGTGTGTGCCTGTAAATAGCACACTCTGGTTAAAGGTAGAACAGCTTTAGTGCTGAACAGTGTGAGTAGATTGAGTGCATGCTGAATTCCTGTCAACATATAAGGAGAGTACAATGCAGAGAGGTACCAGTGCTGGACAGCACGTGTGTTGTGAATGTATTGAGAGAAAGAGGCTTACAGAGTCTTGGATGCATAATTTGTGAGGTTTTCATCAGGGAAGGGAAGTATAGGCGGTACTATATTAGGGATAAATACAAACTTCTGTGATTATTGCTCTGAAGGTTGAGCTCCAAACGGTAATCAGAACTTGGCATTGCTACGTACAAATCTGTGTATGGACAAACACTGGCTCACTAGGCTGAAGAACTTTTATTTTCTCATATTTGTTCTGCATACTAAATGTTTTTTTCTGTGCATAGTTTTCTGTGGGTATTCAACTATTCAACCGCAGGAAATAATTGAGGTAGAACACCTGAGAATAGCAGGGAGGCTTTAAATATATGTACTTGTCACTCATCGTGCAATAGAGCCACTGGCTGAAGTGGGCTGATCCATTTACCTCCCTAAGGACCTGATTCACAAAGGGACTTACAACTGGTAAAGGTACTAGTACAGAGTCTCCACACTCGGGGCAGAATCTCCGCACACGGGTGGAATCTCCACACTGCAGTGCTCAGAGTGAAGAATCCGCCCGGAGGGCGGAGACCCCACTTGAAACTTTACGAGTCATAGGTCCCTTTGTGAATTGGGCCCTGAGTGTGCAGATATATATGTGTTTTTTAAATATATTGGGGCAGATTTATGATGACTGGCGCATCCCCAGGGATGCGCCAGTCATCCTGCGCCGCTGCTCCGCCACCCATGGTGCGCCGCATTTATAATGCGGCGCACCATGGGGCAAAAACGGCACAGATGCGTGACGCATTTGTGCCGTAAAGGTGGCGCATTGCTGGAGCTGCGTCGCAAGCGCGATGCAGCTCCAGCAAGGCTCGAGGGTGCCCCATCTCCACAATGCTGCGTCAAGACCTACGCCTGCTTCAAGCAGGCGCAGGGTTTTGACGCAGCATTGTCCTGAAAGTGACTGAGTGAAATCTCATAGATTTCACTCAGCCACTTTTAGGAGGCGTTCCTGCGCAGGAACGCCCCCCCTGCGCCGGAACGCCTCCTTAAGGCGCAGGGCTTTACAACGTGAAGCATCTCCTAGATGCGTCACGTTGTAAATAGGGCGCATTGTTTGCGCCGCCGTTGCGTCAAATAAAGTGACGCACCGGCGGCGCAAGGCCTTCATAAATCTGCCCCATTATTTTAGGAAATATGTGGCCTGAAAGACACCTAAACCCTATTCTAGACATAAACGTAACCACTGTTAATCACGCTTGCAATCAATGTATTTCATTACTATAAAATACAAATAACGACATCGTGTAAGTTATGCAAATAAAAATAAAAATCATAGATCTCCCAAAACCCAGGGTTTCGTTTGTGGGAGAGAAACAGAATTGCACTCCCTGACTTAATTTGCTGACTCTTCCATTCAAACAATTCCAAATCAAAAGCCACATGAACATAAGTAACGCTAAGTTTACTCCCTCTGGCTTCTGTTTGTCAACGTTGGTCGCATATCTCTCTGCCCTGTATGCTCACTGCACCTGGTGGTTTCGCATTCAAGATGGCCGTCCCCGCATCGCCCCGGATGCCTTCTCTAGTTTGACATGCCATCCATTCACGTGTCACCGACTGCTTTGCTATGCAATGGCTGCGCTACCTACTTTGACAAATCTCCCGGAAAGAGGATTAATGCATCCATTGGGAAGAAGGACGTAATTTATTTTAATGTTTTAAATAGAGTGAAAGAGTGAAAGGAACCCTGGGCCTGTGTGGTGACGACTGAGCCTGCATTAGAAATTGGGTTTCATCGGAAACATTCGACTGGCGGAGCCATCCGTCACTTCTTTTGTCATCTTTGTTTTCGATTGCTGCTGCTAATGGATCATGAAGGTATGCATAATACTTTTCCGAATGTTTATTTTATTCAGGGGTACTGAGGCTGTGAGAGGAATTGTCAAGGCCGCGGCACCTCATCCACGCAAACAGGGAGCAAATTTAAATTATGGCCGATTACAGAGGTCACTGGCCACAGGGCATTTTGAAATTTCATATAAGGCTGGTGTTATTGACAGGCTGATGGGTTTGACGCAGAGGAAGTTCTGCGTCAGGCCCACCAGACTGCTTACTTACGTATTGCAAGCTCTAATTCTATTTTAGATGAGGCCCGAAGGCCTAGCTCGCTCCACACCAGCCTCATTGGCCATTTCGAAGAAATTATTTTGCTGAAAAATCCCCCTTAATGTTTCAGTTTCAATTTTTCAGTTTCCCATTTGACAGTAGTTATTGTCCGGGTCCATTCCACTGAGAGGCTTGTAGCTGGTTTCTTGACGCTAGAAGATACTTCTCATTCACCCTCTCTTTTGGTAGGGCAATGAAAGTTCTAGAACTCAAGTCAGAGAGCACACCACAATGACCCTTGCTAAAGAAAGAGATATGATTTAATGGCTCTGATGCCGACTTGGGGCCCCGGATTCTGTATTTTGCTTTGACACCTGACAAAACCTTATTTATGAAGGCCTTGCGCCGCCGGTGCGTCACTTTTTCCCATTTTAAAAGTGACGCACCGGCGGCGCAAGGCCTTCATAAATAAGGCCCCTGGTTACTTCTGGCACTCTCTTACCCTCTCAGGGCATGATTTGCAAGTGTACATTTGTCAAAACATACAAATTCTATTTTCCTACTACTGTAAAACCATGTTTGCAATTCAGGAAAGTTAGTTTTGTCTTTTGTACTCACAAAGCAATGTATTCCCACAAAGATTTTCTTTTAGGTAAATGTGCTCCCAGAGACGGGAGTGGACAGTAAGTGGACATTGTTGTATGTTCTGATAATGTCTGGATATTCACAAACTTCTGTCCAGCTCCTTCCTATCACGGATTAAGATGCGCTCCAAAGCCAGGAGAAAGTCTCATGTCGGAGCATGAATAAGAATGGAACACTGCCAAAAATGGTGTGTGTGTTGGGGGTAGCGGGATGGGGGATGATGGGGTTAGAACATGGGTTTCTCCACAGGTGAAAAAGTATTTTCCTCTTGAAAAAGTTCAAAAACACACCATTGATTGAATGTGATGGCGTTTCTCACCGTACAATTTTGCACCGGATGCAGCTACACACGTGGAATGACCTCTGCATAGTCGCAGTTGCAAATTCATAAACGCTTTCAAGAGTACTTCTGGACTCCTAAAACTATTGCGCGTTTCAAGTCTAACACGGAAAATTCTCAAAATGAACACATCTATTGTCGTGCAAGCGTACATACGCGCAGGTGTAAATGTAATCATTCTTTACGAATATTTTTCCTAGTACTTTTAGTACAGACAAATGTGTGAAATGTTATTCAGAGCAATTACGTAATGTAAGGATGCAGTTCAAACTGTTCTATATCAAAATATTTCCTTTCTGTGTATTGATCTTTCAGTTGGTGACCATACGGCCTACACACTTAAATTGTTGTTACATCATATTTCCCATCATATGATTACCAATAGAACGCCACAACTCAATATTATTCTTTATAGCTCTCAAAGTTTTATTTATATATTTTTTTTGTGAAGAACTTTCTTTAAAATCAAGAACATATTACATTGGTACACCACATAGATACAACTATATTTATAAAAAGTGTGCTCTGTTACAATTTTATCCGCTATCTAACAAATCCAATTTACGGTATCTACTGCAGAGTCACACCACAATTTGAAAAACCTGGTGTAATAAAATTAAATGCATTGTACAAACAAATTATACATAGTAAAAAGTCCCATTGTCGACGCGTTTCGGTGCGTAGATATACATTTGTGGCACCTTCCTCAGGACAGACGTAATGTTAAAACCAATGATTTAAACTTCTTTCTACAAAAAAACACAAATAAATATAATCAATACATTATACCGCTAGAGAGTTTTTTCTAACTGAGTGTGGGCTAGTCTCATTGAAGTTCACTTTTAGTATATCTGATGCTCTTACTTGAAATTTAGATTATGGGGTCCTTATATTAATCTTTCAGGACTTCTTCGCTTTTCATGAAGCGTTCACAAAGATTCGTTCTCACCATCTACATTCCCTTTTCAATGGCCTTTCTATGGATAGAAAGCATGGAGTTATACACCATACTGAAAATGAGTACTTGGCTAATACCTTCCGATCTCATACGTTACTTACTCTTGGGGTTTTGTAAATGGCCCCTTAGAAAAAACGTCTCAATATAGCAGAAGTCCTTCTCAATTTAAGGTCTGTTTCTTTTCTGCACTTTTTCCGCGCCTATAGATAGTGCACAGTTACTTTGGTGGATTTTTATATTAATGTTACATTTACTGTTGCTAGTACTATATGGGACTAATGGACCCTATACATACCCGTGGCTTTTGTAAATGTAGCCGACACCCAGGCTTTTCTTCCTTGCACCGCCTCGTAGGGTCTAATGTTACCTGTTTTTAAAAGACATATGCTTATATTTTAGTGAGTCGGATGTCTTGATTTCTAGATGTTCTATCCTGACGTGCGCTTAGGCTTACATACCTTTTCGGGGTGGGGATTTCTTTAAAGTGCCCAAGATGCAGCTGTTAATATTCTAGAGCCGTTACTGGTGTTCACTGAATGTTGGAGGATGTCTCTTCCCTCTTTTTCAACCTGGGTAGTGGATACGACATATGTTAAATGAAGATCCCTTTTATGTTAACACTCGTTTCCTGGTTGTTATATTAGCGCTATTGTTAATTTTTAGTTTTTTTTAGCTAGTCTGGGACTCCACGCCATGGTACACGTGCGGGTCCCACTCTGTTTCTTGTGTTATTGCCCTTAAACCCTTTACAATGGGGTGGTTGTACGTTGGACTCTAGTCCCAGGGCAGAGGTTCCCACTCCCTCCCGTCGACCCGCCTAGCTCTCGGGGACAAATTGCTCACCTTTTCAGTGCGGGCGTTGTGATGGCTCAGCGTGCATCGGACCTTCAACTGGCGGCTTCCTCCTGCTTCTGCTAGCCAGACTCAGAGGTGCCGACCTTTTATACTTGTTTGCTGACTTTAATTAGTCCCAATTTTTCAATTATCTAATTATTTCAAGGGACAGACGCCATGCTTGTAGTTTGTTCACGATTTTTAATGCGGCTGTAACACTTCAGACCTCTCAATTTTTTATGCAAACCGCATGTTTATGTTTAATTTGCACTATCCTAAGTACATTTTTCTTTTTGGTTTTGTAAACTCGAGGGTTCTGGTTATCCTCGTATCACGGATCGTGTTTGCTCATGCTGGTAAAGCCGGGTCCCGTATTTCCGCGCCATTTTGGTAGTTTTTTGTATTGATCTAAACTACCAGGATACGAGTTCGCGCCCCGGGGTCGTCAGAACAATGACTTGTTAGTCTGCTTCTTTTTATTGTTATTATTATTATTAATGCCCTCTACACAACAGGTAATTGTGCCTATTTATTTGGAGACATCGCAAACCATTTATTTTTTATGTATATATGCGGGCCCAATTTTAATGCTTCACTTATCGTTATGCTCTTGTATATCCCCATGTTGCAGTGTTTGTACAATATTCCATTGCTTCTCGCATGGGTTTGTGCAGATTATATTAAAACGCTAACACCTACTTACAACACTATCAGCACATAATTCGTAAAAAAAACAAAAACATAATAATATAATGTAAAAAATATGCGGAGGAGCCCAAAGTTTTTCTTCAGAGCCTCCCACCGGAACTACTGAAGTCCAGGGTATTGGAACACCAAGGAAGCCTAACTTGAATTGCACCTTTTGCCTCTTTCTTTACCCACCCTATATTGTCTGCCTTTTTTTATATCCAACTCTTGTAGGTTATTTTCTATTTATGCTTCTTCCTTTTGTCTTTGATTTTCTATCGTTCTCGTAGTCCTTCTTGTTCTCTTTCCTGTCTTTTTCGTTGCCCCTCTGGGTCAAATTGTAGTAATCAGGGGTGTATCTTTGGGTGGGGGGGGGGGGGGTTCGGGTGCTGCACTCCCTTTATAAATGTATTCCCTAGTAAATAGTTGGGTACAGATGTTTTCAGTCGGATGTGGTGAGGAGTCTGTTGGATTTTACCTAGGATTTTTACATTCTCCCTTTCTCTCTCTCTCTCTCTCTCTCTCTCTCTCTCTCTTTTGAAGATCTTAAAGCATGTCCTTTATTTTAATATTGGGTATTTGGTATACTTTAAAATGATATGCCAGCATAGTTGTTGGAAAACCAGAAGCTCACCCTCCTTCCCAATCATACTGACCAAGCTACGCCCCTACTAATAATGAAAAATAAGTCCCAGTCCCAAAAATAAGTGCTGGTGCCCGTCACATGCAAACTCTTGGCCAGATCAGGCACTGATAAACATTATGTATGGCTCATGTGTCTTAACTGTGCCTGAGATTTGGCGCATCCTTTTGGTACTAGTGATGCTTTCTTGGTTGCGGAAGATAAAATACAACAGCTTCAATGCAGAGGAGCACCCTAGGCAGCAAATTTGGTCATGCACCGGGTACATGACATAAGGGGGCATATTTACAAGCCCCTAACGTCATCAGAGCATCACTTTTGTTGACACTGCGGTGGTGTTGCGCCATTCCCCATATTCACAAGGTGGCGCTAGGTCACTTAGTGAGGCTTAACGCCACCTTGTAAATATACCCCTTTCCGCCGCAGTATGCTGTGGCAAAAGGGATTGGCAATGGGTGTTGCAGTGGGTGTTCAGCTACAACACCTATTACTTTTTGATGCTGCCCCAGATTTACAAGAGTGAGGCAGTGCCAAAAACTAAGGCCAGGTAATACCTAGTCTTAGATTGCGATACAAGGAGAAATTATTAATTTCTCCTTGTTTGTTGCTCTTTCTGTGTGTGGTGCATTTTGCACATAAACAATCATCCCTGCAGAACAGGCACCCTTGCAACATGGTGCAAGGGTGCCTGTTCTGGTACTAGGCAGATATTTTAGCTCCAGCGATAGGGGTAACGCAGAGGTGCACCGTATTAATCTAATTAAGGTGCATCCCTGTGTTTTGAAAATGTCGGAGCGTGGCGTTGCCTAATTTGCGTAACACTGCACTCTGGTATTTTCTTGTAAATTTCCCCTATATTCTCCCATATGTGCACCATCATATTGCACATGGACGTCTATGAAGTTAAAACAGCCTGCTCCCTTCTCCCTCCTACACAAGTGGCTGAAGTATCAGCCTTGCACAAACTCACCTGCAAGGCCACTTGTGAAATGGTATACACCAAATATCTCTTTGCGGATTGCAAAATTTGCCATGCATATAGTAGGGGTACCCTTGAACTGGTCGTCCACCGTTAAAACAGTAATAAAGACCCCACTAGTTGATTTGGAAGAGTAAATGCTGCAGTTTATTGTCTGTTTTCACTTCCTGTGAATTCTGAAAGCTAGTTATGGTTTAAGTATCCTCCCCCGAGTGTAGCCATGGGTGTAAAACCAATCTTTGAAGCGGCCAAGCATGGGGGGCCCGGATGGGGGGGCCTGGCTTGGAAGCCGATGTAGGCGGCAGCGGTTCTCGGAGCTCCTCCGCAGCCGCCCTGCTCCCAAAAGTATCCTGACAGCACTCCTGGTTCCCCGACGTCGGAACGGGCTCCTGAAAGTATAGAGTCCGACCTGGCAGGGGGAAAACACAAATTCGGGACCCCACTGCGGCGTGAGAGCATTTTTGGGCGAGCACGGGGCAGCCTGAACCTCCTTGAGACAAAATGGTGGCCGGAGCGCCTGACCGAGGCTCCCCATTAAGACAGGAACGACCTATGAGGACCGGTGCCACAAGCGGTAGGAGCAAGACCCTTGCCCACACAGGCCCACAGAGCGGGGGGGGGCAGATAGTATTGACAGGAGAGCCCCCCGCATGCGATCAGGCAGAGGAGTGCCTGACTTCAAAATGGCGGCGCCCGCGCTGTACCTCGAGACACATTGCATCAGTGTTTAGGGGACAGCGAGAGGGCCTGAAAGGGTGATATCTTGGCAGTTCTACGGCAGTAGAAGAGCACGACCTGCAACGGAGGGTGGAAGACGACCACTGGCGCTGGCAGACTGCAAGCCTGCCAAAGGGACCCTGCTGAGACACGTGAATACGACCCGGAGTAAGGAGCCCACAGGAGTTGACCTATTGAGGGCCCACAAAGACCCCCCCCGAAGCTGAGGAGGTGAGAGGCGAATAAGGGGGTTGGGCGGAAGAGGCCCCCTGCCCTACTGGTGCGAGTTGAGGTCCCGCGCAGCTGAGCCTAACGATCAGCGAGGAGACCCCCGTCGGGGTTCCCTGGGAGACAGTGGATGGGCTCACACACGCAACAAAAAAGCACGGAACACGGATCCCGCGAGTCACCAGCTATAGGAGACCTACGCTCGGGGGGGGAATACGGCGCTACCTGAGTTGGCTACTGCATGGGAGCCTCTGAAAGGGTGCCACTACTACATTGACCATTGACACAGAGGCCCAGTAACGTGGCGAGTGCGGAGGTGCTGAGGGGCTGGGCACTCACTGAACTACCCAAGATGGGCAGAGTGACCAAGAAGAAAGGGTTTGAAGCCCTGCAGCTGGATGACTCGGGTCACGCCATGCAAGATGAGGAATTGGCATCGGGGAGGAGAGTGTCCACGCAACCACGGGACCCTTGCTTGGGCGACATCATGCAGGCCATCATGGCCTCGAGGGAGGCCATGGAGAGACGAATGGACTCCATCGGATCTGACCTCTCCCTGCTGAAAGACGACCACAGGAAACTCAGGGAACGAGTGGTGTCTCATGAGCTGACCATGAAAGACATTCCGGACACGGTTAATGCCTTGCGAACGCAGCTAAATGAGGTGGTGCAGACGGTCCGCGTGCTGGAAGTGCGACCAGAGGACAGCGAAGGGTGCTCCAGACATAATAATCTCCGCATAGTGGGGATTCTGGAGCAAGAGGAAAGATCCGACGCGGTGCAGTTCCTGGAGACTTGGATAAAAGCGGAGGTGGCGCCTGAGGGTCTCTCCCCCTTCTACGCGCTGGAGCGAGCGCATAGAGTCCCGACACGACCTCCAAGGCCCGGGGCCCGCCGCGCCCGATGGTGGTAAGACTCTTACATTACCGTGACCGTGACTACATCCTCCAGAAAGCCAGGGATTCGAAGAATCTGAGAATTGGCAACAGTAAAATAATGATTTTCCTGGACTACACCAGCGACGTGCAGCGCCAAAGAGCTTCCTTCATGGCGGTGGAGCGGAAATTGGGGGATTTGCATCTCCCTTACGAAATGCTATTCCCGGCTCGGTTGCAGGTCAATGCTGATGGGAATACACACTTCTTCCTCACGCCTCAGGCAGCCTGGGATTGGCTGGAAGCTCGCGGTGAGACTGGAGAGCGTGCACAAACTGCGACCTCGTCTAGACACCGCTCCCATACCACATTGCCGAGGCAGCGCCCGGCCTCCCCCACAGATTGGCAACAGGAACGAGACAAGGTGGTTTTGGCAGTGGCGGCCATCAGCCAGGGAGCTCTTAGCCCAACCAGCAACACATCGGAGCATACGGAAAGTGGAGAACAGAACCCCAGTTCCAGCAGCGTCCACGGCCTCTCGGAGACGGAATTACAGAGAGTCACTCCACAAACGGCGGATAGGGTGTTTGGCTGACTGAACTGTTGCACGACCAGCCTGACTTTGTGAGGTATCGGGGTGGCTGCTGGGCCTTGGAATTGGCGCCGGGTGGGGGGGCAGGGCTGACGGGGAGTGCAGTGGTATTGATGGGGGGGACCAGGGTGGGGAAATGTTCACACGGGAGTGGGGAGGGGCTTGGGGGGACTTCTGAGATTCTTGAATCGGAGTTCCAGGCAGCCTGAACTGATTAGACTTTCTACGAGCCTTTGTTTGGATGGGGATGCCGCGTTGGGTGCCTGTCCTGGGGAGGGGGAGTTGGGGATGTTTGAATTGTTCTATATGGGGGGTTGGATTCAAGGGACTTAGGCATGTCGGGAGGGCAGTTGGGGGGGACATGAAATAGAGCAATGTCAGCAATGGGACCCGCATTAGGATACACGTGTCTCACATGAAATGTGAGGGGTATGCATACTATGCATAGGCGACACAAGATACACTCCTTCTTGACACGTAGAGGGATACAAATTGCATTTCTCCAAGAGACCCACCTCAATGCAAAAGAAGGGAAGGCGCTCCAATGCCGCTGGAGGGGTCAAGTTTACTACACTACATACTCTGCATATGTGAGGGGGGTCTTAATTTGGGTAAGAGCTGGAGATCCCTTTCAATGCACCTCCACATTGATTGACCCAGAAGGCAGATACGTGGTGCTCCAGGGGAAGGTAGATGGTCGGGATTTAACTCTGGGATGTGTGTATGCGCCTAAAGTGGACCAACCAGCCTTCTTCTCATTGCTGTCCAACAAATTAGCGTCAGTTTTAGTTGGGCCACTACTGTTTGGGGGCGATTTTAATTGTGTCACAGACATTGATCTAGACCGCTCACACCCACCCTTACCGAATGCACCAGCGGGGAAACTGGCAGTGACGCGCTCTACCTGGCAGCAGACTTGGGGGTTGATTGACACTTGGAGGGTTCAGCACCCCTTAGATAAGGATTACTCCTTTTTCTCCGCCCTCCACGAATTACATGTCCGCTTGGACGCATTTCTATGCTCTCCTGAGGTACATGGAGAAATTAACCATAGCGAATATCTAACTCGCACTATTTCTGACCATAACCCGCTGATGGTCCAGTTGCAGTGGTCACAGCTGCACCCCAGAATCCCTACCTGGAGACTGCGGCCAGAAGCACAGAAGATCAGGTATTCCGAGCCACTATAGCCACGGCCATTGAAGACTATTTTCAACTTAATGCAGGGACTACAAGCTGGGTGACCACTGAATGGGACGCTTATAAAACAGTGGTGCGAGGGAGATGTATTTCGGCGGCCTCAGGGACCCGGAAGACTTTACTGCAAGACATCAAAAGGGATGATGAGTGCTTACGTGCCCTGGAAATAGAGTGCCCTGAACGGCCAGATAAGCAAGATGAGTTATTGGCAGCTAGGGAAGCAGTTGCAGCAACAGTAGAGCGCCTACGGTGCTTTGACTACAAAACCTATCTCACACAGGCGCACTCAGAGCGGGATAAGTCGGGAGCCCTTTTGGCCTGGTTGGCTGTTATTCTAGAATTGAGGGACCAGGCTGGTGCGGCCCGCTTTGACCAGCAGGGGAGCAATGAGCTGTTTTTTGATTACTATACGGAGCTTTACCGTAGTAGGGTGCTTCCATCAGAGGTAGACCTACAGAACTTCACGAGGGGTCTGGATTTGCCAGAATTGGGGAATGAGGATGCGAAACAACTGGGAAGAAACATCGAGGTGAGATAAGTGCGAGTAGCCATTAAAAGCATCGCAAGGAATAAAACGCCGGGATCCGACGGCTTTCCAGTGGAGTTTTATTTCACTTATATCGACCTCCTTGCGCCTCGTCTGGCGTGGCCCTACAACTAGACAAAACGGTTGGGCAGGTTGCCGCATTCCACCAAGGAGGCGATTATTATCCTGTTATTGAAACCGGGAAAGCAACCCTGGGATAGAACGGCGTATCGCCCTTTATCCATGCTAAACCTGGATTACAAAATCCTAGCGACCCGGCTGCTGCCCCACATGTCCACGCGGATCCATGCCGATCAGTCAGGATTCATCCCCGCCCCCAACACAGCGCTTAATATACGATGGCTCCTACATGTTCTGGAGGCCGACACTTATGAAGTGGATACCACAGCGGTGTTTGCTGTAGACATTGAAAAAGCTTTCGATAGTTTAGAGTGGGATTATCTCTTCCATGTCATGCGTCGGATGGGGTTGGGGCCGTATTTTGTGAGCTGGACAGCTTTATTGTACAAAGATGCCACGGCCAGAGTGCGAATGGGAGGGGTGATCTCCGAGGCATGTAAAGTGGGTAGGGGCACACGCCAGGGTTATCCCCTTTCCCCGTTGTTGTTCGCTATGGCGGTGGAACCTCTTGTGGTGCACTCCCTCTTGGGGCAAGCATTCCAGGGTTTGGACATATATGGGCAGGTCCACATTATCGCACTTTATGCTGACAACCTCTTAATTTTTTTAGCGGATACGGGGGAAGCCCTGCGGGGAGCAAAATCTCTGCTGAGGGCCCTAGCTGTGGTAGCAGGGTTGAAGGTCAACTGGGCGAAGTAGTGCCTATTTCCGACGCGTGGTGGCAGAGACTGCCCGCGATCTGTAGAAGGAGTGTCCTGGTAAGAGAGACGTCTTCCCTACTTGGGTACGGTGATTTACCACGAACGGGGAGACATCCTAGACAGAAATGTGGGGAAGGCGATTATTGGTGCCAAAGCGAATTTTGAGTTCTGGAGCACCCTCCCTTTATCTGTAGCGGGGTGTGTGGCGCTACTCAAAATGGTGTCCCTGCCGAGCTTGCTCTACTTCTTTCTGACTCTCCCGATCTGGATTCCAGCGAGCTACTTTCGGAGACTTCGGGGAACGATCAGTTCCTTTCTGTGGGGTACAGGCAGACTCAGGGTGGCGATTGGGACGCTCATGAGACCCCTAGCTGAGGGGGGACTTGCGGTCCCAGACTATGAGACATACTACCTAGCTGCCCAACTTCAATGGCTCACGCAATGGGTGGCGAGGGCCACTAGGGAAGGAGGAGAGGCGGGGGAACCGACGGGCCCCTTGCTGGTGCTGTCTGGTATAGTACTGCGTCTCCCGCTTGGAGATATGCAGCTCACTCAGGAGTTTGCCACAGCAAGTCAATGTTGGCACAGATATCTATGACGAGGGGGTATAGCAATCCCGGACTACACCAGGGACGTGCAGCGCCAAAGAGTTTCCTTCATGGCGGTGGAGCGGAAATTGAGGGCTTTGCACCTCCCTTACGCAATGCTATTCCCGGCTCGGTTGCGGGTCAATGCTGATGGGAATACACACTTCTTCCTCACGCCTCAGGCAGCCTGGGATTGGCTGGAAGCTCGTGGTGAGACTGGAGAGCGTGCACCAACTGCGACCTCGTCTAGACACCGCTCCCCTACCACGTTGCAGAGGCAGCCCCCAGCCTCCCCCACAGAATGGCGACAGGAACGAGACAAGGCGGTTTTGGCAGTGTCGGCCATCAGCCAGGGAGCTCTTAGTCCAACCAGCAACACATCGGAGCATACGGGAAGTGGAGAACAGAGCCCCAGTTCCAGCAGCATCCACGGACTCTCGGAGACGGAATTATCCAGAGTCACTCCACAAACGGCGGATGGGGTGTTTGGCTGACTGAACTGTTGCACGACCAGCCTGACTTTGTGAGGTATCGGGGTGGCTGCTGGGCCTTGGAATTGGGGCCAGAAGGGGGGGCTGGGCTGATGGGGAGTGCAGTAGTATTGATGGGGGGGACCAGGGTGGGGAAATGTTCACACGGGAGTGGGGAGGGGCTTGGGGGGACTTCTGAGATTCTTGAATCGGAGTTCCAGGCAGCCTGAACTGATTAGACTTTCTACGTGCCTTTGTTTGGATGGGGATGCCGCGTTGGGTGCCTGTCCTGGGGAGGGGGAGTTGGGGATGTTTGAATTGTTCTATATGGGGGGTTGGATTCAAGGGACTTAGGCGTGTCAGGAGGGCAGTTGGGGGGGACATGAACTTGAGCAATGTCAGCAATGGGACCCGCATTAGGATACACGTGTCTCACATGAAATGTGAGGGGTATGCATACTATGCATAGGCGACACAAGATACACTCCTTCTTGACACGTAGAGGGATACAAATTGCATTTCTCCAGGAGACCCACCTGAATGCAAAAGAAGGGAAGGCGCTCCAATGCCGCTGGAGGGGTCAAGTTTACTACTCTACATACTCTGCATATGCGAGGGGGGTCTTAATTTGGGTAAGAGCTGGAGATCCCTTTCAATGCACCTCGCCATTGATTGACCCAGAGGGCAGATACGTGGTGCTCCAGGGGAAGCTAGATGGTCAGGATTTAACTCTGGGATGTTTGTATGCGCCTAATGTGGGCCAACCAGCCTTCTTCTCATTGCTGTCCAACAAATTGGCATCAGTTTTAGTTGGGCCACTACTGTTTGGAGGCGATTTTAATTGTGTCACAGACATTGATCTAGACCGCTCACACCCACCCTTACCGAATGCACCAGCGGGGAAACTGGCAGTGACGCGCTCTACCTGGCAGCAGACTTGGGGGTTGATTGACACTTGGATGGTTCAGCAACCCTTAGATAGGGATTACTCCTTTTTCTCCACCCTCCACGAATTACATGTCCACTTGGACGCATTTCTATGCTCTCCTGAGGTACATGGAGAAATTAGCCATAGCGAATATCTAACTTGCACTATTTCTGACCATAACCCGCTGATGGTCCAGTTGCAGTGGTCGCGACTGCACCCCAGAATCCCTACCTGGAGACTGCGGCCAGAAGCACTTGAAGATCAGGTATTCCGAACAACTAGCCACGGCCATTGAAGACTATTTTCAACTTAATGCAGGGACTACGAGCTGGGTGACCACTGAATGGGACGCTTCTAAAACAGTGGTGCGAGGGAGATGTATTTCGGCGGCCTCAGGGACCCGGAAGACTTTACTGCAAGACATTAAAAGGGATGATGAGTGCTTACGTGCCCTGGAAATAGAGCGCCCCGAACGGCCAGATAAGCAAGATGAGTTATTGGTAGCTAGGGAAGCAGTTGCAGCAACAGTAGAGCGCCTACGGTGCTTTGACTACAAAACGTATCTCACAGGGGCGCACTCAGAGCGGGATAAGTCGGGAGCCCTTTTGGCCTGGTTGGCTAATCCAGCTAGGCGCGGCTCTGTTATACTAGAATTGAGGGACCAGGCTGGTGCGGCCCGCTTTGACCAGCAGGGGATCAATGAGCTGTTTTTTGATTACTACACAGAGCTTTACCGTAGTAGGGTGCTTTCATCAGAGGTAGACCTACAGAACTTCACGAGGGTTCTGGATTTGCCAGAATTGGGGGATGAGGATGCGAAACAACTGGGAAGAAACATCGAGGTGAGGGAAGTGCGAGTAGCCATTAAAAGCATGGCAAGGAATAAAACGCTGGGATCCGATGGCTTTCCAGTGGAGTTTTATCTCACTTATATCGACCTCCTTGCGCCTCGTCTGGCGTGGCTCTACAACGAGGCCAAACGGTTGGGCAGGTTGCCGGATTCCACCAAGGAGGCGATTATTATCCTGTTATTGAAACCGGGAAAGCAACCCTGGGATAGAACGGCGTATCGCCCTTTATCCATGCTAAACTTGGATTACAAAATCCTAGCGACCCGGCTGCTGCCCCACATGTCCGCACTGATCCATGCCGATCAGTCAGGGTTCATCCCCGCCGGCAACACAGCGCTTAATATACGACGGCTCCTACATGTTCTGGAGGCTGACACTTATGAAGTGGATACCGCAGCAGTGTTTGCTGTAGACATCGAAAAAGCTTTCGATAGTTTAGAGTGGGATTACCACTTCCATGTCATGCATCGGATGGGGTTGGGGCCGGATTTTGTGAGCTGGACGGCTTTATTGTTCAAAGATGCCACGGCCAGAGTGCGAACGGCAGGGGTGATCTCCGAGGCATGTAAAGTGGGTAGGGGCACACTCCAGTGTTGTCCCCTTTCCCCGTTGTTGTTCGCTATGGCGGTGGAACCTCTGGCGGCGCACGCCTGCTTGGGGCAAGCATTCCTGGGTTTGGACGTATATGGGCAGGTCCACCATTTCGCACTTTATGCGGACGACCTCTTAATGTTTTTAGCGGATACGGGGGAAGCCCTGTGGGGAGCAAAATCTCTGCTGAGGGCCCTATGTGTGGTATTAGGGTTGAAGGTCAACTGGGCGAAGTAGTGCCTATTTCCGACGCGTGGTGGCAGAGACTGCCCGCGATCTGTAGAAGGGGTGTCCTGGGAAGAGAGACGTCTTCCCTACTTGGGTACGGTGATTTACCACGAACGGGGAGACATCCTAGACGGAAATGTGGCGATGGCGATTAGGGGTGTGTAACCAGGGTACGGGGTCTCGCAGGGAAGAGGGACCCCCTTTAACGATGTCTGACCCCCCCCTCTTGTCTCCACAGCCTCCCCAAAATCCTGGATGGTCCGCACTTGAAAAATATAGTTGCGACGAAGAGGAGGGGGACGGATGGGGGCCCTTTAAGTGGACTGAGACCCTGATGGAGGAGGAGCCTCGCGATCAGGTAAAAGGAGGCTCCGACAGTCCCCAGGGGTGTTACTACACCGGAGGAGCGGACAGAGTGCAGGAGAGCGGAGAGGCGGGAAGCAGTGAGACGGACTGGAGAGGAGGAGAGAGGTGGTTGCAGGACGAGGAGTGGATCGGAGGCGAGAGGTGGTTGAGCGAGGAGAACATTGCGGAACCGGAGGACCCGGAAACAAGGCGGCAGCTACCGGAGTCGGCGGATCAAGAATCAAGGAGAGCGGAGACCTCAGCAGAGAGCGCCGGGAGAGAAGAGACGGGATCAGCAAAGCCTGGAGGCCAACCCCACGAGCCGCCCAGCCGTACGCCAGGAGGAGTACAGCTAGCCGAGGTACGTGAACGGGTCCTGGGGTGGTGGAGGCGGAAAGGCCGACAACTTACTTAGTATAAAGGTCGTAGAGACCACCTGTTTCCCCTGTTTGATCTGGCACTGTAACTGCACACTCACGAGTCCAAGTAGCTGAGCACCGTGTGTTCCCCCCACGTCCCTCACACCCCCCTTCCCCACTCAAATACCGTTCTTGGCAGTCCGAAGCATTTACTTACTATTTGTGGAGAAGCGTGGCTCAGTGGTTAGAGGCGGCAGACCCGGAAGCTGAGATCGGCTGTGGACCAGGGTTCGATTCCCCGCCTCGGCGGGTCTCGGGCTAAAAAATTCCACAGACTCGACAATTCTCGCTCCGGTGCCTACTCGACTCACGGGGTCACACTCTGCGACTCTGGGCAATAGCTTGCTTAATCTCCACTACGGCCCCTCGCGGTGGGATGCCTGGCTTTCACCTTGTGGATACCCTGCCGGGGTATCTCACTGGGGAATACCAGGACGGGTTCCCTAAGCAAGCGCCTTGATGCCTTCGGGTGATACGTGCGCTATATAAGTTGCATTACATTTACATTTACATTTACTTGTCCTCTCTTCTCGGCGGCCGGCGAGGGTGAGCACTACGGAGCCTCCAGAGCCCAGCAGTAGGAGGAGGAGCCCCGTCCGGAGGAAGGAGGAGGGAGTGCTTCGAAAGACCTGTCAAGAAAGGAGCCGATCCCCCAGTAAGGGCGCCACAAGAAAAACCTGTACAGATGACCTGTATGCTAAAATAAAATCTTCAACTACTAGGACACGTCTACTTCCTATTCCTAGCCCCGCCGTAACAGTGGTGGAGAATGCGGGCATAACCACCGTCTGTCAACCAAAGATGGAGGAAATAGTGAAAGCCCTGGTACAAGGTCAAGAACGGTTGGAAAAGATTGCCGAGCAGCAGTTCCACGCGGCAGAGGCGGATAGAGAAATAATAAAAGCTGCCGTCGCAACCCGCACCCTGGACCCCCCTGTATCAACCGGTTCAGTGGCGGTGGGCGGGATACCACATGCTATTGGAGGGGTGTCTCTACAAAAGTATCAGCCCGGGGAAGATCCTGACGCCTTCCTCCTGAACTTCGAGAGGGCTGCTCGGGCCTGTGGATGGCCCATTGTGAAATGGCCCTTCTTCCTGGCCCCGTTGTTGGTGGGGGAGGCCCAGGCCGCCTACCAGGTGGCTAACCCCCGAGGAGACACTCCATACACTGATATCAAAAAAATCATCTTGGACCATCTAGGCCTGGACAAAGAGGCATATCGGATTAGGTTCAGGAAGGAGAGGGGTGTACCAGGTGAGACCCCAAAGACATTGTTTGTCCGCCTGAAAATGGCCGCGGACAAGTGGCTAAAACCCAACGAAAGCACAAAAGAAGAAATTATGGACCGGATTTATCTAGAGCAGTTCCTCGAGGCGCTTCCCTTCTCGACACAAAGGTGGCTAAAGCAACATCACGACTTAACCACCCTCCAGGCCGTCGAAATGGCCAACACCTTTTCCAGAGCCCCTCAAAGACCCCCGATGGTAGGGGAAACAGACAGACAGAAACACCCATACAAAATGGAGAAGAAACCCCTAAAAATACAGGAGGTGTCTAAACCACGGACTTGGAAACCGGAGCCTCTGCCACATAGCGGGCCGCAGTGTTTTGAATGTGGGACCTGGGGACACATAGCCCGACATTGTCCTCGACGGAAACATGAAGAAGAGCCCATGGAGGTTGGATATCTACCCCGAACCGTCTTATACTCGGCTGAGATGGGACGGGCATATAGAGTGAGTATGGGGATCAATGGCAACCCAGTAAAGGCACTACTAGACTCTGGATGTCATCAGTCCGTGGTCCAGGCCCACCACGTGCTACGCCATCAGATCCTTCCCAGAGAAAAAGTTTATATCCGGTGTGTTCATGGGGATGTGAAGCAGTACCCAGTGGCTGTACTCCCCCTGATTCCACAAACAGGTACCCCGTTCCGAGTCAAAGTGGGGGTACTGGCCTCCCTGCCCGAAGACCTGATTATCGGGACAGACAACCCAGCTTTTCTGGACATGTTCAAATCCAGCCTTACCCCCGAGAAGGGGTCAAGATATGCCTCTCCGAAAAAGAAGTCTGTGCCAGCTTTAGCCTCCCCGGACCCCTGGATATTGGACAGAAGTTTCCAATTCGCCCAAGCAAATGATGCTACATTGTTTAACGCCTGGGAAACGGCCCACCAAACTCAGAACCTAAACCCCATAAGGTATCCCCGCTTCTTCATAAAAAACGACCTTCTGTACAGACAGGGGAAGGCAGACGACCCCGAACAACTACTGGTACCTGTATCCTTTCGTGAACAAGTGTTGTTCTATTCTCACTCTCATTTAGTGGCAGGCCATACAGGAGCAGAGAAAACGACGCAGAATCTGCTAAAATGCTTCTACTGGCCGGGAATATATAAAGACTCTATGGGGTATTGCCAGGAATGCGATGTGTGTCAGAAACGGAATATGACCAGACCGCCCGCCATGCCCCTACAACCTCTTCCGATTATCGGAGTCCCGTTCGAAAGAGTAGGGATGCACATCATAGGGCCTCTCCCCAAGACAAAAAAAGGACATCAATACGTGTTAGTCATGGTCGACTATTCCACCCGATTTCCCGAGGCCTTCCCGCTGACAGCGACCACCACCAAGAATGTAGCAGACAAAATGCTGGAACTATTTTCCCGAGTCGGCTTCCCGAAAGAAATACTAACCGATCAAGGTACCCCTTTGTGTCCCGCCTCATGAGAGAAGTGTGTGCCCTCCTACACATCCATCAAATCCGGACGGCCGTATACCATCCCCAAACCGATGGCCTGGTGGAGCGGTACAACCACACATTGAAGACCACCCTGCGAAAAATGTTAGAAGTAAACGGTGCGGAGTGGGATCAGATACTTCCCCTGGCTCTATACGTCATTAGGGGCCAAAAACAAAGCAGCCTAGGATTCTCCTCCTTTGAACTGCTATATGGGCGGCAGCCACGGTCCCTTTTGGACATGACCAAGGAAGCCTGGGAGAGGGAAACTCCAGAGGAGGTAACAAACACCCTGGAGTAAGAACGAAAACCTAATGCACACCAGTTATAAATAGTATAGTAAAGGATGTCTCAATGGACATTAGTAAGTACAAAAAACAACATTGGCAGAAAAGGAAAACGAAAGGTGATGCGATTCCTCTTTAATTGCATGGATGGCCAGCCGACACGTGTTTCGTCGTCAAGCGGTAACAATGCATGCACGACTCCTATGGGCTGGGGAGGATACAAAATACATGATGGAATATAATGTTCACATGACATTTCACGAAAACATTTTTTATAATTTTTGGGATCTAGTTAATTCTAGTGCAAGTGCAGGTGCAGGTGGAAATCATGATAGTGGAGAGTGACTGTCTTGTGGAAGCACACAAAACCAAAAATACCGGCCCGAGAAGGTGTCTAGGTGGCGGTGCATGAAGGATCGTGATTCCCATGGGGCACGTCTGTGACGCGATCTAAATGACTTGGGAGATGTTAGTGAAAATCTAGTTCCCGTGACTAAATTGTGAGCAGGGGGTGAGAAGGTTGTGCAAGGATAAAAATTATGTATGTATAGCGCCATGCTACGGTCAGTTTATACCGAACAAAAATAAGACGAAAAAAAGGGGGTGCGCTTCCTACCTGTAGCGCGAAGGTATTGAACCACAGGTCTGTAGCATTACCAAGGAGAGGGAAACAAAGGGGCAAAGGAACGTATCAGAACCAATGTTCGCATGGTAAGACGACAAAGAGCACTATAAACTAATCGTGAGCAATGTTGAAGAATAATAACACTATCAATGTGAAAAAGGTAAAAGACATCATGGAGCTCACCGCTTTGCCGGTGATAATTCCAACCCGGCCCCGCTCGAGACCAGGTTCCGTGTTTTCATAAACCTTTATGTATGTTCAAAATCGCTAAGGGTTCATACAGTAATGGCGCTGGATGGGAGCAAAAAATATAATGAGTTTGTGGGTCACCAGGAGCTGTCTGGATTGCAGAAAAATGAATAAACGGGAGGCGCACGAAGTTTACCATATGTACAACAATGTTTTTAGGTGTCTCACCTTAAAGGTAGGTAAATAGTGCTCTGGTCGCCTGTAGTTCATCGGTATCACACGATGGTGAAAGCATCCACTCAGATAGTTCTGGTGATTAAAAAGTGTCTCAGCCTTTGCAACTGGAAATCATTGAGTTGCATTCAGGAATATGATCTGTGTGTAACGAAAGAAGGAGTGAGAGCGTCAGTATGCTCGCTCCAATAACACATGTATGTATAATCATTTGAATATCTGTAAATGGATCGGACCGAGATAAATAGTGGTCAAGACGATAGAATAGCTCATAAACGTACCCGTGTAGTGTTGCGAGAGCCGGCAGGACGAGTAATCCCACGGGAAGGTTCCGGGTGCGGACACGTGATGCCGACCCGGAAGTGGTTAAATACTCAAAAAAGGACCCGTATGAAGAAGACTAGAGCGTCTAGTTATCCGGAAGCGGGTGCGCCTCTAGGGGAAGCAACCATTGTGTCTTAATCTGTTATTGCAAGTTAGACGAACATGAAAAAATGGGATTGGTTTGAATATAGAGACACGATGGACTTCGAAAAAAACCGGGTACAAAATAAAATAAACATGCAAAAGTGTTTGGTCATGCATCCGATCCACACCATGCAGTGGTGATGGTGGTACGATCTATACGGACTTTACATTTTGTAAAAATAAGTCACTTTCTTTCTGTGCCCATATTTGGATAAACATTCGACGAATTAGAAACAAGTAGTTTACGTAACAATTACGACAATTCGCTGTTATATACCAGAAATTAGATTATTGCCCAAATTATGGGAATACAGTGAATGCAATACCACTGTGACATAAATTCATGCCTCATATGCTGTGATCATGCACTAAGGGACCATCCTATTTGTACCAATGGATGCCCCATGTAAACCTCATTGGGGTGACTGAACGTAAGACTGGTATTAAAGACATAGTAATACAATGTAGGTAACAGTTCATCCACTACAGTAAATAACAACATTATTGTGTGTGTCTTAGCTTCAGAAAAAGATTTTTGCACATATTGGTACACATGTATGCAGGAATTATGAAAGGAGTGGTTTAATCTCCTAGAAAATATTGCATCTCTTGGTCAAAATTTAACCCATGAGACACGGTACGAAGGCGGAGAATCCACATTGCCTCTAAACGTCTCAATTTCAATTCTCTGTTTCCGCCTCGTACTCCGATTGGTACAGTGTCAATCCCATAAAATGAGATCTGTTTGTCCATAGATTGTTCACAGCACGCAGCCGCGTGCAGGGCAACAGGGTACCTTGGATCCTGTTTATGGATAGCTCCGATGTGCTCAGCTATTCTTTCTTTAAGGGGGCGGATGGTGCTGCCCACATAAATTTTCTTGCATTTGCATTCGATAATGTATACTACATAGCGTGCAGTGCAATTGATGTTGGTCCTGATGACATAGGTCTCTCCATTGGTGTCATGAAATTCAGTAGTTTTGTTTTTAGCCCACCGGCACATAGAGCAGAACCCACACTTATAGAAACCTGTGTTGCGTATGGTTAGCCAGTTGTCGTTTGTGTTGCTGCGTGGGATCGTCGGGCTCAATCTATTCCTCAGGGTCCTACCTCTCCTGTAGGTGATCTGTGGATATTCTCCTATAAAGTCTGAAATGTTCTTGTCTTTCTTGAGGATGTTCCAGTGTTTACTGAAAGTTCTACGTAAAGCTTGGTGATGGTTGCTGAAGTCAGTTATCATACGGATTGTCCCAGAACAGACACACTGAAAGAAAAACCCACCAACAAGACGAGTGGTCCTGGGACAATCCGTATGATAACTGACTTCAGCAACCATCACCAAGCTTTACGTAGAACTTTCAGTAAACACTGGAACATCCTCAAGAAAGACAAGAACATTTCGGACTTTATAGGAGAATATCCACAGATCACCTACAGGAGAGGTAGGACCCTGAGGAATAGATTGAGCCCGACGATCCCACGCAGCAACACAAACGACAACTGGCTAACCATACGCAACACAGGTTTCTATAAGTGTGGGTTCTGCTCTATGTGCCGGTGGGCTAAAAACAAAACTACTGAATTTCATGACACCAATGGAGAGACCTATGTCATCAGGACCAACATCAATTGCACTACACGCTATGTAGTATACATTATCGAATGCAAATGCAAGAAAATGTATGTGGGCAGCACCATCCGCCCCCTTAAAGAAAGAATAGCTGAGCACATCAGACCTATCCATAAACAGGATCCAAGGTACCCTGTTGCCCTGCACGCGGCTGCATGCTGTGAACAATCTATGGACAAACAGATCTCATTTTATGGGATTGACACTGTACCAATCGGAGTACGAGGCGGAAACAGAGAATTGAAATTGAGACGTTTAGAGGCAATGTGGATTCTCCGCCTTCGTACCGTGTCTCATGGGTTAAATTTTGACCAAGAGATGCAATATTTTCTAGGAGATTAAACCACTCCTTTCATAATTCCTGCATACATGTGTACCAATATGTGCAAAAATCTTTTTCTGAAGCTAAGACACACACAATAATTTTGTTATTTACTGTAGTGGAAGAACTGTTACCTACATTGTATTACTATGTCTTTAATACCAGTCTTACGTTCAGTCACCCCAATGAGGTTTACATGGGGCATCCATTGGTACAAATAGGATGGTCCCTTAGTGCATTATCACAGCATATGAGGCATGAATTTATGTCACAATGGTATTGCATTCACTGTATTCCCATAATTTGGGCAATAATCTAATTTCTGGTATATAACAGCGAATTGTCGTAATTGTTACGTAAACTACTTGTTTCTAATTCGTCGAATGTTTATCCAAATATGGGCACAGAAAGAAAGTGACGTATTTTTACAAAATGTAAAGTCCGTATAGATCGTACCACCATCACCACTGCATGGTGTGGATCAGATGCATGACCAAACACTTTTGCATGTTTATTTTATTTTGTACCCGTTTTTTTTCGAAGTCCATCGTGTCTCTATATTCAAACCAATCCCATTTTTTCATGTTCGTCTAACTTGCAATAACAGATTAAGACACAATGGTTGCTTCCCCTAGAGGCGCACCCGCTTCCGGATAACTAGACGCTCTAGTCTTCTTCATACGGGTCCTTTTTTGAGTATTTAACCACTTCCGGGTCGGCATCACGTGTCCGCACCCGGAACCTTCCCGTGGGATTACTCGTCCTGCCGGTTCTCGCAACACTACACGGGTACGTTTATGAGCTATTCTATCATCTTGACCACTATTTATCTCGGTCCGATCCATTTACAGATATTCAAAGTATTATACATACATGTGTTATTGGAGCGAGCATACTGACGCTCTCACTCCTTCTTTCGTTACACACAGATCATATTCCTGAATGCAACTCAATGATTTCCAGTTGCAAAGGCTGAGACACTTTTTAATCACCAGAACTATCTGAGTGGATGCTTTCACCATCGTGTGATACCGATGAACTACAGGCGACCAGAGCACTATTTACCTACCTTTAAGGTGAGACTCCTAAAAACATTGTTGTACATATGGTAAACTTCGTGCGCCTCCCGTTTATTCATTTTTCTGCAATCCAGACAGCTCCTGGTGACCCACAAACTCATTATATTTTTTGCTCCCATCCAGCGCCATTACTGTATGAACCCTTAGCGATTTTGAAGATACATAAAGGTTTATGAAAACACGGAACCTGGTCTTGAGCGGGGCCGGGTTGGAATTATCACCGGCAAAGCGGTGAGCTCCATGATGTCTTTTACCTTTTTCACATTGATAGTGTTATTATTCTTCAACATTGCTCACGATTAGTTTATAGTGCTCTTTGTCGTCTTACCATGCGAACATTGGTTCTGATACGTTCCTTTGCCCCTTTGTTTCCCTCTCCTTGGTAATGCTACAGACCTGTGGTTCAATACCTTCGCGCTACAGGTAGGAAGCGCACCCCCTTTTTTTCGTCTTATTTTTGTTCGGTATAAACTGACCGTAGCATGGCGTTATACATACATAATTTTTATCCTTGCACAACCTTCTCACCCCCTGCTCACAATTTAGTCACGGGAACTAGATTTTCACTAACATCTCCCAAGTCATTTAGATCGCGTCACAGACGTGCCCCATGGGAATCACGATCCTTCATGCACCGCCACCTAGACACCTTCTCGGGCCGGTATTTTTGTTTTTGTGTGCTTCCACAAGACAGTCACTCTCCACTATCATGATTTCCACCTGCACCTGCACTTGCACTAGAATTAACTAGATCCCAAAAATTATAAAAAATGTTTTTGTGAAATGTCATGTGAACATTATATTCCATCATGTATTTTGTATCCTCCCCAGCCCTGAGGAGTCGTGCAAGCATTGTTACCGCTTGACGACGAAACACGTGTCGGCTGGCCATCCATGCAATTAAAGAGGAATCGCATCACCTTTCGTTTTCCTTTTCTGCCAATGTTGTTTTTTGTACTTACTAATGTCCATTGAGACATCCTTTACTATACTATTTATAACTGGTGTGCATTAGGTTTTCGTTCTTGTTATTGTATCTTGTGTGCTCTGCACACAATTGGAGGGGTTTAGGGCATTTATCCCCTCACCTACTTGCACCCTGACCTATCAGTATTACTTGCACCACCGTGAGCAGTGCGCCCAGTATTTCCCTAACTCTAAAAAACCCCAGTTCTCATTTGGAAACACCCTGGAGTATGCCAGACACCTTAGGTCCAAACTGGGAAAATTAAGAGACCTCGCTTTTGCCAACCTGGAGAAAAGCCAAAAAAGACAAAAAGCGATATACGACAAAGGAAAGAAATGGCGAAGACTCTCCGTAGGTGATTGGGCTCTGGTTCTGTTGCCTTCTTTGACTCAGAAGTTTAAAGCGGAATGGAGTGGCCCCTATGAAGTCGTAGAAACAATCGGAAACACTAGCTACAGACTGAAAATACGTCCCCGAAATACGCAGGTATATCACATCAACATTCTAAAAAAATGGCTAGGCAGACCGCCAGCGGAGATTCATCTTACGGAACCGAACCAACCTGACCCCCCTTCTACCCTTTCCGAGTTAGTGGTCAACGAAGAATTGACAGCACAAGAGAAACAGCAGCTGGGGAAAACCCTACATCAGCATGCCAAGGTGTTTTCAGATATACCAGGAAAGGCTAGTCTGGCAGAGCACCATATCCATACGATACCAGGAAAAACGGTAAAAATCAAACCATATCGGATCCCGGAGGCCAGAAGGACCGGTATACAACAAGAAGTGGAAGAAATGCTAAAACTCGGGGTGATCAGGCATTCCCACAGTGAATGGTCAGGCCCCATAGTGTTAATACCGAAACCAGACGGAACGAGAAGGTTCTGTATGGACTTCAGAGCACTGAATGACATTTCCACTTTTGATGCTTACCCTATCCCACGGATAGACGAACTCATAGAGAAACTCGGAGAAGCCAAATACATCAGTACGATCGACCTTACCAAAGGCTACTGGCAGGTCCCTCTGAAAGAGGAGGATCGGCATAAAACCGCATTCACCACTGACTCTGGAAGGTACGAATTTACCGTTCTTCCCTTTGGCCTACATGGGGCCCCTGCCACCTTCCAAAGGTTGATGAACCTTGTATTGAAGGATCTCTCGACTTTCGCCTCTGCATATCTTGATGATATAGTCGTCTTTAGCCCTGACTGGGTCACTCATCTACAACACCTGCATACATTGTTCAAGACGCTCACCCAAGCCGGGTTGAAAGTAAACGCAAAAAAATCACGAATCGGATTCCAAAAAGTGAAGTACTTGGGATATGTACTAGGCCACAGCAGGATCGAGCCCCAAGTGGAGAAAGTGAGGGCCATAGCAGAGACCCCCTTCCCGAGCACAAAAAAAGAACTCAGAGCGTTTTTAGGCCTCATTGGCTATTACAGGCGTTTTATTCCTGACTTTGCCCAATTGGCTGCCCCCCTAACGGACGCCCTACAGACCAAGGTCAAACAGTCGGACTTACGGACCCCGACTCCGTCCATGTCAGAGGCGTTCGCCTCCCTAAAAAGGACAATCACCTCCACCCCTATTCTCACCTCCCCGGATTTTGCACGGCCCTTTTCCTTGCATACAGATGCCCCGGACTATGGTATTGGGGCCGTACTCTCTCAAGTGGGTGACGACGGATGTGACCACCCGATTCTGTTCATTAGCAGGAAGTTGTTCCCGAGGGAACTGAAATATCCGACCGTCGAAAAGGAGTGTCTGGCCATAAGGTGGGCCGTGGAGAAACTGTCTTATTACCTGGAGGGTCGTCAGTTCTCGCTCTACACGGACCATGCGCCCCTTCTCTGGATGTCCCGCAACAAGTCGAACAATGCTAGGGTCATGAGGTGGTTTCTGGCTCTGCAGCCCTATGCCTTTATCGTGCGCCACAAAAAGGGGGTCGACAATACGGGGGCTGACTTTTTATCGCGGAATCGACTTCCCGAACTGAAGTGTTCAGGGGGGATGGTATGTAACCAGGGTACGGGGTCTCGCAGGGAAGAGGGACCACCTTTAACGATGTCCGACCCCCCCCTCTTGTCTCCTCTTGTCTCCACAGCCTCCCCAAAATCCTGGATGGTTCGCACTTGAAAAATATAGTTGCGACGAAGAGGAGGAGGACGGATGGGGGCCCTTTAAGTGGACTGAGACCCTGATGGAGGAGGAGCCTCGCGATCAGGTAAAAGGAGGCTCCGACAGTCCCCAGGGGTGTTACTACACCGGAGGAGCGGACAGAGTGCAGGAGAGCGGAGAGGCGGGAAGCAGTGAGACGGACTGGAGAGGAGGAGAGAGGTGGTTGCAGGACGAGGAGTGGATCGGAGGCGAGAGGTGGTTGAGCGAGGAGAACATTGCGGAACCGGAGGACCCGGAAACAAGGCGGCAGCTACCGGAGTCAGCGGATCAAGACTCAAGGAGAGCGGAGACCTCAGCAGAGAGCGCCGGGAGAGAAGAGACGGGATCAGCAAAGCCTGGAGGCCAACCCCACGAGCCGCCCAGCCGTACGCCAGGAGGAGTACGGCTAGCTGAGGTACGTGAACGGGTCCTGGGGTGGTGGAGGCGGAAAGGCCGACAACTTACTTAGTATAATCGTCGTAGAGACCACCTGTTTCCCCTGTTTGATCTGGCACTGTAACTGCACACTCACGAGTCCAAGTAGCTGAGCACCGTGTGTTCCCCCCACGTCCCTCACACCCCCCTTCCCCACTCAAATACTGTTCTTGGCAGTCCGAAGCATTTACTTGTCCTCTCTTCTCTTTCCCTTCTCGGCGGCCGGCGAGGGCGAGCACTACGGAGCCTCCAGAGCCCAGCAGTAGGAGGAGGAGCCCCGTCCGGAGGAAGGAGGAGGGAGTGCTTCGAAAGACCCGTCAAGAAAGGAGCCGATCCCCCAGAAAGGGCGCCACAAGAAAAACCTGTACAGATGACCTGTATGCTAAAATAAAATCTTCAACTACTAGGACACGTCTACTTCCTATTCCTAGCCCCGCCGTAACAGGGTGCCAAAGCGAATTTTGAGTTCTTGAGCACCCTCCCTTTATCTGTAGCGGGGCGTGTGGCGCTACTCAAAATGGTGACCCTGCCGCGCTTGCTCTACTTCTTTAGGACTCTCCCGATCTGGAATTCCGGCGAGCAACTTTCGGAGACTTCGTGGAATGATCAGTTCCTTTCTGTGGGTTACAGGCAGACGCAGGGTGGCGATTGGGAGGCTCATGAGACCCCGAGCAGAGGGGGGACTTGCGGTCCCAGACTATGAGACATCCTACCTAGCTGCCCAACTTCAATGGCTCACGCAATGGGTGGCGAGGGCCACTAGGGAAGGAGGAGAGGTGGGGGAACCGACGGGCCCCTTGCTGGTGCTGTCTCGTATAGTACTGCGTCTCATGCTTGGAGATATGCACCTCACTCAGGAGTTTGCCACAGCACGTAAATGTTGGCACAGATATCTACGACGAGGGGGTATAGCTATCCCCTATGCGCCCGATATCCCATTAAAGTTGTGCAGAGCACTGCCACACGGGGGACCTGTCGGAGATTGGACGACTGGGAGCAACCGGGTGTAGCGTATATAGGAGACCTATACGAGAGCGTCAATCTGCTGCCATTTGATGCCCTCAAAGACCATTGTGAACTGCCCGGGGGGGACTTACTGGTCCATGCTGCGCACACAACAGTGATTCGGCGCCACTGGAAAGCGGGTTTGGTGGAACTGTCCACCTCTATGGCCTGCCAATATGTTGTGGTCGCTGCGGGCACAATCAAGGCGGTCTCATGTTTATATAGGCGCATGACCCACGAAGCTCTAACGCCACTGGTAGCTTTGAAGACGAAATGGGAAGCAGACATAGAGATGGATATACCTGATCCGGCGTGAGGTGGGATAGTGGAGAGAGCATGGAAGAGTACGCGTAATGCGCGGTTCCAGCTGGTGCATTTCCACATCCTACATAGGGCATACCTGACACCAGCCCGATTACATAGATGTTTTCCAGCCCAGTCCGCGGCCTGTCCAAGATGTACACAAGAGGACTCCGATTTTAAACACATGGTGTGGACTTGCCCGGAGCTCGATTCCTTTTGGCAGGGGGTGACGGCACTGTTGAGGGACATTACTTAGAGGCACATACAACCCACTATGGTGCACTGCATCCTTCATTGGTTTCCCAACACTACAAAAAAAAAATCACAAGTACATTTATTGATCTGGGTTTCCTCTTAGCTAAAAGAACCATAACTTCTCAGTGGAAGGTGACCAAAGGTCCTAATGTAGATAAATGGAAGCAGGAATTTAGTAAGTGGGCCCGATGTGAGGGGGAAGTCATACTACAAATGGCGCATAGAACATGCAATGAACAGGCATTAGAGAGGGCAAGAGTCTGGGAAAGATTGGTCATGGAACTTACACTCCCTGCAGATTAGGATGAAGGGACCCCGGCACATAGCCCTGGAACACACCAGTCATAGGAGGTCAAGAGGAACGCAAGTCGCAGAGCACTAATTGGTTGCCCACCGATGCCCCACACTGAGCAGTGAGATGCCTCTTACCGCATAGTATCTACTGGGCCCATAGCGGGATAGGAGTAAAGCAATCAACCCCTTTCAAGCCCAATGGGCTGCACCACGACACGCCTAAGGTGGGAGGGGGTGGGGTGTGTTGACGGGGGGAGAGGGGATGGGGGAAGATGGGGAGATTATAGTTGGAATAGGGAATAGGGGGTGGGGGGAGGGCTTCCGGGGGGTTTTAATTGGGGCCTTTTGCATTTGGTTACACTGCCACTTTAATGGCTCAGAGCACAGGAGAAATGCGTATACAAACTTCGCTTATGCCTATGGTCATTGACTGTGTACTAGTCGGGGGATATGGTGATGTTTGCGATGATTCAATGATCCAAATGCAATGTTTTGCTGTGCTATCCTTTCAATAAAAAAATGTGTTATGAAAAAAATGGGGCTCCCGGACAGCAGTCCTTCACTAGCCTGAAGCAGCCCTGACATACTTCTTTGTGGGAGATGGTTTCCCACAGAACCCCACTGTTACCCTGGCCTTTTGACCTCCTCTGTGTAACAGGTTTCAAGAAAAGTGTGCTGCAGATTCACTATGCTGGTTTGCTGGTCCAGTCATTCATGTACTGGAATCATGAAAAATGCATTGTGCACACTTATCTAAATGGCTACCCCAAATGGTCATGTAATCTGCTGTGCTCAATTTCAGCTCTAGGGGGTGATTATGCAGTGGTACATTCAAAATCCCTCCCTTCACCGAACTTTAAACACATTACCCCCACCACGTACTGCCTTGTGGCATAGCAAGACTTTTTGCCTCCTATGGCAGTGCCTGCGTTTGCCGCCACGCGATGGCTGCAGGTAAGCGCGAAGAGATGGGAGTGGTGGGGAGACAGTAGACAACAGGGTAAAAGTGCTGCTGCCCCCAAAACAGCAGATGGCCAGACCAAGTCACACCACTGATCCATGAAAATGGCCTTGTACACATTCTGTTATATCAAAAGTCCATACTTAACACATGAGATTATTCCCCCATTATTGGCTATAGATACTGTTAGATTTGGGGGTCTCTAGTTAGCAGAGGTAGGTACCTTTGTCCAAATAGGGACCCTTGTGTCTAGTCAGGGTAAGGGGGTACACTCCTAAAATAACTCCTTCTCACCCCCTTGGTAGCTTGGCACGAGCAGGCAGGCTTATCTCAGAGGCAGTGTGTAAAGCATTTGTGAACACATACAGTAACCCAGTGACAACACTACAGATGGACACCATGCAAGGTGTAGTATAAAAATAAGTATTTTTATATAGACTTAACACAAGACCACAAACAACAAAAATCCACAATACTGTACTTAAAAATGGTAGAATTAGCTCATTTCTCTTATGATGTAAAATGCAACACTTTGAGTTCAATGTACCTTAGGATGCGTAACTCTATAAAACGAACGTGTTGCAGGGAAGGTGATGCGTCGGTTCCTTACACACAAGAACGGTGATGCGTCGAGTCCCTTCTGATGCGTAGGGGATGCGTTGGTTCTTCTCTGCGAGGGGAGGTGATGCGTCGGTTTCTTACTGCGCTCCAGTGGCGGTGCAACCAGCGACACCGTGATGAGTTGAAGATCCGGTGCAATGAAACAAAGATGGCGTCTTCTTCTTGATGCAACACAATGCGTGCAAGCCCGACGGCCGTGCGCCGACTCAACGATTCTTTGTGAGCCACGACAGGCCCTGCGACACCCTTCCTGGTGATGCGGCGGCATCAGGTGCGACGTCGATCCTCTTCTCTGGCAATGCGAGGCGCTTCGGCGATGATGCAACAGCTGCAGCGGCAGCGACACACTTCTCTGTTGATGTGGCGGCATCTGATGCGACATGGATCCTCTTCTCTGGCGTTGCGACAACAGCGGCTGTGGCGGCGACATGCTTCTTCGTGAGTCGCTCTTCCAGCCTCTTACGACACGCAGTCCCTCAGAAAGCCCAACACAACAGCAGGCACTTCCAAAGAACTCTTGGGGAGCAGGATGGTGAAGTCTGTTGTCCCTGAGACTTCAGCAGGAGGCACGCTCTATCTCAAGCCCATGGAGATCCTTCACAAGTTGAATGAAAGTAGCACAAATGTCCTTTCTCCTCTCTTTGGCAGTCAGGCAACCACTGCAGGCCAATCCCTCATGCTTGGGGATAGTCTCTCCTCAGTCTCTCTGGTTCCTCCCCTCAGCAAAGGTTTCTTCTTGTTTCCCAAAAGTGATCTAAAGTTCGTGGGTCTGGGTCCCCCTTTTTATACACAGTTTCACTTTGTGGCAGAGAGGGCTTTGCCTTGTCCAAACCGGTTCTGGTTAGTCCTGGAGCACTTTGTTGACAATACTCCTTCTTTCCTTTCACAGTGTAGGCCAGGGACATCAGATGCACCACAGGAGGTAGAGTCAGCATTGTGGAGTGAAGGCACAGCCCTATTCAGGTCCCAGGTGCAACTCCTCCCACCCATCTACATGCATGTCTCTCTATGTAGCCCTGTGCTGACTCACCCAGTCTCCTTGAATCCCCAAGCCAATGTCACTCAAACTCCAGACAAGGAACACACAACCTAGCAGAGACAGACTTGGATGGTTAGACAAGAAAATACCTACTTTCTAAAAGTGGTATTTTCAAACACAGAATGTTAAAACCAACGTCACTAAAAGATGCATTTTATCAATCTCAGTTCAGGCATACTAAACTCGAATTTCTGCCTAGTTAGGATTATAAGATGGTATAATCAAACTGCCCATTCTGGCCTACTGGAACAGGTAGCCTTGCAATAGTGAAAAACAAAAATGACTGTAATTCACTATCAGGACATGCCACACAAATCAGGGCATGTCCTGCCTTTTACTTACAATGCACCCTGCCCTAGGGCCTACCATAGAGATGACTAATATGCATAAAAGGGAAGGTTTAGGGACTGGCAAGTGGGTGCACTTGCCCAGTCAACATGGCAGTTCCAGACTGCACACAGGTTCTGTGATGGCAGGCCTGGGACACACTTTACAGGCTGCTTCTGTGGGTGGCACAATCAGTGCTGCAAGCCCACCAGCAGCATTTGGTTTACAAGCCCTGGGCACACTCAGTGCACTGTACTAGGGTCTGACAAGTAAACCAAACCAACCAATCATGGAATCACTAATCCATAAAGCAAAGTACAATAGGGAGAACCTATGCAGTTTAGCACTGATCAGCAGTGGTAAAGTGCCCAGAGTCATCAAACCAACAAAAACAGGTCAGACAAAATACCGGAGGAAGGCAAAAAGTTCAGGGATGACCCTGCAAAAAGGGCAAAGTCCAACAGATACATTTTTATGTAGTTTTCTACTAACCAGGAGCACAGTTTAGCCTCCAGTCTAATTGTAAAATGGAACGAGGTATAATAACATTAAAAGATGTGGAAATAATTTGCCATTAGTACCTGCTCATGTTGTTCTTTGGGAGCAGTTAGCAACAATAGTGGATCCCTCTTGTGTATCCTATATATAGTCACACGTCCATCAACTCTCTTATTGTACGGGAATCATTTATTCAACATTCTTTCTCTCATCCAACCATGCAATGAGACCTGTTTAATGTAAAAACATCTGTCAAATATCACAATACAATAGCATTTCACAGGAAGTCTAAAATTTCCTCAAACTTAATACTATCAAGCGCAACACACACTCTAAAAAAATCATCATGTCCTATCAAAGCCAGCCCTCTTCTGTTAGTGACACCATTCAATCCTTCAATCCTTTTCTATATCATTTTATTGACTACATTTCATTGATAAAAACCATGTAATTGCTTGATATTTCATGGGTGTGTCAAGAGAAAACAATTTCAAATAAGTACAAAATACAAAACCTATTTTAAAAATTCTAATATTCAAAGTTCCAAGTTGTTGACGCAGCGTTTCGGTAGTATGCAGCTGGTTT
Organism: Lissotriton helveticus; assembly: GCF_964261635.1. Taxonomy (NCBI): domain Eukaryota; kingdom Metazoa; phylum Chordata; class Amphibia; order Caudata; family Salamandridae; genus Lissotriton; species Lissotriton helveticus. The sequence goes on from NC_136072.1 coordinate 572,259,380, forward strand.
ATCCCACCTTCTTCAGGACAAAGTATTAAAAACAATGATGTTATCTACAAAATATTGTTCAAAACATACTTCAAATATAAGAGCCAAACAAGAACACTTATATTTACATTGACAGGTTCAATGCATACAATACGCACATTTTCAACCTCCCTTTCTATCTCATTCATTCATTCTCATGTTTCCCACTATTTTCTCACATAACGTACCATACTTTTTTTTTCTTACTTCTAACTTACTTTCAACTGAAATCTTAAAATATAAGAATGGGATAGTTATTCACTCAAGTGATTGTACATATTCTTTTCATATTACCTCCACTATCGATTTATCTGTTCTGTCCATGGCATTGATGTTCTCCATAGAAAATGGTATGCCTCTGAGGTGCTGTAGTTAATTGACCCTTGTTCCCCACTTATGTGTGCTATAGACAAACTATTTAGTTATATTTTCTCCACTTTATATTTCTGCAACAGAATAACTCATGCAACTTACATTCAAGACAACGTGTGTGTAAGCTGAGATTATTTCATAATGATCACCTTTTACATTTTTCTGGTGATTAGCCGACAGTTCCTATCATAAGGACTTGGCACCAAAAACAATCTTTGCGCCTTCAGAGGATTGGTACTGAATAATTTTAGACTTTGTTTTTTCTTTATTCTGTATCTTTATCGATCTTTATGATCTAATCTTTGCGCTTGCCTATAGACTCACTCATTAGAAATATGAGGTCTAGGAACCAATTTTCTCAATTGTTGGCTGCTGTTCTCCAGAATAGGGGACTTTACTTTTCTCTCCTATTTTCTTATTAAGCTCTGTATGGGGCTTTATTCTTCTTTCTGCCCTCATATTCTTATTTTGCCATAAATTTATCATCATTTATGACTCATACAATAATCCAATTCAATTAGGTCACTCGTCTCGGTGCTAATAATCCATATAGATTTCTGCCACTCGCCTGGAACAGCTAGCTTTACTTACTACAACTCTTCGTTAGTTACTAAAGCCTATTGTTTGAGGTGGGAAGGTCATAAACATTTTAACACTGAAAGACAAATAGTGGGGGAGGGTCATAAAGGGCAAATATTTAACGACCAAGGCTCCTCATGCCCCTATAATAGCAAAAACAAATAGAAGAAACCTGGTCAGAAAGACTGTAAGTATGTCATGCTGAGTCTGAGACCATGAGTCCATTGATGACACTAAAGTGATATCACAGGGCTAGAAAAAATTCCCATCAGCCCACCTTTCTGGTGGAGTATCGTCACGTGGGAGATGTATCATAAATCCAGTTCTTACAGCACCTGAAATTGATGCACAGAAGGATTTTGAAGTTCTTTGACCACAGTGATTCACTCGTGATGCCAATGGAGTGCAGTGCGCGTGAGAAAAAATGAAAAGTGTGAGATAAAATTGACTCAAAGAACCAAAAATCGGTTTAATTGGTATGGTGCTCTGGTCAAAACTAAAAACAATACCTCAATAGTTTTAAATAATAACTATATAAAGGCAAGGTGTATTATGGTCGACATGTTTCAGCTAGATGGACAACTGGTCCTAGCTTTCTTCAGGACCCGGTGAAATACTGCGACTGCAAATTAACACAAATAAGAATCTAATTATAGTGCTGAGTTTGTACACCAATAATGGATAAATCCTACCAGTTGTTCTGAGCCCAGATAGCTACTGGTGATAATCCAATCTTAACGTCTATCCTAAAACAAGATAGAAAAAATGTACAACTCAAATAGTGCAAAAAACGGTCTCAACAGTACAACAAACAAAAGCAGACATACTCACAATAGTCCATTGGCATCACGAGTGAATCACTGTGGTCAAAGAACTTCAAAATCCTTCTGTGCATCAATTTCAGGTGCTGTAAGAACTGGATTTATGATACATCTCCCACGTGACGATACTCCACCAGAAAGGTGGGCTGATGGGAATTTTTTCTAGCCCTGTGATATCACTTTAGTGTCATCAATGGACTCATGGTCTCAGACTCAGCATGACATACTTACAGTCTTTCTGACCAGGTTTCTTCTATTTGTTTTTGCATAAACATTTTAAACCATATGACCCCCTTTATGGCCTACACCAGTATAACACTCCTCGTACATTTGCTATTTAGAGAAATAACAATATTCTTTTGCACCAGTTGCCATCTGAGTATAACTGTCTCATCTCCCTGATCGAGTCTTCGTGAGTCAAACAGGCTCAATGGATTAGTCCGTTCTTTATGAGCCAGTTGCTCACTGCGCATGTGTGAGCTGTCAACGTCTCAGTACGGACGCAATATTTATGTCAGGCTAAATATTTTTCAACGTCTTGAGAAGCAGCACTGCTGCAAAACAGGCCTCCAGTAACAAAACCAGCCCCCACTGCTCGAAAACCGCCCCCACCCTTCCGCCTCAACGGGAAAATGCCCGGTGCCCACTAAAGCCAGTCTGGCCCTGGATGTATGAAACATTTTTGTGGTTGCAAGCACTGATTCGGAATTTGCAAAAAAGAGATTTCCAATGTACTAAATGCATTTCTAACCCCTATTGTATTAGTCGGTAAAACTTTGGACATGAATAGTTATTCAGTATTTTGGAAGGCATGTTTTGGTTGTACCTTCCAACTATATGCTCCAATAGTTTGTGACCTATAGTCCTGTTACAGACCATTGAAATGTTATCGGCTTCCAAGTTAGTGCAGTAACTTATTTTTAAATGGAAAGTAGTTCCCTATGGATCCCTTTTCCTTTTTTTCAATTGGTGTAAACGTTTAATTGGCAGTAGGAGGTGCTCCAGTTAATCACTGTCAACCATCACCAAAACATTTTAAAAAAGAAAACATTTTTTTTAAGGCAGCCGTTTCCTTTGAGGAAGTCCGACTGCTTTATAAAAAATGTTTTGTTTATTTAAAAGCAATCACAGGCATGGGGTTCTGACGACCTTTGCAGGCTACCATCACAGTGCTTGTCACCAATCAGAATAATTCACAATTTGCAACCTATCTAATGAATATTAATTAGAAATGGCAGACTGCAAACCACTTCAATTCCTAATTTTGAGAACCGACCTATTAGTCTGTAGATCAGTTTGCAAATGAATGTTCGGGCTATAAAAAGAAGAAACTTAGGGCCCTCGGCTCAGAGTTCCAAATGAGGATCCTTAGATTTAGCCCCTTGGGCTGTGTTATGTAGAATGTGCAGCATTCAGTAGGGGTACCTCTGTTAGCACACACGCAGCTATGTTTCTGCCATTTATTTGCGCACTTACCCTCTGTTGACTTTCGGGCAGATGAGCATATTACATTTGTCATCACATATTGTACATTTCCTGATATTGTGCCCATTGGAGAGTATGGCAAGAAAACTATTTGCTGGTGATTAGGGAAATAAATGACAGAAAATGAAGCTGCACCTGTGAAAAGGAAAGTGCACAGTCCAATTGTTGTACAAGTGCGTTTTTTTCATGATGCAGTCATTAAAACATATACTTCAGCCACTTTTTTTTAATGCTGGGCACTTCAGTTATTTGCCTTCCCTTGCTTGTGTGCCACAATTTTGGCATCTAAGGATTCCTGTTTCACTTACTGTGGTCCCAGTGGCTAATTTCTCCTGATTGTTGCTACTAGTGGCACTTATTACTGGGAACCAAGCCTCTTCATGTTCCTATCATTTGCGATGGCCTATAGAAATGACCATACAATTTTGGTTGCAAGTCGACCCATCCCGGGCTCGCCCATTTATGGTAGCATGGTCACTTTGTGCTTCATTTGCTTGTGTGACCTCACCACAGTAAGAGTGAGTGCCGCACTGACCCACTAACAGTTCAGCCTCCAACTAGTCCCATGACTCCCAGATGTTAGCCTTATCAATCACTCATTAAAACCATGATTGCCTTGGTACATCCATCCCTCTGCATTGACTGGCCATAAATTGATTAGTTTAGCTGGGATGGCTCAGTCTCAGATAGGATTGGACAGATGGTCTGTGGACGAAACCCGCTGTCCTCAGTAAGGCTTCGCTGAGGTGCTTTCAAAACCTGGCTTGGCAGTGCTCTTGTCTGAGACAGTGATCAGGTCGATCACTGAGTGATGGTGCCATGTGGTCTGGTGTTGTTTCTGTGTGTGGGCACTCCAGCACCTGCCCAGCTTTCATGCCAATGGCGGCTGTCTGCCCTGCTGTCCTGTATTCGGCACCCGGCCGACCTGCAGTCAATGTCTTGTTACTTGACTGACAGAGAGTGAGGACTATCAGCATTCAGGTTTTACCACAATGATCAGATGAATGCCAGTGGTAGGTTGACTCAACAACATTCAGTCACCAGTACGCTGTTAGGTCTGGCCCAAACCTCGCCACGGGTTGTGAACCAGTCACAATTAGTATGCCCATCATGGCCAACAAGAGCAAGTAATATCTGCATAAGGCTTCACACAAGCTAGGTACTGGTAGCACTGGGCATTAGGAGTGGCAAATGTTCTGGACAAGTCTGGCCAAGAGCCAAGTCTGGATATAAATGTTAGGTCTGACCCAAGAATAGTGTTGATGGCATTACTGTGGTAAAATGCTAATGCTGACTCCTGCTGGTACTCTGGATTTTATTTGATTTGATTTGTAGAGCGCAACAGTTACCCAAAGGCATCAAGGCACTATTGTTGTAGTAAGAGAGGTGTATTATTTAGTGTTGTGCTGTGAGTGAGTAATGGGGAAATAAAAAAAAAAAGTGTTCGTTGAAATGCTTGAATTTATCTAAGCCACTGGGCTCAAGGCTGCATCACAATCCATCGTTCTATGCCCATCATTCCAGTCCAGTTTGTACCCGACCATATTCAAATCAGCCTTGGCCATGCTCAAATGGGAACATTCCAAACCAAATTGCCAGGCCAGGTTCTCCCTGACCCAGAGTACAAGCAATCTAGGACCAATTGTTTTGTACCCGGCCATATGCAAATCAGCCATGGCCATGCTCCAATGGGAACAGTCCAGCCCAAATTGCTAGGCCAGGTTCTTCCTGAACGAGAAAACAAGGAATCTAGGACCAGTGGTGCCCTTGTCTCATCAGCCAGGTATAGCTTGACTCCAGGGTCACAATGAGCAAAGGACCCACGTTCGGGCATACCCGTCACACTTAGGGCATCAAAAAACAATTTGATGAATGGAATGCTTGAATTAATCTCAGCCACTGTCAATCGCTTGGGCAGCATCCTACTCCATCGTTTTTCACTCACCATGCCACTTTAGTTTGGACCCAGCCATATGTATATCAGCCTTGATCCTGCTCCAAAATGAACAGTCCTGTAGGGTCCTTCCTGAACTAGAATACAAGCAACCCAGAACCGGTTATGACCTTGTTATTGGCTAATCAGCTGGATTCTAGTGGCACAGTGCGCATAGGATCCATGTCTGGGTGTGCCCATCACACTTAGGGTATCACAAAACAAAGTAAAGGCTAGAATGCCTGAATTCATCTCAGCCACTGGCCATCACTTGGGCCGCAACCCAAATCATTATTTTTCACCCACCATTCACCTCAGTTTGGACCCAGCCATATGCAAGTCAGACTGACCCTGCTTTAATGGGAAAAGTCCAGCCCAGGCCACGTCCTCTCTGAACCAGAACACAAGCAACCCAGAACTGGTTTTGTCCTTGTTATGGGTTCATCAGCCAGGTATAGCTAGATTCCAGTGGCACAATGAGCACGGGACCCATGTTGTGGCATAACCATCACATTTAAGGTATCTAAAAACAAAGTAATGGATGGAATGCTTGGATTAATTTCAGGCACTGGCAATCCTTCAGGGCCGCATCCCAATCCATCCAGCTATGCCCAGCTGATGAGCCCATAACAAGGGCAAAATATGGCCTGGAATGCTTGTGTTCTGGTTCAGGGAGTACCTGGCAGTTTGAGGTGGACTGTTCCATTGGAAGAGGGCCATGACTGATTTGCATACAGCTGGGTCCAAACTGAGGCAGCATGGTGTGCAAAATAACAATGGACTGTGATGCGACCCGAGAAATTACACGTGACTGAGAATAATTCAAGCATTCGATCCATCGCTTTTTGTATTCTTTTGTGAAAGACCAATGCCCATGCTCTACAGTGCAGCCCTTTGTGCGATGGATGTTGCAAGACACCAGACAAAAGTAAAACTACCAGGCCAATAGCATCAACGGGCTTTTTGCTACTGCACTGTGTATCATTAATGCTTTTGTTGGGCACTGCTCTTCAGAGGCTTACTGCTTTTGCTTTAAATGCTTTTCTTTGTAGAAAGATAGCCGTGCAGTGCCTTAACTCAGTAGCACCAGAGATTGTCTTGGATGAGATCTAATGGGACTGACATTTTCAACTTTCTTTAATTTTACAGAAACAGTTACAGCTGTCCTTGAATGGTTAAATCTTTCGGTGCCTCTGGCAGAAAGGGAAGTGAGAAGTTCTCCTGGACAGTGCCTCTTATCCTAAAGAAATGTAAATGTGTGCAGTTGGTTAATCAGCAAATCTGGAGACTGCTTGGGAGTCAGTATGTTTCTTTAATATATTACATTTTTTATTTGATATTTCCTGCAGACAAAGATGTCTTTTTGTGGTGGGAATGTATGGGGATAGCTTTTGAGTTGTAGGGGCACTTGTTTTATCGTAAACCCCTTGGGCCTGATTCACAAACGTAACTTACACTTTTGAGCAAGTTTACTACTTTTCTGTATTCACAAACTGCTTTTTTAAAGTAAGTCCAATGCTACAAATGGCCAACCACTGGTACTGGAACGTCCTCCCATAAAAAATATTGAGAGTAGGTGTTTACTCCAAAAATGGTACAAAAAAATGCAGTTTGTGAATACTTGCATACTCACAATGATTTCAGACCTCATAGCATTATAAATGCACGTCACTCTTTCCCATTGACCACACCATAATTAAGTTCTGCGATTGTCTGTTTCCACACATACACATCTGCAGTTATTGCATTAACCAACTGATCTTTCGTAAGAAAGAAGAATGCATTTGCCATGAATTATTTTAACTAGCATTTTTTTTTTTTTCAGAGTATGGATTAGACTTTATGTGTATTAACCTGAAAGGGAAAGGCTAACAAAATAGTTACAGATTATTTTGTTTATTTAATTTTATTTAATTTTATTTAATGCGATTTTATATAGCGCGAACATTACCCGAAGGTGTCAGAGTGCTTTACATAAGAACCAGTTACGATACATAAGGACTCATGATCACTTGCGTTGTATAAAAGATACAAAACAGAAAAAAATTGAAAATTTAGAAGTTATAGTCACACAAGGAGGAGCACTCAAGGAAGGGATACAAATGGATATACTCTAAGAGTCACATAGGAATGGTAGATAGTATAAAGGTCTACTGCATATACTAGTGATTAGAGTTATCTCTATATACATAGGAAAGGGATACGAATGGATATACTCTAAGAGTCACATAGGAATGGTAGAGAGTACAAAGGTCTACTGCATATACTAGTGATTAGAGTTATCTCTATATACATAGGGAAGGGATACGAATGGATATACTCTAAGAGCCACATAGGAATGGCAGATAGTACAAAGGTCTAAGGCATATACTTGTGATTAGAGTTATCTATACTACTATTATAAAGCAAGAACTTTGGACCTTTGAGGCGGGTAAACTCGGGAACCACAGCGCCAATCCACACACCCGATACATCATTGTAATCGTCAGGGTGTGCAGATGGACATATATAAATTTAAAAAATATACGTTATTTAAAAAATTGATGATAAAAAAAGTAGTCCCTTGCAAGTAGCGCCGGCCGCGACCTGCGTGGTGACATCAGGAGCGCGGGTAGGAGCGGCGTGCAGGAGTGGAAGAGGAGCGGTGGACATCAGCGCGGGGAGGAGCGGCGGACAGGCTGGAAGGAGCAGTGGGGAGCGGCGGACAGGCGGGGAGGAGCAGTGAGGAGCGGCGGACAGGCGGTGAGGAGCGGCGAGGAGCGGCGGGGAGGAGCAGTGAGCGGCGGATGAGGTAGGTTATTTATTTATTTATTAAGTAGCGGGGAGCGGCAGATGAGAACATGAGAACATTACAAGTGAGCAAAAAACAAAAGTAAACGTTACATTAAATGAAGCAAGCGGATGAGGTAGGTTATTTATTTATTTATTAAGGAGCGCGGAGCGGCGGATGAGAACATGAGAACATTACAAGTGAGCAAAAAACAAAAGCAAACGTTACATTAAATGAAGCAAAAGCAAAAATGACAATCGTTAGCCAAAAAAATACAAGAGCTAGCAAATGGTGCATTACAAAAGTGACAATAGTGAGCGTAGCAAACGGTGCATTACAGGAGGAAAAAGTGACGTGTGCAGGTTACAAAAGCATACAAAGTAAACATAGAGGTATAATACTGCAATATATGGAGGAAGGCTCCGGGGGACTCACGGACAACGTCGGGGCGGCGGGGGGCCTGAAGCCTAATTGCTCCCGGACAACGTCGGGACGGGCTGCTAGTCTCTATATACATAGGGAACGAATGGATATACTCTAAGAGTCACATAGGAATGGTAGATAGTACACAGGTCTACTGCATATATTAGTGATTAGAGTTATCTCTATATACATAGGGAAGGAGACAAATGGATATACTCTAAGAGTCACATAGGAATGGTAGAGAGTACAAAGGTCTACTGCATATACTAGTGATTAGAGTTATCTCTATATACAAAGATATACAAATAGTAGATTTTCTCAGGTCAAGACCCAAAAAACCAGGAGAGCAGAGTTTCATTAAGTTGGGTTAGAGGGGGGACGCAGTCACAACACCAATCGGAGCGCTTTTCAAGAGTAACCACAGCAGTACAGTAAGTTACACAAAATTACACATTACAAAACAGGGGGTAGGGAAATGAGAAAACTCGAGGATGGCAAAGACAAAGGCACTGGGTGAGCTAACGAAAAGCAGTGGGATGGTTGTAAGAGAGGTTGAAAGTAAGAGACAAGAACAATTTAAGGGGCAGGGGAAGGAAGAGGGGGGACAGAGAGAAAGGGGAAGGAAGGCAGAAAAGGACAGGAGAGCAAGAGCGAGACAAAACGAGCAAGACAGCGAGGAGTGGATCGGAGGCACAGGAGAGACAACAGAAAGGTCGCCGGGAAAGAGGAAGAGGTCAGAGATCGCCAAAATGGCGGATCAGGAGAAGGGCGGTAGAAGAAGAGAGCCATAAAAAGAAAATGGCGGGGAGCACCAAGGTCCAAGGCTGACATCCAAGGCAGAGGGCCACCACAGCCAGCAAGTCCGGTGGGAAAAAGGCAGTCGGCCCCAAGCCACAGCCGCCACATCCATGAGCAGCGGGGGCAGAGGTGTTGAAACCGGAGACCAGGGGTCAGGGAACAAAGGCCGCGGGCGCCAAGGCAGCTGTCCGCATAATGGGAGGCAGCAAAGTCCAAAAACAATGTCAAAGGCAGGAAGGGGCGTCTCACCAGAATGAGCCGCAGAAAAAGGGGGCCAAGAGTGGCCACGGAGAGTGGTACAGACTCCAAACCTCCACCGTGACCCAAATCGGCTCGAGGTCCAGCAAGGAGGCTAGCAGCGAAGCTATAAGAATCGGAGGGGGCTCCACTCCGATAAGGTTAAGGAGTGAAGAGCTCATAGCAGCCACGGAAAGCGGCACCGGCACCCTCTCACCTCGGCTGTGTCCCAATGCCAATCCACCAGTCCCGGGAAGAGGCAAATCAGGCCGGCCGAAGAGAAACAATGAACAAAAGAGATGCACGTGCCGCTATTTACTTTGTCTAAACTATTTCCTCAAAACATCTGAACTAAAACACCATGTTTCGTGTGTGTTATCACTTCTTTTATTTATTTTATATTGTTTTTATATTCACCAATTTGGTATATCAATTTGCCAAATTTACATTTTTAAAGACCTTATGTACACAAAGAAAAACAACATTCATATTTACATTAACTAAAACCAGTTCAAATATGCAATTCAGAAAAAGTTAAACATTCAAGCCACCATTCATTCGTCTACCATACCACAACAACCAACAAAAACAGTATGCTTTTTAAATGAGTACAGGAATAAAATTATTCACAGTTAAGCCATCTACAGTTTGTATTCTCAAAGGGAATCTATTTTTACAGTTCATAAAACCCTTTCTCTATTTTTTTGGCTTAATGAAAGGTCTACGCGTTTCAAACTCGTATTATTTTGGAATTCTCATCAGGACCGTCGTCTGTGAAGAAAGAAAGAAAACTTTCTTTAGGTCAAGCATAATTGCTGAGGGGTGCTGCCTATTCCATCATTCTTAAACCTCCTTATCCTACCTCTTGTATTTCGAAATGTGGACGGGATCAATAAAGCCCCCGACGTGTACAGAATATCTGGGGAAAGAATCATACAATGACATAACCTGCCACACTTCATGTACAATGCCACGTTCAGAAATCACATGTGCTCACCACTTACTTTCTTTTATGTGTCCGTGTTGTGTTGCTCACCGTACCCTGTCTCTCCGCTCACTAAAAGAAGGGAGAATTCTATGAACACCACTATTGTTGGAATGTGTTTGAAAAGAATCTCTCAAAGCACGAAAAGCGTCTTACCTGGCGGGACAGCACAGGCGTCTGTATCCGGGTTTCGTGTGCCTCCGGCTAAAACGAATCAATAAAACGACGGGATTAAAAAATTGTAAGATTCCTATGGATTGATAACCTGTCTGCCAGTTTGACTCTCAGGTTACAGATATCGGACATTGCGTACCTTAGAAGGACGGGGCATGGAGCTTAAAGTTGGTCTCCTCAGAATCGAAGACGCCGCGTTACTATCGCATTGGCTTCCGGGTCCGCAAAGGATCAAGGGAGTTGTAGTTTGTGGTACTTCCTGAAATATAAACGTTTGCGGTCTCATTTGGCTTATTAATTCTGTTTCCCTATTGTGGCACTGAAGTCGTAAGATCCGATTACAGGGCAGATGACAGGTGGATTAATTATGTGATTCTCTTGTTTTGTGTACCTCATGTTTGAAGCACAATCATATTAGATATTTTTGGGAAATGTAATTTTTTGGAATTTTTTTTGATGGGGCCACACTGACGTTTGACCATTTTATGGACCGAAAAAGAGGTTTGGGTACTATCTTGCTCGTGTGGTTGATTTGCTGAGGCTGAAGGATCGAGGATTAAGTATCCTGTATCTCCGGTGTGCGACACCTTGTGGTGGAGTGGAATTCAAGGGATGTAATTTTCTTACAATTTAAACATTTCTGAAAGTTCGTTCAATCCATCCAGAGCTGTGTTAAATTTTACTCTTAACATAGCTTCACGTTTCGAGAGCTTTAATTCCAAGTCACCACCACTGTCGTCATTTTCAACTTTCGAGACAACTGTCCAAATAAGGTCAGTATCTTTATGATTTTGTTCTCGCCAATGATTCACCCGGATACAGACGCCTGTGCTCTCCCACCAGATAAGACGCTTTTCGTGCTTTGAGAGCCTCTTTTCAAACACATTCGTACAATAGTGGTGTTCATAGAACTCTCCCTTCTTTTAGTGAGCGGAGATACAGGGTACGGTGAGCAACACAACACGGACACATAAAAGAAAGTAAGTGGTGAGCACATGTGATTTCTGAACGTGGCATTGTACATGAAGTGTGCCAGGTTATGTCATTGTATGATTCTTTCCCCTGATATTCTGTACACGTCGGGGGCTTTATTGATTCCGTCCACATTTCGAAATACAAGAGGTAAGATAAGGAGGTTTAAGAATGATGGAATAGGCAGCACCCCTCAGCAATTATGCTTGACCTAAAGAAAGTTTTCTTTCTTTCTTCACAGACAACGGTCCTGATGAGAACTCCAAAATAATACGAGTTTGAAACACGTAGACCTTTCATTAAGCCAAAAAAATAGAGAAAGGGTTTTATGAACTGTAAAAATAGATTCCCTTTGAAAATACTAACTGTAGATGGCTTAACTGTGAATAATTTTATTCCAGTACTCATTTAAAAAACATACTGTTTTTGTTGGTTGTTGTGGTATGGTAGACGAATGAATGGTGGCTTGAATGTTTAACTTTTTCTGAATTGCATATTTGAACTGGTTTTTGTTAATGTAAATATGAATGTTGTTTTTCTTTGTGTACATAACGTCTTTAAAAATGTAAATTTGGCAAATTGTTATACCAAATTGGTGAATATAAAAACAATATAAAATAAATAAAAGAAGTGATAACACACACGAAACGTGGTGTTTTAGTTCAGATGTTTTGAGGAAATAGTTTAGACAAAGTAAATAGCGGCACGTGCATCTCTTTTGTTCATTGTAGCTTGTGGCAAGCTGTGCCGTTGGGAACCCAGACCCAGTGGTGGTTTTTCGGCCGAAGAGACAGGCAGCAGCAATCGGGCCCAGAGACAGGACGGGGAGTCCCCGCCCGGCTCCTCCACAATCCTCCGGAGAGACCAGTCCGGCACCGGACATCGGCCACAAAGCGAAGGGGCCCGTCCAGTGCTCCAAACCTGCACGCTGCGACAAAATCTTGTTACACTTCCGGTGTTTTGTACTATATTTCAGGGTCGTTTTCCACTTAATTGCACTGTTCTTTTGCTCTGTTGCTGGACGGGTGCGCGCATGTGCTTGCTTAGGGCAGGTCACAGGAGTTAGCCGCCCTGACCCGGCTGGGACATTAAAATACTGGTCATGCTGGTAAAATAAAAAATAATGGCAAGGTGCCTAGAAAACCACTAAGTTCATATCATATTTAATTCCACCTAGCTGAGTGTGAGCCCCAGTCTAGTCAGAGGAAGAAGCAACCTCCAAATGTTTGTCCCGCTAGAGATTAGGGAGACTACAGCTCTCAGGAAATGAGCCAACGAGTGTTACTTATCAATCCTTCTACTACTTCACCCTTAAACACTACCTTATTTGGTCAAATCATTCAATACAGTCACGAGAACGCAACACATTTGTTCTTCCTAAAGGAAAAGTCTACTGCCCTGCAGCCTGCCATTACACTCACTGACCCCACCCTTATTGCACTCAGTAACACAGTTCCCATACTATTTTTATACACTTCACCATTCAATAGCACTAGTGTGCATCACTGTCAAAGTGCTTGATAGTGCTGCTGTACTTTTTTGACATGATCATAGTGCTTTGTGCTGCTGTTCTTGTGGATCTACGGTGGCTTTGTGCCCAACTGCGTTAATTCTCAGGGTAAGTGCTGCGTGCTTCTGCCTCTTTTCAACAATCGGCATATTGTTCATTATTATATGGCTACATGTGGCACAATGGTCATCGGTGGTTAATTAAAAAAAAAAGTGCTGGGGCTCTCACTAGGAGGCAGCTTTCACCAGCCCATTTCTCCTGTTAGCGCCACCTGAAACAGAAAGTGGGAGAGGGCATGGCATAATGGCTAGAGCGACCGACTTCAGAGCTGGGGAACCAGGTTTTAGTTTCAGCATTTGCTCAACATCCTGTGATTCTGGGCAAATCACTTAATCTCTCTATGCCTACCATATATAAATGTGTCCTTAGTTGGTGCTCATGAAAAACGCCAGAGTTGATGATTAAGTGCTGGTGCTGAGTACCTGAAACCACTGGCTCAAATTAAGCACCAATGGCCATACTGTGCCCTGACATTGTGTATCTTGCAGGGGGTTGCGTTATTCCATCATTCAAAGGTCATGCACAAAAACCTGAAAACTGAGGTCCTAATGGTCTAGTTACAAGATGTTCTTCCATGACTCGGTGCTCATGCTGTGCTCTACTTTCTTGTGTCTTCATGGTGTTGCTGTGCAGTGGTACTCAGTAGATATGCTGTGCAATGCTGGGCACTGATGATGTTGCTGTGAGGTGCAGGAGCAAAGTCATATCATATTAATGGGCTGTTGCAGCCTGCAGGCACTTGAGATTTTCATCGAACCTGGTAGACCAGAGTCAAGAGAGGGTTATTTGACAGCTCCACACACAAAGAGCTGATTTTGCTTCATATATTCAAACCACTTACAGGCATATGCTCAAATGAACAAACCAGCATTGCTGTTGGAAGTGGCATAATGCAAAATGATGTGGCCCCTTGAGAAATATGCTAATTACCTTACTACTCTATCATAAGTACACATTCCCCTCCAAAAACAGTCAGTGGATTTATTGACAGTGGGGACTGCCCTGCTACCTATGTATGGATGCTTTGTTTCATTATCACTAGGTTTTTCAATTCTGACAAACTCCATGGTCCTTGGTCTCCATGGTCCTTGGTGTCAATGACGGTGTATCCCTCGACCAATATTGTAGATCGGGCGCTATAGCCCTGGTCTGTACTGCGGTGCACCTTTAACTGTGTGCACCGGGTGGTAAGAAGTACGGGGCACACTATGACAGTGAAACATCGCTGCCCACCTCCCAGTTGTGAACTCACACCTGCACTGGGGGTAGCAGATGAGTGATTTTTGAAGCAGCCAACCCACCTTTCATTGTGCAGCCTGCAACTCAGCCTCCTCGATAGAGTGGGATTGTTATCCCCTGCAGGTGGGTGACGTCATCCGCCTCCAGGGGGAGGTCTGTGGGAGTCCACAGGACATCCCTCTTCCCCCTGCAAAGGCACCCTCGGGGTGCACTGACTCTGCGCCCCCGTCTCTGTGGCACACATCCAATGCGCCTTCCTGACAACCTCTTTGACTCTGCTGCATTAATCACTGGTGTAACGAAAAGTGAGGGGGCCTCCCTGCACGGTACTTGGGGGGGCCCCTCCGGGCTCAATCAGGAGCTCTCCCGGCCAGAGTTCAGTGCCGATGGGGCCCCTTGGAGCTAGCCCCCCCCAGCACCGCGTGGGCTGTGGGGGCCTGTGTTACGCCCCTGGCATTAATACGGCGCGGGTGCAGAGGCAATGTGATTCCTCATTTGCTTCCATGCTATTGGAGGAGCACCTCGTTGGGGTCGCACTGATGCTACATGAGTGCCGACATGAACTGTATTAAAGAAGTAAAGTTTCTACTGACCCTGGTGTGATTCTAAAGTGCACCAGGCAGGAATGCAAAAAGATGGCACTCACTCCCCTTGTATAAAGACACCTATTATAATACAGCCCCAGGCCTGTTACTTATGGTTGGCCATGACAGAAATATTCTCATCTTTTACCATGTCTGTAGCCCTCCCTTCCTCATCTAACAGTTACTTTTATTTCCTCGATATGATACCTTAGCCACCTCAACTGGTGGGTTCTTAAGTCCTACTGATTCTGTATGCAAGTGGTTTCATTGATTGCGAATTGTGCAGTTCACATTACTCTGAGACTGATCACTACCAGTAGTGCCTTGAGTGCCTAGTTGTTCAGCCCGGCATGCCATGTGATTTTTTTATGGGTTCATTCTTTCAAAAAATGCCATCAAGAATAAATGTTTTGCCTTCTGTTTTGATGGTAGTGGTGTCTGACCCACAAACAGTATGTAGACCCTAAGGCTTCGAGGCAGGGATGTTCCAGCTTGCTGCTAATGTTATTGGGGTTACATTTCAATGATAGCCTGATTCTGGAATGCTTTTACTCCCGAGGTTGGTTTCTGGCCAGTCTCTCTGGCCTTTATTTTTAATTAAAATGATACTCTGGCTTATTGCCACTACCAGAGACTCCGAAAGTGGGGTCTAACATATTACCAATAGAAATGCCTCTAAGCACTTTATTGCAGGGGTTATTTCTACCCTGCAGGTTGTCCTTGGGCATCCGAAGGTATGACGTCTCATTGTTGGTGGTGGGCAATGGCATATGTACCTAAGGATTCCATTCGGCTAACAGAATGTATAATTGGCCAAAAAATAATTTGTAATATTGAATATTTTTAGCATATTTTATTAGGGCACTACATACTTTGTTTACCCCTTTTCGGATACTTAACGGGCGTAGGTTCACTAATTATAGTTGTAACCTAGGACTTCGTTGGTTACTTTAATGTGTATTTTTACAATGATTGTATTAATGTATTGTATGATTTATTGCATTTGCACTTTCATGGTTCATTGACCGAAATAAAGTGTTCAAAAGAAAGAAAGAAAAAAAGAAATGGCCCTCAATTTAAATGACAGCAGGTGTCTGGAAAGCTGATGGTCTTTGGCAAAAAAGCTTTAATGGCAATGGTGGTGTTTAGGGCGATGAGACATCCTCCATATATAAATCAATTCTTGGCTTGGTAATTGGGTCTGGGGACCCTGACTTGGCTCCGCTATGTTTGTATCAGTTTGGTTTTATCTTGTCCATTTTTTGGATCATATATAAAGTGACCAGGTTACCAAAAAGTAATAAACATGCAACCATAGAGGTACTCCTTGAATAGATGCAAATGTACTACTTGGTAGTCATGGAAAACTGCACAAGTCTCAGGTTTTGAGGCATACTACTGGCAATCATACACCCAAATTCTTGCAAATAGACTAACAAGTGTCAATTCCTTTGGGTAGCATTCCAAACCATTGTTTTTCACCCACTCTGCTACTATAGACAGACAGCCTTAGTTAGAGTTTGGCAGGCATAATAAAGGAAGATAGGGTTATGGAGGACTTTGCGTCTGGACCCTGCCTTTACTCTGCCCACCAAATTTAGAGATGTCTGCTGACCCCAAGGACATCTGAGCTCCATCTACCATTTTCCCTCAAAATGTTCCAAAGTTTTTATTTTTTCAAAAATAAACTCCCAAAGTGGGAATTTGTTTTGGGAATTTAAAAAAAAAATGCTTCACACCATGGGAATTTTCTCTGATGTTGTGAGGGTTATTTTTGTTTATTTACTGTCCCTCACCACCAGGATATACTTGGTGGTAATAGTAAAAAAAGGGCATCTGATAAAACACTCTAAACAGGGCGGATAGTCGAATCCCTTACTCTGCTGGACAGTCGGAGGAAGTTTTACACTAAGTAAGTACATTTTACTCCATAGGTGTAAAACTTGCAGTCCACCTGAATCAAAATTGGGCAGAGAACCTTAAGTAGCCTTAACTCACTGTTGTAATTGAGTACCCGTCCGCCAAACTCTAAATTAGCCCCTGAGGCACACCTAAAGGAAATCTGTATTGACCATGCTCCTCAGTGGAACAGTCCATCCTGAAGCTTGGTCTTCTCACCCATTAATCTTGTGGCCCACTCATTTTTTAGATAATCACACCCCCTGAATCTTAACCACTTGGCTGCTATGCGTTTTCCCCCCCGGTGCTGGGATTGCCCATTTTCCATTATTCATGACGAGCTGGGCTCGTCATGAGCGTGCGAGGAGGCTACACCATGACGAGCCCAGCTCGTCATGAGCGTGGAAGGGGTTAATGACTGAGGCATGCCCCTGTTTAAGTCAAGGCCCTGTGCAAGGGTGTAGCTACATTAGTGCAGCAGGTGCGGTGCCACTGGGCCTCAGAGGTGTGTTGTGCCCTCTGGACCCAGATAATGCCAGAATGGCTCTAGTAAAATGTTGCTATGTGGGCCATTTAGGGCCCATTTCCATTGCTTGCATGAGGGCCTACAGCCCCATGAGGAAGTGGGGCTCTCCTTTGCAGGAGGGGCTCATGGAATGTGTTAACCAATGGGCCATAAATTAACAGGCAGGGGGCAAGGAAGCAGGAGTGAAAGAGTAGAAGTGGTGAATGCACCAGAGAATTAGTTTTTGTCAGCAAGTTATTGGAATGCACATCAAATAGATGGCTTCATGGATGATGTGCAATATAGTCCACTTTTCACATAATGCATAATACTGACAGATGATGTCACAGGGAAAGAAAACATTTGAGCGCGTGAGGTGGCGATGTAAAATGGAATAGTGTAGGGATAGGTATGGGGTGAATGTGGGCCATCCACAACGTTTTTTGGACTGCAGGCCGCAAAAATCCACAGGGCCACTGCAGGCACCACCAAGGAGCACAACGATGATTCTGTGTACGTAGTATGCTGCCAGGGTTAATTATAAATTGATAAACGTACACCTCCCATCTGTACTAAAGCTGCCATGATCTACCCCATTCTGCAGACTGTGTCCGTGATGTGGCACAGACTAAGCTCTTCGCAGTGACTCAGTGGTTTCACTGCCACGCAAACCCTCTGTTGCAGTGGAGATGAAAGCTGACCTTGTCAGCCCTCTTATAATGGCATTATAAGACACTTGGCCATGCTCCCTTGAAGTTGGAGACCACCCTCGTCTAAGCTGATCCTCTCTGCTGATTTCGATGGCGTTTACATCTTTAGATAAAAGCTCCCCTCATACTTTCAGAAAGTCTGATGGCAGGAAACGAGAGAGCGTTTGACAAGCAGCTCTGGGAAGAAGCTTTGACGAGAGCATTTGGAGAGGGCACTCATGCTCTCCGTGCCAGACTGAGTGCTTTATTTGTCGACAGAACAAGCACTTAGCACAGGAAGTAAAGGAAAACAAGAGGATAATAACAAAGGATGACACAATGTAACCGACCAAAACAATCTGAGACTTTTCAGGGATCACTGAGGGTCGTTGAATGAATAGATTAATGAATGGACTAAGATTTACCATGATGCACCATGTTGAAAGAAATTAGTGAACAGAAAACTAAGAAAAGGGATATTGACCAACTGTCATTTGTTGGTCACCTAGGAGGCAATGAGCTTTACCTCAATGAGAAATGAATTTGCAAGCTATTAATGTCCAGCACGGGGTGTAGCAAGGTATTACTGTCCAGCACAGGGTGTTGCATGCTATTGCTGTACAGCACAGTGTGTTGCAGGCTATTGCTGTACAGCATAGCGTGTTGCATTTTATTGCTGTACCGCACAGTGTGTTGCAGGGTATTACAGTCCAGTACAGTGTGTTGCAGGGTATTACAGTCCAGTACAGGGTGTTGCAGGGTATTGCTGTACAGCACAGGGTGGCATGCCACTGAAGAACCCCCTCCTGATATAGACCTTGACCCATCCCCCTCATTCATCGCTGCTTGTTCTGTGTCTATAACTGTGTAGAGCGCTTAGCTGATGGCAGCGCTTTGCGCTCTGTTTACCATAGGCTGGCATGAGGTGTACAGATGTGTTAAGGTTTCCCTCGCCTTTGCTGGGTCTGGACTTAGACTATGCCTGTTAACTTCACTTTCTTCATAAACCTCTGCGAAGCCTCTCCCCCTCTGATTCTTCATGGACTGTTCCCCTTCTGCACCCTCTGCTGCTTATGCCACGAATCCCTCCTATGGTTTCAAATTGCGATGCTTCACCCTCTTCAACGATCCACTCTAGCACCTGTCGCCTTTGTCCACTCCCTTCCCCGGTGCCTATCACATCTTTCTTCAGCACCCCTCCTCATTTACTTCACTCATGACCCCCTGCAGTGCTTATCCTCCCCACACATTGCCAGAATTTCAGAATTTTCCCATCACCCTCTACAATAACAGCACCTGCACTAATCACTCACTATGCCCAGTATCTCCCATTACTTATTAACTCAGCATTGCTTGCCCATGACTTTTTACAACACAGTGGTGCCTGTATATCTCTTGACCCTGCAGTGCTTGCTATGCCAGTCAGTCTCTTTGCGGCATGCATGCAATAAAGGCTCACCCCACCCCCCACTAGTGCCAGTAGATAAGGTTTTTACATTGTCTCTTGCCTCCTTCCCATCCCCAACCTTATGTACTTGATGTGTCTCACGCATTACCCTGTAGTTCCCCTTTCAAACCACTCATCTGCAGTTGCTTTCATCTTTTTCTCCTACCTTCTACCTACAACTTCCCAAGAGGAGCCAACCCTGCACAGAACTCTAAATAGGCAGACACATTTTGGCTACAGACCAAGCAAAGGTGCCCAGTCTACGATCCACCCTCCTACATGTAACTGTACTCTATTATTCATGCACTAGCTGGCAGTAAGGAGGAGGGTATGGGCTCATTCATCCCAGTCCAATTCATCCCATATAAACACATTAAGTGGAGATTAGTATTTAATGTTTTCTGGAGCAACCTACTCTTCTCACATTATTTAGTTATGTTCATTTATTTTACGAACACACTTTTGCCTAATGGCAAAGTGAAGCCTAGAAAGTTGTAGTGGAGAGTTCAAAAAAATATTGCATCTCTTTTTTAAGTGAGATGCTGTCCCTGATCATTATTGTTTTGAACCTAACGTATGCAAACGTGGGAGGCTAAGACAATGCGCAGCACGCAGTTGGCCTGTATTTCCAAGGGTTTTCAGGCGTGTGGCACTGCCTCAAACCACCTTTGCATTATGGAGTCCAGGTTTAGCATCAGAATGATAATTATTTGCCTGTTGTATGTATACATGTCATGATGGTGCCTACCGAGGACTAATAATGACCATACCTGGATGATTATGGATATCTTTGGCATCAGAAATCCTTCACTGTGGTTCCCTGGCATGGGGGGCTTTGGGGGGAGTGGCCGACCGCAGGGAGGTCCCCGCCCCGGGCAGTTTGGGAGGGGCGGGGGAGTTTGGGCACAGGCCGCACATTTTGTTTTGTTGAGCTTTATAAAATTACAGCCCAAATGTAGCCCAAAGGAGTCCAATCATAAAGGGGTTGGTCTCCTGCTCCCAGTCCCCATTTTGGGTTTGGTTAACCTGGTGGCTGGGAGCTTAGGTGTAGTTTTGCTTTTAGGGATAGTTAGTGAGGTTAGTGGGGTGAATTTTTACCCTGTTTGCGGTGTTTCAAAGCGGCGATGGTGCACGAAGACTACCGCGTACTTGAAGCCCTCCGGCTGCTCTCTTAAGCAAGCTGGATGGACCTCGTTGTGGGGGAAGTGGCGGGCCCGTCGTGGCCCGCGCGACAGGCCTCCGCAGGTGGCTGCATGCCAGTCCCCAAAGAGAGTCCGGACCTCGCCGGTGAGTGAGCGGGCCTCCTGAGAGTCAGGAAGGTGGCCCCTGCTGTGGCGGTACAGTCTGGGGAAAAGGGCGGGTCTGGGCGCGGGGGTAGGAAGGCCGCTCCTGCACCAGGCGGCATTGCCAGGCACTTGGTGGAACCTCCCCCGCCTCCTGGCCTACGGGAGAGGCCCGCTTCCACACCAGCGGCGCGGAGGGGCAGGGTGGAGCGCTAGCCAACAAGCGGCGTTTCCCCTCGCTTTCTTTTGACGGTGAGGATTCGCGGGGAGAAAGGGGGTGGGGTGGCGGAGCGAGCGTGCCAGGGGATATGTATGGGCTGGGGGTTGGCGGAGTGACGGCAGGGGAAGAATCCCCGGGAGGCGCGTAAGTTCACCCCGAGGCGGGCGAAGGTGGGGAGGGTTTGGGAGGCATGGCAGGTGATTTACTGCAGGATGGCACGGGGGATTTGACTAGCGTGGCCCCCCTGGGTGTGCAGACCTTCAGGAGCCTTTTGCTGAGGACATGGGGGACTTGAGGGAGGGTGTGGCATATAGACCCCTTCTTTTCTTCCCGCCGGGTAATAGTAGGGGGAGAGGATGTCGGTGGGGGGGAGTTCCCTGGGGGAGGGGGAATGGGCACAGGTAGGAGGGTGGGAAAACGGGCACAGGTTGGTCTGTGGCAGGGCCCAAGGACTGGACAGGACCCCGCCTCGTTCCAGCGGTGGGGTGGGGGGAGGGGCCCAAAACCTGGCAGGAGTGGGGGGGCAATGGGGGAGAGGCAGGAGAGGGGGTGTGTTATGGGGGAACGGGGGACACGTTTGTGGTTTTGGAGCCAGCTGGGGGAGCTCGGGCATGGGAGGGGTTGGATATTTTACCCTCATGGTCAGAAGGGGTCAGAGCCAGCAAAGAGAGGGGGCATCTGGCCAGGAGGCCCCATTTTCCTGTCAGGGCGGGAGCGCGTGCTTCCTCGGATCTGCTGGAAGGTTAGGGGCTGTGGGGGGCAAGGGCAGGAGGGGAATTTGGGATGGTTTTGGGGCCCGGCATCAGTGATGGTGCAGGCCCTCTTGGATTGGGGCAAGGATGAGGAGGTGGGGGACTCTCCACAGGGAGGATGCGCAGGGAGTTCTGGGTTAGTGGGAGTGGGGAACAGGCTAGGGGTTGAGGGATCTGGGGGCGATCTGGAAGAGGGTGCGCCAGAGTGGAGTGAGAGGTCCAGCACGTCAGTCCAAACTTTTTCTTTACCGGTTGGGGTGCGTCGCAGCATGGCAGACTTGGTAGGGCGGGGTGTGGCCCACATACGCCGAGGAGAAGGGAGGGTAGAGCCCTGCAAGGCGCATCCTGTACCGGCGAGGGACCTCGTCGCGGCCAGCACAAAGGCTTCGCTGGCCCCAACGTCCAGGGGAACGCGATGGCCAACTTTAACAGCGGATGGAGAGTTGCACGGAGGTCAATGCTTGGGGGGGCACCAGTGTGTACTGTCGGCTCCCCCGCAAGTAGGTCATGTAGGGGCCGTTAGGACCGGTATGTGACAGGTGGGGCCCGGTATGGCCCGGTGTGTTGGTTTTGCCGCAGAGGCACTTTACGAGGGGAAGGCTATTGTGCTTGATTATGATGAGGATACCCCGGAGGAGGGGAGCCCTCTCATGTCTCTCATAGTGTGTTGCAGGCACCGGTAATCAGGAGGGCAGCAGCGGCTAGGTCTACGAGAGAACACAGCACGTGGTGAGGGCTCCTCGGCCAGCGGCTTATGTAGAAGAGGCGGCGAGGCGGTCGGCACCTGTCCAGGCACCCTCTTTGGAATCAGGTGAGGTGGATAGACCACGGGCCAAACCTAAAATGGTGTCTGTAGGGACAGGGTGTGAAGGGGGTGGGGGGTGCCTGAGGGGAGACTACACAAGGGTAAGTTTGTTGAAGACACAGGGGTGGGACCTGAGAATGGGGGGGCGGATCAGGGCGCTAAGGTGGAGAGCGGGACAAACACGGAGGCGGCTGGGGGGTCAAGGACCCTTTACATAGCATGGAGTAGAAGATTAAAAAACTACCATATCTGGGGGTCACTACACCTTTGGGAGCGCATTTAATGTTGGCCACCAAAGAACATATATGGAAGGGGGAATATGTAGAGCTCTTAAAGATCTTGCACATGAATGTAAGGGCTAAGGAGGCCTCGAAGGAGGAGGAATATGAGCTGGCTAAAAGGTCTAAGGTTCCGGTGATGATTGAGAACTGGACGGCGGTGTTTTCAATATACGCCAGGGTGTACTGTGAGAAGTTTCCTGAGCGCTGCGTAGCCTTATTCAAATACATGGATGTCATAAGGAAGGCGCAGATCACGGGGGTGGATACGCGTGGGTGCAGTATGACGAGGAATTCAGGGCATGTATGGCATGGGACCCAGAGGCTAAAGGGGGGGAACTGGACACGGATGTTTGGCAACAAACCATGGCGTCGGCCACAGGCGGTAAGACTGTCTTTACGGCGAGCGGGCTGCCGTTGGTGTACCGGCCCTTTCAGGGGAAGCCCACCCAGGGAGGGGTGGGAGGCGCAGGGACATCACAAACAGGGGCAGGAGCATGCTGGGACTTTAATAAATAAACAAAACAAGTTGCCAACACTGCACAGTTATTTAAACATAAGTTCAAGGAACAATGAACAAAACAAATGCCCTTGCACAAGCACTTAGCCCCTTACCTGTTTATCTGTGGAACATGAGTTATGTGTCAATGTCTGTGGACAAAAAATACTTTTGTTGGTTTCCACTCTTAATGCCGAAAATCCCATTCGAAATATATAGGAGAATGCCACATTTCTTTTACTTGTGTAATACTAAGTGCTGAGCCCCACTTGATGACAAGCCTCTTGAGAAAATATAATCCAATTCCTATGACAATAACAGATTGAATCAACATCTGCATCACTTTCCATGATTGGTGTTAAAAATCTGTATTTATTTGGGATGTACCTTCTTGATTTAGAAGCCGCTTCGGCAGTTAACGTTATTATCTTGAAAGTCAATCAAAAACCTTTATTCCAACCTGTGAGAAACATAAACAGGAACTGTCAGCTATTTTTATGCTTTCTCCAGAGTCTAGATATTAATATCTTCGAAATCTCCCCTTACAGCGGTTTCCAATGCCCGACTGTCACTTGACCTCGTATCCCGAGCGCCTTACTCGTGGGTCACGTAGAGACGCCTACGTTAGACATAATGTTTATAGCACCCCAATAAGCATGCTGGGAATTGTGGTTTAAAGCTGTACTCATGTCTTAGATTGGATTTTTAGCGAGATTAAAGCCCTTCATAGTGTCTCTATTAGTATCATAAGTATATGTTACCGTTACTGCTGTTTGCCAATCTGTATTAAACTAGTAATAAATCAGTCTAACATGCTGAAAAAGATCTCCAAGCCTTATTTATGGTTTGCTGATGGCTCTTCCAGTGTCGGAATATGCATTTTCTGTGATTCAAAATCATATTTTATATGCACTCCTTTGTCATGTCCTACATGTATTTCCTAAAACTCTTTATGCAAACAATTGCTGCATTTTATATTTGTAAATGCTTTATCTTGAAGGTACTCGCAAAAGTGGAAGCCCAAAGCAATGGTGCCTCAATCTACACTACTAGTCCCTAATTTACAGATTCTGGGCCAATCTTCACAACCCTTCAATACCTCATTGGCCATGATTCCCCTAGTAGTCTATGCTCCTTAGAATGGTGAGTGGTGGTCTTCCCTGACATATGAAAAAGATACTCATCTTCCACGACTTATAATGATCATTCAGGCTATATAATTCAGAGTGGATGAGATAATAAATGATAAATCTCTGATAGTTCGTTTAAACCATCGACTGCTGTGTTGAACTTTATGATTAAGGTAGCTTCCCTCTTCGTCAGACTCTCCTCTAGGTCGCCTCCTCTTGCTCCTTGTTCAACTTTTGAGATGATACTCCAGCACAGATCTTTTTCAATGTGAGCTTGGCTATACCAGTGGTTAACTAAAGAAGCCGTTTGTATGTTATTTTTTATTCTCGAATTATGTTCCGTTATCTGATTTCGGATTTCCTGATTAGTTTTGCCAATATATATAAGCATAGAAATAGCTGACAGTTCCTGTTTATGTTTATGTTTCTCACAGGTTGGAATAAAGGTTTTTGATTGACTTTCAAGATAATACCGTTAACTGCCGAAGCGACTTCTAAATCAAGAAGGTACATCCCAAATAAATACAGATTTTTAACACCAATCATGGAAAGTGATGTAGAAGTTGATACAATCTGTTATTGTTACAGGAATTGGATTATATTTTCTCATGAGGCTTGTCATCAAGTGGGGCCTTTGCACTCAGTATTACACAAGTAAGAGAGATGTGGCATTCTCCTATATATTTCAAATGGGATTTTTGACATTAAGAGTGGAAACCATCAAAAGTTTTTTTTGTCCTCAGACATTGACACGTAACTCATGTTCCACAGATAAAGAGGTAAGGAGCTAAGTGCTGTGTGAGTTTTGCAAGTGATGGATGGATTGCAGATTGTTCAAAGTAAGACAGTTGTCTTGTTTTGTTTTTCAGAATTTGTCGGTCCTGAGGAGAATCCAAAAAATGCGGGAGATGCGAAACACGTGGACCACTTTACACTTAGGCCAATCTGAATATATTCAGTTGTGTACTTGAGGACTAAGGGTTATTAGGCAGATGGCCTAGTTGTATAAATAACGTTCAGTTGTGTATATAAGACTGAATAGTGTGTTCACTCAAAGGAAAGGGTTTTGTTCGGTTACCCAAGGGTGAGCACTTTTGTATGTTTGATGTGGGATTGCACGTGTGGATGTGTCGATTAGTGTAATATTTGTATGAGTCTGTCACTGTATATTTGTTGTGAATATAGGCATATTTTAGAAAGTGAATGTGCAGGTCAATTCCAGATGGGGCTCCAATAAAACAAAAAAGAGAATTGATAGATAGTTTGTACTTTTGTATTTGTAATTTTTAAATAGCACTTATAAAAAGACAACAAAAAATGAAAAAAGTGTTCTTTGAATATACTTGAAAAAGACGATGATTAAAATCAAACTGAAAAAGTAGTTGTGCAGGGGCATTTATTTTGTTAATTGTTCCTTGAACTTATGTGTAAATGACTCTGCAGTGTTGGCAACTTGTTTTGTTTATTGATAATGTGGCGTGGCCTCAATGCACTTTAGCCAAACCCTTGTTGTTTTTTTGCCTGGGGACTTTAATAAAGGCCTATGCACGAAGGAATACTGCAAGTTTTGGCACGAGTGTTCAAAGTGTGGGAAGCGCCACCCCCTCATTAAGCGTTGGGGAGTCAAACCACAGGGAAGTCAGCAGTGGCAGCAGGCGGGTAGCAGCACCCCTGGGCCCTCTCAGCAATTCCAGAGCAATAGGGGGGTCAAGGGACCGCAAGGAGCTGGACCCAATAGCTCCTATGCAAGTTAGGCTGGAGAAGCTGGTTGAGGGGCTGCGGGGGTTCAGGGACCAGGGGGCAGGGAAGGTTCTGATTGAGGGGTTTCAGTGGGGGTTTCATTTGGGGTATCGGGGTCCACGGCAGAGGAGGTGGGCAGACAACTTGAAATCAGCAGCGGAGCACAGGGCGTTGGTGCAGGAGAAATTGGGCAAGGAGGTACACGAAGGGAGGATGGCAGGCCCTTTTGAGGATTGTCCGACAGAAAACCTGAATATATCACCAATCGGGGTGGTGCCCAAAAAGGAGGTGGGGCAATGCCGTCTGATTTAGCATCTTTCATGGCCTGAGGGGTCATCGGTTAATGACTTCATTGATGAGGTGGCGGCCTCAGTTTCTTATTCCTCAGTTGACATTGCCATGTCACTAGTTGTGACCGCGGGCGCGACTGCAGAGATGGAGAAGTGTGACATAAAGTCAGCTTCCCGGTTGCTACCGGTGCACCCGGATGACTGGGATCTTCTGGGGATCCAGTTTGAGGGGAAATTGTATGTGGACAAAGTGCTGCCGATGGGTTGTTCCATGTCATGTGCTTTATTTGAATGATTTAGCACCTTTTTGCAGTGGTACTTCATGCGACACATGGGGCATACATTGGTGACGCACTACCTTGACGACTTCTTCTTTGTCGGTTCACCGGGCTCCACAGAGTGCCAGGCAGCCCTGGACACCTTCCATGAGCTCATGGGTGACATGGGGGTGCCGTTGGCACCCGAGAAGACAATGGGTCTGTGCACGGCCATGTCCTTCTTGGGAATAGAGATTGACTCTGTGGCAATGCGGGCTCACATGCCAGATGACAAGAAAGTTAAAATGTTGCAATTGTTGGAAGGTTAGCTGTCAAAACTGAAGGTGACTGTGAAGGACGTACAGGTGCTCCTCGGGCACCTTAACTTTGCATGCAGGGTGGTCAGAGCAAGAAGGACATTTTGCAGGTGGTTGGGTAGGGCATTGGCAGGTCAGCACTTACCGCACCACCATATTCACCTATCAGCAAAGGTGAAGGAGGACTTGCGTTTGTGGTCAGTTTTTCTGCAGCCTTTCAATGGTGTGCCGTTGGCCAGGGAGGAGGACGTCCAGTGGGATGCACAAATCTTTTCAGATGCGGCAGGCGGTGAAGGATTTGGTGTTTAGTGGCAGGGCAGGTGGTGCAACGAGCAGTGGCCACAGCAGTGGAAGGATGGTGGGAGGAATATTGCTTTCCTGGAGCTTTTCCAGTTACTGGTGGCATTTTCCTTGTGGGGAGAGGAATTGACGCATAAGAAGGTCTTGTTTCGGGTGGATAACATGGCAGTGGTGGAGGTCATTAACAGACAGTCTGCAAGAGATGAACAAGTTCTGAAATTTCTGCTGGTTTTTGTGCTGGGCTGCTTGCATCATGACATTGCTTTCAGGGCATTGCATATACCAGGTGTGGACAATGACATAGCTGATGCTTTGTCTCGTTCGCAGTGGGGGAGATTCCGTGGGCTTGCCAAGGAGGTGGACAGGACACCGACCCCAATGCCAGAGCATCTTTGGTATGGAGGCAACGTAGGGTGCTCCAACTGGTGGTAGGCTCCCTCTCGGCTTCAACATGTACAGCATACAAGCTGGCATGGAGAGATTTCCTAGCATTCGGGGCACGTAAGCGGACAGAGGTTTGGCGCCGGTCAGAGGATGTGGTCCAGTTCATTTTAGTACTCATTGACAGGGGCCTGACGAAGGTTGCCATCACTGGGAAGTTGGCGGGTATCGCTTTCATGGGGAAACTTCTATGGGGGTACACTCCGTCGGTGGGTGAAGTGTCAAGGAGGATGTTGGAAGGGTGGGCTAGGGAGGGGGGGAGTGCAGCGTGTACCCCCCTCACCTGGCAGAAACTATCTTGGATTCTGGCAGAATTTCTGGAGGTTTGCAGGGTCAACTTTGAGGCCTGTTTATTCTCCATACTTATGGTGTGGATGTTCTTTGAGGCGTTTCGGGTGTCTGAGCTCTGTGCGATGGGCAGATGTGGCCATAGGAGAGGAGGGGATACATATTTGGTTGGCTAGCTCAAAAACAGACCAGAGAGGATCGGGAAAGGAGTGCGTTTGGACATGGCGGTGCCAGCTGCTACATGCCCCCTCAGATGGGCTCGCCGTTGGCTTGCTATTTCTCAGGGAGTGGGATCGGAGGTGGTTTTCCGGCATGCTGACGGGAAGAGGGTGACAGAATATCAGCTGCACATGGTGTTGAGGAGGGCATTGTGCAGTGTGGGTTTGGACGCGGTGGAGTATGGGACACATTCTTTTAGGATCGGGGCGGCCACGGAGGCACATAACAGGGGCTGGTCACAGGGAGATATCATGAGGTTGGGGCGATGGTCCTCTGATTATTATCACGCTATATAAGGCAGCGCATGGAGGAGGCGCATACGTCATCCTCTTTTGTTTGAATCTCAATTTGTCTTTCTTGTTACAGGTTCTGTCGCTGGGCCCCAGTCAACGGAGCTGACCATATGGATTGTGGGCCATTCTTTTGTAAAGTGGGCACAGTTTCATGCGTGCCGACGTTACTTTGGGGAAATGTTGGGGTTTAACGACTGAATGTATCAAATTGTTTGGAAGGGTAAGGAAGGGATGTTGTGGAAAGAATTGATCCCGTGCCTTAATAGATGGTTGGTAGGGGGCCAGTGCCTGGATGTGTTGCTGATTCATCTAGGTGATAATGACCTGGTAGGTGTGAAGGGTGTGGTGTTGATGAGGGCCATGAAAAAAGATTTGACACGTTTGAAGGAGCAATAGGCTGGGTGCCTTGTTTTATGGACAAAGTTGGTGCCGTGCAGAGTTGGAGGGGTGCTTTGAACCCACAGGCCATTGACAGGGCCCAGAGGAAAGGTAACTCGGAAATTTCTCATTTTTGTCGTCATCTTGGTATTGGTAGGGTAGCACATATGGAGCTTCGGTTTGTGGCAGGTGAATTTTTCTGGGGGGATGTGGTGCATTTGTCCAGACTTGGTATGGACCTCTATCTGTTGGAGATTAGGGAGTCGTTGGCTCGGTGTTTGCAGGTACAGGCTCGTTCCCGTTTAAGGGGAAGCAGCAGTCCTAGTTGGGAGGGCAGAAAGGGGGGGTAGTTGTCTCCCCCCCTTCTTGCTGTGTAGGGGGTTGTTTGCATTTTGACAGGGTTAAAAGAAGTTTTGGTTATTGTTGGAGTTGGATTTTCGACTGGGAATGGGTAGGCAAGTTATGTTATATCAAAGTTGCGCAGGTTTGGGGGTTTGACAGTGATGAAGAGGCAGGGGAAGTTGTTTAACGGAAGGTTGGTTTTTGGGTGGGTCATAAATTTTTGCGTTGATGTGTAATGTTGGAATGTTGGAATGTTGGAATGTATGGGTGGGGGTGGGTTCAAGAAGATTTTAGGGGCGGGGCCGGGCCGGGGTGTCAGGTATTTGGTTGATTAGTGAGGTTTAGTTTTGTAAGGCATTTGCCAAGGATTTTATTAAGTGATGTGCACCTGTTTCAATAAAGTGGCCTTTTTCACACATCACTGGGTTTATGATCTGCACCCTCCCCTCACCCCTCCCTCCCAAGGGGGGCTTGGGGGGAGAGGCTGACCGCAGGGCGGTCCCCCCCAGGCAGTTTGGGAGGGGTGGGGGGAGGGGGGAGTTTGGGCACAGGCCGGACATTTTGTTTTGTTGAGCTTTAACAAATTATAGCCCAAATGTAGCCCAAAGGAGCCCAACCATAAAGGGGTTGGGCTCCTGCTCCCAGTCACCATTTTGGGTTTGGTGACCTGGTGGCTGGAAGCTTAGGTGTAATTTTTGCTTTTTCCGCCCTCCCTCCTGCTTTTTAATTTTTTGTAGGGTTTAGTTCATCAGGTTAAGGGTGAATTCTTAGGTGGGTTTTGTTGGGACAGGTGCGCAGGGTAATGGCTTTGTTTTGTCGCTTGGAACAGGTGCAGTGAGGGGATGTTTACATTTTGACAGGGTTAAAAGAAGTTTTGGTTATTGTTGGAGTTGGATTATCGACAGGAAGGCAAGTTATGTCATATTGAAGTTGCGCAGGTTTAGGGGTTTGGCAGTGATAAAGAGGCAGGGGAAGTTGTTTAACAAAAGGTTGGTTTTTGGGGGTGATATATTTTTGCATTGATGTGTAATGTTGGAATGTTGGAATGTTGGAATGTATGGGTGGGGGTGGGTGGGTTCAAGAAGATTTTAGGGGCTGGGTGGGGCGGGGGGGTCAGGTATATGGTTGATTGGTGAGGTTTCGTTTTGTAAGGCGTTTGCCAAGGATTTTATTATGTGATGTGCACCTGTTTCAATAAAGCGGCCTTTTTCACACATCACTGGGTTTGTGGGCTGGGGTAAATGCTTATTATTGGTATATTGTCGGCATCCTGGCATACTGCCACCATCCCTTGTGTATTTCTCACTTCCCTGGGGGGATCCCAGTGGGTACTGAATTGTAGGACTCCAGTAGACCATGCAACCACCTCATGCACCGGACACTGGTCACCTTACCAAACATCACCAAAGTGACAAAAAGAATAACATATGTTTGCCAGTGTCAAGCCCGCCGTGTATAATTGTCAGGCACGGCAGGGAAGGAGTATAAAACTCCCCTGCTCCCGCACTAGAGCATTTTGCGTTCTAGTGTTCGGGGACTTTCTGCTTCCGTGTTACCTGCAACAGCTCTTTTGGGAATGCTCCATTTCTTTGCAGGTTCGGTGTTCTCTCTCTCTCATTGCGGCCCGGTGGTGCGGCTCCTGCCTCCTGGTGTGGTTCCTGCTTTGGTTCCTGCTTCCCGGGATCCTCCCTCTCTCATCGTGGGCCAGCAGGGTGACTCCTGCTTCCTGGTGTGGTTCCTGCTTCCCGAGCTTCTCCCTCTCTCATCGCGGGCCGGCAGTGCGGTTCCTGCCTCCTGGTGCGGTTCCTGCTTCCCGAGCTCCTCCCTTTCTCGTCGCGGGCCAGCAGTGCAGTTCCTGCGCCCTGGTGCGGTTTCTACTTCCCGGGCTCCTCCCTCTCTCGTCTGTGGCCGGATATGCGGCTCCTGCCTCCTGGAGCGGTTTCTGCCTCTTGGCACCCCCCTTCTCCTGTCACGGGCCCAGTGGTGTTGTTGGTGCGGCTCTTGCCTCCTGTTGCAGCTCGCCTGTTTCGGAAGGGAGGGAGCTAAAGAAAGATAGTCATTTGTACGGTAATGGTGTGTAGATTTAAGACTATAATTTGTCAAAAGAAAAGAAATACTTATCTTTGTGGTATTCTGACATCCCTGAGGATCTGCCTATTCTAGCATTTTGGGGATCTGAATGGAATGCTCTTGAAAAGATAAAATAAATAAAGTTTACCTAAATTCCTGACTTTAAGGAAACCCAGAACTTTTTCTTTTGCTAGTGGCTGAAGATTTTGCCTGCCTGTTTTCAGAGAGTGCCTCCCAGTTAATTTAGGTGGGTACCATATTGCATCCTATAGACATTTCATTGTCATCTCTCTTTTGGGGCTCAGACTTCATTGCTCTCTTGTTTTTCTCCTTAGCTAATAAAGTGAATATATTAAAAGACAACTTAAGTCAGTGCAGAAAAAAAGGGGATTGACTCAGGTAGGGAGAAAGCCAAAAATCATTAAAACACTATTGTTTCCTTTCCGTTATCATATCTTATTCTTAATGCACCTTTATTTATGAATTTAGGAACTCCCTGATTGACTTACCTTAAGTTTAAGAAGAGATATCGAGCGGCGATTGTTTTGTTCACCAATATTATTTCCCCTCTTCCCCTGTTTACCATTGTCGCTTTGACAATCTTCGGGTGCAATTGGTGAAAGGGGGAAGTTGGGTGCCTGCGTCTTGCATGTCGCTTCTGCAGAAACATAGGTAAGCCAGGTGTAGGATGCGTAATTCATCCTTTGGGTGGTGGGCCATATGTCCTGTAAAGGATTCATTTCGGTTTAATAGCAGGTGAAATAAAACTGCATCAACGTTCCACCATCATTAACTGAATTAAATTACTTTAAGATGCACTCCAAAATCGTCTTTTTGCTGTAAAGTGTAACAGACATAACTTTCCATTAAAGTGTATCATTGCATTAGTGTGAGTTGGTCTACTGTGCTGTATTGATTTCGCAAGGATTGTAAATGTTGGCTGCATTTCATCACACAGCATGCAGCATTACATTAGACTTGGTGAACACCTGCTTTTGGATAACATTGGCCCCCATGTTAATGAAATTATAGCACTTGGTACTTAAGATCTGTTTGGGGTCCTGTTTTCTGACTACCAAGGTGTTAGAGATTTCTGGGTTTCACTCCTGTTCATCATTTATAGGAAATATTTCATTCTCCTTTTTATGGTCTGGTTTGACAGCAGTAATGTTGCCAAACAATTATGTGAATATCACTAGAGAGGGGCTTTGGTTTTGCCTACATGTTGAGAGTCAGGAGTACAAGTTTTTATTTTGCAGACTCTGCGAGCTTCCACAAAAAAGACCTTGCCCTCCACACAGCTTTAAACTGACCTGACTGTGGCAGGTACAATACAGAATGGGATATATTGTCATACTGTTTTTCGTGAATAAAGTGTGTGGTAGGAGTTATCTCCCTTTAAAACTAGCCCTAACAGAATCACTAGGTTTGGCATTTTGTTTAATACCCTACAGGATGACATGCCTCACACAGTCAGCAACACATACATGTGCAAAATAGATTGTATTTAACAAGAAGCTTGGAACTCGCCCATAAAGCAGCGCTCTGCTCGGCGCGGGGGACATTTACTCACTTGGAGGGGGGAAGCGAGGAGGCCCCCACTGCAGCCGCCACCGCCAGGAGTCAATCTTTGTCGCCCATAGCGCCGCCGCCCCGGGACTACATCTCCCGGCAGCCTCAGCGGCGGCGCTGCATCGGGACATCACGAGAGCGCCAGGAGGCACCATAAAGCAGCGCTCTGCTCGGCGGAGGGCGGGGGACATTTACTCACTTGGAGGGGGAAGCGAGAAGGCCCCCACTGCAGCCGCCACCGCCAGGAGTCAATATTTGTTGCCCATAGCGCCGCCGCCCCGGGACTACATCTCCCGGCAGCCTCAGCGGCGGCGCTGCATCGGGACATCACGAGAGCGCCAGGAGGCGCCATAAAGCAGCGCTCTGCTCCGCTTCGCGGGACGCCGGGCGAAGCCCGGGCAAAGGGCGGGCCCTCTGTGGCCCTCCGGAGGCCAGAGGAGGACGGGACGGGCCACCACCCTTGGTTCCCCACGACAGAAGGAGGTAAAATAGACTCATCTATACACAGCTACTTTCGCTTCATACCCATGGGGCACTATTATGTGAAACATTGGACATCTTAGGTGCTGTTGCCATTCTCATTACAAACCTGAGAAAAACTATCACATCATGACTTGTAAGGGGGTGCCCAAATATACAATCCCTCAGAGGGTTTCGCGCAAGGGGACACTGGACCACTATGTGAACAGGGCAACACCTCCCACTGCTTGTGAACTAGAGAGTCCAGTACGATGCCCGTCCACCGAGAGCATACCTAGTATGAGATCTCCTCGACAGACAACGGACCTAGCAGAAATTCCATCTTGGTTAGAGGAACTAAACATTCTATGTAAATCTACGTTTGTTCCTGTGGAGGCAGAAAGTATGCGGACTAGAACTCCCAGCACTCCTACCTGCTCCACAGATAACACAAGTCCCAAGACTACTACCCCCTCCCAACCAAATGTAACATTGTCGGGTACCCCCCCCTTATTACCAGTAAAAGCTAGTAGGCAACCTTTAGTGTATCCGCAGGTTTCCTCCACTAAAAGAAAGAGAGCAGAGACTGACCACACGGGGAGCCAACCTAAACAACAAAAGCTGCACCTAAGCCCACCAACGCCCATCACTACCACCCCAAAACCCTCTAGGGTACTTGCTAACCCAGATTCTTCTGTACCCCCTATTCAGCCAACACTCTTGGCCCAAATCGCAAATATGGTTCAATCCATAATATCCCCCTTGCTAGAAAAAATAAACAACTTAGGGGACAGGATGACAGGTTTAGAGGAAATGATTAAAGCCAATTCGCCCCACTTAAAAAGCATGGGAGGCCTCAGCCACCCACAGTCTTTAGTTGACAGGGAAGTGCCCAAAACAACTGCATGTTGTAATACTGTTAAAAATCACCCGGTAGTAGCGCAGATGCGAACCTCAAACACTCTGAAGGCCCTAATAAAACCCCCAATAGCACTGAGCACCTCCCCCAGAGTAGGGTTGAATAAAGATCCCACATCCCATAAGGAGAGAGCTGTAAATCGTGGCATCATGACACAAAAAGCTAATCATATACACTTACCGCCAGAGGCCGCTCCATTTGTGTGTATACTTTCGGGAGTGCCAGCACTCACAAATGGAAAATCGGAAAAACAAGAGGATCTAAGAAATAAGGTCATGTTTTGGTTATCTAAAAACAGACCCCTACCTGCTAACATCGACGGTAGAATAGCAAGTGTCAAAAGGGTGGGCTGGTTGGGTCCCCTTCGTAAATATATACCAGGTGACCTAGTTTTAGTCAACTTCAGGAACAAACACGTTGTCCAACACCTACACAACTGGCAGCCAAGAATAGGAGATGGCCCCATATCCACCTGGGATCTTTGTGATTTTTACCCGAGAGCATCATTCTTCCCCCCTCTGAAACCATATGTAGTGAGTAACCGTTCCTTGGGTAGAAGTAGTCTTGTCTCAAGTGGTTATACCATTCCCACCTTCAATCGTTTTGACATAATTTCGGTCTAATTCGGATGAACTGAACAGATATGGTCATTACCTTAAATGAAATTGTTTTCTCTTCTTTTCCAACATGTAATGAATTATCCTATTTTTTCCAATCAATATGGATAATTTGAAATGTGTATCCATAGGGAAAACTTGTATTTTATATTGTAAAGTAAATTTTAATGCCTTGTTGTTTTATGCTTTTATGGTTATACATTCTAACCGAATAAAGTACTTGATACGATACGATACACTCTTACTTTCTGCCTCCTAATTGGGCAGCGCGTTCCAGCTTCACTTCCTCTTCTTTCCTCTCAAGCATTTACCAAGTACAAATTGCTTCCTCTTGATTAGGGCCCTTCCGCTGCAGGCGTTGTGATTAAGGCGCTGGTGATGATCAAGTAACATGCATCATGTTACTTCTGCCACTTATCAATATTTGCTTGTCTTTATTGCATCACCGACTGGCGTAGTTAGTGAAGGCATTATTTGAGTAACAGTATTTTATTAGTCATTTACATTCCTTTAGGTTGCAGACTTGCCCTATCTGGGCATAAATTGCTTATCCAGTGTTCATTAAATAGCACGGAAAACTAACCTTGGGTGTGTGGCCGTTCACCAGTGGCATTGAAAGTAACAGTAGAGGTACCACCAAAGATAATGTGCTGCGTGGCTAAATATGTATAAGGTCCTTTTGGCTATGCCAACGCTTGTTGTATGCATCCCTACTGCTAAGGTTAAAATGCTTCCATGGACTTTTGCAATTGAATGCTATGATTTATGTCATGGCATGGCAATCCATAGTTATGTGAGTGTGTCTGCAACCTATTGCCGGGAGAGGGTCATTGGCATCCCACTGGTAAATGAGGGATCTCAGTAATACATTGGTGAGCCTGGTCACTTAGATAACTATTGCTGGACAGGGCACTATGCAAAAAGAAACAATTGATGGACAAAACGCAGAACAATGTCATACATTCACCCCAGTACAGAGATCTGGGTACTAAGCAAAGCAGGCATTTTGCTACCAGACTCATCCCAGAGTAAGCTTTTTTTGTTGCTGATGAGCCATTTGGGATGCAGCTATATGCTTGCAGTGATACTTGACCCAAGAAATTAAATACAGCATGTTAACCACCCCCAATCCAAACTGAAGAATGACAACTTAAATGAAACCAGTGTAAGGGACGTTCAGCAATGGATGTGAAAATATTTAATGGCAAATATTTTACTTGAAATTACTAACACTTAAAGAAACTGCATACACTTCAATCCACATGAGAGAACTGGTGCTAACATGCTAGTAAGCTTCTCCCAACACTTAAATTTACAATACCTCCAGCCTTGAAACAGGTTTCTGTCCACAGCCCCCACGGGATCCCCCGTTACCTCTTAACAATGATCAAGCCTAGAACAGGCATGCAGAGAAATGCATCTTATAGTAGGCAATGTGTACCATAAACACTATCAGTGATATTTTTCTTTCTGCAGGTCATAAGATAATTACAAGCTCGATCTCCTTGCTTCACGCTCAATAACTTAGGGGCTGATTTAGAGTTTGATGTGTGGGGGTAAGTCCATCAGTATTGTCGAGTCCTTTATTCCTGCCATACCAAGGGTCCTCAGCCTACCACATTTAGAGCTGTCTACTGGCCCTGTGAACAACTCTAAACATTAGCATGAACCGCCATCACAGCAGTTCCTGTCAATGTGTTAAACGTTTGATGGACAGTGCCGTGAAAATTATGGTACTGCCCATTAATCTTAACATGTTTTTCTTTTTTGGCAAGAACTAAAACCCAAAAAGTGAGATTTTGTGTTGGAAAATAATTGACCTTCACATCATAGGAATTGATGGTGTGGGGTCATTTAAACATTTTTACTATCTCTTCCCGCCACATTTTTAATCTTGGCAATGGATAGCAAAAACTGGCTACTAGACCTTACCATTCCAAATCAGGTGCCGGTCAAATGGCCAAATATCTAACAGCCCCTACTTTGTCTTGCCATCGGAGGTCTAGGCTAAATCACTGACATACTTCTGGTCCACCCATCTGTAACTCAGGTGGGAGTTACTTCAGTTTAGCGTAGAGGGTACTCTACCACCATTGCGAGTACCCTATCCTTCAAAGTATAAATCAGCCCTCTTAGTGACCAGGGAACAGCCAGCTGTATCATTTACAATGTTCAATGGCACAGCCATTTGCACTGCATTTGTAATGCAACCTGACCTATTTTGGGAATTGTGATGGAGGTATTAATCTGTCACAGTGCAAAATGGATACTTTGAAGGATTTGCAGAAATCTTGCCTCATCAGACTCAGAAGACAGGATGCCTTCAGCAAATCCTTGTGCATGGTTGAGAATACAGGAAAGTAAGTCAGCAAGGGACAGTAGGCTACAATTTTTGTTCACAGTCACAAAATGGTTGTATTGCAACATCTTGCCAGATTTCAATGGCAAAAGAAGTGGTGTATTACAAAAGGCGTGTTTGAGGGAGCATGCAGTGTTCCAAAAGCCTCACATTTGCCCCTCCCAATGTCCACCACTGTCATTCATGCAGTAGAAGTCATCACTCACTGACTGCTTCCAGTGCATGTATGCAAGTATGTATGGATGTGGCATTTGTATAGCTTGAACCTCCAAAAACAAAACGGTAGGAGGGGACCTATGGGAATTTTACAGACCACGCTCTGGATACAATCCCCAGGAAAGCCTATAAACAACAAAGGTACCAGAGGGTCTCAAGAAAATGTGCCCAAAAGGAATAGAGAGCCAACCAAACCCTAAAAACCAAAGTGATGCGTCACAGAGAAACCTCAACAGGATGAGGAAAAATACCCATCAGTCACCATACGAATCCGCCCTTCATCATTTGGGATTTTATCCGTACCACCCGTCTGGGAAGCTCGGTGCCACACTTAGAGGTCAACCCGGTGGTAAGGGGGTTCCTCACAAGGTAAAGGCAATGACAGTGTGGTATACCACTCGGTGTTTTATGAGTGGCCCAAGATATGGGACTGGGGTGTGCAGTGCTAGAAATAGTGAAAGAAAGAACAAAACCAAAAGAAAGTGTTATAAAATTGGTTTGAAAAGGCACTTGACAACAAGTTTATTCGGTGTGTGCCTAACATACCAAAGTTTAAAATCAATGCAACCTAAGGCTGTCTCGTAATGTAGCCAGCTTAAGGTAGAAAAGGTCAACTAGTTTCTACAATATTGGGGCTCTAGTACCCTTGCATTCATCAGGACCAATAAACAATAAAGACTACTGCACCAAGTGAAATAAATAAAGTGAAGGGTGACACCGGGATAACAAAAACAAGTGCATAAAGTCACCTGAATGCTCCAGATGCCCTTACAGTCTGTGTTGATCACTAAGGAAAAAAGAGGGGTTAAGTAAAGCTGTCGAGATTTGATGGGCTGATCAGAGAGTCCATTATATATGGATCAAACGTTACATCACACTCAGAGTATTGACATGTAGGCACCTATTATTAATATGGCCCGGTTTTAAGTTATTTGGAAAGACAAATTCATAAGCCAAACAACTAGCAGTCCTTACCTCGATCTGGTTTTGTTCTTTCTTTCACTATTTCTAGCACTGCACACCCCAGTCCCATATCTTGGGCCACTCATAAAACACCGAGTGGTATACCACACTGTCATTGCCTTTACCTTGTGAGGAACCCCCTTACCACCGGGTTGACCTCTAAGTGTGGCACCGAGCTTCCCAGACGGGTGGTACGGATAAAATCCCAAATGATGAAGGGCGGATTCGTATGGTGACTGATGGGTATTTTTCCTCATCCTGTTGAGGTTTCTCTGTGACGCATCACTTTGGTTTTTAGGGTTTGGTTGGCTCTCTATTCCTTTTGGGCACATTTTCTTGAGACCCTCTGGTACCTTTGTTGTTTATTAGCTTGAACCTCACCAAAACACAGCAGAGTGTGGACAGAGTCATTGAGCAAGGAGTTACAACTATCTAATTATGAGAGTACTGTGGCTTGAACAGCAGTTCTTAAGTCACTTTGTGGAAAAAAGCAGTTTCACTTTCTTTGGATGAAAGAGCTGGAACAATGCGTCTTTGTTTTTTAGCACTATGTTTTTTGAAGGTGTAGTTGGTGTCCAGTGAGAATCCATGTGAGTAAGTTACAGTTTAAAGTCATCAATGGAGCCAGGTTTGAACTATTCCTTGCTTTGTCGCAACTTTTGGAAGTTGCGACAATTAGAGTCTTGTTATATTATAAGCCGGGGAACCATGGGCCTGAACAACGACAAAGAACTATATGTACATTTATGAGTTCATCAGTACCGTGATACACAATTGTTGCAACTGCAAAAAAGACAAGACTATGATACAATTCATATGATATAATGTGAAAAAGACAGTATATTAAAAACAAGAATCATTGTGAATATAAGGGTACTATACTATTACGAGAACCTTTTGACAATACACTCCCAAGCATACATGGTAACAAACAATACGAATATGACTCCATGTTACCAAAGAAACGTTCAAGTTGAAAGCTGCAAATGAATGCAAAGTACTCAATTAACAATAGACTTGATGTTTGAATTCAAATGTAAAATCAAGAGAAATTGTTGCGAATTGTAAGCAATGTATATATTACTGAGATGAACTTCAAAACCCACAATGCCTCACAATAAACAGAAGTGGGAGTTTTATATAAGCGTGTAGTAACAACTTTGACAAAGGCCCTGTGAGGCTGAAACGCTTAGGTGAAGTAGAGCTTTGAGCTAAATAAACATGCTAATAAAGGATTACTGAGTGCGGCGTTATCCTTGTCGCATTTGGCCAGGGGGGCTGAATGCGACTGAAGATTTGCACACATTCCTATGAAGTATCTTTTAGATCAGATGTGATTAGATGTGGTATCAATTAGCAATAGCTGTGGGGTTCCCAGTTAGAAACATGTGTATAGCCTCCATGTATAGTGATATCGTATTTTTTATGATTGATTTTAGGCAAAATGGGTAGTTTTTATCTGTTTGTCTTTTAAATCAATTGTTTTAAAACTTGTCTTATAGCTATGATATATGTCTGCTAAGTATGATATATTGCGTATTTTGCACATCTGAGATTTTGCACATCTGATATTTTGCACATTTTTCCTAGACCCATCCCTATTCCCTCGAAAAAACTGTAACCCTGACTCTTTCTGCACTTTACTTGGAGCACTTTCGCGTTGTTGCACTGAAGCACAGGTCACTTTAGATGAATAAGTATTGGTAGGCCTGTTAAACAACACCATGCATCGACAATTCAACATTGTGAATATGATTATGTCCTTGCTTATGAAAAGGATGTTTTATTAACATATGATGAATTTTAGCTTTTGTATATTATTTGGAGAACAGTGATTCTCAAGGTTAATCAATTTTGCACGTTGTGGTGAGCACTTATATTTTGAGAAAATTTTACATGAATTGCATCAAATTGGTCTATGACTGTATGGTTGTTGAGGCTCTATAGTAATATGGGTACCAAGAAAAAGTATATGTAACTAGGAAGAACCTCCACCGTTGGGTTTTTTGCTTTTACGTGTCATGAAATTACAAGCATTTATGCGGTTATTAACATTCTTTTTGGTTGTAACGTATTTAAACGGTTATATACAAAAGATAATACATAAAAAAGCATTTTTTTATATATATGTATTTAGACACAACAGTATTATTTCTATGTCTATGATAAAATTGATGCATGTGCACTTTAAAAAGGGCTTGTCAGACTGCGTAAGTCATGTGATCAAGGCCGTTGGACGGCCGAAACGCGTCTTGACTTTTGCAAAAAAGGAAATAAAATAATGCACTACAATTGGGTCCACGCTCGTGATTTCGCGTGCATGCGAGGTTGATCTGCGAGGTATTGCAGATATATATATATAAATATGAATCCAAACAGAAAGGGTCCTTCCGGGATCGTCTCCCATAGTCAGGTGGTGCGTTTAGCCGGCAAGACCCACGCCGGTCAAAATGTCAATAATCACAAATCCACAGGATAGAACGCACGCTCGGAGATCAAGAGATGCTGCAGAAAGAGTTTTTAATTTCTTAGAACCGCTACGCCTTTTGAGACAAGCCTGTCTCTTGATCATACGATTTTTACAGCTCTACAATGACGTGCTTAAATAATAACAGGATCTCTAGTGTGCGTTCTATCCTGTGGATTTGTAAATATATATATATATATATATATATATATATATATATATATATCGCCACAAGATTTCCTGATGGAAGAATTCTTCTCGCACTCACGGGTAAAAACGTTGTTGATTTATTCAGGGAGCCGTGATCAAGGTTGGAGGACAGACCGAAACGCGTAGGGTTGTTGAGCTTGTTACAAGAAACGTTGCTGCCTGAATAAATCAACAAAGATTTCACCCAAGAGTGCAAGTAGAATTCTTCCCTCTGAAAATTGATCTACACTGATTTGCACTGACAACCTTGCAATTGATTGCACACTTATGCATATATTTGCACATGTTATCTAATAGAATATATATTTTTGTATCATATTTATATATTTTATAATAACAGGTTTTACATTACAATGACATTTTTAACATATTTGTTATTGAATTGTAATGTGTATATATGAATTATGCTTATTTATTGCCAGAATTTGCACTTCGTTATTATTATCTTTTGTGCATTTATGCCTTAAATATTCAAAATAAGTAGTTGCTGAATTTAAGAATATATTACATTTCTGACATTTTCGTTACTTATGCAAAAACAAGAAGACACGTGAAATATGTTCTGATCCCTGTGATTCATGCACTCATTGCACTTTCAAGTATGTCTTCACTTTTTATTACATCACGTGCTAACAATCACCAATGAAACTAGTATTTAATGTGAGGTGTAAAACTTTGTCGATATGTGATCAAGGGCATCCTGTGCCCAAAACGCGTCATGCCGAAATAAGACCTTTGGAGGATAATAAATCTACCTTCTAAATACTATCTACTGCGTGGTGGTCCGTGTATCTGTGGTGGTGGCGATATACCGGTGAAACAGAGACTGGTAATATCAATTGCGAGAGTTTGGTTGTTCTCGATCCACGGACCCGCCCTGATTGCTGGTGGCCGCCCTCAACCTTTGCTGCTCCCGATCCGGAAGGAAAACATTGGCTGGCCAGACCCCCTGTGAGTTGAAGAAATAATCACCGAGGCATCGAGAACGCCAACGCTTGAGTCGGAGGACCCGCGAAGGCTGTAACTTGAGACCGGTGAGTGAATCTAAAACTATTCACAGGACAGGGATATACGCGGTAGATAAACACGGAGAGGTTTCCTCCATCACCAAGCCATTCCGCACTGCGAAGAACGGGCTAAAAATAACAAGGTCGCATAAACCGGCAAAATGTTAAACGACGAAGTTCAAGAACGTGAATTAAATGCAGACGCATTATTTTTGAATGTTACAAAAACCAAAACCAACACAGTTAATAAGAATGGGCAAGCTGACAATGGAGATGCCGATAAAAACGCTTATGCTCTTTTGAAAAGCTGGGAAAAAAAGCGCAAAGCAGAATAACGAAATGGTGGGAACATAAATCCCTATCGAAATACATTGAAGCTGGCAGAGTCCCGCGTGGACTACGGTTGTTACTAGCTCCGAGTTTTGAGTAACCCAAGCCGGCAATGTTACTGGAGTGGGGAGAGAGTAATTTAAAGCAATCCTCGAATCTCATGTGCATTTTAGTGAAATATGCTGAGATAGATCGTCAAGCACTCATTATTGAAATAGAGGAAATTACACAGGAACTAAGCAAAATGGAAAAACAGGAATGGATTGTGATGAAACAAAATGAAATCAAAGAACGTCTAAAAAAACACGAAGAGAGAATTAAGGTCAGAAAGATACAAAAGTTTGCTAGAGACCTGGAAGATTATGAGCAAGGCCGAATATACACCTTTGCTAAAAAATATGACAATATCTGCCAAATGAAAGGGAAAATCATAACCAAACATAACACTCTTCAAACACGACCTATGGATGCAAATGAAAATGAATCTAACACAGACACTGATACAGAATCTTTAACCAGTGGATCCAGTGAATATTCAGCTAGCACCAGTACTAGCAGTGCAGCGCAAAATTTTGTGAGACCTGGTTTGGGAGAAGAGATTGATTTTTTGGTACAGGACCGGATGAAAACCCTGAGACCCAGAAACAACAAAAATTTGGTCGGCAAAGGCGGAACGCAGCCAGAAAAACCGAACGCAGGAAACGCAAGCGGCGGTTACAAAAAGAAAGGGAAGGTCTGGCACAAGAAGTAAATGCGGATGGGAAAACAGTAGTAAATCTGAGTACCATGACACTAACAAAAGCTGAAGAGCAGCTTTTAGCATTAGGTCCTAATTTCTGCCCTAACACGAATTTTGATTATGCCACCACTCGAGTGGACCTATTCTTGTTTATAAGAAAACTCAAATTACTAAAGTTTTATTCCATGAAAGAAGCATGGGGAGAAAAACAACACAAAAACAAAGAAACTTCTGAAGTTAATCTACAGGCTGCTGAAGTACCTGCCCTTTGGGCACTCCATGGATTAAGTAATGAGGATGAAACTGATTCTCAAATATCTACTCAAGCCAAACTTAAGGAAATGAACCTGTTACAGAAAGGGGCAGGAGAAAGCCCATTCAAACCCAAGTCAACATTTATACCACGCATGCCTAAAGACGCCATTGACGTTTTTCATGAGCGAGTGACCGAAGAAATCAAGAACTTGAATACTTCAATTAATCATAAGAAACATCACATAAATCAAAATCAAAAGGATTTTAATAAACTCATGTCCAGGATAGCTAAGAACCCCGAAGTGATCGTGAAAAAATCAGATAAAGGAGGCAATATTGTCCTGTGGCCAAAAATCCAATATGAAACTTAAGCTAAAAGACAATTGGAAAATAGGGAATGTTACGAAATAACTACCCTAAAGAACTATGCAAAGGCCAAAGACAACATCAAAAAAGAACTATCAAAATGGCGCAATGAAGGATTGATTACCAAAGAGGAATTTAATTTTTTATTTAATGCCAATCCAAAAATTCCCTTCTTATATCTGTTACCCAAGTTGCACAAGGGGGTCAGTCCTGTGCCTGGACGTCCAATAATTTCCGCAATTGACAGTATGGCGGAACATGTTGGACAGTACATTGATTTCTTCCTTCAGGACCTGGTGAAAACTATGCCATCGTATTTGAAAGATACAGGAGATTTCCTAACTCATATTAACAACATGCCATGGAACTCTGATTTACTGTTATTCACTCTTGACATTGAATCGCTTTATACAAGCATACAACATGATTGTGGAATGTTGGGGGTGGAACACTTTTTGAACACTCGTCCAATAGAATATGCTTTACACAACAAAATGCTTGTATCTCTAATCAGATGGTGCCTTGACAACAACTATTTCTCATTTGGAAAGAGCTTATTTCGACAAAAGCAAGGTGTGGCCATGGGGGCCTGTTTTTCCCCGAGCTATGCGTGCTTGCACGTAGGGTTCTGGGAAAGACAGGTCCTCAGGGGGGAGCACAGTACACTTTACAACCAAAAAGTCGTTTCCTGGCTTAGAT
The DNA here is from genome assembly GCF_964261635.1 of Lissotriton helveticus. NCBI lineage: Eukaryota > Metazoa > Chordata > Amphibia > Caudata > Salamandridae > Lissotriton > Lissotriton helveticus. The sequence goes on from NC_136072.1 coordinate 572,303,960, forward strand.
TTATCGATGATGTTTTCGTTATATGGAGGGGTGACATAGAAAGTGCTAATAGATTTGTGGAAAAATTAAATAACAATGTGTTTAATTTGCACTTCACTTCACACTGTAGTACTACCACAATTCAATTTCTGGATGTACAGGTACAGGTAGAAGATAATAAACTAGTCACCACCGCATACAGGAAACCTACAGCGGGAAACGCGACACTTCATGCCTCCAGCGCGCACCCACGACATTTAATTGCTAGTATCCCCTATGGAGAAATCTTGCGTCTCAAGCGTATATGCAGCACTGATAATGAATTTGAAAGATGTAAAAATGAATGCATAGAACGCATGAGACTCAGAGGGTACACAGAAAACATCTTGTCTAAAGCAATCGAGAAAGCCAATATGAGACCCAGAAGCACTTTACTATTGATTGACACTGAATTTGAAAGTGCAATAGTTGAAAAAAGAGAGGCACCGAGATTAATTGTAACTTACAGCAGGCAGGAACGTAAAGTTTGTTTAATTCTAAATAGAAATTGACCCATTGTCTTGACAGATAGTGTATTGAGATGTGAATTACCTGACAGGCCCAATGTCACATTTAGAAAAGGGAAAAACATGGCCGCACTCCTCGCGAACAATACGGTGATTGGGGCTCCAGTCGGGAGTGCTTGGCTCCCAGTTAAAAATGGATTTTTTAAGTTTACAACATGCAGAGCCTGCAAGTTTGGTGTTAATACCGCCAAATATAACACCCCTTTTAAAATTGAGAGTCAGGTGATTAAAGGTAAATATGACTGCCGCACTGATTATGCAGTCTATGTCCTCACATGTACCTGTGGGCTTAGGTGCGTTGGCAGTACCAAGAACCAGGTGCATGTGAGGATACTACAACACATCAGAGCCATCATAAATAGCAACCCTGCCTACCCAGTGGCTAGACATTTCAAGAGCATACATAATAAGGATGTGAAATGTCTCTCTTACTTCGTCATTGACGCAGTACCTGAACAAAAAAGAGGAGGAGACAGAGACAAACTTCTAAGACAAATTGAAACCAAATATATCCTTAATTTAAACAGTAAGTCCCCACATGGTCTTAATGACAGAGAGGACATGCATACGTTCCTGTAGTAACTCCTTTATTTTAGAACCTGATCCATTGTTAACTTGCCCAATACTAGTTTAAACTGTTAAATGAAACTTGAAGAGATTATATAGGAGCTTCCTATTCATAATGTTAATATTAACATTCATTTAATTTGTCTATTTTAATCACTACACATTTTTTTCCTAGTTTTTTATCACTTGGATTCACCAGCACTTCATACAGGGACCGGATTTCTTATAAAATTACTATATCAGTGGGCTTACATTCGGGACCGCATGTTGCCCAAATAATGTTTGCACTAGTATTTACATGTTTTTATAATCGACATGTCATAGAGATACAAACTCATTCACGAGGTTCTCTTCAGCTGAATACT